>NC_067169.1:70201893-70878836 GCF_903995435.1 Acomys russatus
AGCAGTTGGAGGCAATAAGACTTGGAGATGACAATTACATCAGGAGAGTAAGAGATACTTTAACATTTGGTCCTCAATGTGATTGGAAGGATGACCTAAGTGATTGGAGAAGAAGCAAGCCTACCAATTTTGCTGAAAGCAGAGGACATCTGACAGAAATGCTGCCGAGTACAGGAAACATCTGACAAAAAATTCCGTAGGAGAAAATCACCTGGGATCATCTCCAGAGGAAGCAACAGCTGTTTGTGTTCAGCTGAACACTCAGAAAGACTTGGGAGACTCCAAAACAGCAGGATCCTCAAGCCAACTTGAGAGCAAGGAATGGCACAGGAGTCTATAAGACAGGCATGGAATGTGAGAGCTTAATGTCTAGTTTATGTGTGGAATCATAAAGATCTCATTTTACCTTGTTAAACAGAAAGGGTGCATAAGATTAGCTAAAGGACACTGGATTGTAGAAAAAAATCTACTGAATTAGATCAACCTATATATTTTGAATATGTTTTAACATCAGAATGGAACTCAGAGAATGTGTTACATCAAAGAAGATGTTTTTCCTGTGTTTCTACAGGTGATAAAAAACTGAGTTACGTCAAAGTTCATAAGGACCTGATCCAAGAGCATATTGGGAAAACTTAATGTTGTAATGGACATTTGATAAAGGACAAATGATCAGAACAGTAGTTATGAAGGATCAAAACATCAGCAGAATTTCATAAAGACATTTGTTCTGTTGAGTTTGTAGGACTGATAATTGTTTCTGTTTTAAAAGTTAAACTGTGTGCAAATTTTTGCTTAAACAGACATGGGGAAAATGTAAAGGAATTTTAATTCAGAACATGGTTGCTCTGATGAGAGATCATATCTGAAGACCTTCTAGGTCTGTGCAGTCTGGCTTGAATACAGACATGCCTTTATTCCCAGGAGAAATAGGTATGTAGGTCTCTGAATTCTGTTGAGGCACTTTGGTTCAGTCAGTGAGTTGAGAGGCAGTGCAGTCCAGTTGAGTTTATGGAAGTTCAGTTTGTGAAACTCAGAGTCACTTTTACCTGAAGAGTATTTTTAAGCTCTTTCCTTTTCTTAATTTCTTTTAATTTATTCAAATTATATCCTTATTGTTATACTCTTGCTTGTATCTTCCTGTTCCAACCCCTCCCTCTTCTGCTCTATTCCTCTCCCCTAAAACTCTGATAGGGGACCCTACTCCCCCACAGGTTGAAAGTGAATAAGCTAGAAACAGGTAAAGACAGATTGAACCAGAGAATGAGAAGGAGCAAGGAGATTAGAATAGATTGCTAGAGTTAGTTTGAGGAAAAATAGAGCAATTCATTCAGAGGTCAAGAGAGACGCCAGATTGAATCAGTTACCTTGGAGAGAAATTTGAGCCGGAATAACTGGTTCAATTGGAGTTGAACTGTCCAGAAAGCATTCTGAAAGAATAAGAAAGGGTGACCTTATTCAGCAGTAAGCCTCAGTTTCAGAAAACATTCTAGGCCTATATTAGATTGTATGTAGGCTAGAAGCTTCCAGGAGTAGGCCTAGGTTAACCGTTGGAGGCAATAAGTCTCAGAGATGACAATCACCTTAGGTGAATAAAGGGAACTTTAACAAAGTAAAATTTTATTAGTGACATATTCAATTAGTAGTTGAAATAAAAATTAAATTCTTATTGTGCTTTTTAAGTAGAATTTTATTATTAAACAGAAAATAAAAGTTTTCTTTTGAGAGAATATGTGTGTATTTGTCAATTTGCATGGGAGAATAAAAGCAGTCTCATTAGAGAATTACTTGCTTATATAATCCATTGAAAATAAAACATAAGAAGGTGAGAGCATTATGTAGTGTGTGTGTGTGTGTGTGTGTGTGTGTGTGCATTTTCTTATGTGTGTGCATGCATGTGTGTACATGTACCAGGGCAGAAGAGACACAGGTGGATTTCATTATGGACCAGTGGATCACAAGTTCCAATCAATGGAAATTATTTCTATATCAACTGACAGAATCATTTCAACAAATACGGTAAATGTAGTTTAAGATACCCAATCATTTAAAAATACATTGTGCTACAAATGCATTACCAAATCTACCATTTCACCTATTAAGGTAAAACAGACTTTACATATGTTGCTCAGGCTATGTGTGAATTTTTAAGCTCAACTATCTTCCTGTCTCAAGTTGCTGATTTTGGGATTACAGTTGTACACCAATGTGCCCAGTTCATTGTAGCCATTTTCAAATGGGCAATACTGTGTTAATACTTAGAGTTATAATCTTCTGGAACAGTCATCATTATCTGCTTCCCAAAACACGGCAACTTTTCAAAAAAAAAAAAAAAAAAAAAAAAAAAAGAAACAAAGAAAGAAACCAAAAATCTCTACGTTATATACAATCTTAATAATCCCATGTAGATATCACCTGCTAAGTTTTGTCCCTCCTCTTTCCTTTGAATTTGATTATTTTGTATAGTGATTCATTCATGATTTGTAGAATTCCTTTGTATACCAGCACATAGAAATATTATAATTGTTTTACATTTTGAATAGTAAATGCTATGTACACAGAAGCTTCAGTTTATCCATCCATCTGTTCATAGGTACCTTTCCTTGATGAATAATTTTTGTAATGTCATACTGGAAAGAATATTACCATATGACTATTTGAGTTCATGTTTTAGATTTGGGGTACGTTCACAGAAATAAAATGTCTGGATCATACTACAGTTATGTTTTTTTTTTTTTTTTTTTTTTTTATCATTTTGTGGACTCTAAGAAAGTTTTTCAAGTGGCAGCACTATTTCAAACTGTCACTGCAGTGAATGAATAAGCTTTCCTCTTTTCCCACAAACTCAGGAATATTTGCAATTTTTTTTGTTACATAAATAATATCTAGTGTTTTCATAAATAGCAGTAATAATTGTTATACAAATTATGATTTTTAATTTTTGTATTATTCATAGATATGATAAAGCGATGCTTTAATTTTCATTTTGGATGATTTCTTACTTCTTTTGTTAATTAAATATAGAGTAGTCTACTTTTTACCAGTTTCATATATCATGCTTAATTGTTTTGTTTCTACTTCTATTTCTTTATATTTTTAAATTAAATGCAATTTATTTTATATAATCAGAATACATTTTCTTTTATTTTGGTTAATTAATATCCATGACACAAATGAAACTTTGTATTTTTACAGTATGACTACCCTCGCATAATTCATCTGTGCTTATATATGGCATGACTTTTTCATTTGTTGTTTTGTTTGTTTGTTGAGGTTGCAATATCTATCACCATCTTTTGTTTTCCAGGTGATGTAAAAGTAATTTTATTTTCCTGGCTCAATTATTATCTGGGAGGTTAACATCCTCCTTTTGCTAAGCTAGGTCTAGTCTTGGAAGCTCCTAGCCTCCATACATTCAAATCTAGGTGTAGAATGTTTTAGCCTCTGAGACTTACTGCTTAATAAGCTCGCTCTTGTTCTCTCTGAGCTCTGGGCTGGCTGCTTCAACTCAGCTGTTCTGGCTCAAATTCTTCTCCCAGCTGACTTATTTTATCTGGCTTCTCTCTTATACTGGAATTTCTATGCTTGGCTTCAAACTAACTCAGCAATCTGCTCTAATTTTCTGACTTCTAATTTTTTCTGGCTGGTTCCATCTTCACCTGAGTTTTTTCTCTGCAACCCATCTTTCTACTACTTCTCTCTCTGTAAAACTTCCTTCAAAATAGCACCCCTTTCCTCTCTTTTGTTGTGCAAATCCTAGTCTGTCAAATCTTCTCTGATTAATCAACTTTCTGCTTCTCAATTAGACATCACTTTCAAACATGGGTGCTTCCTTCTACAAACTAACTTAAATTCATTTGGGATAAAAGGCACGCACCACCATGCCTGGAACTAAGCTGTTTTTTACCTAATACTTGCTCTATACTGGGCTAGCCTTGAACTCAGATCTGTTTGCCTCTGTGTTCTGGATTAAAAGCATGTTTTTATTTCATACATAGCACACCGACCATAACTTTGGATGTGATCTCTTACCAGCCAGATCACAAAAACCTATAGGATCTCTTGATATGATCTCTTACCAGAACAGCTATATTCTTCTGTAACTTCCTCCTTTCTGTTTAAGGTAAAATTTGTACAAAATTTAAATTTTACAATAGAAACAATTATGAATCCCACAATTTTAACAATCTGAATGAAGATCCACTCAGCCATTGGTGTGATGACCCTCCATAATTGTATTCTTGATCATTTGTCTTTCAGCAAGAGTCTATCCCATCAAGTTTTTCCAACTTCTCTCTCTCTCTCTCTCTCTCTCTCTCTCTCTCTCTCTCTCTCTCTCTCTCTATCACTCTCTCTCTCTCTCTGTCTCTGGAAAATATAAAGATTGTAATTGACATTAGAGAGGGGTTTACTCCATTGGTCACAATTGCAATGAGTGCCGCAATGGCTTTTTTAAACAAAATTTCTATATCCTCAACCCTTATCTTTGTTCATAAGAGATTGGAAATCAAGTTTCCCATTTTTAATGCAAGTCTTTGTACATAATTAAAATTGTCTTTTAGGTTGTCTTACTGTGATTCACTATCTGAGAGACCCTAGATTTTTTTTCCTTGCTCTGGGGTTAAAGCTCCAACTGCTCTGGTCTCCTGAGTCTCTGAACATCCAGGTGAACTGAAAAAAAAGTCTTCCTCTGGAGATGATACCAAGTGAATTTCTCCTCTGCAGCTTTCTGTCAGATGTCCTCTGCATCTGCAGTACTTAAAGGTTTTCTTCTTCTTCTATCATAAAGGGTTTTCTTACCAATCATGTTGGGCATCATATGTAAAAGTAGCTTTTATTCTTCTGGCCTAATTGTTGTCTGGGAGACTTAACCTCTTTCTGCTGGCCTAAGTATAGTCCTGGAAGTTTCTAGCCTCTGTGTAATCTTACCGAGGCATAGAATGTTTTCAGGCTCTGAGAATTACTGCTTTATAAAATCACCTTTACTTGTTCTTTCTGAGCTTTGGGCTGGCTGGTTAATTACAGCTGTTTTGGCTCAATCTCCTCTCCCAGCTGGATTATTCAATCTGGCTTCTCTCTCTGTGCCTGGAATTATTCTACTTGGCCTCTAGCTAACTCAGTAATCTGCTCTAATTTTCTGGCTCCTTCTCATTTTCTGGCTAGTTCCATCCTCACCTGAGTTTTCTCTGCAACTCCTCTTTCTATTACTGTTCTAGTAAAAACGGCCTCCTCTCTCTGTAAAATTGGCTTTTTAAGTAGCTTCCCTTTCCTCTCTTTTGCTTGTTAAAGTTCCAAAGATCTTCAGCTGATCACAGCTGCTTAAATATTATGCACGGTCCAGATGTAATTTTGCCTAAAAACTATGTTAAACTCCACTTTTTTCCTAAAACTGTCTTTCTATTTTTCAGCCTTAATGAAATTTATAGTTGAAAATGTTTTCCCACAGATAATGTTAAAAGATGATGAGATATGATAGATACGGGTTTACATTCAGAATTTTAGATGCACCAAGATAAGAAAGACAGAAGTTTTCTTCAAGGCTGCCAAATATAAGTAGCCAAAACAAAAAGAATGTAACATTTATAATTCCTAATTGTTTTATGGTTCTTCTTGCTGTAGGTTGTATGTTGTATATATGTGTAATAATATAAATGTATATGTATAAAATTAAAAATTATAAGAAACTGACAGAAACTTTTAAAAAGGCATCTGGAAAAAGGCTTGAAACAATGAAAGATTCTTGGCTTTGACTATGAGTAGTTGGGCAGAAACTGTTTGAAAGAAAATTAGGACTTTGACATAATTGTACCTGGCTAGACACTATTAGCTGTAGAAAAGTTTCTTTAGAATCTGCCTTGAGAGCAATAGAAGGTAAGCTTGGATCATCATGTTTTACAGATATTTTATAATAGAAGACCCCATAGCAATTAGCCTAGGATTAGATAGCATACCTGGTGGTTTGGGACTGGAAGTAAGTCAAATTAATTCTGTGTTGAGAATATTTAATTCAAGCTATGTTGCTATGACAATCATGTAAACACCCTGGCTTTAGCCCCAGGGAAATTTATGATTAAACATTCCCAAGTACTGTTTAATGAATATTAATCTGGTCATGCTGACCATTGCTTGGAAATTGATTTTTACTGTATGCTTTATTGTAGGTTAAACAGAACTGTTCGCATCTCTTTGTTAGATATTTTTTCTTACTCTGTTGTTTTTTAAATGCTCTATTGATTGTACAAGATGAGGAAATCATGATGTAATCTGTAATGAAAAAAAAAAAAGACACCTGAATTTCTCTTTATATAAAGTATTGGAGTTGGACCATGGAGTAACACAGACAGAAAAAGCAAGCAGGTAACAGGATGGAAAGCAGAAAAAAAGTAAAGTTCTCCTGGCCCAGAAGACTTTTCAGTTTGTACCACATATGCCTGGGTTTCAGTATTTATTTTCTCCTACATTCCTCAAGATCTCCTCAACAGCTATTTTCTCTAGCTAGTTGTTCTCCAACAATTGGTTTTCCTTAACCAGCTGTTCCCCACCTGCTCAATTATCTCTTCCAAGGAACCAAGACATTGTCTTCTCTCCTATTCACTGGTTTCTGAAGTTGGTGAAGAAGAAAAAGGTCAGGGTGAAATTGGTAGTATAATGTTTTAGAGTTCTACAATGACAATTGTATGCTAGCCTAACCTATAATTCACCTCTCTCCATCTTAGCACTACGAAATCAGAAACTGGTACCTTTACACCCCCCTCTCTGCCCCCCAAATCATGGACAATTCTCTAGTCTTTATGATTTTCTTATGATGATGGGCCATAGAATAAGAAGTCTGAAAAGAAATAAATCTATATCCCCAAAATTGCCTCTCTTTTATTTTCTAAAGAGATAAGTAATTATTACAATATGTAATAATTTATTTTCCCCTAAAATTAAACACCTTTCCTAAAACTTTTTTTCCCAATATGAATGGCACAATTTTTTTTCAAAAAGTCTTTTTCTTCCTGGTTTTGTATGGTGATTTAAATAAGAATGGCCATGCATGTGCATATATTTTACATCTTAGTCACCAGGGAAGAGATTAGAAGAATTAGGAGGTATAGCCTGTTGGAGTAAATGTATCACTGAGGGTGGGAAGAGGAAGAGATGTGATAGTTAGGGAGAGGGAGCAATGAGCATGTAGTTCCCCAAATACCTGGATTCAGGGAGTTCCAACTGAAGTTGTCCGTGCAACATCTGACACAAACCCAATTTGGTTAAATTTCACAGCAGACACTCATAGAGTGTTTGTAAAATGAGATTTATACCCAGGGATATCAATTTCCCTAGCATTTGTGGATAATTTAAGACTCAGTGGAAAGTGTCATGTTTGGAAACCTAGGAGATGTATAGTGGGGGGAAGTAGGCCGAATTCAGACATCTCTGCATCCTAAGGCTCCCTGGAACAAAGACTGTCTTTATTCTGGAACAAGCTTATCCTCCTGCAGTCACTAATCTTGGCAGGGGATCCTGAGGATGCCTGTGCCTCTTGGTGGCAACTGGGAATGGATTAACTGCCAAATTCAAAGCCAATAATGTCAGATGGAAGAAAAGAGAGTGAAAAAGCAGAGGGCCTGTGTGTTCAACTTGGTCTGCCTACCAAGTCACAACTACTCCAAGTCTCAGCAACAGATGATAGACATTCTCCATCAATTAAATGAACCAATTCAAGCCAAATTAAGGTATAAAGGTAGGTTTATAAGGGACAGCTCTTGAATGGGTTCACAGATCCCCACAAATGGCACCAGAAATGTTGCCATGAAGACAGGAAGACAGAAAAGGAGGGAAGAAAGAAAAAGCTTGCAGAGAGAGAGAGAGAGAGAGAGAGAGAACCATATCCTCTGGGGCAGGGGAAACTCAGCCCCTAGGCTAGAAAATTTAGCTAGGGACTGAGGGATGCTGGGAGAACTTGGAGGCCATGTCCCCTTTGGTATGTTAAATAGACACCTCAGCCACTTATCTCCAGCCTGACTCCCAACAAAATCAGGTTATGAAAGATGCCCCATATTTGACCACGTCCCCTGGATGGGGAGGCCTGGTGGCACTCAGAGGAACGATAGCAGGCTACCAAGAAGAGACTTGATACCCTATGAGCATATACAGGGGCGAGGAGGTCCCCATCAGTCACAGTCATAGGGGAGGGGAGTAAGGGGAAAATGGGAGGGAGGGAGGAATGGGAGGATACAAGGGAGGAGGTGACCATTGAGATGTAATATGAATAAATTAATAAAATCTATTAAATATGATGTAGCCAAAAAAAAGAAAGGAGTCATGCTTGCTAATAAAAACATATACTGTGTGAATAATCCTCATGCTTCATCTCTGTCTCTGTTGTCTTAGTAGATCTAAAAAATCAGAATCAGACCATGCAAATTACCACCATCCTACTAGTAAATAGTTTTAGAATTGGCTACTTGGATTTTTATGATAGAAAAATATTATGTATATTACAATTTTATTAGTGATTCTATTATTCTTTAATACAGTAAGTATTTAAAATATAGATTTTAACTTCATATTGTATTGCTTTAATATAAATTGTCACTAATAGGCCCACACATTTGAATACTGGTCTCTAGCATGTTAGTAATCAGACACTGATGTGGGTGCCCCATTGTACTAGACAAGAAGCCCAACAGGAGGAATCTTTATGATTAATCTCAGTACCTCAGTGGCAGCAGGACATATCATCACCAGGTGCCAAGGTACAACTATCTCATAAGCCACATGTGCTCTTTCTGTGCATGTTCTGGGTCTCCTTATAATGAGACTCATTCTCCTCCTCCCTTCTTCTGTCTCTCCCAGAGACAGTCTCACTAACCCTTCCATAATAAAACCTCTTACATAAACCTGCTGGGTTGTATGATTTATGAACCCATACCATAGCTCTACCACATAAATCCTAACATTTGGTGCATTGGTCAGGAAGACTTTTCTAGTGGCTAAATCTTGGAGGCCATTACCAGCTGTTATCCCACTCACACTGCTGGAATCCTATTCCACTCTGTGTCTGCTCACTTGCAGGCCCATTTTCCAAGAACCAAGTCTCTATTTTCTGTATCCAATACCAGCTGATTAATGAGTCCCTCCTTCCTGTTGGCATAAGTGATTCACTTTGTCTAAGAGACTGCCAGCACCTCTTTGGTTCCCTGGGGAGTACATGTATACCAACCACGGTCTTTATGACTTCAGCTGATCCTTCTTCCTGCCCCTCAGTTTGGAGCTTTCCCTTTGTGTGAGATTTCTCTTTCTGGCCTGTTCTTTCTTGCTTCTGAAAACTGTAGTGCTAGTTATTGTGTCTGTCATTGCTAAGGCCTTCCTGTTAGGCCTATGCTCTTAGTCTCTGACCAATGCTGCCAAGTTGGTGGAACATATTGAAACCAATTTTTGAGTCAAAATCCATTCATGGGACAGCTTGATGGGTTATCGACTCCACTCTCATCATGGTAATAGTCCATTTGACTGTTCTGCTAGGCTCTTCTTTACAATGCCTTCTAGAAAATTTCAAATCCTTGTGCCTAGCATACACCATAAAGGCTTCTAAACTTAGATGCCTCTGCAACTAAACTTGACCTTAATATCCCTTAGGTAAAAGATCAAGATGGTCAACTAACAGCACATTAAATCCTAATATTATTTGGGGATTTTTAATTACGGTAACAAGTTGGGTAAATGGATGGAGGTTCCCTATGCGTAAGTTTTTACTCTTTGCTCCAAACCTTTCCTCTGTTCTTCCTGTTCCCCCACTCATCTCCTTCTGGCTATTAAGCCTCAATCTCAAGATTACTTTCTCACTATTGATCCAGCAAATGAAGCCCAGCCTCTCCACCATCAAACCAGAACTTCTTCCCCCTCTCTGGTTTCTTTTACACCCTCTGTGGCTTCTTCTTCTCCCCCTTCAGCTTCTTCAGCTTCTTCACCTCCCTCTCCAGCACCAGGCTGCTGTAATCCTCCTACTTTGGTACCAACTTTAATGCTGCAACAGGTTTCATTCTCCCTCCTACCCCTCCCTCTCTACAACAAAACCTCCACCTCTTTCCATTAGTCAAGTCAAACCAGCCTTGGTGCTTTCTTTGAGGAAGGTTACTAGGGTTGATAGCCTAGGCAGGGTGCATATTTCCTTCTCATTAACTGAACTCTCTCAAATGTAAAAGAGACTAGGATCCTATACTGATAATTATTCTAATTTCATTAACGAATTTCAATATATCATCACTCAATCCTATAATCTCACCATCCATGAACACACACACACACACACACACACACACACACACACACACACAATTCTTACCAACAGCCTACTACCTGAAGAGCTCAAGCATGGTTGTAAGCAGAAAAATGCATGCACATGAAGTGCATAAATCAAAATACATCATACCTGGTTTGGGCTTAGGTTATGCTCAACCAGGAGCCATAATGGAATTATAATAACCTGGAAGGTATTTTAGCTTGACACCAGTTTGTAATCTGCTTTCTGGCTGGTTTCTGAAAGGCTGTTCTCAAGCCAGTAAATTATGAAAAACTCCAAGAGGCCATTCAAGATAAAAACAAAAATCTGTCCCAATTTCCAAACAGACATACAAAGGCCTTCTTACAATATACCAATGTAGACCCTCAAAATCCAGAGGGCAAACAACTCTTGATGACCTATTTCTTTTCCCAGAGTTATCCTGACAACAGAGATAAACTGAAAAGCTTGAAGAGAGAACCTCTAAAACCACAGGCAGAAGTCTTAGCACTGGCCTTTAAGGTGTACCATGGCAGAGAAGAAAAAGCCCACAAGTAAAAATACCAAATGTTATCCAAGGCTGTCTTACTGGTCTCAGTGACTACCCATGCTCCCTTGCTTCCACTAGGTCTAGGACCATCGGTACCTGTTACAATTGTGGTGAAAAGAGTCACTCAGCATGGGTCTGCCCATGTCCAAAAATGCCATCAAGAGGGATATCACCCTTAGATCGTCCTATGGCCAATATCTTAAGCCTGCCCATGGAGGGCGAAAGGTGCTTAGGTTCCCTTGGCTCAACCACTGCCATCTCTGACAGGGAGGCATGGGTAGATATAATGATATATGGGTTACCCAAATACTTCCTTCTGGACACAGGAGCCAGTTACATGGTCCTGAGAGAATGTTGGTGATCTACTTCTTTTTCTTGTTCCCTTATTGTCAGTGTTGGGAGCGACAGCCTTGCCAACCTAGCCAAACTCAATCACTCAATTTCATTTTCAAGGATGCTCACTTAATGCATTCTTTTTAGTGATGCCCACTTGTCCTGTCCCATTATTAGAAAGGGACTGTCTACTGGAAGTGGGGTCTCTATCTCCTTTGCTTTCCTCATTTGCCTAACCCCAAGATCACCAATAGCCTCTCTCTCCCTTCTCCTAACTACCTCACCTAGCTACCCAAATTTTCAGTTCTAACACACAGTTTCCCTTCCCAGCATCTCACATGGGCCCCCAGGTCTAAGATGTCCAAAACCCCTCTGTCACTAGCCATCATTCCCCATTGGTTATCCAGCTACAGGACTCTACCCAGTATATTACTCAACCTCAATACCCATTCCCTCTCTAAAGCCTCAAGGGACTTAAGCCTATTTTTTATGACCTTCTAGGAATTAAATCTTCTTTGCCCCATTTCCTCTCCTTTTAACATCCCTATACTTGCAGATATGAAGTCCAGTGGAACCTACCACCTGGTTCAAGACCATCGACTCTTTAATTCTGCAGTGGTCTCCCTCTATGCTGTTGTAGCTAATACCTTTTTTTATCCTTTCTGCTATCGCCCCACCCCGGGACCTCCCATTTCTCAGTCGTGGATCTGAAGGATACGTTCTTTTTAATCCCCCTTGACACACACTCACAAAACTTCTTTGCCTTCACCTTGACTAATTGTAACACCTACTTCTCTGACCCAACTCTGGACTCTGTCACAAGAATTCTGTCACAACCAACACTTGTTTGGCCAGGCACTAGCCTTTGATCTACTATGGTTATCTCTCCCTAAATCTAAACTTATACGTTATGTATAAGAAGTATATGTATAAGAAGATGATCTTCTCCAGCGCAGTCCATCCTTACAAATTAGCCAAATTAACATCTCTGCCTTTCTAAATTTCTTGTCTAGCCAAGGATACAGAGTTTTACCTTCTAAGGCCTAATTGTCCACCTTTCATGTACTCTACTCAGGACTAAAAATTACCCTAACCCATAAAGCCAGATAGAAAGCACATAATCCAGTCTTTAGCAGTTTCTTCCACTAAAGAGATTTGATAATTCCTAGGAATGACTGGTTTTTTACATCTCTGGGTCCCTTCCTTTTCTCTTCTTATTCACCCTCTATGTGACACAGCCAAAGGTCCTTTCTATTAACCCCTTTTCAAACCTATGACTAAGCCCTTTCATGGGCTTCAAAAGGCTCTTCTCCAGGCACCAACTTTACATCTCTCAGACCTAACCCACCCCTTCTCCCTCTATTTAATAGAAAAAGAGCGATATGCTCTTGGGGTACTAGATCACCAACTAGGACTCTTCTTTGCATCTGTAGCATATCTATTAATGAAATGAGACCTAAAAATCTAGGGATGGACACCTTGCATATGTTCTTTAGCTGTAGCTGAGCTCCTTATTTGTGAATCCAAAAAAGCAATCTTTGGATAACCTATTACTGTCTTCTCTTCTCACAACATGTCACACCTTTCAACCCCTAAAACGTTACAAATGCTACCTCCTTCTAGAGTAACTTCCCTCCAGGTGGCACTAGTAGAAGGCTGTACACTTATTTTGCAATGATGCTCACCTCTTATTATCATAAGCCTTCTTCCCCTACCTAATGTTAACTATTTCCCACCTAATTTTTGCATTGAAATCTTAGAGGAAATGTTGCCCCACATTTCACACATATATAAGGGCACACGTCCCCAGGCCTTCTATACCTGGTACACAGATGGAAGCTCCTTTGTACATGGAGGAGCTAAAAAATCTGGTTATGCCATAGTGTCGGCAAGTGAGGTGGTTGAGGCACAGGCCCTCCCTGCTGATGGCACTAATCAACAGGCTCTTAGGGATAATCCTTAAATATCTACACAGGCTCTATTTCCTTCATATACTTCTGTCCCATGCTGCCATTGGCAGAGAGAATGAATTATTTACAACAAAGGGAGGATGCAGACCAGATTATGGCTATGCTAAAAGCTTCCCACCTACCCACAGCTACTGGAATTTTTCACTGTCTGTCACAACAGTGACAATTCTATAATGTCTAAGGTAAATAACCAGACTGATGAGGCAACTAGACTTGCGGCCCTTGGAGGCCTAGACTCATCTCACTCACCACAAGAAATCTGTAATCTACAAGCCACACACCACCTGTCACCATCTGACAGTCTTCAAATTCTCTTCTATCTACACCAACACTTTCGTCCTAATAGCCAAACCTTATCCAACTTCATTAAGTTGGATACAGTCCACTTCTGAGCACTTATGTTTCTTAAAGACTACTACTACTGCTTCCTGTAAAGCTAGTCAGATATCAAGCTCCAACTCCAGATATCATAGCACATCCCTACTCACCTGGTTAGGGGCTCCCTCCTTGGGACTGAATGGCAACTTGATTTTACCCATATGCCCCAGTCAAATGTGCCCGTTATCTCTTGGTCCAGGTGGGCACTTTTTCAGGGTGGGTGGAGGCATTTATTAGCAATAACAAAAGGGTTAACACAGCCTCTGACTCTAATATTTAAGTTTCAACATGCATACTCATTTTAATTGGACAAGCCCCCAAAATTTTTAGTACATAAAACATAATGAATGGAAGTAGCCATGATATTTACAAGCAACATATCAAAACAGCCAAAGGTATATGAAAACAATTATCACAGATTCGTGACACAATTACCTGAAATTAGATGCACCTAGTTTAGAAAAAAAAGTTAGAAAGCTTACTCTGGGGGAAGCAGGAGGGAGGGAGGAATGGGAGGATACAAGGGATGGGCTAATAATTGAGATGTAATATGAATAAATTAATAAAATTTTAAAAATGCTCTCCTCCCTCCCCAAAAAAAAGAAAGTTTAATCTGTTTCTTTAAGATGTGAGTAAGGCTTAGTAACACAAAAGATCAAAATGTGAAATTTATCCCATAAAATTAAGATAATCCCTTTTTCTGTTTCTCTTTCAATACTTGAGGGAGAAAAGTTTATCTATCTATCAACTATCTAATCTTTTTATCTCTTCATCTCTCTATCAATCAGTATATCTATTTACTTTCTTCTAATTATGTCTCAGGTTAATTTCTAACAGGTAACTTGGAGGTCACAATTTCTCTTTCTGCCTGTCTGCCACAAGCTGAAAAGAGACAAAAACAGTAGATATGGGGGATTTATTCATTATACACATTGAATAGAAGAGACAGAAATCTATCAAAACCCCCAAGTCTGCCTTTAGGATCCCAAAGTAAGAAAAATTTAAATGTACCAAGGATATGCACATAAAAGCACTTCTCATTAAGGTATAGTTGTAGCCCCTATTGATTGATCACTATTAGAGATTTTAGTCAAGAAGATGGTTTGCCAAGCAGCAATAATTGTTTAAAGTCTGTTTCTGAAAGACAAATTCCTCTCTGGCTGATGTGCTGTCCTTTTCAAAGATGAGATTCCTGATAAAATGCTCATTTTCTAAGGCCCATTTTTCAGCAGTCTGACAACTGAGAAATATGTGTCTCTGTATTTTTCCACTGACAAGACTGGTTACAGGAGAAACATAAATTGGATTTTATGAAGCTGTTCCCCAGAAAAGTCATGCATATTGTTTATGTTAGTGACACTCAAGCATTTATCAGGTTTGTTATTAGAAAAACAGAAGCAGAGGAACACAACACATGTTTAACAGGATCATGAAGTCAAATAATAGACAGGGAAATTCAACAAGATCATTGAATATGGGTCTCATTATAAAATCTAGGAATGTTGTTTGGAAATGGAAGTAACTGTATTTGTCTACCTTTAACAGTTCATGATATATCCAAAGCTTTGTGGACCTCAATTCATGCCAAACTTTGAAAGATATTCTGAGACTGGCTTTTAGAATAGATATTTTACTATAAGCATAAATGTTCTCCAAGAAGAGCTTTAAGATAAGTCAAAGACAGTGAAATGAGGTCAGAGAAACAGAGGAGTAGGGAGGTTAAATCCTTCATTTCCATGTCAACTCTCTAGAAAAGTTTTTAGCATTTTTATTTTAGTATCATATTTAACTCATGTATTTTCAAAAGCTAATTTTTATAATGGACTGCCAATATTATCAGTTTTTGTGAACATATATCTTAAATTTAAGTTAAAACAGTCTCCCTGTTTATGACTATTTTAAAAACTTCATTGTGCCCAAAGGCAATCTTTGGGAACCTGCTGGCCAAGCCAAACAGGGAGTAAAGTGGGTAATCTTCATTTTTTCTTCCCATCTAATTGTGGTGCCCAGGCCTTATCCCCATTGTTGTAACAGTCTATCTGCTGCAGCCATTCCTTCCTTTCTGCCTCTATATTCAGCATATGCAGATCTTTTCCACAGGCCATCCTCATCCACTTTATACCTTTGTCTTAGCTGCCACCTTCCATAGGCCCTCCCTGGCAACTTGACAAACACAGGTATCAGGAAATCAGGTAGGTAATCCTTACTCTGACTCCTACATTCCAATTTCAGTCCTCCAGCCTTACACCTAGATTTGTAGCAGATCATTTTATGTGATTTTGCCTTTCTTCTGCCTCCATTCCCATAGAGATATGCAGATCCTAGTGACACACACAGGTTTCCTCCCTCCTGTGGACTATCTCAGACTGTCTTCCTTTTTAGCCTATCCCAAATCTACAGTATCAGCTCCAATACCTAGAAACACATCCAAACCTGGTTCCTCAGTGTTCATATCAGGAAGGAGCTTAGAAGAATTCCCTACCAGGAAACCCACTGCTACCACACTCTTCTAAGATCCATAGAAGACTACAGAAAAGACTGAATGGTATACCTAACAAACAAACATGGCCAGATATCAGCACATATAATTACAGTCATCACAAATACAGATTGCTTGACTCCAATATAAACACTCAACCAGTAACAAGCAGAACAATGTGTCTCACCTATAGCCCAACAATCTTAAAACAGTAGGCTGCAAGAAACACAATGTAGCTGAAATACAAGAGTATCAAAAGAGGTATTATGAATACAATCAAATACCTTAAAGGAGATATGAATAAATCTACTAAAAATTTCATGAATACACAAGTAATGAGTGAAATTAATTTTTAAAAATGGTTTAAGATATGAACATAGAAATGGAGTCAATAAAGAAAACCTAAACTCAGGGACATATAGAAATGAAAGTTCAAAAGGTGAACAGGAACCAAATAGGCAAGCCTGTCTAACAGAATGCAAGAAATTGGAGAGGCTTTCCCAGCCTCTGAAGACAAGATAAAAGAAATGGATAACTAGGCTAAAGAAAATGTTAAATCCAGGAATAAGACATCCTGGAAATCTGGGACACTACATCTTAATTCACGTATCTTTCCACATACACTGATAGTGAAAAACTTCAGTACCAAATTCTTAATAATAGACATTTCACCAGACAAAAATTAATATAAAAATTCTGAAACTAAATATTATAAACCAAAAGGATTTAACATGTATTTGGAAAAAATTGAAGCTACATAATGAAAAAATATTTTTACGTACTATATATTCAATAGATGGTTAATATCCAAAATATTTAAAGAACTCAAAAAACTAGATTTCAAAAGAAAAAACAGGTCTTATTAAAAATTGAATGAAAAAATAAATAAATAAATAAAAATGGAATACAGATCTAAACAGAATTTTCAAGAGGAAATACAAATAGCTAAGAAGCACTTAGAGAAATGTTCAACATCCTTAGTAATCTGTGAAATGCAATTCAAAATTGCTTTGCTATTTCATCTTATACGTGTCAGAGTTACTAAGATCAATAAAACAAGTGACATCTCATTCTAGTGAACACAAGGAGTAAGGAAAACACTCAGCCATTCCTGGTGTGAGTACAAGCTCCTACAGGCACTGTGAAAATAAATGTGGTGGTTCTTGAGGAATCTCAATCTTGCTCATGACCCAGCTATAACATTCTTGGGAAAATACCCAAAGGACACTTAATCCTACCAAAAAGATGCTTGCTCAAACATATTCATCACTCTCTGTTAATAATAGGGAGAAACAGTTAACAACCTGAATGTCCATTAACAAAATGAATAAAAAAGATTCAGTCTATTTATCCAACAATGTTATTATTCTGCAGTTAAAAATAACATTAGGATATTTGCATGAAACTAGAAAAACTCATCTTGAATGAAATATCATAGACAGACTATCCCTTTACAGAACAGAATATAGCTTGATACTTTAGTCTTTCTAAGCTTTAACACCTTCATTACTTGAAAGTCATTTTTTTTTCAGTTTAGCCTCAGATTCTTCTATTCTCTCATTTAAAAATTACAGGTTCTGCGGCCCACCAAGTTAAGGCCCATGGACGGTAAGGGAGGCTTCCATACAGCTTAATAGTATGAATGTCCACGTCCTCTGGCAAATCACATGACACAAATGGAGGATCCCAGAAAGCTAATAGAGCCTAATATTGGGCCCAAAACAAGATGGGGATTGCTTTCCCATCTGCCAGAAAGTTTCTTTGGGTGCTCACATGCCTGGCACCTCCCACAGTGACAATAGGATAGTTTGCTACCCAGAGTTTGTGTAATTCCCCATCTGTCCAAAGGCTGTATAAAAATGTTTACTGCTGTGTAGTAAAGTAGATCTGTTTAGTAAACTAGATCTGTTTCCAAGGTTGATGACTGAGAGTCCTTCACCCCTTCCTGGATCCTGATTCCCACACAAAATCACCTCTCGGCTCACGGTATGTCTGGGTGAACTAACTTCACAAACTCTGTAAATTATCTCTTTGCTCTACTCACTATTATATGTTTTATCATCTTTTAGTGACACCATTAGTGTCCATGTATCCTATCTTCAATTTGCTCTCTTACATTATGTTCTTTTTTCTTTATCTCTTCTGTTTTCTTTCTTTCTTTTTTTTTTAATTTGTTTCTTTTGTCAGATTCTTTACATGTATCCCTCACTGTTCTGGAATTTACTATGTATAAAGACCAGCCTCAAACACAAAGAGATCTGCCTATCTTTAGCTCAGGCATATGATACCATGTCACATTATCTGGTGCCAAATTTTTTACCTATTATTTATTGTACTTATGCTGCTAAGTATGGCCATTCTAAGAGGAAAAGTTATGTAGTTATCTTTAATTAATAACATATAAAATATTTTAAAATGTATATAACAGTAAGATATATACTTATTTAATTTTAAAACATAATCAAAAAATTCAAAAAATGTTTAGAAGATTGTGATATCACAACAAAATATTACTAAAAATCAGTATAAATGAATACAGTTCAGAAGTGAGTGCTGCATGGGAAGAAAAGAATGTGCATGGCCAATTAAGAACAAATAACTTAGATTTTTATCTTTCAGGAAAATTAAATGACAGTAAACACCTATACTATTATATTTTCCATAGTATCACCAAGTAAATCTTTAATCATATTAAAAGTTAACTTTCATAATTCTTACTCTCAATTACTCAACTTCGCTTCTTTATCATTTGAACCATTTCAGACTGTGAATAACAATTCCTGGTGGGGGTGAGAAAAGGGAGGTTGGAAGTGTTCTCCATAGACTAATTAATGAATTAAAAAATGAAATGACTGTGCAAACCTTGAAATATTACTTATCTGTAGCCTAATTAACATTTATTTAGAGCTATTCCTTGTCTAACTTTGTATCTTATCTGTCATGCTGAACAAACGAATAAAATCTCCAGCATCTAAAGGGTTAAGAATGCTACCATATAGAATCTAACGCCTATTAAATAGATTTTCCTAGCTTGCTATAAACTTCATCTCTGATATTTTCATTAATATATATTATTAAATGTCTTGTTTTTTTTTTCTTCTTTGTTCTGTTAGTACAAACATTCTATAAAATTGTGTTCTCAGTAGAACATTACATTTGGAAATATCTAAATGTGTATTCACAATTATGGTCACTCATATTGTGTTCCAAAATAAGCCATGTCTTTTGTTCCTTTGAAGTAAGAGCTGTTTCGTTTGGTGACAATACACTGACTTTGTGTTTTGTCATCATCCAACCATTGAGTAGTAATGAGCTACAATATTTAGAAAGTAAAGACTAAAAATGCCAGGGCCAACTGGTAAAATCAGGTTTGTGAGTAACTTGTAAATATACAGTAAACTGGGAATATTTATCACCTTAGTGTTACATATTTAATTTTCCTTCTTTATTATACTTCTTTTTGTAGTGCTGGTGACCAAATACTATGCCTTGTACATGAAAGTGAAATCCTTACCCTTACTGTTAAATTTCCAGGATGATAAACACACGCCTACTAATATTAAAAATATTTATCAAGATGCTCACACAGAAATTAGTCATATTGTTGAAGGACTACTTATAATTATACATTACCAAAAATCTATGTCATATCTATCTACTCAGTAAAACACTGACTATATGATGAAATAAAATAACATGCATTAGAATATGGATATACCAAGAATCAAAATACTGAATGAAAAGCATTTTACATTTTTGTTTTTATGATGTTCTTCCTCTTGGCATAATCTGATATCAACTTGAAGAAATCCTTAGACTGTTAAGTATGACAATTGAAGCAGAACAACACAGTGGCATTTAAGTCTAAGTTAATAGTAAGGAATCTCATTACATTTATCAGGTGAAGCCACATCTGCTTATTGTTCCTGAGGTAAACAACCAGGCTCTGCATGAAGATTTGACATGGCAACTGGCTGAGAAAATTATTTATCCATTTTATGATTTGGGCTTCTCATTTATTAAAGTGTAGTGACAAATATTCCTATATGCATGGGAATAATATTCTTTGGAAACAGTTTTTCCTGAGTCCAGCCATCTCAGGAACAAGTTCCATTTTGCTGGCAGGGTCAAATCGGAGTTCATGTTCCTAGGCACCAAACCCAGCTCCTATCCTGATGCTTTAGGTATTTCAAATTTGTCTGCTAACAAGTAAAGGACATAAAAAGGGAAGTTGCCATTGTCTTTTAGGGTTTAAAGCTTGCTTACTCCTTTGTTCTCATATCATTCTAAATTCTAGGCCAAAATTCCAAGAAAAGACATGAATACAAAAACCTGAATTGAGGGTCCTGAAACAAGGAGACCTGGAAAGGCCAGTTACCACATTTATTCCTTGCTCAACCTATTGTGTCAAAATGATTGGTCAATGCCCACAGCCCAACCCCACTCCCTCTTGTTTTGTGTTCACATCCTGTAAAAATGTTTATTGGTGTTTTGCATAACTATCTTCTGTGAAACATCTGTATGATGCCTGGTACCCAGTGAAACCAGAAGAGAGTGTCAGCCTTCTTGGAACAGGAATTACTGAGAGCTGTGAACCACCATGTGGGTGCTGGGAATCCAATCTATGCAGTTTGGAAAAGCAGATGGTACCCTCAACCACTATGCCATCTCTCTAGCCCACATTGATAGTTCTTAACAGTAGTATTTAGTATGGTTATAAAAGTTTTGAGTAAAAACTAAGGGAACCTACAGTTAGATTTCAGTGTAAAAACAAATAGATGAACTAGTATAATAGAGAAAAATACTTATTTACTGTTTAGGCTTTTACATTACTATAGCATAAGCCTAGAGTTATCATTTCTCTTTAGGAGCACTATATTATTGACATCACAAAGATGGCTATAAGGACATATTCTATACTGCTCCATTAGCAAACCTTGTCTTTTAAAGCAGGAGGGAAATTTTCTCTTTACTGTTATCCAACAAGCCATGTGGGAAATTCAGGATAGGTATACTGTTGGGTATACTGAGTCTTCCTGCTACAACAATGTCATGAAAGAGTAGATCATCTTAATGTACAACAGGACTATCTCTGTGGTAAGTTAAGAAGACTCACAGCACACCAGCATACACATCGAGAGGTTAGTATACAGGCTATATTATCAACTGCTTCCAGAATTGGAGTTTTAGACTGTTTATAAAGCACATTATTCATCCAGAGAAACTAGTAAAGAATGAAATCTACCTCTTGGTAGAGATATGCCCTCCCTTAAGGATAATTATTACTGTGAGCCAGTGCTGAACTGGACAAGGAGACCACTCCTGGGAAGGTTTATTCAGCTTAACATAATGTATTTTTCCTCATCAATTTCCTTGGCTCTAGTGAATTACCTGTGATGCATGACAGGGTTTGCTTATTCTGTCTACATTTCTGAGATTTTACTAGGAAAATCATTACTATTCATTTTCTTCTCTCTCTCTCTCTCTCTCTCTCTCTCTCTCTCTCTCTCTCTCTCTCTCTCTCTCTCTCGCTCCCTCCCTCTCTCCCTCCCTCTCTCATTTTCTTTTGATGCTAGAGAAAACCTAAGTATGCTTTTATGCTGGTAATTCTAAGCTTCTTTGCTCTAACAATCCCCTTGCTGACACTACCATCACAGTTTATCTCATTAAGTTTCCTCTTGTAAATTCAGATCTGTCAGATTTACAGCTTGTCCTCTTTGAGATTTTCATTTAAAACACCAATAAATTCTCCTCAAATTCTGACTGAGTCTGCCCTTTATTATTTTGAGTCCTTCTTTAATTTTTGTAGTAAGACTAGTAACCCTAAGAAGTGGTCATAATTTCTGTAGTATAATATGATTGCTTTCCAAGGTTCCCCAAAAAGTCCTCTGTTAGCTTAGATTTTTCAGATCCTACTTTATTTAGGCTTCTGAAACAGTTCTACCTTCCTTTTTTTAAAAAGAGATTTATTTATTTATTATGTATACAGTGCTCTGGCTGCATGTACACCTGCAGGCCAGAAGAGAGCTTCAGATCACATTATAGATGGTTGTGAGCCATCATTTGGTTGCTGGGAATTGAACTCAGGACCTCCGGAAGAGCAGTCAGTGCTCTTAACCTCTGAGCCACCTCTCCAGCCCCAGTTCTACCTTCCTTTTAATTTACCAACCAGTGTTAGGCAGAAAAGAATGTTAATAGCAGAAAGGGTTGTGGATCTGTTTAGTAGTTTCTTGGGGTGATTCTACTTTTTGTTGTCAGGATACCATCACTGCAATCCAATAGCAAACATCAAAAAGTAACACTAATCAATAGTGGTGGCATAATCCAGCAGAAACAGCAAGGCTCTGCCAAATTGGCGTGAATCAGCAGAAGTGGCCAGACTCAGCCAGAATACCATAACAAGTTCTCTGGAACATTTCTCTCTGTGAAGCAAAGACCAGTGAAGACCAGTATAGCAATGCAAAAGGATCATCTCCTTGTCTGTGGGGCTGTATTTATATTCATTCTAAATATGTTCTAAACACCGTCTTACATATCTGTTTTCAGCAAAACACGTACTGTTTCACCAGACAGCTTCTAGCAAAATATCACACACCCTCTCACTAAGACAGTTTTCATAAAAACATCATGTGTCCTCTAAAGAGTCAACCAAATAGTAGATTTTTTTTTGGTAGATTTTACTCTCTTTAGGTGTTGTTGGTCAGTGAGTTCCTATATATCTTTTAACATAACAGGCTATTGTCATTTCTATTGGTTACTCTTCAGAATTAGTGCAAAGGCCCTATTGCTAAAGACACTATACATTGGTGTCACAAAACATGGAGAAAACAACCTGGTAATGGCCTGTAAAATTTATCCTACAGACTAACATTCATAATGCTGGAGGGTGCTAGGCAAGGTACAGGAGTAGGAAAGTAACCATCAGTCATACTTGCTGTGAATCTTAAAAGCTACAATAATAACTGTCCTAACAAAATATGTTCACTGGTTAACAGTAGCATTAACATCATTGAACTAATACAACTACATTTTTATAGTATTAAAATTATACCTCACAATATGAAAGCAATTCCTGACAACATTTTGTTCCAAAACCCAAAGTATTTATAGGCCCTAGGGGAAAAAGTACTAATACTTGACTACAAAGATATAGTATTCAATCACATATTAATGACTTCTTGTACTCATAGATCAGTGTGCCTCTTAACTCTCATCTAAAGAGATAATATTTATAGTAGATACTGATTAACACCAACAATCACAACTGGCCAACATGCAAGATAAAAAGAAACTGAAGAAAGCTCGGCCATATGTGTAATATATATATGTGTGTGTGTGTGTGTGTGTGTGTGTGTGTGTGTGTGTGTATATATATATATACACACACATATATATAACACATATATATAACAGAATATATAATATAGATATGTGTGTATATATAGTATATTATAATATATTTAATAATTATAAAATATATTATACAACATGGTAATGTATAATATGATATAATGTAATGTAATAAATAATTATTTAAAGTTATAAAGTATATTATTGCATAATAATATATTATATATAGTGTACACACACACACATACACACACACACACACAAACACACAATCACATCCTCCCAAAGCTCAAGTATTATTGTGGAAGAAAGAAGAAAAAGAGTTTGAAGTCCAGAGATGATGGATGAGTATAAAAAAAACAGTATCTTCTAGACATAGCAGGCTAAGTTCACATGTGAACTGCCAGGAATTGTGAGAGCATATACAAAACCTTCACAAGCTTAAAACAGGCCAAATACCATCATGGGAAGGGAGAATGCACATATAATACCAACTCCAGCCTTTATGTATTGGCAATTTTTTTAGCTTCTGTGAGGAGACCATTTTCACTAAGAATGTAAGCTGACTAGTCTCCAGTTGAAGAACACATATCAAAGAATATTGGGGTAGTAAAAGCAGGTATTAAAGGGCTTTAAAATCAGGACACAAAATTTGATAGGTATGAAAAGAGGATGAATAACTGGTGGAGAAAATTGAATGTGATTGAAACCTATTGTATGAAACACAAAGATTTTGACATAAAGAAAAATATAAAATTGTCTGAATGTGAGCCTGACATCAATTCAGTAAGCAGTCTTCCTCCAAGGCTCCAGGTGCCTAAATTGCATTTCATCCATGAATTCCCTAAGTGAATATTACCTGAAAGTGTAATCTAACATAAAACTTTTTATAGTCTAATTATTGGCCATGATATTTACCACAGAAACAGAAAATCAAATGTTCCAGTATAATTTCTAAGATTATACATTTCATAGAAACAGTAGAATACCAAAACCGGAATAATGTAATGATCAAACACATTTAATCTGGGTCTTAAGTATTGAATATATGAAAATTCTCATAGTATAACAAGGGACTTGATTGTACAGTGTCAATGGTTCCTGACCACTCAACATATTTATAGTACTAATAATGAACTAGACTTCAATATATGAAACAATTACCTAAAAATATGAATTTTTTTTATTTTTTTTCGAGACAGGGTTTCTCTGTGTAGCCTTGGCCATCCTGGACTCACTTTGTAGACCAGGCTGGCCTTGAACTCACAGTGATCCGCCTGCCTCTGCCTCCCGAGTGCTGGGATTAAAGGCGTGCGCCACCATGCCCAGCCAAAAATATGAATTTTTAAGACTCAAAAATAGAAAAGGGTACAGACAGCAGGTTATAAAAGATAAACTGATTATCAAGTTAAAATTAATACTTTCAAAGTAGTGAAAGTTAAATGAAATTTTATCTAATAAAGATGGTATTAAAACATATTCAATTAAAATATGTATGACTCAGTATATATGTTTCATAACAGAATGCATTATATATATGACAAAGTAAATCCTCTGAAAATCTGCAAGGAGAAACAATATGGAAAAGGACTCACCATAACAGCCTCAGATAGTGCTGATGACCTGCTCTCAGGAAGGTGAGCAGCACAAACTTCAAATTTGAGGGAGGTTCTCACTTCACAATGAAGAAAACCAAGTTAGTCCTAATGCAGTTCTAGGATGGGCCATTAATAGGACATTAATGTTTAACATAAACTGAAAAAAATTGTTTTCATAAATGTTTATAAATGTCATTGAGATTAACAAGATGAGGAAAATAGTTTGAAAGAGTACTAATAGAATGAGAAAAATTCAGAATAAATTAAAATTACTTCAAATCTCTAATGTCCTAGAACTTTTAAGTCACAGAAATGTTACTTTCTAAAACAAAATATACCCTGTAGAAACCTAAATAACATGTAAATTGGACAGCATGAAATATAATACCAGCTTAAGCTAGGTCTTCCTGAGACAACATGAAGATTACCATGGCAACACACTAATTCCTGAGGTATCCTAGAGGTCACAATGCAGTAGTCAATCAAGATGGCCACCTCTTATGCATACGAGGGCCGGAAAGTCTATGGCTTAGATATTAAAAACAAAATTTGATATAAATTTAAAGAAGAAATAAAAATATAAAAATAAATTGGAATATTAAAATGTAAAATATATTATGACAAAAGTGATTATAAAGAACACATTAAGAGGCATTAGTGCTAATTGACAGATGTGAAAGACACTGGAAATTAGGCCATTATAACTACAATGGAAGAAAATGGAGATTGAAGAAGATATAAATGATATTCCTACCACCTTCTGGAATATTAATAAAGGAATGTTAAGACTCTAATAAAACTTCATAGATTCCTGAATAAAGCCAAAACTTAATCAAAACGGAGAAAGAGAGGATCACTAACTACCTACAACTTAATTCATCTATGACAGAAACCTCTGGGATGGTGGTAGCAATGTTTCTGCCTGGAAGTGCAGAGTTGTGCCTCTGTGTGCAAGCTGCTAAACAGCTGCTAGTCCTCCATGATGAGCTAGCCAAGCTGCAGGCTCATTGCCACATAGTCATGCTACCTGAAGGAAAAAAACTTTGACATCTTCAAGCAGGTAGATGAGAAGCACCTGTAATGTTCTGTCAGAGGCAGAATTCTTTACAAGGTACCCAATTTTATGTTTTAATATTCCTCTTAGAAAACCTCTTATGTGTTCCCCATTACATATGATATCACCAGAGTTGTGAAGGAACTGAAAGCTATTTACAATGACTCAGGTCAAATTCATCATAATTTTGAATGAGATATTTTTGACATTGTGGTTGCTTTCTTTTCTGAAAGATGCTGAATAAAGTGCCTTTCAGCTACATTGGCTGCTTAGTATCACAAGGGTGATGAGAAACCTCAGAGACAAATGTGAATGATGAACTGGAATTTAATGTACTTGGTTGTAACTCATATCTTGAGTTGTAATTGTTGTAATTAATATCTCAAACTTTTTTAATAACCAATGAAATTTTGGTTGTATTGCAACATTAAAAATTAAACTAATTTTTGAAATTGACATGAAACTCTTAGATGTTAGATAGATAGATAGATAGATAGATTGTGTGTGTGTGTGTGTGTGTGTGTGTGTGTGTGTGCATGTGCTTGTGTATAAGATCACACTAAAATAGTGTAGTAGCAAGAAAAATATTCTCAAATATCAACAACAGCCCTTGGGAATCTTTTTCAAATAATATTTTTTAAAAAATTAAGCCACGTTTTCCCTAGTACTAGAAGGATTACAGAGATATGTAAATTCACAAACATGTTTATGGAAGAAAACAAATTGGAAACTACTGTGTTATGGTTGCTGACTTGAAGATTGCATCTGATTAGCACTTGACAGCCTGATAATAAAGTCTTTTTTTTTTTTCAATGACCACTTTTAAGATTCTATATCTTGTCTCATGGTGTTAAGAAGAAATAACAAGTAAAGAAAAAGGTTAAAAGGATATAAAGACTTTTAGTCAAAAAATGTATGAAAGGTAAAATGGTTAGCTGTCTAAAGAATAGAAAGGAAAATATACAACTTGTGTGAGTATGAGTAAGCTATTTATGTATGCAAAACAAAACATATAAACCCACTCCCCTGGACTAAAAATTCCATCCCACAATTCCTGCTGATTTCCTGGAGACCACAGTGGCATCAGAGAACCCAAGGAAGACACTGCCTTCTGCCCACAAAAAATTTTAAAGTCAGTCAAATAGTCCTAAACTGCACTCCTCCCTTGGACCTCATAAGTTGGTTCACAACTTTGAAAGAAGACTTCTGCTTTACTGGAAGCAATGCAGTATTAGGAAAATCAGAGACTAAACCAGGATCCAAAACCACAGAGGCCACATAGGTACTTGGTATCCTAAAGACAACATTGGCATCCAAGACCACAGAGATCATACAAAGCACAAAAGCCCCAGCAGAGACATCGTAATGGACCTGAAGACTTGCTGATCATCAGAACCTTAGTCCACTCAAGGCAGAAGACTGGAGAAGAAACAGAAACTAAGGGATAGACATCCAAAAATCAATTTAACAGAGGTAAACACAGAAATAAGCAAATAATCCTATTATGACTCCAAGTCCAGAAGACTAGAGGCCAACATAAGAACACAATCAACAATAGGCAGTAAATAAATGTTACCACAAGATCCCACATGTCTTACTACAACAGGCCCTGCATATTTCAACACAACTAAAGCACAAGAAAATGATCTTAGGAACAATTCAGGGAATTGCACAGATTTCTGAGCCAGGAACACCGAGGTCCGAACATCACGGCAGCAGGAGTGCTCCACGGTTCGGAGGGACCAGGGTGCGGAGGACCTGCGTGCCCCTGCACACGGGAGGAGCGTGGTTTTTCTCTGATCGGAGCGGCAGCGGCAGAGGCGGCAGCACCAGCGGCACCAGCAGCGGCGGCTGAGGCACCACCTCAGCTCAGCGGCAGCTCCCCTGCGGGGACACAGTCCGGGCAGAGCACTTGTTCCACCACTGGCGCTAACTCAGAGCAGCCACAGTTCTCCTGCTGTGGCGCAGTCTTGGTGACGTGCTCGGTTCCATCCTAGGCACCACCTCAGCTCAGCGGCAGCTCCCCTGCGGGGACACAGTGCGGGCGGAGCACTTGTTCCACCACTGGCGCTAACTCAGAGCAGCCGCAGTTCTCCTGCTGTGGCGCAGGCTGGACAGAGCTCTCGGTTCCACCAGCTCTAAGACTCTGGTTGGACACAGTGTACAGTTTGAATCCAGAATTCCTGGCTGAGATTGGTGGTCAGTTCGGGCCCTGAGTCAATAACTGACCACAGCACGCACTTTGGGCCAAAAGGCCCTAGTGGAGCTTGGTGCGTAGTCCCAGCCCAAAAATTCTGGCTGGGCCCTGTGTGCATTTTGGGCCCAAAATCCCTAGCTGAGCTTGGCAGACGGTTCTGGCCCTGAGAATCTAGCTGAGTTCTGCCCGTGGTTCGGTCCCAGTGCTCCTGGCTGGACTTGGCAGGGAACACAGAAGGCTGTGGATACCTTGGCCTGACCCAACGCTCATTCAGAGACCCAGAATAATTGCAGGATCCACAGCAGAGGAGGACTGAGGATCACTGGCTGTGAGAGACCAGAACAACAGGGCTAACCTCCTAACATCCACACCAGTGAAGCTTTGAGCTCGCAGCCTAGGGAAATCGTAAGAAAACAAGTGAATCTATCGTCAGACACCCTCCATTCAACTCTGGAAGCTACCCAACAAAAACAAAGACGGCAAGATGTCTAAAGGACAACGAAAAAGCATACGCAAAAAACCCCAAAACAACATGGCGTCTCCAGTTTCCAGCTATCCCAAAGAAAACCACCCAGAGAACTCAAATACAACGGAAATACAAGAAAATGACCTCAAATCCTTAGTAATGAGGATGATAATGGAGGAAACAAATAAAATTCGTAATCAAATGCAGGAAGACGCAGACAAACAGGTGAGAGACATAAAAGAAGCACATAGAGTGGAACTGGAAAAATTGCAGGAAAATGCAAACAACCAGATGAAAGAAATAAATAAAACGGTTCAAGCTCTGAAGACCTATAAAGAGGCAATGGAAGAAACTCAGGAATATACAAAAAATCAGATGAAAGAAATCAAAAAATCAGTTCAAGATCTGAAAATGAAAATGGATTCAATGATAAACACACAGACAGAAGAAAAACGAGAACGTGAGGCCTCAGAGAAGAAGGCGAGCAACACAGAGGTGAGCTTTTCTAACAGAATCCAAGAGATGGAAGAACGAATCTCAGGGCTAGAAGATACAATCACAGATATTGAATCAACCATTAAAGAAAATGCCAAATCTGGAAAACTCCTGACACAAAACATCCAAGAAATAAAGGACACCATGAAAAGAAGAAATTTGAGGATAATAGGCATTGAAGAAAGAGAAGACATCAGACTCCAGGGCCCGGAAACTATTCTCAACAAAATCATAGAAGAAAATTTCCCCAATCTAAAGAAAGAGATGCCTATAAACATACAAGAGGCCTACAGAACACCAAATAGAATTGACCAGAAAAGAAAAACTGCCCGCCACATAATAATCAAAACACAAAACATGCAGAACAAAGAAAAAATATTAAAAGCTGCAAGGGAAAAGGGCCAAATAACATTTAATGGTAAACCTATCAGAATTACACCTGACTTCTCAGCAGAGACCATAAAAGCCAGAAGGGCCTGGACAGAGATCCTGCAAACCCTAAGAGAACACAGATGCCAGGCCAGACTACTTTACCCAGCAAAATTATCAATAACCATTGATGGAGAAAACAAAATATTCCATGACAAAAACAAATTCAAACAGTACCTATCCACAAACCCAGCTTTACAGAAGGTACTAGAAGGAAAACTCCATCCCAAAGGGTCAAGCTACAACCAAAACTACCCAGGAAATAGATAACTATCCCATGGCAAAAACACAACTACACAAACGCTCGACTGGAAACAACATCAAAATTAAGACTCTTAACAGTCACTGGTCATTAATATCTCTCAACATCAATGGCCTCAATTCTCCAATAAAAAGACACAGACTAACCGAATGGGTACATAAACAAGACCCAACATTCTTCTGCATCCAAGAAACACATCTCACCCATAATGAAAGGCATTACCTCAGGGTAAAAGGTTGGAAAAAAATATTCCAAGCAAATGGTCACAAGAAGCAAGCAGGTGTAGCCATTTTAGTATCGAACAAAATAGACTTTCAACCAAAATTAATCAAAAGGGATGAGGAAGGACACTTCATACTCATCAAAGGTAAAGTCAACCAAGATGACATCACAATTCTGAACATCTATGCTCCCAATACAAGGGCACCCACATATGTAAAAGATCTCCTAAAAAAGCTTAAACCACACATCGATCCCCACACAATAATAGTGGGAGACTTCAACACCCCACTCTCACTGAAGGATAAGTCATTGAAACAGAAACTAAGCCGAGAAATAACATCATTAACCAATGCCATGGGTCAAATGGATCTAACAGATATCTATAGAACCTTTCACCCAAACAAGAAAGAATACACCTTCTTCTCTGCACCCCATGGAACCTTCTCCAAAATTGATCACATCGTAGGTCACAAAGCAAGCCTCAACAGATACAAGAGGATTGAAATAATACCTTGTATCCTATCAGATCACCATGCTCTTATGCTGCAATTCAACAACAACAAAAATAACAAAAAGCCTACACGTTTGTGGAAACTAAACAACTCTCTGCTAAATGACACCTGGGTCAGGGAAGAAATAAAGAAAGAAATCAAGGAGTTTCTGAAATTCAATGAAAATGAAGAAACAACATACCCAAATTTGTGGGATACATTGAAAGCAGTGCTAAGAGGAAAATTCATAGCACTAAGTGCCTTTAAAAAGAAATTGGAAACATCGCACATAAGCATCTTAACAACACAACTGGAAGCCCTAGAAAAAAAAGAAGCAGAAACACCCAAGAGGAGTAGACGCCTGGAAATTATCAAACTCAGGGCTGAAATTAACAAATTAGAAACTAAGAAAACAGTCCAAAGAATCAACAAAACCAAAAGCTGGTTCTTTGAGAAAATCAACAAGATAGACAGACCATTAGCCAAACTAACTAAAAGGCAGAGAGACAGTATTGAAATCAACAAAATCAGAAATGAAAAGGGAGACATAACAACAGACACTGAAGAAATTCAAAGAATCATAAGATCCTACTTTGAAGGCATATACGCCACAAAATTTGAAAATCTAAGGGAAATGGACGATTTTCTTGATCAAGTTCACTTGCCAAAGTTGAGTGAAGAACAGATAAACAAGTTAAATAGTCCCATTTCCCCTACAGAAATAGAAGCAATCATCGATGGTCTCCCAACCAAAAAAAGCCCAGGGCCAGATGGTTTCAGTGCAGAATTCTACCAGACCTTTAAGGGCGAGCTAATACCGATACTCTTCAAGCTACTCCAAAAGATAGAAATGGATGGAAAATTACCAACTTCATTCTATGAGGCCATAGTCTCATTGATACCTAAACCTCACAAAGACTCAACAAAGAAAGAGAATTTCAGACCAATTTCTCTTATGAACATAGATGCAAAAATACTAAATAAAATACTTGCAAAACGAATACAGGAGCACATCAAAGATATCATTCATCATGACCAAGTAGGCTTCATTCCAGGCATGCAGGGATGGTTTAATATACGGAAATCCATCAATGTAATCCATCATATAAACAAACTGAAAATAAAAAACCACATGATCATCTCCTTGGATGCAGAGAAAGCATTTGATAAAATTCAACACCCATTCATGTTTAAAGTTTTAGAGAGATCGGGGATACAAGGCACTTTCCTCAACATAATAAAGGCTATATACAGCAAGCCAATAGCCAAAATCAAAGTAAATAGTGAGATACTCAAGGAAATTCCTCTCAAGTCGGGAACAAGGCAAGGCTGCCCACTCTCTCCATATCTCTTCAATATAGTACTCGAAGTTCTAGCCAGAGCAATAAGACAACAAAAGGAGATCAAGGGTATCCAAATGGGAAAGGAGGAAGTCAAATTATCCCTCTTTGCAGATGATATGATAGTGTACATAAGTGACCCTCAAAACTCCACCAGAGAACTCCTAAAGCTGATAAACACCTTCAGCAAATTGGCTGGATACAAAATTAACTCAAAAAAGTCTGTAGCCTTCCTATACACAAATGACAAGCTTACAGAGGAAGAAATTAGGAAAACCACACCCTTCACATTAGCCACAAGCAATATAAAATATCTAGGAGTTACCCTAACTAAGCAAGTGAAGGACTTGTATGAAAAAAATTTCAAAACTCTGAAGAAAGAGATTGAAGATGACCTGAGAAGATGGCGTGATCTTCCTTGCTCATGGATCGGGAGAATTAACATAGTAAAAATGGCCATCCTACCAAAAGCAATCTACAGATTCAATGCAATCCCTATCAAAATAACTACGCAATTTTTTAAAGACATTGAAAGTTCAATTCTGAACTTCATATGGAAAAACAAAAAACCCAGAATAGCTAAAACAATCTTGTACAATAAAAGATGCTCCGGAGGAATCTCCATACCTGATCTCAAACTGTACTATAAAGCAATAGTACTTAAAACAGCATGGTACTGGCACAGCAACAGGCTGGTTGATCAGTGGAATCGAATCGAAGACCCAGATATGAATCCACACACATATGGTCACTTGATTTTTGACAAAGAAGCCAAATCCATTCAATGGAAAAAGGATAGCATCTTCAACAAATGGTGCTGGTCTAACTGGAGGTCTATGTGTAAAAAAATGAAACTGGACCCATATTTGTCACCTTGCACAAAACTCAAATCCAAGTGGATTAAAGACCTCAACATAAAACCAGAGACACTAACTCACTTAGAAGAAAAAGTGGGAAAGAGCCTGGAACATATTGGCACAGGAGACAACTTCCTGAACAGAACACCAACGGCCCAGGCCTTAATGTCAACCATTAATAAATGGGACCTCATGAGGCTGAGAAGCTTCTGTAAGGCAGGAGACACTGTCAAGAGAACAAAGCGACAGCCTACAGACTGGGAAAAAATCTTCACCAACCCTACATCTGACAAAGGTCTAATATCCAAAATATATAAAGAACTCAAGAAATTAAACACCACCAAACCGAATAACCCAATTGAGAAATGGGGCTTGGAACTAAACAGAGAATTCTCAACAGAGGAGTATCAAATGGCTGAGAAACACTTAAAGAAATGCTCAACCTCCTTAGTCATCAGGGAAATGCAAATCAAAACAACTCTGAGATTCCATCTTACACCCATCAGAATGGCTAAGATCAAAAATTCAAGCGACACCACATGCTGGCGAGGATGTGGGGAGAGAGGAACACTCCTTCATTGCTGGTGGGAATGCAAACTAGTAAAGCCACTTTGGAAATCTATCTGGTGCTATCTCAGAAAAATGGGAATAGGGCTTCCTCAAGACCCAGCTATTCCACTCCTTGGAATATACCCAGAAGATGCTCCAGCACACAACAAGAAAATTTGCTCAACCATGTTCATAGCAGCCTTATTCATAATAGCCAGAACATGGAAACAGTCTAAGTGTCCCTCAGTAGAAGAGTGGATAAAGAAACTGTGGTACATATACACTATGGAATACTACTCAGCTATTAAAAACAAGGAATTCCCGAAATTTGTGGATAAATGGATTGAGCTAGAAATGATCATAATGAGTGAGTTAACCCAGAAGCAGAAAGAATCAAATGGTATATACTCACTTATATCTGCATACTAGCCCAAGGGGCATGTCCCACGAAAGCCTTCACTTACCAGGAAACTGGGACAGAGGGGAAGGCATCCTATTGGGACTCTAAATGAGAGACGCATGGGAGAACAGCAAAATAAAAGGATCCAGAGGGTCCTAGAAATCTACAAGTAGAACAATATGATAGGCAGATTTGGGCCCAGGGGTCCCGCTCAAACTAAGGCACCAGCCAAGGACAATACAGGAGGTAAACTTTAAACCCCTTCCCAGATCTAGCCAATGGTCAGAATATTCTCCACAGTTGAGTGGAGAGTGTGATACGACTTTCTCACATACTCTGGTGCCTCACATTTGACCATGTCCCCTGGAGGGGGAGACCTGGTGGCACTCAGAGGAAGGACAGCAAGTAGCCAAGAAGAGACTTGATACCCTATGAGAATATATAGGGGGACGTAATCCCCCTCAGGAACAGTCATAGGGGAGGGGAATAATGGGAAAATGGGGGGGGGAGGAATGGGAGGATACAAGGGATGGGATAAACATTGAGATGTAACAAGAATAAATTAATAAAAAAAAAAAAAAAAAAAAAAAAGAAACATGGGAACATGTAGGAATTCTGAAATATAAAACACCAAACTTACAGGTGATAGGTATAGAAAGAGAAGGAAATCAAGTCAAACATATGCAGATTTACTAAAGCTTCTGGGAGCTTTTTTTCTGTGTTGGTTTTTAAATAAATTTTGTTACATTAAAAAAAAAAAAAAAAAAGAAAATGATCTTAATTCCAATCGTATGAAAATGATAAAGGTCCTTAAAAAGGAAATAAATACCTTAAATAAATCCAGGAAAATACAAGGAACCAGGTGAAGAAAATGAGTAAAACTTTTCAAGATATGAAAACGGAAATAGAAGTAATAAAGAAAAGACAAACTGAGGGAATTCTGGAGGTGGGAAATCAAGGTAAGCCAACAGAAACTATTGATGCAAGAATCACCAAAAGAATACAGTATATGGAAGAGGAAATGTCAAATGTAGAACATATAATAAAAGAAATTGATATCTCCCTCAAAGAAAATGTTAAATCTAAAAAGTTCCAGATATAAAACATCCAAATATAACAAGCATTATGAAAAGGCCAAACCTATGAATACTAGCAATAGAAGAAAGAAAAGATTCCCAGCTCAAAAGACCAGGAAATAATTTCAATACAGTGATAGAAGAAAATTGCCCTAACCTAAAGAAAAAGATGCCTGTACATGCACAAGAGCCTTACATAACACCAAATATATTGGACCAGAAAATAAAGTACCCCCCACTACATAATATTTTTAAAAATTTACAGAACAAAGAAAGAATACTAAAAGCTGGGAAAAACCAGGTAACAAATAAAGGCAGCCCTATTAGAATTACACCTGACTTCTCAACAGAGGCTCTAAAAGCCAGAGGGGCCTGCACAGATGTCTTGCACACTCTAAGAGTTCACACATGTGAGCACAAACTACTATACCCAGCAAAACTGTGAATCATGATAGACGGGCCAAACAAGATATTCCATTACAGAACAAAAGTACAAGTCCAGGGCTAAAGAACATACTAGAAGGAAAATTCCAACCCAAGTGATTTACCTACAATTAACCGAACACAAGAAATAATGTAGATAAACTATTGTGATAGTATATGGATGATTTGCCTGTCAATTAAAAAACTGATGCCCTATAGGAAATGGTAGAATAGAGGTTTGACATACAAAAGGTGGAAAATATTCTGAGATAAAGCCAGGCATGGAAACTTGCCTAAGATGTGAAGAAGACAGATGCCTGATACCTGAGCAGAAGTAACCAGTCACATTGCAGAATGTATATTAGCAGAAATGGGTTGTTTTAAGTTATGGGCTAATCATAGAAGATCCTAGCTATATATCATAGGTACTTGTAAATATATTTTGTGTCTCATGATTCATTATTCTGGAAGCTTGGTGCCAGGAGAAAAAAAAACACATTCCCTGTTATATATAGCATCCATCGTAGTAGGCTTGCTATCCAATCTTACCTAAAATAACCAAGCTAAAAACACATGATTGAGGCATTATTCCAAGAGTTCTGGACATGAAACTGAACCAAAGAGTGGGACAATGCCCTTTTAAGGATTGCATCAATGGTCGGCAGAGCATTATTTTTTAACACATTTTTATTAAAAAATAAAATAATTCATATTACATCTCATTTTCTATCCCATCCCATGCATCCGCCCATTCCTCCCTCCCTCCCACTTTCACCCCAAACCCCCTTCCCTATGACTGTGACTGAGGGGGACCTCCTCCTCCTGAATATTGTGCTAGGGTATCAAGTCTCTTCTTGGTAGTCTGCTATCCTTCTTCTGAGTGCCATTGGGCCTCCCCAACAAAGGGACATGGCCAAATATAGGGCACCAGAGAACCTGTGAAAGTCAGTCCGCAGTCTCCACTTAACTGTGGGGAATGTTCTGTCCCTTGGCTAGATCTGGGTAGGGGTTTGATGATTACTGCACGTTTTGTCCTCGGTTGGTGCCTTAGATCAAGCAGAACCCCTGGGCTCAGATCCACCCATCATAATGTTCTTCTTGTAGGTTTCTAGGACCCTCTGGATCCACCTACTTCCCTTTCCCCTATATTTTTCTCACCTAGAGTCTCAGTAGGATGTTCTCACCACTATCCCACTTTCCTGGTAGGTGCAGACTTTCATGGGACCTGCCCCTTGGGCTAGTGTCCGGTTATAAGTGAGTATAAACCATTTGAGTCTCTCTGCTTCTGGGTTACCTCACTCATTATGATCATTTCTAGTTCAATCCATTAGTCCACAAATTTCGGGAATTCCTTGTTTTTAATAGCTGAGTAGTACTCCATAGTGTAAATGTACCACAGTTTCTGTATCCATTCTTCTACTGAGGGACACTTAGGCTGTTTCCATGTTCTGGCTATTATGAATAAGGCTGCTATGAACATGGTTGAACAAATTTTCTTGTTGTGTGCTGGAGCATCTTCTGGGTATATTCCAAGGAGTGGAATAGCTGAGTCTTGAGGAAGCCCTATTCCCAGTTTTCTGAGATAGCACCAGATAGATTTCCAAAGTGGCTGTACTAGTTTGCATTCCCACCAGCAATGAAGGAGTATTCCTCTCTCTCCACATCCTCGCCAGCATGTGTTGTCACTTGAATGTTTGATTTTAGGCATTCTGATGGGTGTAAGATGGAATCTCAGAGTTGTTTTAATTTGCATTTCGCTGATGACTAGAGATGTTGAGCATTTCTTTAAGTGTTTCTCAGCCATTTGATATTCCTCTGTTGAGAATTCTCTGTTTAATTCTGAGCCCCATTTCTGAATTGTGTTATTTGGTTTGTTGGCATTTTATTTCTTGAGTTCTTTATATATTTTGGATATTAGACCTTTGTCAGATGCAGGGTTGGTGAAGATTATTTCCCAGTCTGTAGGCTGTGGCTTTCTTCTTTTGACAGTGTCTCCTGCCTTACAGAAGCTTCTAAGCCTCATGAGGTCCCATTTATTAATTGTTGACCTTAAGGCCTGGGCTGTTGGTGTTCTGTTCAGGAAGTTGTCTCCTGTGCCAATGTGTTCCAGGCTCTTCCCCACTTTTTCTTCTAACTGATTTAATGTCTCTGGTTTTATATTGAGGTCTTTAATCCATTTGGACTTGAGTTTTGTGCATGGTGACAAATATGGGTCCAATTGCATTTTTCTACATGTAGAAATCCAGTTAGACCAGCACCATTTGTTGAAGATGCTATCCTTTTTCCATTGCATGGATTTGGCTTCTTTGTCAAATATCGGTGACTATATGTGTGTGGATTCATATCTGGGTCTTCAATTCGATTCCATTTATCAAAAGCATTTGACTGGAGGCCAGTAAGTAAAGAATAGAGCAGGAAAATGGAGCATCCCACCAACTTGCTAGCTGAGCAGAAGGCCTTGTCTCTTTAAAAGAGAAGAAATACAGACCTGAGATTCTGGCACCATCAAAGGCAAAAAGTTTCCCCGACCTTCAGCAAAGGATCCACTGCAATTAGCAACCATTTTGGGACAGCTGACTAAGCTGGCAGATTCCAAAGCTGCAAGGTAATTTCTCTGAGGTTTTCCCCAAGGCACCCACACTGCCAGTGCCAGGAGTTTGGCATCTGGTCTGTTACATGGGCCTGGAACTACAGGCCCCTTCCCTGTGAGAGGAAGGTTGGAGTGGGACAGCAGGCCTCAGGATGCTGATAGCTTGTGAAGCACTAACAACAGCACAGGTTGCAAACTGAGAGACCCCAAGCATCTAAACCGGTAAGGTATTAAGATGTGAAAACAATAAAAGAGAAGTCAAACGGGTCATAAAATATCATAGGAAAAATATTTGGTTTGAAAATAGGATATGTAAAGTCCTTAGGGAAAAAGCTGAAAGAAAATACTACCTTCAGTGTTTAAAATTAGGGAGGGGGGGACACAATGACAATGCCTCTGGATTCTGTACAACAATGTTTTGCTTTTTAGCATATAGATGATCTTTTTTTCATTGACAATTACACTTTTGTATACTCTTTATAGGAGAGATAAGAATAAGACAAACTGGGAAAAAGAGCACAGTAAAATATTAGATGATAGTTAGGGGCTATAGAAAAGATGTTTAAAGAATCTTTAAATACAAATAGGAAAATTTCAGAGGACTCCAGCCTAGAACATAAAGTAACATCAATAGAGGTAATTCCAGATGAGAAAAATCCAAAACCACTTGAGAAATTAGAATGTCAATCCAATAGGATGTCTCTAGATGAGAGAAGCATGGGAGAATAGCAAAGTAGAAGGATCCAGAGGGTCCTAGAAACCTACAAGTAGAACATTATGGTAGGCAGATTTGGGCCCAGGGGTCCGACTCAAACTAAGGCACCAGCCAAGGACAATACAGGCAGTAAACTTTAAACCCCTACCCAGATCTAACCAAAGGGCAGAACATTCTCTACAGTTGAGTAGAGAGTGGGGTATGACTTTCACATGAACTCTGGTGCCTAATATTTGACCATGTCCCCTGGAGGGGGAGATCTGGTGGCACTCAGAGGAAGGACAGCAGGTTAACCAAGAAGAGACTTGATACCCTATGAGCATATACAGGGGGAGGAAATCCCCCTAAGGAACTGTCATAGGGGAGGGGAATAAGGGGAAAAGGGGAGGGAGGGAAGAATGGGAGGATAAAAAGGATGGGATAACCATTGAGATGTAACAAGAATAAATTAATAAAAAATTTTAAAAAAGAATGACAATCTATAGAAGTACAAAATATTGAGGTAAAAATCCAGATTGTTTATTGATGTTTCTGTGCATCATTTTGTAGAGTTTTGAGAATTAAGTTATGTACAGATGTTGATATCATACTATTGATGCATATTCAGAATTCCAATGGGCTTCTGCCTTGAATTCTGAAAGGGAGAGTTATAAGATTGCACATTTTTTGAAATGATAACTATCTTGGAAATGCTTTTGCATAAAAGATGATGAGGCTTCAAAATGTATCCATCAGAATACAAAAAAAAACTTAGACAACATGGTATAAACATTTTTACAGATATAACTGATTATCCTACTGGTCAAAAGCAATTGTGGAAAGTGCTAATGAGAAATTAAAAAGAAGTGCTCATAGAATAGAAGGGGGATAAGGAATGGATTGAATGGTGCTTTGTATACTTTGAATAATCAACCTATACATATCACCTCATCATATTAAAGTGGAAGAGTGGGGAGTAGGATTTGTATTTTTTCAACAAGAAAATTAAAGCCATATCTTTCATTTAAATTGTTAGAAGCCATATTTGATAATAGGAAACTCCTGAGTATCTTGGCTACAGATAGGAGGAAGGAAAAGACCAAGACAGGTAACATATATGCTAATCCCTCCAATTGGCAAAAGCTCTGAGATTGGCTGAGACTTGAACATCTATAATATAATCTTGTTGGCTACAAAATCCTCATGACTTATTATCCCTTTTATTAAATGACATAAGTAAAAACTTATATTGCAATTTGGTTACAGTCCAAACTAGCTTATAAAGGAACACAGATGTCTTTCATCTGTTCAAAGAGAAGAAAAGTGTCTTCAATTGATCTGTGGAACTTGCAAATTCCATCAATATGTTATCATAGAACAGTATATTACTTGTTAGATTATATATTTGCAGAAAAAAAGGACTGAACAGCAATAGAATGAAGACAGATTTGACAACCTCATCCTTCAGGATGCTGATAATCTGAAACACGCTTATTCCAGCATATGGCTTACTCCAGTCTCAGACTGCTCTAGTTGATTTCTTATCAAAGCTTGCTTTCAATAGAGCTCCAAAGAAGCCTGCTTCTTCCAACAAAGCCAGTTTTACCCATCTGTTCCAAATAGGACTTCATTTAAGCCTGCATTTTTAAAGCATTTCGAAACTAGACAATAAATTTTACAGATAGCTTTCATAACAAATTTTTCAATTTCTTTTGCTCCCCAAATCAACAGGAAGCAATTTTAAGAGAGCAATATCCCATTCATATAAGTCAGGGTGGGGTAGGTTTTTCTCATTCTATGGATGATGAATGCTTATCCTTAGAAAGGATTGAGTAAGCAAGTCCTCAATAGTTCCTGCCTCACAAATATGTCTGTCAGATATACTGGGCCGGAAGGCTGAAGATGATACTCCAACATTATAGAGAGTTATGGGTGGCTGCTCTGGCAAAAAACTGTCTCTGTCGTTTTGGTTTTTTGTTTGTTTGTTTGTTTGTTTGTTGTTTGTTTTTTTTTCAATTTGGAAGCTGCTATCTTATTTACTCAGATAATTAATTTAATTTCTTCTCAAGTCTCTGATGGGGTTGAAGACCAAATAGGTAAGTTTTACAATTAAGCTTATTTGTTTAGGGTTAAGATGTTTTTAGGTCTAGATAAATGTTTTAATTTGATAGAGATGAAATAAGACAGATATTGGTTTACATTCAGAATTTTAAACTCCCTAAGGTAGGAAAATATTTTTTTTAAGGTTGCCAAATACAAATAGCCAAAACACTATGAATGTAACATTTATTTAATTCCTGATTGTTTCGTAGTTCTTCTTGCTGTAGACAGTTTATGGTATATACGTGTAATACTATAAATGTATATGTAAAAGATAAAAAATATTAATAAAAAAGGAAAAAAGCGAGAGTTGGTTAAAAATTATTAATTGGTATTGATCAGGAAGGAAACTAGATACAGGACTTTAGACTAAAAGATTTCTCTTTTCTTTTCTCTATCCTTTCTTTCTTAGGTAAAAAAAATAATAGTGAGTAGAATAAGATGGGATATAGGAATAACATAGAAATAATGTGGGAGTAATTTGTAAAATATTAATTAATGAATCTGCTCTTAAATAAATTTTATAAGCTAATAATCTGACTTTGGTATAGATTTTAAATTTTGATTCAAAATGAGCTCTTTTTTGCTTGTATTTATATAGATTTCATATATATATACACAAATTTAAGGTTTACATTGATTTATATGATTGCATTTTGATACAAATTTAAGGTTTGTTTTGATACATATAATGTATAAATGTTTCAATTATTGGATAAGGTATTGGACATTTACAACTTTTATAAATACAAAATTTAGTAATAGTCCTTTTTAAAATTGCTATTATAAACTGTTTTAGATAATTAAAAAGTTCAAGTTAATGGTCTCAAACTCATGGTCAGATAGTAAATACCTAGAAGCAAGCAATAATTTTCTACTTAGATATGCGATAGATAGATAGATAGATAGATAGATAGATAGATAGATAGATAGATAGGAGAGGTAAATAACTATTAGGCATTATGTAAATGTGTACAGATATAAAGGTTGTCTTCAAAAACCTTAGAGACCCACAGAATACAACATTTAAAGATGTTCCAATTATTTTAAGAGGTTTTTTTGTTTGTTTCCTTGCTTGTTTTGACAATGAGATATGTCAGTTCCTGGTAGCACACCCTTTGGAATGGAAGATGATGAGAATTGAAGAATCTCTTTATGGATTTTCTTCAATTGTGGTAAGCTGGCCACTGGGAAAAATCTGCTAGCTACCTCTGCAGAGAGTATGCTGTCCAAAATAGGCAAAACGTGGATGCAGTTACGTTAACTGCTGAGATCTGCCAAGACAGGACAAGCAACCTTTCTTCATTCCTGCTTCACAAAAAGATCTGTCTGATATTCTGGGCCAGAAAGCAGAAGATGAAGCTCCAACAGTTACAAAAATACTTGGGTGACTTGGTACAGCCGCCTATGTCATTTTTATATTTTGAAAGCTCTTTGCTCTGCACTTCCTACATACTCAAGTAATATGTATTCCTTCTCAAGTGTGTAATGGGACTGATGTCTAAATATTTATAGTCCACAATTAAGTTTAAGTTGTTTAGGGTTTAAGAAAAATTTAAAAGATACTTTGAGGTCCATGTAGATTTTTTTAAATTGATAAATGCAGGCTATGTTGGAAAATGATTTAATTACAGAATTCTGAAGTTACCACAATAGGAAAGATAGTAGAGTGCTTTTTCCAAAGTTGGCAATACAAGTGGCATGGACATTATAAGTACAACTCTTACTCTACAGACTTTATAATTGTTCCATAACTATTCTTAGTATCTATAATTTACGGTGTAAGAAGTGAGACAGAGGAGAAGATTTCTTATTGGGACTGTAGGTGGAGAAGCAAAGGAGAATGGGGAAAGAGAAGGATCCAGGGGGTCCTAGAAACCTACAAGAAGAACATTATCATGGGCGGATCTGGGCCCGGGGGTCCTGCTCAAACTATGGCACAAGTCAAGAACAATACATGCAGTAAAGTTCAAACCCCTACCCAGATCTAGCCATTAGACAGGACATTCTCCACAGTTGAGTGGAGAATGGGGACTGACTTTAACACGAATTCTGATGCTCCATATTTGACCACATCCCCTGGATGGGAGGCCTGGATAGCAGGCTACAAGGAAGAGATTTGATAACCTATGAGCATATACAAGGGCAGGATGTTCCCCTCAGTCACAGTCATAGGGGAGAAGAGTAAGGGAAAAATGGGAAGGAGGGAAGAATGGGAGGATACAAGAAATGGGATAACAATTGAGATGTAATATGAATAAATTAATAAAATATATTTAAAAAAGAAAAATATTTCATTGATCTAAACTGGAATTGCAGAGAAGATATTTTGTGTATTCTATATATGCATTACCTTTCAATTAAAAAACTTATGGCCTATAGGAAAGGGTAGAATAGAAGTTGGAACACCTGGCAAGCAGAAAGTATGTGGGACAGAATCAGGTGAGGGAGAGTCAACCTAAAAGATGTAAAGAAGAGAAACACATGGTACCTGAGCAGAGGTAACAAGCCATATGGCACAATGTAGTTTAGTATAAATGGGTTGTTATAAGTTATGAGCTATTGTTAGAAGAGCCTAACTATATGGCCTATGTATTTGTAAATATATTTTAAGATTCAGGAGTCATCATTTTGGAAATAGGGAAATAGGGAAAACATGGTCCCTATTACAAAATAAATAATTGCATACCAACAAAACCAAAAGAAGACACACACACACATACACACACCACCACCATCATCATCACCACCACCACCCCAATCAACGACAACAGCATAAAAAAGAAAAGAAATTAAAAACCACTGGTCATTTATATCTCTTTAACATCAATGGACTCATTTCCTAATAAAAAGACATAAGCCAACAGAATTGATGGGAAAACAGGGTACATCATTGTGCTCCAAACAAAAAACACAAAGCAACATCATAGATAGGCATTACATCAGAGAAAAGGGATTAAAAAAGATTTTCCAAGCATATGGACCTAATATATTTTTTAAAAATAATAAAATGTGATACATGTATGCAAAAAAAGAAACAAGCTGGTATAGCCATTCTTATATCTAACAAAATACACTTTCAACCAAAATTAATTATAGGAGATGAGGAAAGACACTTCATACTAATCAAAAGAAAAATCCACCAAGACATTTGAATTTTGAATATCTATGTCCCAAATGCAAGTGCACCCACATTGGTAAAAGAAATCTAAAACCAAACATAGGACAGTACACTTCAATTTTGGGAGACTTCAACATCCCACTCTCACCAATGTATAGTTAATCCACACAAAATCTAAACATAGAAATAATTGAACTAAAAAGTCATGGCTAACATAGACCTTACAGATATCCACAGAAAATTTCATCCAAGCATGAGAGAATATAGATTCCTCTCAGCACCTCACCTAACCTTCTCCAAAATTGAGTGTATCCTCAAACACAAAACCAGATTCTACAGATAAAAGAAAATTAAAATATATCCTTTTTATCCTATCCGACCACCAAAAATTAAATATGGACTTCAGTAACAACTGTAACAACAGAAATCCTACAAACTCAAGGGAACTCAAACACTTCTCTCCTGCATTCAGGGAAGAAATAAAGAAATTGATGACTTTCTAGAATTCAATTAAAATGAATGTACAATCTAACCAAACTTATAGGACACAGTGAAAACAATGCTGAGAGAAAGCTCATAGTGCTCAGTGCCTTTATGAAGAAATTAGAGAGATCTCAATCTAACATATTAATAGAACACCTGAAACTTCTAGAACAAAATGAAGCAAGCTCAGTCAAGATGAGTATATTGCATGAAACAATCAAACTGAGGTGTGAAAACAAACAAAAAAATGGGAACAAATTGAGTGGTATAAAGAATTATTGAAACAATTCTTTATCCAATCTAGCTAAAACATAGAATATTCAAATTAACAAAATCAGAACTGAAAGGGAGGATATAACAAAAGATAACAAGGAAATTTTAAAAAATCATTACATCTTAATTTAAAAACTTGTAATCCACAAAAATTGGAAAATCTAAATGATATGGAAAAATTTCTTTTTAGATACCAGTTACTAAAGTTAAATTAATATCAGATAAACAATTTAAATAGACCTCTAATCATCAATGAAAAAAGTTATTAAAAGTTTCCCAACCAAAAAAATGACTTATGGTTTTGGTGCAGAATTATCCCAAACTTTCAAAGAAAGAGCTAATATAAATTCTCACTTAGTCCACAAAATATAAACATTAGAAACATTACCAAATTCATTTTAAGAGGCCACAGTCACCTTGATACCTAAACCACATACTCAACAAAGATAATTTCAGACCAATTTCTCTCACGAATATTGTTACAAAAGTATTTACTAATGTACTCAAAATTCAAATCTAAGAACAAATCAAAAAGATCTTGGTTAAGTTTGTTTCATCCCAGATATACAGGGATGGTTTAACATAAGAAAATTTGTGAGTATAATTCACCAAATACAGAAAAGTTGTGGTACAGATATAAACAGAAGTCTCAAGAGAGGAATGACTAATGGCAGAGGAGCACTTAAAAAAATGTTCGACATCCTTAGCCATTAGGAAAATGAAAGTCAAAATAATTCTTAGAGTTCATCTTACATCTGTCAGACTAAGTACAAATGCACAAGTGACAACAAATGCTACCTAGCATGTGGAGCAATGGAAACACTCTTCCATTGTTTATTGGAGTGCAAACTTGTACAGCCACTGTGAAAATCAATCTGAAGGTTTCTCAGAAAGTTGGGAATAGATCTACCTCAAGCTATACCACTCTTGGGCATATACCTAAGAAATATTGCACCACATCACAAGGACACTTGCTTAGCTATGTTCATACCAGGTTTATGCATAAGAACCAGCACCTGGAAACAGACTATGTGCCCCTCAACTGGAGAATGAATAAAGAAAATGTGGTATGTTTATACAATGGACTACTACTCAGCTATTACAAAGAAAGATAACATGCAATTTACAGCCAAATGGTTGGAACTAGAAAGGATCATCCTTAGTGAGGTAACAGAACCAGAAAGACATGTATGATATCACTTATAAGTGGATATTAGCCCAAAAGTACAGTATAACCTTGCTACAAATCTGTAGACCCAAAGAAGGCAAGGAGGGCCCAAGGGTGAATGATTGAATCTCAGTCATAATAGGAAATATAATAGGCTTCTAAAGTAGATGGAGGGAGTGAACTAGGTGGAAGAACAGGTGAGGAAAGTAAAGGCAGTGGGAATCAGATGTGAGGAAAGCAGGTGGGGAGACCAGGAGATAAAAAATACAATTAGTGAAGGAGTAACTCATTGCCAGGGGAGGCCTGTGAGAGTCTATGTGTGTGACCCTAACTGAGACTCCTAGCACTAGGGCTTAAGGAGACTGAATCTGCTACATCCTGTAGCCAGGTAGAACTTCCCATGGAAAGATGGGAAGACCAATCCACCCATAAAACCTGTGGCTCAAAAATTCACTTGTCTACAAAAATTGCAGGGTTCAGATGGATCAGAGGTTTGGGGAATGGCAAATCAATGACTGATGGAACTCGAGACTAATGGGAGAGAGTCAAACTTTGTAATTATACTCTGCTGTGCTTGCAGTCGGGAACTTAGCATATGTGTCTTCTGAGATGCTTTCTCTAGAAGCTGATGGAAACAGATGAATAGACCCATAGCCAAACACAAGGCTGAGGTTGGGGAATTTTGTGGAAGAGTGCGTGGAAGAAGAGAGGGAGCTGGATTGGTCAAGAACACCATAAGAAGACCTATGGGCTAAACTACCCTGGGCCCGTGGGGGCTAAATGAGACTGAACCTCCAACCAAATAACATGCATGGGCTGGCCTATATCCCCTTACACATATGTAGCAGCTCTGTAGCTTGGTAAACATATAGATCCTCTAACAATGAGAATAAGGGCTATCTCAGATTCTGTTGCCTGACTTTGGATACCTGCCCTTGGATCCCTAGCTGGGATGCCTTGTCAGGCCTCAGGGGGAAGGGATGCAGTTTGTCATGTTGTGACTTCTACTGAGGGACATTTAGGCGGTTTCCAGGTTCTCGCTATTATGAATAAGGCTGCTATGAACATGGTTGAGCAAATGTTCTTGTTGTGTGTTGGCACATCTTCTGGGTATATTCCAAGGAATGGAATAGCTGGGTCTTGAGGAAGCCTTATGCCCAGTTTTCTGAGGTAGTCCCAAATAGATTTCCAAAGTGGGTGTACTAGTTTGCATTGCCACCAGCAATGAAGGACTGTTCCTCTCTCTCCACATCCTTGCCAGCATGTGGTGTCGCTTGAATTTTTGATCTTAGCCATTCTGATTGATGTGTGTAACATGGAATCTCAGAGTTGTTTTGATTTGCCTTTCCTTGATGACTAAGGAGGTTGAGCATTTTTAAGTGTTTCTCTGCCTTTTGAAGGCCCAGAAATTATTTTAAACAAAATTATGAAAGCAATTTTTCCTAACCTAAATTGTACATGACAATAAGGTACAAGAATCTCACATAACACCAAATAGATGTGACCAGAAAAGAAAATCCTTTCAAAACATAATAATCAAAACACTAAGCATCCAACCAAAATATATTAAATGCTACTATGGTAAATGCTCTAATAACATATAAAGGTAGACATATAAATTTATACCTATAAATAAAATTAAAATTAAAAAAATAAAGACATATACCTCATTTATCAACAGAGGTTCTAAAAGCCAGAAGGACCTAGACAGATACTTTGAAGGCACAGCAAAACTTTCAACCACCATAGATGGAGAAAGCCAGAGAGTTCATGAACAAGTCAAATTTAAGTATCTGTGGTGGAAATTTCCCCTCAGCCTCAAATGGAGTGGTATTATTAGGAAGTATGGACTTGGTGGAGTAGTTGTGGCCTTGCTAAAGTAAGTATGGCATTGTTGGAGGAAGGACATCACCAAACAGTAGGCTTTGAAGTCTCAGAAGCTCAAGTCAGGTTTAATGGCTGATATTATTCTTCTGCTGCCTGTAGATCCAGGTGTAGAACTCTCAGTCCTTTCTCAAGTACCATGTCTGCCTCCATGTGACTTTGCTTCTTGTCATGAAGATAAAGAACTAAACATTTTAACTGTAAGACACTACCAGTCAAGTGTTTTCTATATAAAAGTTGCCATGATCATGCTGTCTCTTTGTAGCAAGAGAAACCCTAAGACAGAAGATGACACCAGGCACTACAGTTTTGCTCTGATAGGCTTTACCATGCTTTTCTTTGAAGAAATGTGGACTTTGTGACTTTGAATTAGAAAAGCAGTTGAATACTTTAAGTGGAACTTAATGGACCAAACTAGTAGGAGCATAGAAGACACTGGTACTGAGAGTATTTTGAACTGTGGGGGCCTGCATCCAAATGTTTCAGAGGGCAGAAATATTTTTATGTGGCCTAGAAACTGTTCTTGTGTAATTTTGGTAGAGAATGTGTCTGCTTTCTGCCCTTGTCTAATAATTTTCCTGAGGTTAATTGAAAAGTTTTGAAGAAATTCCCTTGCCAGAGGAAATTTCAAATGAGCCCAGTATTTCCTTTGTCATGTGGTTGTTAGTGTTCACTCTTATGGAGATCTAAAATAAAGAAGGAGCAAAGTGAGAAAGAAAGTTTCAAAATGTACAATTTGATGAGAAATCTGGCACCAGGATGTCTTGTTTTCAAGGGGAAACACATTGAAAAAAAGCCTGATGTAAAAATGGGTTAAAGTGAGTGATGACCTCAGGGCAAAATCCTACCTGGATAAGCTTTCAAATTGTGAAGGGAATTAAAGAAAATCTTAGCAGCTGGTGGGGGTATAAAACTTTAATCTTAGCACTAGGAAGGGAAAGTATAGTGAATCTCTGAATCAAAGGCCAGTGTGTTCCCTTTAGTTCCAAAACAGCCAAGCTTAGGGAGTGAAGAAAACCATCAAAAAAAATAGAAATCTAATGAAGTTATGATTAAGCAAGGGACCATGTTCTAGCACCCCAAAGAAACAGAACTTGGCAGCCTTGGTTACTTGGTTCTGGCTTTAGAGTCAAGTATAAAAAGGAGGGTATGGAATCTCCTTATACAACTAAGGAAAGCTGCTAAGGCTAGACATGTCAGGGTTGTCCCTTCATGGAAGCCTAGAGGGGCCATTGTGTGAATCTGTGAAGGTGAAGACTGTTGCTTTGGATACTCCAAAATGTTGGATATGCCACTGTCATGGGATACCTGATAGGAAAGCTGCCAACAGGGAATGGAATTGACATAAAAGAAAGAAGTGTGTTGCAGTCAACAAAGGTCAAATAAGGTAGAGATAAGAAGGGTGCTTTGATATCATACATGTAGATTCAGTGTTTAGAGTTTTCCCAGTTAGTATTCAGGCTTGTTATGGTCCAGTATTTCCTCACTATGCTCTCCATTCTCCTATTTGTAATCATAATGTATATCCTGTGCTATTGTATGTTGGAAGTATTTGATCTTGTTTTATCTTTCAGTTTGATTTTACAGAGTTTACCTTTAAGAGATTACATGAGTCTCAGTAAATATTTTGGGCTTTGGACTTTTAAACCATGCCGATACTGTGACAAACTATAGGAGTATTTGAAGTTGGACTAAATATATTATTCATTATAATATGGCTACAAGCCTAAAGTTACCAAAGAGTAAAGTGTGATGGTATCAATAACCATCACCCCATTAGGTCCATAAGAACCTAATAAGAAATATGGCTTTTTGGAGTAGGTGAGGCATTTTTTTGAATAAGTAAATCACTTTCTCTTCCTGTTGCCTGCGAATCAAGATGTAGAATTCTCTAGCTCTTTCTCCAGAACATTTGTGCCTGCATGTTTCCATGCTTCCTGCATTGATAATAATGGACTAAGCCTCTGAACATTAAGCTGGCACCAAATAAATGTCTTCCTCTATAAGGGTGCCATGGTCATGGTGTCTATTCACAACGATAAAAAAACAAAATAATGAAAGCCTTTGTATATTATCAGATCACCATATATTAAACTTGGATTTCAAAAACAGAAAGTCTACAAACTCAAGAAAACTGAACCACTCTAATGGGTCAAGTAACAAATAAGGAAAGAAACTAAAGACTTCTTAGAATGTAATGTAAATGAATGTACCACATACCAAATCTTGCAGCACACAAAGAAACTGATGCCAAGAGGGAAGTTCATGTCATTGTCCCTTTATAAAGTAACTAGAGAGATCTCATACTAGCAACTTAACAACACACATGAACGTTCTAGAAAAAATGATCAATAAAACTTAAGAGGATTATACAGAAGGAATTAATAAAATTGAGAACTGAAACTGATAAAATGAAAACAAGGAGAACAGTACAGAGAAGCAACAAAACAAAGAGTTGGTTCTTTGAGAAAATCAACAAGATGAACAAACACTTATCCAAACTAACTAAAAGATACAGAGATAATATCCACATTAACAAATACAGAAATGAAAAGGAACATATAACAACAGACACATAGAAATAAAACAAAATCATAGGACATACTTTAAAAATCTATACTTCGAGGATCCAAGATGGCGGCGAGCAGTGTGGACCGCGTTTGGAGGCTCCAGTGAACAATTCAGGGAATTGCACAGATTTCTGAGCCAGGAACACCGAGGTCCGAACATCACGGCAGCGGGAGTGCTCCACGGTTCGGAGGGACCAGGGTGCGGAGGACCTGCGTGCCCCTGCACACGGGAGGAGCGTGGTTTTTCTCTGATCGGAGCGGCAGCGGTAGAGGCGGCAGCACCAGCGGCACCAGCAGCGGCGGCTGAGGTTTGCAGCTCATAGCCTTCCGGTGGAGGCGATTGGTGTGGTGGCTGGTGGGAATTGCTGCGGGAGAGGGGACTCGGGGCAGGATTTGGGTCGCGTGGAGCCTTTGGACCCAGATTGGACTCGGCGGACAGTTCGGCCCCAGAGTCCTGGGTATTGGCCCGGCCCAGCAAACAATTCTGCCTGAGGCACTAACTCAGCGTGGCCATAGCTCCCCTGCTGTAGCGCAGGCTTAGTTGAGCACGCTGCTCCACACTAGGCACCACCTCAGCTCAGCGGCAGCTCCCCTGCGGTGACACAGTCTGGGCGGAGCACTTGGTTTCACCACAGGCGCTAACTCAGAGCAGCCGCAGTTCTCCTGCTGTGGCGCAGGCTCGGTGACGTGCTCGGTTCCATCCTAGGCACCACCTCAGCTCAGCGGCAGCTCCCCTGCGGGGACATAGTCCGGGCGGAGCACTTGTTCCACCACTGGCGCTAACTCAGAGCAGCCACAGTTCTCCTGCTGTGGCGCAGGCTTGGTGACGTGCTCGGTTCCATCCTAGGCACCACCTCAGCTCAGCGGCAGCTCCCCTGCGGGGACACAGTGCGGGCGGAGCACTTGTTCCACCACTGGCGCTAACTCAGAGCAGCCGCAGTTCTCCTGCTGTGGCACAGGCTGGACAGAGCTCTCGGTTCCACCAGCTCTAAGACTCTGGTTGGACACAGTGTACAGTTTGAATCCAGAATTCCTGGCTGAGATTGGTGGTCAGTTCGGGCCCTGAGTCAATAACTGACCACAGCACGCACTTTGGGCCAAAAGGCCCTAGTGGAGCTTGGTGCGTAGTCCCAGCCCAAAAATTCTGGCTGGGCCCTGTGTGCATTTTGGGCCCAAAATCCCTAGCTGAGCTTGGCAGACGGTTCTGGCCCTGAGAATCTAGCTGAGTTCTGCCCGTGGTTCGGTCCCAGTGCTCCTGGCTGGACTTGGCAGGGAACACAGAAGGCTGTGGATACCTTGGCCTGACCCAACGCTCATTCAGAGACCCAGAACAATTGCAGGATCCACAGCAGAGAGGGACTGAGGATCACTGGCTGTGAGAGACCAGAACAACAGGGCTAACCTCCTAACATCCACACCAGTGAAGCTTTGAGCTCGCAGCCTAGGGAAATCGTAAGAAAACAAGTGAATCTATCATCAGACACCCTCCATTCAACTCTGGAAGCTACCCAACAAAAACAAAGACGGCAAGATGTCTAAAGGACAACGAAAAAGCATACGCAAAAACCCCAAAAGAACATGGCGTCTCCAGTTTCCAGCTATCCCAAAGAAAACCACCCAGAGAACTCAAATACAACGGAAATACAAGAAAACGACCTCAGATCCTTAGTAATGAGGATGATAATGGAGGAAACAAATAAAATTCGTAATCAAATGCAGGAAGACGCAGACAAACAGGTGAGAGACATAAAAGAAGCACATAGAGTGGAACTGGAAAAATTGCAGGAAAATGCAAACAACCAGATGAAAGAAATAACTAAAACGGTTCAAGCTCTGAAGACCTATAAAGAGGCAATGGAAGAAACTCAGGAATATACAAAAAATCAGATGAAAGAAATCAAAAAATCAGTTCAAGATCTGAAAATGAAAATGGATTCAATGATAAACACACAGACAGAAGAAAAACGAGAACGTGAGACCTCAGAGAAGAAGGCGAGCAACACAGAGGTGAGCTTTTCTAACAGAATCCAAGAGATGGAAGAACGAATCTCAGGGCTAGAAGATACAATCACAGATATTGAATCAACCATTAAAGAAAATGCCAAATCTGGAAAACTCCTGACACAAAACATCCAAGAAATTAAGGACACCATGAAAAGAAGAAATTTGCGGATAATAGGCATTGAAGAAAGAGAAGACATCAGACTCCAGGGCCCAGAAACTATTCTCAACAAAATCATAGAAGAAAATTTCCCCAATCTAAAGAAAGAGATGCCTATAAACATACAAGAGGCCTACAGAACACCAAATAGAATTGACCAGAAAAGAAAAACTGCTCGCCACATAATAATCAAAACACAAAACATGCAGAACAAAGAAAAAATATTAAAAGCTGCAAGGGAAAAGGGCCAAATAACATTTAATGGTAAACCTATCAGAATTACACCTGACTTCTCAGCAGAGACCATAAAAGCCAGAAGGGCCTGGACAGAGATCCTGCAAACCCTAAGAGAACACAGATGCCAGGCCAGACTACTTTACCCAGCAAAATTATCAATAACCATTGATGGAGAAAACAAAATATTCCATGACAAAAACAAATTCAAACAGTACCTATCCACAAACCCAGCTTTACAGAAGGTACTAGAAGGAAAACTCCATCCCAAAGGGTCAAGCTACAACCAAAACTACCCAGGAAATAGATAACTATCCCATGGCAAAAACACAACTACACAAACGCTCGACTGGAAACAACATCAAAATTAAGACTCTTAACAGTCACTGGTCATTAATATCTCTCAACATCAATGGCCTCAATTCTCCAATAAAAAGACACAGACTAACCGAATGGGTACATAAACAAGACCCAACAGTCTTCTGCATCCAAGAAACACATCTCACCCATAATGAAAGGCATTACCTCAGGGTAAAAGGTTGGAAAAAAATATTCCAAGCAAATGGTCACAAGAAGCAAGCAGGTGTAGCCATTTTAGTATCGAACAAAATAGACTTTCAACCAAAATTAATCAAAAGGGATGAGGAAGGACACTTCATACTCATCAAAGGTAAAGTCAACCAAGATGACATCACAATTCTGAACATCTATGCTCCCAATACAAGGGCACCCACATATGTAAAAGATCTCCTAAAAAAGCTTAAACCACACATCGATCCCCACACAATAATAGTGGGAGACTTCAACACCCCACTCTCACTGAAGGATAAGTCATTGAAACAGAAACTAAGCCGAGAAATAACATCATTAACCAATGCCATGGGTCAAATGGATCTAACAGATATCTATAGAACCTTTCACCCAAACAAGAAAGAATACACCTTCTTCTCTGCACCCCATGGAACCTTCTCCAAAATTGATCACATCGTAGGTCACAAAGCAAGCCTCAACAGATACAAGAGGATTGAAATAATACCTTGTATCCTATCAGATCACCATGCTCTTAGGCTGCAATTCAACAACAACAGAAATAACAAAAAGCCTACACGTTTGTGGAAACTAAACAACTCTCTGCTAAATGACACCTGGGTCAGGGAAGAAATAAAGAAAGAAATCAAGGAGTTTCTGAAATTCAATGAAAATGAAGAAACAACATACCCAAATTTGTGGGATACATTGAAAGCAGTGCTAAGAGGAAAATTCATAGCACTAAGTGCCTTTAAAAAGAAATTGGAAACATCGCACATAAGCATCTTAACAACACAACTGGAAGCCCTAGGAAAAAAAGAAGCAGAAACACCCAAGAGGAGTAGACGCCTGGAAATTATCAAACTCAGGGCTGAAATTAACAAATTAGAAACTAAGAAAACAGTCCAAAGAATCAACAAAACCAAAAGCTGGTTCTTTGAGAAAATCAACAAGATAGACAGACCATTAGCCAAACTAACTAAAAGGCAGAGAGACAGTATTGAAATCAACAAAATCAGAAATGAAAAGGGAGACATAACAACAGACACTGAAGAAATTCAAAGAATCATAAGATCCTACTTTGAAGGCATATACGCCACAAAATTTGAAAATCTAAGGGAAATGGACGATTTTCTTGATCAAGTTCACTTGCCAAAGTTGAGTGAAGAACAGATAAACAAGTTAAATAGTCCCATTTCCCCTACAGAAATAGAAGCAATCATCGATGGTCTCCCAACCAAAAAAAGCCCAGGGCCAGATGGTTTCAGTGCAGAATTCTACCAGACCTTTAAGGGCGAGCTAATACCGATACTCTTCAAGCTACTCCAAAAGATAGAAATGGATGGAAAATTACCAAATTCATTCTATGAGGCCATAGTCTCATTGATACCTAAACCTCACAAAGACTCAACAAAGAAAGAGAATTTCAGACCAATTTCTCTTATGAACATAGATGCAAAAATACTAAATAAAATACTTGCAAAACGAATACAGGAGCACATCAAAGATATCATTCATCATGACCAAGTAGGCTTCATTCCAGGCATGCAGGGATGGTTTAATATACGGAAATCCATCAATGTAATCCATCATATAAACAAACTGAAAATAAAAAACCACATGATTATCTCCTTGGATGCAGAGAAAGCATTTGATAAAATTCAACACCCATTCATGTTTAAAGTTTTAGAGAGATCGGGGATACAAGGCACTTTCCTCAACATAATAAAGGCTATATACAGCAAGCCAATAGCCAAAATCAAAGTAAATGGTGAGATACTCAAGGAAATTCCTCTAAAATCGGGAACAAGGCAAGGCTGCCCACTCTCTCCATATCTCTTCAATATAGTACTCGAAGTTCTAGCCAGAGCAATAAGACAACAAAAGGAGATCAAGGGTATCCAAATGGGAAAGGAGGAAGTCAAATTATCCCTCTTTGCAGATGATATGATAGTGTACATAAGTGACCCTCAAAACTCCACCAGAGAACTCCTAAAGCTGATAAACACCTTCAGCAAATTGGCTGGATACAAAATTAACTCAAAAAAGTCTGTAGCCTTCCTATACACAAATGACAAGCTTACAGAGGAAGAAATTAGGAAAACCACACCCTTCACATTAGCCACAAGCAATATAAAATATCTAGGAGTTACCCTAACTAAGCAAGTGAAGGACTTGTATGAAAAAAATTTCAAAACTCTGAAGAAAGAGATTGAAGATGACCTGAGAAGATGGCGTGATCTTCCTTGCTCATGGATCGGGAGAATTAACATAGTAAAAATGGCCATCCTACCAAAAGCAATCTACAGATTCAATGCAATCCCTATCAAAATAACTACACAATTTTTTAAAGACATTGAAAGTTCAATTCTGAACTTCATATGGAAAAACAAAAAACCCAGAATAGCTAAAACAATCTTGTACAATAAAAGATGCTCCGGAGGAATCTCCATACCTGATCTCAAACTGTACTATAAAGCAATAGTACTTAAAACAGCATGGTACTGGCACAGCAACAGGCTGGTTGATCAGTGGAATCGAATCGAAGACCCAGATATGAATCCACACACATATGGTCACTTGATTTTTGACAAAGAAGCCAAATCCATTCAATGGAAAAAGGATAGCATCTTCAACAAATGGTGCTGGTCTAACTGGAGGTCTATGTGTAAAAAAATGAAACTGGACCCATATTTGTCACCTTGCACAAAACTCAAATCCAAGTGGATTAAAGACCTCAACATAAAACCAGAGACACTAACTCACTTAGAAGAAAAAGTGGGAAAGAGCCTGGAACATATTGGCACAGGAGACAACTTCCTGAACAGAACACCAACGGCCCAGGCCTTAATGTCAACCATTAATAAATGGGACCTCATGAGGCTGAGAAGCTTCTGTAAGGCAGGAGACACTGTCAAGAGAACAAAGCGACAGCCTACAGACTGGGAAAAAATCTTCACCAACCCTACATCTGACAAAGGTCTAATATCCAAAATATATAAAGAACTCAAGAAATTAAACACCACCAAACCGAATAACCCAATTGAGAAATGGGGCTTGGAACTAAACAGAGAATTCTCAACAGAGGAGTATCAAATGGCTGAGAAACACTTAAAGAAATGCTCAACCTCCTTAGTCATCAGGGAAATGCAAATCAAAACAACTCTGAGATTCCATCTTACACCCATCAGAATGGCTAAGATCAAAAATTCAAGCGACACCACATGCTGGCGAGGATGTGGGGAGAGAGGAACACTCCTTCATTGCTGGTGGGAATGCAAACTAGTACAGCCACTTTGGAAATCTATCTGGTGCTATCTCAGAAAAATGGGAATAGGGCTTCCTCAAGACCCAGCTATTCCACTCCTTGGAATATACCCAGAAGATGCTCCAGCACACAACAAGAAAATTTGCTCAACCATGTTCATAGCAGCCTTATTCATAATAGCCAGAACATGGAAACAGCCTAAGTGTCCCTCAGTAGAAGAGTGGATAAAGAAACTGTGGTACATATACACTATGGAATACTACTCAGCTATTAAAAACAAGGAATTCCCGAAATTTGTGGATAAATGGATTGAGCTAGAAATGATCATAATGAGTGAGTTAACCCAGAAGCAGAAAGACTTAAATGGTATATACTCACTTATATCTGCATACTAGCCCAAGGGGCATGTCCCACGAAAGCCTTCACTTACCAGGAAACTGGGACAGAGGGGAAGGCATCCTATTGGGACTCTAAATGAGAGACGCATGGGAGAACAGCAAAATAAAAGGATCCAGAGGGTCCTAGAAATCTACAAGTAGAACAATATGATAGGCAGATTTGGGCCCAGGGGTCCCGCTCAAACTAAGGCACCAGCCAAGGACAATACAGGAGGTAAACTTTAAACCCCTTCCCAGATCTAGCCAATGGTCAGAATATTCTCCACAGTTGAGTGGAGAGTGGGGTATGACTTTCTCATGTACTCTGGTGCCTCACATTTGACCATGTCCCCTGGAGGGGGAGACCTGGTGGCACTCAGAGGAAGGACAGCAAGTAGCCAAGAAGAGACTTGATACCCTATGAGAATATATAGGGGGACGTAATCCCCCTCAGGAACAGTCATAGGGGAGGGGAATAATGGGAAAATGGGGGGGGGGGGAGGAATGGGAGGATACAAGGGATGGGATAAACATTGAGATGTAACAAGAATAAATTAATAAAAAAAAAAAAAAAAAAAAAAAAAAAAATCTATACTTCAAAAAAAACTGGAAATTCTTTTTTAAAATGCAGATAAGCTAGAAAGAAAAGCTGAAGGGGTAGTTGAAAAGCTGAGGTGGGAAGACACACCTAAATTTGGATCATTTGATACAGGAAGATCCACCCTGAAACTTTCCCATACCTCTGGGCCATATCTTTGGTCACAGCCTACATAAAAGAAATGAAAGAAGGAAGATTTTGTTGTTTGCTTTAAGTCCATCTGGCAGTTTAATTTATCCTGCTCCTGAGGCATTCCTTCAGTGATATTAGACCTTAGTTCTTTTGTATTCCAAAATAGAATATAGATCAATTGTGACAACCAGCATTATAGTCTGACCTGGATTTTGGTATTTCAGATAGGAGACAGCATTTGTTGGACTACCCAGACCACATCTTATAAGGAATTTTATATGAATATTCATTCTATCAGTGCTGTTCCTCGAAAGAGCCCTAGCTAATACAGAATGTGATACCAGAAGCGATTCTAAGAAAACAGAATTTTAAGGATGAGTTAGTTAAGTTTCTGGAGAAAGCTTAGCAATATGCCAATCCCTAAAGTTACTAAGGGCTCTCCTGTGGATTTGTATAACACTAAAATCCCATGATTAGAAATACAGTTCCTTCTAATATCATTACATATTTTGCCAACAAAGGAAAATGATTCTTGTTCTATGACCTCCAAGCAGCAGTTCCTGGGCCCCAACTTGGCCTGTAGTCACAAAGACAGCAGCCACTGGGAACTACCAGCAGAGCTTTCCCTGTAGTTCTAGAGGCAATAGCCATTGGAGACTACCCAGCACTGATGAGGTCTGTTCAGTGATTTTCATGCTCTAGTTCTCAGACCCCAGATCTTCCTGCTGTCCCAAAGACAGTAGCCATTGAACACTACCAGGAGAGCTTTGACTTCAATGACTTTTGCAACAGCAGCAGTAAGGTCGCTCCATGATCCCTGCACCAGTTCCCAGACCCCAGCTCTACCTATAGGCTCAGAGACAAGAGCTGTTGGGAACTACCAGTGGCAGTGAGGTCACCCAGTGTCTTCTGTGTGACAGCTCCTGGGTCCCAGAACTTTCTGCAATCTCAGAGGTGGCAGCCTATGATGATTACAAGAAGTAACAACCATCAGAAACTACCTGTGACCTCCAAGGCTGCCAAAACCAGTGACAACCAGATGGCTAAAGGACAGGATAAGAACACACTCCACAAAACCTAGGTTGATATGGCAGAGATTAATGGAATGTCTAACTAATGTCTGGCCCAACCTGAGAACCACGCAATGGGAGAAAGCCAATTCCTGACACTATTAATGATATGTTGCTATGCTTGTAGATGGGAGCCTACCATAGCTGTCCTCTGAGTGTCTCCACCCAGCAGTGGATCAAAACAAATGCTGAGATTCTCAGCCAAAAATTGGGTGGAGTGGAAGGAGTTCTGTGGAAAAGTAGTAGGAAAGAATAGAAAGACTTGGAGGAGAGAGGACTTCCACTACGAGTCCAATAAAGCCAACTAACCTGGGCCAAAGGGGCCTTGAGGGGACTGATACACTAACCAAGGACCATATATGGTCTCCAGCTAGGGCCTCTAAACATACATAGCCTATGGGCTACTTGGTCTTCATAAGAGTACCCTAGAAATGGTATGAGGGCTGTCTCAGACTTGGATTCTGCTGATTGTTTTTTGTTCACTGCCTTGCCAGGCCACAGTGAGAGATGTGCTCTGTCCTGATGCTATTTGAATTGCTGGTGTGAGTAGCGGGGGACTACCCTTATCTGAGGAGTAGGGGAAGGGACAAGGAGGAACATGGAAGGAGGGTGAACTGGGAGGAGAAGAGAGAGGGGACTTTGATGGGGATGTAAAGTGAATTAATATAAAAATAAAAACTTTAAATAAGAATTCATGAGTTTATTACCACCTTATTCTGTTATGAATAATACTCACTGACAATTATTGCCAGTAAATTATCAGCCACTGATTAGAAAATGAAATGTGATTGACATCTCAGCAAATTTTTCAACGGAATAGTTATTAAGTCCCAACTCTCTGCAATAAATCTCAAATGTGTAACAGGAAAAAAAAGAATGAATTGTATGGATTAAATTAACCAACTTAGCTAAGGATACAGTGGCAAAGAAGAAGAATTATCCATCTGAAAGGGGGAGCCCTCCTGCCTTACCATCTGGCCCAAACATATCAGGGAAAAGGGGGAGAGGGTGGGGCTAGGAGGAGATGAGGGAGGGGATTACAATCAGTATCGGGATATAATGTAAATAAATTAAAAATAAAAAAAATATTACCTCTGTAATAAAAATTAACCAAATTCTAGTATCTCAGGTCATAGTGAAAAAGGAAAAGAATGAACTTAGTGAAACAATTGACTGGATCTGGCTACTGGCAGAGTGTGACAACATATTTGACCAGCTTTGTGCCAACTCAGTTTTAGTCCCCGGAGCCCTCTGGGATGCATTTCTCTCTTTACCCTCCCAAGGATTGGAGGTTCTCAACTCACACCTCCAAGCTTTTGGAGACATGTAGCATCTAAGGTGTCTCATTATACTGCTGAAGCAATGGGGGAACATTAAAATTTTACTTTCCTATACCTTTTTATCACTCCAAAAACATGGTTTTAAGCTGCCGCTAGACAGCTAGATCTTTCCAGAGCTCAGTAGCATAGATAGCTGCTTTGGAAAATGTTTGCCTTGCTTCTGCTGCCTCTGGGGGAAGATGCACATGAGCCCTGCTATCGTACCACAATTTCCACCACTACTCATGTAATTATAATTCTTAATTCTATGTAGAGATTCTCCCATGTGGCTCTAACTATAGCTTTCCTCCACTTACCACAGCTACCCTTTGTACCCAAGGCACCAAGTCCTACCTACCTGACTCCCATGCATGGTTTTAGATAGTGCTGATGACAGTTATTTCTGCTCCAGCCATGGCTCTGGAGGCAGCTGCTGCCAGTGGTGGCAACACCAGCTCCAACAGTGACAGCGACTAGGAGGCATGGTGGCCCCAGAGGCTCTTTTAAAATTTGGGCACTACCACCTGCTCTTTGTGATAGAGAGGTTGGAGCTATTGCCTTGTGGATATCTTGTCTAAGGGCAATCAAGTGAGTAGCTGCCATTTCTATTTTTGGAAAAAAAGTGACTGTGCCCGATGTCTTCACAAATGGATGCTGGACCTGTTCAAATCCTTACTAAACTCCAAATACAACTTCTGTTTTTTAAGGTTCTGGTGGTGCAGTTAATTACAGGATTAAGCTTACCTAATTTCTGATTTTACATTTTCAAGGTTATATTTTTTTTTACAATATTCTACACATATACTTCAACCCTGATTCAAAATATTTTTATGTAAAGTTTTATTTCAAGGTTATAAAGGTTTACTCGATAAACAAGCTAATTTATCTATGTTTATTTGAAAAAATTTTAATTACATTTCTGTTTTTAACAGATACATTTGTATTATTACACATAAATAAAATAAACCTCATACAACAGGAAGAACAATGAATTATGTCAATATTCCATTCATAGTGATTTGAGTACTTGTATTTGGCAAACATGAAGTAAACGTCTTTCTTATCTTATTGAGTCTAAAATTCTGAATGAAAATTAATATCTATCATATCTCATCTCTATTAACATAATATGTTAGTCTATGTAGATCTAAAAACATCTTAACCCCTAACCAACTAGGCTTAATTGTAAGACTAAACTATTTGGTCTTCAAACTCATCAGAGACTTGAGAAGGAATAAAACTTAATTACCTGAGTGAACCAGAAGTGCAAGTTAGCAGATTCCAAAATGAAAAAATGACGGAGACAGGTTATTTCTTGAACAGTCACCAAGAACTCTCTATAACGTGGGAGCACAATTTTCAGCCTTCTGGCCCAATATATCTGACAGACATATTTGCAAGACAGGATATATTGAGCACTTGCTTACCAAGTCTTTGCAGGATTTGGACATAGACTCTGGCTGCATCCAAGCTTGCCCACTTTTAGGTAGAATTCGGTCTGTGGAAGAAATGAGGGCATTTTTCAGAGTAGTAGGTTTGAGAGATTTGAAGCCATCTTCATAAGAAGGTTATTTGATGCTCATCATTGTCTTTGAGGAAGGCTGCATGTTGCCAGGAGTTAATTTGTCTTGTTGTTAAAGAATCTTTAGAATAATAAAAACATCTTTAAATGCCATATTCTGTAGGTCTCTAAGGCTTTTGAAAGTCCTATTTAACCTTATGTAATCTATAGAATCATATCTATCTGTTAGACCGAGGATATATATTCTCATGATAAAATTAGACTACCATATGACATGATCATGATTTGTTTGACTAACAATTAGCTTGTATTACTTAATTATCCTAAATAGGCTGCAGAACCACTTTCAAGGTATTGGAAGTAAACCTTGTATTATAATTGAGTTGGATGAGTATAATACCTGATATTACAGTATATATATATATGTATATATATAGTGTGTGTGTGTGTGAAGAGTAATCTTAGATTTGAATTCTATACCAATGTATCAAAATTATACTTATTTTTCATCAATATATAAAATTCTGTATCAGTGAATTAAAAATAACCTTATTTGTGAGTAACAATTAAGGTCTCAAGATAAGGAGTAGATTCAGTAATCTACCTTTTGTTCCATCATCTCTCCATTTTACTATAATCGCTTTCTTTCCTTTCAGCTCCTATCACCTTATCTACAAAGGAAAGATAAAGGAAAAGAGAGATGTCCCTTAATCCAATCTACTTTTCTCTCTGTATAAGAGCAGTAGTAACTTACAACCAACTCTCCATGAAAATAAACATCTGTAGCACAAGGGACAAACAGAAACCTATCCAACCCCTATTAGAGGAAATGGGACCTTGTTCTCTTGAGGTTTCTTCTAGATGATTTTGGGTGAATAATACCTTTGAAGCGGTCCAAATAAAATTGGAGAAAATTAAGTAAGCCAATAGCACTTGCGGTCCAGTTTCTAAATGTTGAGAAATTCCAGGTTTAATTGGATTCCTGTGTGGGACAGTCTGAAATGCTGGACCAATTGGGATCAAAAGCTTTCTATACCACTGTCCTGTTCTAATGGATAACAACAACTGAGGTGCCTGGGGATGGAACGTGAAGGATGCAGCTTGTCAGCATACAGCATGCTGAGAAGAATGAATCCTCTCAGGTTTGATCCAGTATCAGTGTCTGATTGTTTTGTTCTGAAAACACAATTTCTCCCAAGCATTATACAGTTCTAAGATTATAATTGTATTATGTATGTGGGATGCACATAACGATTAAGGCTGGTTCCACATTCTTTGTATGAGCCGAAGTAAGACATCTTCACCTCTTCATTCATTCCATACAAAGAATGGCATGTAATAATAATTCACAGGGAATCTGTGACCAACAGGAAGCCTTGTCTATGCACAGACATTCGTATCTCAGCCAGTCTCAGAACTATTCCCATGTAGTTGGATTAGCAATATAACTTACCTGTTTGTTCTGTAGTTTGAATTCTTTACATTTTGACTGTAGCTCCCTCTCTCATCACTTCCTGATCCCACCCCTCCCTCCTCAGCTCCTGATCCCATCCCATCCTTTATCCCCTTTCCTTGCCTCCCCTAGTAATTAGAAAAGGGAGCCCTCCTCCCCTAACATCTGAACTCAGCCTGTCGAGTGTCTGCTGTACTACATGTAACCTCTTCCTCTGTGGCCTGGCAAGACCGCCCTGCTGGTGGGGAAGTGATCAACTTTAGGAGGCTGGAGTCTATGTCAGAAGTAGTCACTACTACCCATACTGTGGGACCCATAAGAAGACAGTGCTGCCTATCTAGTACATCTGAGCAGAAGTTTTAAATCCCCATCCAACATGGACTATGGTTGGCACATCAGTCCCTATATTGAAGTGTTGTTATCCTGAATTAAATGGCTAACATCCATTTACATGTGAGTGTGTTCCATGTGTGTCTTTCTGGATTTGAGTTACCTCAATTAGAACAATTGTCTCTAGTCCAATCACTTGCCTGCAAATTTCAAGATTTCTCCATTTTTTGATAGCTGAATAGTACAGTATTCCATTGTATAAATTTACCATATTTTCCTTATCCATTCTTCAGTGTAGGGACATCTAGGTTGCTTCCAGATTCTGGCTATTACAAACAAGGCTGCTATGAACATAGTTGAGCACATGTCCTTGTTGTATGGTGGACCGTCTTTAGGGTATATGCTAAGAGTGGTATGGCTGGGTCTTGTGGTAGTCTTATTCCCAATTTCCTGAGATAATGCCAGATTGATTTCCAAAGTGGTTGTACAAGTTTCCACTCCCACCAGAAATGGAAGAATGTTCCCCTTTCTCTGCATCCTCACCAGCATGTGCTGTCACTTGAAATTTTTATCTTAGCCCTTTGGATGTTATGCTCAAATTTTGAGAGACTCTCCAAATAGACCATTCAAGAGCCCAGTCCAAATGCAATGGCAAGGAAGTCTTTATTGCAGGTTCGAACCCGAGCCACCCATCCTATGCACTGACACAGCAGATTCAGGGAAGTGGCCTCGAGTCTCAATTGAGAGGGTTTTTTAAAATAGATTTTAGACAAAGAAATGGGTTTTACAGTATATGATTGGATGTTATTTGGAAAGAAAAGCTGCAAGCAGGGAGTTACAAACCTTGTCGTTTCATGATTAGGTAATAGATGTAGTGGCAAGTTGGTCTATAGAAAAGATTGGTTGAAGCAATCATGGGGGCTTGACATCTCCTAATTGGTTGTTGCTATGTGCCAGACCACCTGCTGGTCAGCTTGACCAACAAAGAGTATATTTGGACTTTCCCAAGGAGAGTTGATTGTGTTCCTAGGGAATATTTTTTCTGTTTATACTAGTTTGTGGTTTTTCTGGAATCTGGGTTCAGCCCTAGGCTAGATTTAACACAAGAAGGAGTTTCTTTTTCAAAATGGAGTTTGTCTGGTTTTTACATTTCCCCCTCTCCTAGTAACTAGAGAAGCTCAATCTTTGGCTTTTATGTTCTTTGTATTTCCTAAATGACCATACTTTTTAGTGGCTGGTAATGGAATTTGTTGACCATCAGTTGAATGATACCTATTTTTTACTTTATTAATTGTAATAGCTTATTTAGGCTACAAGGATCAAAGGTGAGAAGGAGAAACAAAGTGAGCAAAGGACCCAAAAACATGGATATCAAGGTGGTTATCCATGCAGAGGATTTGAACCATGATTCAAACCATCATTAATGTGGTCTTGGATGGACATAATATAAAGTCTATCATATAAGGTGCACATAGCATGATTTGGAGAAACAGAACTAAGGGCCTATTTGTCCCTTATGCCAGAGAGTCTTTTTCTTTTACATAGCACTTCAGCATTTCAGCATTTCAAATGGGATAATGGACGCTATAACCTTTTCTGTGGCTTCTTCAAGCTGACATTAGTACATTGCTATCAGGGACCCAGGAAGGCTGAAAAGCTAGTCAAAGGTTAGGTAATGGGGCACTTATCAGAAGCATCTGCTTATCCATTCTAGTTGAAGAGACAGAGAACAGTCTTATCTGTGGGGCAAGTTAATATTAACTTCCAGCAGGTCCAGATCTCAGCAGCTTGTAATCTACAGGTCATCTCTGGATGGAGTCTGTTAGCCAGGTAAAAACCGTCTGAGACAAATATAGACAAGGGACAGAATTAAAATTTCCTAGTAATTGGGGAAGGTGAAGAATCCCAAGACCAGGGAAAATGTCCATTTTCAGAAACAGGTAAGTATGCTTATCTGGAGTTCATTTGATCTGTGGCAGGTGGATCCAGTTCTTACGGCTTTTTCATTTTCTTGAAGCTTATATGAATTTTGGTTTACAAAAAATATATTAATATTACGATTGTAAAAGACAGCAGCAGTAGACTCATGCCTTTGAGATTCAGTAAAAGCATGAATTTTTTTTCTCAGTTTCAGTAGCCTTGATATACAGACTGGAACAACTTGTTTTTAACATAACGATAAGCACCCTTAAGTCTATATTCAGAAGACAACCAAAGGGAAGTCAGAATCTTGAGCTTGTGGCTGATTACTAAGCAGTCAGTGCTTCACCAGCTTATCAGAACTCTATTGTTTTTATTTTATATGCCTTAAATAATTTTTGTAGCTCTCTAACTTGTATTTATGCACCTTAAAACTTTTCTTTATGTCCTGTAACCTTTATCACTTTCACTTACTATTTAAACACTTTCTAGAACCTCAAGTATTTCTTTTTATGACAAACTTTTAAATACTTTCTTAGAACTTTTAGTATTTATAAAACACTTTCTAAATCCTTTGAATATTTTAGATCCTACTAATTTAAACTTTCACACCCCCAGGCCTTACATAAATTTTATATTATTCTTTTTCTTCAGTTATTCTCCAAGAGACACATGCAGTTGATTACTGGGAGCAGTCATCCAAATGAAGGATTAGTAAAAAGTTACACTAAAATCTGTTTACCTTTTAACATGAAGCCTCTGAGCCAGGCAAGTCTGTCTGTCTTTTAAAATAAGAGAATATTCTTAGTACCTGGTAGTTTTAACTGGCTAATTAATTGACTAATGAACTAATAGTGTATCTATTTTTTCTCTAGGTGTCAAGTTAACATTAGCTTCACCCTCAATGTAATCAGAGAACTGAGAAGTAAAAATGTAACCTAGATGAATCGATATATCAAAAATAACAGAGATGATTAGCCAGTACTCCACCTATACAGCTGTCTCAAGCAGGCTCCTGTGGTTTTCTGGTATTATGGACAGAGGCAGTCTGGCATCAGGCACTGAAGGCGAGAGGCTGTTTCTTTGGAAGAGAACATGAGAGACTGAATTGACCTCATTTTCAACAACATGAGACAATAACTCTCCAGATGTCCAGCTTGTTGTCCACAGTACATGTTTGGCCTAGCAGCAGGTGAAGCATTGGGGCAGTTTTTCCCAGTGGTTAGAATACACAATCCTGTGCTGTACTCATCTGACATGCCAAGAATCTTTTTGGAAACCTTAGGAAGTTACTGCTAGGATGTGGGAATCTCTTATTAGTTTAAATATATTTAATGCTATATTCAGCATATCTATGACAAGTTTGAGGGCCAAAATATCTGAGCTGAATCCTTGTCTGTCTTTAGCTGTCTGTTGTAAACTACATCCTACAAACATAAGACTGGATGCCATGACTTATAATCTGCAGATAAGTGTTTGCCTATAGCATAATCTATTTTAGTATGACTGGATTGTTTACATTGACTGATTAATTTAGAAAACACCCATGGTTAAATGGACTAGCCCCTAATAAAACCATAAATTGTGATTACCCTAGTTTGTGATAGTAGCTATTAAAAGGACTGGAACTTTGTATACCATTTTTAAGAATTATATACAACACCTTAAAAGAGTTGATACATAGTATGCTGTAATCAAAATATATTCTTCCTTAATTGAAAACTGACCATCAATTTGTGTCTCCTGGTTATATGTAATAATTTAGTTATTTACCTCTAATTTTGAGACAAACATAGAAGGCCAAATAAATCCCATCTTGGCAATCACTCATGACCATAAGCACAGTCAAAGATATTTTAGGAATACAATCATTCATGAGGCAACTGATAATCTGCAAATCTAAATTATTTTTACCAGTTAATAACAAGATGACAACCATTAAATTGGAGCTCCTTTACTGCAGCATCAAGACCTCTAAATATAGGGGCTGGAAACTTTTCGGACTCCCATATGGCATATCATTATAGACTACAACAGTTTTCTTAAAAGGAAATTTATCAGTCTTACTACATATTTAAATCATAATTTACAGAAGTTTCCTTTAAGTCCCTAGTACACTCTATTGACTGTAACATGAATAATGCAAATGAGTCTTTTTACATTTATTTAAGAATGAATTCATAGAGTATAACTATAACTTTTAGAAATCAAAACCAGATTTTTAACAGTGTAAACAATTGAATATTTCTAAAATTAATATATCTCAACTTAAAGGTATCTTTAGAATTACTCATTTTTAAAATCTGCAATAAAGCAGCCTGTTAATTTGAATTCACTTTTATAACCTTAAAATTTTACCACCAAACAAAGAATATTTTGAACTAGGATTGAATCACATAACATCAGTGTTACAAAACACATGCACTCAGATATTTTAAATAAGAGTTTGAACTTAAATTTTAAACATCACACTCAGTAAACAAATTGTAAATCAGTATATAAGAATTCACAGATATATCCTGGAGGAGCAGTTTCAATACCAGCATTAAAGAAACATTGTTTTAAATTTTATCTTTTATAAGTCTAGTACTGTCCTAAGTTGCTTCATTTCACTTGCTGTTTGGAATGGATCCAACTTTAAATTACGAGCTTAAATTTATTTTTTGTTACAGATATTAAAGCTTTTCAACCATATCCTATAACCAATAATTTATAACCAAGATATACAGAACACAATAAATGTATACCTTTAAAGCCAATCAGAAAGAAAAATGTAGTAAAACAGACAAAACATTCTAAATTTTTCCCTAGTTCTAGCTTTAAGGGAGGAGCACATTACAGTTCTTATTAATTTTATAGAATAATTTTAAAAGGATCTTATACCTAAATGTTAAATGCTAAAGGCAGAACCTGTGGAAGATAATAGAGAAACTAGGACTATCTGGGTTTGGCATCCTGCCCAGGATGTTTTTGCACACAAGTCCCTGTTGAAAATGCACAGCCACCAATAGTAAAAGTGATGCAGAGCACATAGCTAAAGAGTCCAGTGAGTGACTAGGACTGTAAATGAGTTGACCAGTAGCTTCATCTAATCACAGCTTACCACCTAACACATTCGCTCCCACTGCGCAGCCACCTATTTTTCCCTGTTGTGGGTAGTGTCCCTGCACTCACCATGTTGAGGCTTCTGGACTTGCTGGAATTCAGATCACATCATTCAGAGTTCAGGCAGTCCTGGGCTTATTGCCAGTTTGATGTAGGCAGGAGACTCCCAGCATGGCTCCAAGGACAGAGCTACTTTATAAGTTTTTGCTGTTTCTTTTTCTTGAGATTCTCTGAAATGAGTTAGAAATAATGACCAACAGATGATGTTTGGCCCTTTTTCTCTCTCCAGAATAGAAAACATAAAACAACATTTAAACAATTAACTTTTCTTAAAATTGTCTGCCATGAGGTAAAAGGGGGTTGTCACAGTCTGTAATTAAATCAGAGGTGTGGAGGTGGTCTGTCCCATCGTATGTCCAAGTGTCCATCAGATAAAGAACAAGAGAAAGACATAAATATCAAACAAAGACAAGAGTAACAGAAACTGCATGCCCAAGATCCAATCAGAAATAAAACAGAAAATGGGACACCAGACCCATGCTGTGCTGTGGGAGCAACCTACCTTTTCCCTACATATGAACATCTTTAGGTTCTTCACAAAGGGGCACTCTGTCCCCACCCATGGAATCTGGAACTTCTTCCAGACTTCCTGATATCTCGGCCCTCTGGAGCATCTGCTCAGCCAACTTGATCACTACCTTACACAGTTGTCTCAAGACCACAAGATGAAAATAAGACTGAGAGCCAGAAAAACAATAACAAGCACAATATTTACTGCCAGCTTAGACTGCCAATTGTGTCGGATGACTTGGGCGTCACAGGGGTTCCTACCAACACACCACATATTATGCCGAAATTTTGAGAAACTCCTTGAACAGACCATCTAAGAGCTCAGTCCAAATGCAATGGCAAGGAGTCGTTATTTCAGGTTCAAACCCAGGCCACCCTCTTATGCACTGACACAGCCTCGAGTCTCAGTTGAAAGGTTTTATTTTTTTAATAGATTTTAGACAAAGAAATGGGTTTTATGAGCTGAGTAGTATTCCATAGCGTATATGTACCACAGTTTCTTTATCCACTCTTCTACTGAGGGACACTTAGGCTGTTTCCATGTTCTGGCTATTATGAATAAGGCTGCTATGAACATGGTTGAGCAAATTTTCTTGTTGAGTGCTGGAGCATCTTCTGGGTATATTCCAAGGAGTGGAATAGCTGGGTCTTGAGGAAGCCCTATTCCAATTTTTCTGAGATAGCACCAGATAGATTTCCAAAGTGGCTGTACTAGTTTGCATTCCCACCAGCAATGAAGGACTGTTCCTCTCTCCCCACATCCTCGCCAGCATGTGGTGTCGCTTGAGTTTTTGATCTTAGCCATTCTGATGGGTGTAAGATGGAATCTCAGAGTTGTTTTGATTTGCATTCCCCTGATGACTAAGGAGGTTGAGCATTTCTTTAAGTGTTTCTCAGCCATTTGATACTCCTCTGTTGAGAATTCTCTGTTTAGTTCCAAGCCCCATTTCTCATTTGGGTTATTCGGTTTGGTGGTGTTTAATTTCTTGAGTCCTTTATATATTTTGGATATTAGACATTTGTCAGATGTAGGGTTGGTGAAGATTTTTTCCCAGTCTGTAGGCTGTCGCTTTGTTCTCTTGACAGTGTCTCCTGCCTTACAGAAGCTTCTCAGCCTCATGAGGTCCCATTTATTAATGGTTGACACTAAGGCCTGGGCTGTTGGTGTTCTGTTCAGGAAGTTGTCTCCTGTGCCAATATGTTCCAGGCTCTTTCCCACTTTTTCCTCTAAGTGGCTTAGTGTCTCTGGTTTTATGTTGAGGTCTTTAATCCACTTGGATTTGAGTTTTGTGCAAGGTGACAAATATGGTTCCAGTTGCATTTTTTTACACCTAGACCTCCAGTTAGACCAGCACCATTTGTTGAAGATGCTATCCTTTTTCCATTGAATGGATTTGGCTTCTTTGTCTAAAATTAAGTGACCATATGTGTGTGGATCCATATCTGGGTCTTCGATTCGATTTCACTGATCAACCAGCCTGTTTTTGTGCCAGTACCATGCTGTTTTAATTACTATTGCTTTATTGTACAGTTTGAGATGAGGTATGGAGATTCCTCCGGAGCACCTTTTATTGTACAAGATTGTTTTAGCTATTCTGGGTTTTTTGTTTTTCCATATGAAGCTCAGAATTGAACTTTCAATGTCTTTAAAAAATTGTGTAGGTATTTTTATAGGGATTGCACTGAATCTGTAGATTGCTTTTGACAGGATGGCCATTTTTACTATGTTAATTCTCCCGATCCATGAGCAAGGAAGATCATGCCATCTTCTCAGGTCATCTTCAATCTCTTTCTTCAGAGTTTTCAAATTTTTTTCATACAAGTCCTTCACTTGCTTAGTTAGGGTAACTCCTAGATATTTTATATTGCTTGTGGCTAATGTGAAGGGTGTGGTTTTCCTAATTTCTTCCTCTGCAAGCTTGTCATTTGTGTATAGGAAGGCTACCGACTTTTTTGAGTTAATTTTCTATCCAGCCAATTTGCTGAAGGTGTTTATCAGCTTTAGGAGTTTTCTGGTGGAATTTTGAGGGTCACTTATGTACACTATCATATCATCTGCAAATATGGATAATTTGTCTTCCTTCTATCCCATTTGGATACCCTTGATCTCCTTTTGTTGTCTTATTGCTCTGGCTAGAACTTTGAGTACTATATTGAAGAGATATGGAGAGAGTGGGCAGCCTTGCCTTGTTCCCAATTTTAGAGGAATTTCCTTGAGTATCTCACCAGTTACTTTGATTTTGGCTATTGGCTTGCTGTATATAGCCTTTATTATGTTGAGGAAAGTGCCTTGTATCCCCGATCTCTCTAAAACTTTAAACATGAATGGGTGTTGAATTTTATCAAATGCTTTCTCTGCATCCAAGGAGATGATCATGTGTTTTTTTATTTTCAGTTTGTTTCTATGGTGGATTACATTGATGGATTTCCGTATATTAAACCATCCCTGCATGCCTGGAATGAAGCCTACTTGGTCATGATGAATGATATCTTTGATGTGTTCCTGTATTCATTTTGCAAGTATTTTATTTAGTATTTTTGCATCTATATTCATAAGGGAAATTGGTCTGAATTTCTCTTTCTTTGTTGAGTCTTTATGAGGTTTAGATATCAATGAGACTATGGCCTCTTAGAATGAATTTGGTAATTTTCCATCCATTTCTATCTTTTGGAGTAGCTTGAAGAGTATCGGTATTAGCTCGCCCTTGAAGGTCTGGTAGAATTCTGCACTGAAACCATCTGGCCCTGAGCTTTTTTTGGTTGGGAGACCATCAATGATTACTTCTATTTCTGTAGGGGAAATGGGACTATTTAGCTTGTTTATCCATTATTCATTCAACTTTGGCAAGTGAAATTGATCAAGAAAATCGTCCATTTCCCTTAGATTTTCAAATTTTGTGGCATATATGCCTTCAAAGTAGGATCTTATGATTCTTTTAATTTCTTCAGTGTCTGTTGTTATGTCTCCCTTCTCATTTCTGATTTTGTTGATTTTAATACTGTCTTTCTGCCTTTTAGTTAGTTTGGCTAATGGTCTGTCTATCTTGTTGATTTTCTCAAAGAACCAGCTTTTGGTTTTGTTGATTCTTTGGACTGTTTTCTTAGTTTCTAATTTGATAATTTCAGCTCTGAGTTTGATTATTTCCAGGCGTCTACTCCTCTTGAGTGTTTCTGCTTCTTTTTTTTTTCTAGGGCTTCCAGTTGTGTTGTTAAGATGCTTATGTGCGATGTTTCCAATTCCTTTTTAAAGGCACTTAGTGCTATGAATTTTCCTCTTAGCACTGCTTTCAATGTATCCCACAAATTTGGGTATGTTGTTTCTTCATTTTCATTGAATTTCAGAAACTCCTTGATTTCTTTCTTTATTTCTTCCCTGACCCAGGTGTCATTTAGCAGAGAGTTGTTTAGTTTCCACTTACGTGTAGGCTTTTTGTTATTTCTGTTGTTGTTGAATTGCAGCCTAAGAGCATGGTGATCTGATAGGATACAAGGTATTATTTCAATCCTCTTGTATCTATTGAGGCTTGCTTTTTGACCTACGATGTGATCAATTTTGGAGAAGGTTCCATGGGGTGCAGAGAAGAAGGTGTATTCTTTCTTGTTTGGGTGAAAGGTTCTATAGATAGCTGTTAGATCCATTTGACCCATGCCATTGGTTAATGATGTTATTTCTCGGCTTAGTTTCTGTTTCAATGACTTATCCTTCAGTGAGAGTGGGGTGTTGAAGTCTCCCGCTATTATTGTGTGGGGATCGATGTGTGGTTTGAGCTTCATTAGCAGATCTTTTACAAATGTGGGTGCCCTTGTATTGGGAGCATAGATGTTCAGAATTGTGATGTCATCTTGCTTGACTTTACCTTTGATGAGTATGAAGTGTCCTTCCTCATCCCTTTTGATTAATTTTGGTTGAAAGTCTATTTTGTTTGATACTAAAATGGCTACGCCTGCTTGCTTCTTGTGACCATTGGCTTGGAATATTTTTTCCAACCTTTTACCCTGAGGTAATGCCTTTCATTATGGGTGAGATGTGTTTCTTGAATGCAGAAGTATGTTGGATCTTGTTTATATTCCCAGTCAGTTAGTCTGTGTCTTTTTATTCTAGAATTGAGGCCATTGACGTTGAGAGATATTAATGACCAGTTACTGTTAAGAGTCTTAATTTTGATGTTGTTTCCAGTCGAGCGTTTGTGTAGTTGTGTTTTTGCCATGGGAGAGTTATCTATTTCCTGGGTAGTTTTGGTTGTGGTTTGACCCGTTTGGATGGAGTTTTCCTTCTAGTACCTTTTGTAAAGCTGGATTTGTGGATAGGTACTGTTTGAATTTGTTTTTGTCATGAAATATTTTGTTTTCTCCATCAATGGTTATTGATAGTTTTGCTGGGTAAAGTAGTCTGGCCTGGCATCTGTGGTCTCTTAGGGTTTGCAGGATCTAGGGTTTGCAGGATCTCTGCCCAGGCCCTTCTGGCTTTTATGGTCTCTGCTGAGAAGTCGGGTGTAATTCTGATAGGTTTACCATTAAATGTTATTTGGCCCTTTTCCCTTGCAGCTTTTAATATTTTTTCTTTGTTCTGCATGTTTTGTGTTTTGATTATTATGTGGCGGGCAGTTTTTCTTTTCTGGTCAATTCTATTTGGTGTTCTGTAGGCCTCTTGTATGTTTATAGGCATCTCTTTCTTTAGATTGGGGAAATTTTCTTCTATGATTTTGTTGAGAATAGTTTCTGGGCCCTGGAGTCTGATGTCTTCTCTTTCTTCAATGCCTATTATTCTCAGATTTCTTCTTTTCATGGTGTCCTTAATTTCTTGGATGTTTTGTGTCAGGAGTTTTCCAGATTTGGCATTTTCTTTAATGGTTGATTTAATATCTGTGATTGTATCTTCTAGACCTGAGATTCATTCTTCCATCTCTTGGATTCTGTTAGAAAAGCTCACCTCTGTGTTGCTTGCCTTCTTCTCTGAGGTCTCTCGTTCTTGTTTTTCTTCTGTCTGCGTGTTTATCATTGAATCCATTTTCATTTTCAGATCTTGAACTGATTTTTTGATTTTTTCATCTGATTTTTTGTATATTCCTGAGTTTCTTTCATTGCCTCTTTATAGGTCTTCAGAGCTTGAACTGTTTTATTTATTTCTTTCATCTTGTTGTTTGCATTTTCCTGCAATTTTTCCAGTTCTACTCTATGTGCTTCTTTTATGTCTCTCACCTGTTTGTCTGCATCTTCCTTTATTTGATTATGAATTTTATTTGTTTCCTCCATTATCATCCTCATTACTAACGTTTTGATGTCATTTTCTTGTATTTCTGTTGTATTTGAGTTCTCTGGGTTGTTTTCTTTGGAATAGCTGGAAACTGGAGACACCATGTTGTTTTGGGGTTTTTTGCATATGCTTTTTCGTTGTCCTTTAGATATCTTGCCGTCTTTGTTTTTGTTGGGTAGCTTCCAGAGTTGGATCGAGGGTGTCTGACGATAGATTCACTTGTTTTCTCACGATTTCCCTAGGGTGGGAGCTCAAAGCTTCACTAGTGTGGATGTTAGGAGGTTAGCCCTGTTATTCTGGTCTCTCACAGCCAGTGATCTTCAGCCCCCCTGTGCTGTGGATCCTGCAATTGTTCTGGGTCTCTGAGTGAGTGTTGGGTCAGGCCAAGGTATCCACAGCCTTCTGTGTTCCCTGCCAAGTCCAGCCAGGAACACTGGGCCCGAACAACAGGCTGAACTCAGCTAGATTCTCAGGGCCTGAACCGTCTGCCGAGCTCAGCTAGGGATTCTGGGCCCAAAATGCACACAGGGTCCAGCCAGGATTTTTGGGCTGGGACTACGCACCAAGCTCCGCTAGGGCCTTTTGGCCCAAAGTGCATGCTGTGGTCAGTTATTGACTCAGGGCCTGAACTGAACACCAATCTCAGCCAGGAATTCTGAATTCAAACTGCACACTGTGTCCAACCAGAGTCTTAGAGCTGGTGGAACTGAGCGCTCTGTCAAGCCTGCGCCGCAGCAGGAGAACTGCGGCTGCTCTGAGTTAGCACCAGTGGTGGAACCAAGTGCTCCGCCCAGACTGTGTCACTGCAGGGGAGCTGCCGCTGAGCTGAGGTGGTGCCTAGGATGAAACTGAGCACTCCACCAAGCCTGCGCCACAGCAGGAGAACTGCGGCTGCTCTGAGTTAGTGCCAATGGTGGAACCAAGTGCTCCGCCCAGACTGTGTCACCACAGGGGAGCTGCCGCTGATCTGAGGTGCTGTCTAGTGTGGAGCTGCACACTCGACTAAACCTGCACCACAGCAGGGGAGCTGTGGCCGAAGCTGAGTTAGTGCCTCGGGCAGAATTGCTTGTTGGGCTGGGACAGTACCCAGGACTCTGGGGCCGAACTGTCTGCCGAGTACAGTCTGGGTCCAAAGGCTCCACGCGACCCAAATCCTGCCCCTAGTCCCCTCTTCTGAAGCAACTCCCACCAGCCACCACACCAATCTCCTCCACCGGAAGGCTATGAGCTGCAAACCTCAGCCACCGCTGCTGGTGCCGCTGGTGCCACTGCCTCTGCCGCTGCCACTCCGATCAGAGAAAATCCATGCTCCTCCCATGTACAGGGGCATGTAGGTCCTCTGCACCCTGGTCTCTCCGAACCGTGGAGCACTCCCGCTGCTGTGATGTTCAGACATCAGTGTTCCTGGCTCAGAAATCTGTGCAGTTCCCTGAATTGTTCACTGGAGCCTCCAAACGTGGCCCACACTGCTCGCCGCCATCTTGGATCCATCTCTTTTTGACATCTTAAGAGGCAATTCAGACCCCTCTTTCCCTAGAACCTTAAAACCAGAAGCTATAACAGCATTGTCCAAGGTAGAGGCTGCCATATCCGGACAGTCCATTAGTTATTATGATCCCTCTCGACCCTTTTTTTTTCTTATATTTTCCTCCCCTTTTTCTCCCACAGGATTGCTCTGGCAAGACCAACCCCTCTTCTGGCTACATCTTCCAGCCACTCCCTCCAAAGTTCTTCCTACCTACCTTTCCCTTGTGGCCTTGCTCCTACAACAAGGACCTGAGGTTGCTACTAAACTCTTTGGAATGGACCCCCACTCTATCATTACACCCTACAATGCTTCACAGGTTCAATGGCTTCTGCAACACTCTGATGAGTGGGCTGTTTCCTGCATCTCCTTCTCTGGCTCTATAGATAACCATTATCCTGCAGATGAACTAATCCAATTTCTCCAACATCAAACAGTTGTCTTCCCACCTACAGACAAAAGGTGTAGGTCGGATCCAGAGCCAGGCTGGGGCCGAGCACCCAGTTAAGTTCTGAGCATATCAGTGGCCATATAGGGGCCGATCACAGGGTTGACAGCCCTGCGTATATCAGTGATCTCTGGAGATCAGACCTCTACTCTCACTAGTTTCATCAAACATGGGCAAAATACAGAGAGCTGCGAAGTACCATGCCCTGACTTGGCGCTGGTTTCCGCCTTCTGCCATCCCGATGGCGAGTGCTCTCCGGGTTAAGACCTTGATTGGCAAGAGACTAGACTATGTTAATTGGCAATTGCCCGCCCGTCACTGTATTAGTTAGAGTAGGGGGAGATGCCAGGAGCCATAGGACCTTGCCTGACCTGCCCCAGTGGCTGAGAGGCACTGCTGGCTGAAAGCCACAGCTGTCTGCATACTGGAGATAATTATTCTGCCTGGCAACCACAAAAGATCCAGCCCGACCTTGAGAAAGAGAACATTCGGTGTATCGCGACTTCTGAATAATCGCCCCACTCCACTCCTGCTGTCCTTGGGCCTGGCCCAGAAGATTTTGTAACTTTCCACTGCATTCCTTCCTACTCCCCACCCTCTCAGAAGCTCACTTTAAATTTGGATACCCCCTTACAATAAACAGCCCTCGACAATCAATGTTTCCCTGGGCCCATGTCTCTCTCTCGCCCAATTCTTTATTCACAGGTCGCGACCCTCCTTGTCACTCCACGAATAACTGAACCCACGGGTCGGGGACATTTTTTTTAACTGTTCATCTACAGTGCAGCTTGAGATCTGAGATGGAGATTCCTCTAGAACATCTTTTTATTATACGGGATTGTTTTATCTATTCTGAGTTTTTAGTTTTTCCATATAAAGTTGAGAATTGATCTTTCAAGGTCGGTAAAGAATTGTCTTGGAATTTGGATGGGAATTGCATTGAATCAATAAATTGCCTTTGGTAAGATGGACATTTTTACTGGGTTGATTCTCCAGATCCATGAACATGGGAGCTCTTCCCATCTTATGATATCTTCTTCTTTTTCTTTCTTTAGAGCCTTGAAGTTTTTTATCTCATATACGTCTTTCACTTGCTTGGCTAGATGTACACCAAGATACTTTATACCATTTATAGCTATCATGATTGGTGTAGTTTCTTTAATTTCTTTTTTGTAATGGCATAGCAAAATTGCAAATAAATTTTATTTTAATACAATTTGAAAGCATTGACTAAAAAAAAAAAAAGGATGTCTGCCCACCTGTATAGAATGGGAAAAGGCAGACTTAAATATTGGTAGAGACTGCATATTTTACTAAGTGATAAAATTGTCCTTTCAGCTAAAAGAAATGCACTGATGAACTTCCCAGTTTTTCAAAGAATGATAATTTTCACTTGATGGGAGTTATTTCAAACTAAACAGTAAATTTAAGAATAAGAAGAATCATTTGCCTTTCTTTCTCAGTCCATTTGTCATTTGTATACAGCAGGGCTACCGATCATTTTTTTTTTTAGTCAAGTATCCAGCCACTTTGCTGAAGGTGTTTATTAGATACAGAGGTTCCTTCATAGAATATTTGGCTCACTTATGTATACTATCATGTCATCCACAAATAGCGATAATTTTGCTTCTTCCTTTCTTATTTGTATCCCCTTGATCTTTTTTAGTTGCCTTATTGCTCTAGCTAGAACTTCAAGTAATATTTTGAAGAGATATGGAAAGAGTGGACAGCCTTGTTTTGTCCCTGATTTCAGTGGAATTGTTTTAAGTTTCTCTCTGTTAAGTTTGATTTGGCTATAGGCTTGCTGTATATTGTGTTTATTATGTTGAGGCATGTGCCTTGTATTCCTGCTCTCTCCAAAATTTTAAACAAGTATGGGTGTTGGGTTTTATCAAATGCTTTTTCAGCATTTTTATTTTCTTTCAGTTTACTTATATGATGGATTACATTGATGGATTTTCATATATTAAACTGCCTGTGCATGGCTGGTATGAAGTCCACTTGGTTAAGGTGAATATTTTTGATGTGTTCTTGGATTCAGTTTGCAAGTATTTTGCTGAGTATTTTTGTGTTAATGTTCATAAGAGAAATTGACCTGAAATTCTCTTTATTTGTAGAGTCTTTGTGTGGTTTAGGTATCAAGGTGATTGTGGTCTCATAGAATGAGTTTGGTAATGTTACTTGTATTTCAATTTTGTGGAATAGTTTAAAGAGAATTGGTATTAACTCATCTTTGAAGGTCTTATAGAATTCTGTGCTAAATCCATCAGGCCCTGGGCTTTTTTTTTTTTTTTTTTTTTTTTTTTTTTTTTTTTTTTTTTTTTTTTTTTTTGGGGGGGGGGGGAGACTTTTGATGACTGCCTCAATTTCCTTAGGAGATACAGAACTATTTAGTTTATTTACCTTACTTGATTCAATTTTGGCAGTTGGTATCTATCAAGAAAATTGTCCATTTCATTTAGTTTTTCAAATGTTATGGCATATAGGTTTTGAAGTATGGCCTAATGAGTCTTTGTTTTTCCTCAATGTCGGTTCTTATTTCTCCCTTCTCATTCTGATTTTGTTGATTTGAATACTTTCCCTCTGCCTTTTAGTAGTTTGGGTAAAGATTTGTCAATCTTGTTGATTTTGCAAAAAAAATAGCTCTTGTTTTCATTGAATATTTGAATTGTTTTCCTTTTTTCTATTTTATTGATTTCAGCCCTGAGTTTGATGATTTCCAGGCATCTATTCCTCTTTGGTGAGTCTGTTTCTTTTTATTCTAGAGCTTTCAAGTATGTTGTTAAATTGGTAATATGGGATCTCTCCAGTTTCTTTCTAAAGGCACTTACTGTTACGGATTTTCCTCTTAGCCCTGCTGTTATTGTGTACCAAAAGTTTGGGTATGTTGTACCTTTGGATTAATTGAATTCTAGAAAGTTTTTTTATATCTTTTTTAAAATTTAACTCCTTACCCAGATATCATTGAGTAAGTAGTTGTTTATTTTCTATGAGTTTGAAGGCTTTTTGTTGTTTTTGTTGTAATTGTGTTCCAGCTTTAATCCATGATGGTTTGATAGGATGCAAGGAATTATTTTGATCTTTTTGTATCAGTTGAGGTTTGCTTTGTGACCAATTATACGGTTTATTTTGGAAAAGGTTCCATGAGGTCCTGAGAAGAAGGTGAATTCTTTTGTGTTTGGGTGAAAAGTTTTGTATATATAAGTTAGGCCCATTTCTTTCATGTCTATTAGCTTTATCGTTTCCCCATTTAGCTTCCACTCTGATGATCTATCTATTGGTGAGAATGGGGTGCTGAAGTCTCTCACTATTAAAGTGTGGGGTCCAATATGTCATTTAAGCTTTAGTAATGTTTCTTTTATGAATGTGGGCATTCCTGTATTTGGGGCATAAATGTTCAGAATTGAGACATTATCTTGTTGTATTTTTCCTTTGATGAGTATGAAGTGTTCTTCCTCATCTCTTTTATTAGTTTTGGTTGAATGTCTATTTTATTAGATACTAGAATACTATTCTAGCTTATTTCTTTGAACTTTTTGCTTGGAATACCTTTTCCTGTCTTTTAGTCTAAATTCATGTTTATCTTTACTGCTGAGGTGTGTTTCTTGTATGCAGCAGATTGATGAGTCCTGTTTTTGCATACATTCTGTTAGCCTGTGTCTCTTCATTGGGGAGTTGAGGCCATTGATGTTGAGTGATATTAGTGACCAGTGGTTAATGGTTTCTATTATTTTAGTGTTGGTAATGGTAGAGCATGTGTGTGTGTGTGTGTGTGTGTGTGTGTGTGTGTGTGTGAGAGAGAGAGAGAGAGAGAGAGAGAGAGAGAGAGAGAGAGAGAGAGAGAGAGAGTCCTTTCTTTTGTTTTGTTTTTTGTTTTGTTTTGTTTTTGTTTTTTTAGATTTGGGGTTAGTCATTTCTTTTGTTTTACTGTGTAAAATTACCCACCTTGGGTTGGAGTTTTCCTTCTAGTATATTCTGTAGAGCTGGATTTTGATTAAGTAATGTTTGAATTTTGTTTTGTCATGGAATATCTTTTTCTTCTCCATCTATGGTAATTGAAAGCTTTCCTGATTATAGTAATATGAGTTGGCATCTATAGTCTCTTAGTGTCTGCATGACTTCTTTCCAGGCCCTTCTGGCTTTCATAGTCTCTGTTGAGAAGTCAGGTTTAATTCTGATAGGTTTGCCTTTATATGTGACTTTGCTTTTTTCTCTTGCAGGTTTTTATATTCTTTCTTTGTTCTGTACATTTACTATTTTGATTATTATGTGGCAGGAGAATTTTCTCTTCTAGTTCTTTCTATTTAGAGTTCTGTAGGCTTCTGGTATATTTATGGACATTTCTTTCTTTAGGTTGGAGAAGTTTTCTTCCATGGTTTAGTTGAAAATATTTTCTGGGCCTTGCAATTGGTAGCCTTCTTTTTCTTCTACCCTTATGATTCTTAGGTTTGGTATTTTCATAGTGTCCCAGATTTCTTGGATATTCTGTGTCAGGAGCTTTTGAGATTTAACATTTTATTTGACTGCTGTATCCATTTCTTCAGTCATATCTTCTATTTCAGATATTCTTTGTTCCATCTCTTGAAGTCTATTGGTCATGCTTGTGTCTATAGATCCTTTCTCTTAGGTTTCTATTTCCTGAATTATATCAGATTGTGTTTTCCTCATAGCATGTTTCTCCATTTTTAGGCTTTGAAATCTTTTATTCATTTCTTTCTCCTGTTTTTAATTTTTTCAAGTGATTTGTTCAATTCTTTCTTTGTGTATTCCATTTTTAGTATGAGGGATTTATTTCCCTCCTTTAAGGCCTCTATCATTTTCATAACCTCAGATTTGAAATCCTTTTCTTGTATGTCATCTGAGATAGTATCTGCAGGGCTTGTTGTGGTGGTTGGACTGCTGATTTCTGATGGTATCTATTGGTCCTGGGGGTTGTTGCTTTTGTTTTTATGCTGGCCTCTTCCTATTGTGATGTCTCTGGTTGGATTGTATGCTTAGTGCCTGCTTGGACCTCAGAACTTTCTGTGGATTTGCTGGGGTCCCAAAGGCATGCAGAGGCTGCTTAGAAATCCAGGAGCTTTCTCTGTGGCTTTTCTCAGTGACCTGAGGTCAGATCTGCTTGTGATGCTGACTGTGGGGTTGGCTTGGTGCTAGGACACACAGACACTGGTGATTTTGCAGTCTCAAGCTAGTTATGTGATCCAGGGAGTTAAAGAGCTGCCCACAAATCAGGTGTTTAGCACAGGAGCACAGTGACTGCTTAGGAACCCAGGACCTCTCTTTCTTTCTGTGGCTTTTTTTTTTTTTAACACCTGAGATCAGATCCGCTTGTGATCCCAACTGTAGAGTCTACTGAGTGCTAGAGGCCACAGATGCTGGATATTTTGCAGCCCCCTGTTAGTCCTGTTTCCCAGGGAGATCAGGAGCTGATGGCCAGCCAGGCATGTGACACTAGACTTTGAAGGCTGTGTGCTCATTTCTATGAGCAAACAGGGTCTTGGTACTTTTGCTGGGTGGCTAGTGGCTGGACGCAATCATGCTCCACAAAATTTGGGCCCCTCTCACCTGTGAGTCATCAGTGTTGTTGTTTTCCAGTTCTCAGAGCAGTTCTTAGGTTGTTGAATATTCACTGCTGTCCTGCTGATCAAACAAAATGAGTGTTAGGTGTTGCCATCTTGAATCCTCCTCCTATGTCCTTACTAATCCCAAGAAAAATAAATAAATGTTGTTTCTCTTGTCAACAGATGTTCTGAATTCAAGTACAGACTTCCTGGTTAGTGAATTTGATATAGTGAATTCAAATACGATTTTAAAATTGTTCTATAATATTCTGCCATATTACTGCATAGAAATATACTAATTCTGGGAACATTCATTTGTTTGGAATTTTAGAGCTTGATTTAATGACCTACATTCACTCTCAAAAGCTTACAAATCATTGCCTTAGAAATATATTTAGCATTGTTCTTGCAAATTTAGACTATAGTTTATACTTTCTGAAGTGGTGGACTTTTATAAACTAAATCATACAGGAAACTGTTCTGTCTGCTCTTTTTCATGGACTGTGTTTAATCTTTTAATCTTTAACATCCTATACATATCTTCAAAATTAAACAAAGTTTGTCTATTTAATATTCTTAAGATAGACTATGGTCTCATTGCCCTCTTAACTAAAAGGCTAAAGATGGACTGTCTCTAAACCCCCATATAGGTGGTGGTAAAGTAGTTTTTAAAATCTTTAAAGATTGAGAGGAGCATTCCCAACAGGATCAGCTACAACAGAAAACTATGCTACAGGCTTCAGCCACTGCCCTGAGGCAAGGAAATAGATGTCTGTGATGTCTCCCCCCTGATTCATACCCGCCAAGGACCTGTTTCAGCTACAGCCAGAAGGGGGCACCACTCCCACATCTGCCTAAAAAGCAATGTCCTGCCTACTGGCAGATTAGCTTCTGGAAATCAACACACTCCCATGCAAGCTTGATCTTTGTGCACATCCACTGATGGTTCAACCAGCAGCACATGTGCTATAAACACTTCTTGCCTTCCAGCTCCTTGGTCTGGTGGAATACAGATGGGACCTAGATTCAGCAACTTTGCCAAACCCTGGGTAATGCTGCAGGTTTATTTTGACCTCATACTCAAGTTACACAGTCACATTGCCATCTTCTATTATGGGAGGCTTAAGATACCTTCTCTGTCATCTTCATATGCAAACCAGGACTTAAGCCTCACTCTTAGAGCTAATGTCAGGTGTATATACAGTCTATCTTGTTAGCAGACATAAAGGACAGGTCTCAGATATAACCTTTTACCATTCTTTTAGCTAAAGGACAGTCACTGCTCACAGCAGTTTCACCTATATAGACATTTAAATTATAAAAGTAAACTTCTAAGAAAGTATTTGATAGTCTAAAAAAATGGTGTTTTATGAATGTTACAGTATCTAAGAAGAAGGCATTTTAAGTTTAGTAAAGGTAAGTTATGAATGTTATAATGGCTAAGAAGGGGTTTTATGGTTTAAGCTTGAATGTTTTGAATGAATAATGTCTAAGAAGGTGTTTTAAGATTGGAAAATGAAAGTTATGAAGGTTAGAATGTCTAAGAGGATGTTTTATTTCCTCCTATTGCTATGCTATTGCTACAATGAGACTGATAAGAGCTTTGATACTAATCAATGGAGTTCTGGAAACATTCAACTACACAATCCTCTATCATATTTTCAAGATCAAGATTTTAAATTTGTTTTGTCTTTTAATTAAAAATTTTTCATTGTAATTAAATTATATACATCCACTCTCCTGTACAGAGTGAAGAAGCCCCTCTTTCATGATGTCTATTGGTGTTAAAAAGCAAGATCAATTGAGCTTTTGCCCTTCTGTCCTCCTCACATTACTATTCCACAGATGTCAGGAAAAAAAAAATCCATAAGGCTTATGCCTTTCTTAAGCTCACCTCAAAGAGTATCCATACTTTTAACACAAAGGTTTTTTCCCAAGCCTCTGCTATCACACAAAAATATATGTATACTGCCTTTTTCTACAACGTGTATTTCACTACAGATTGCAAAAAAGGATGCTGCTAACATTTCTAAAATGCATCTCCTTTTGCAAACTTAAAAGAATTCTTGTAAGCTACAGGAAATTCGCCTCTTAGATGAAATGGAACCCAGATAAGTACTGCCAATACACAGCCCTCGCTTGCCAACTATTGCCTATCTCAGAGGGTGAGATTCCTGCCCCTGTTTCCTGGTTTTGGACTCTCCTCACTACCCAATTACTGCATTCTTCTACCCAACACCGGTTGATTGATGAATCTTCCCTTCAGATGGGCATAAATGCTTCCTGCCATTCTTGCCATATACATCCAATTACTTCATCTAGTACCTCCTCCCTTGGGAGAGATCTCCCTTTATCAGCATAGTTCTGTCTCTTTCCCCTCTCATTCTTGTTCAAAGTCCCAGTACTAGATGATAGTGCCTGCTCAGGCTATGCCCTTGTTCTCTAACCAGCATTGACAAGCTGCAGGAACATATTACATCAATCTCATCAAGTCAAACTTTGCTATGAGGGATACTCCAATGAGTCACTAACTTCCACTCTCCCCATAGGAACAGTCCATTTGCTGTCCCTTCAGGATCTCCTCTGGGATGCCTTCTAGAGAATTTCAAATCCATATACCTGCCTTAAGAGCTTCTAAGCTTACACACCTCTGCAACCAAACTTGGACAGATCCAAAGATCCAAAAAGAAGCAATTAATAACCACAAGCAATCGAGTAAATGGAAGAAGACTCTTTATTTTCAAGGCTTTTCTATTCTTTGCTATCCCAAAAGTTTCAAATGTACACCTAAGATAAAATGAAAGATGTTCCTTGTATTCAAGCCTTTTCTCTTCTTTGCTTCAAAACTTCCATCTCCACTGGCTCTCCCAGAAGTTTCAAATGTATACCAAAAGAAATTTTCTCCATAACCTACTGACTTTGTCTTCTGCCCATATATATGTTCTAGTATTCTGCCAGATTTCTTACATTCAAGACAGTGTCAAAGCAGATACCCATAGGTATTCTTCTTCAACATCACAAATCATGCCAGCTGAGCCTGTGTTGCCCCTCCTAGCCACAGATATTCATAGAGTCCAGACAGCAAATACAACAGGCAAGACTTGGCCAATATTTCAACCTTTTTAACTCCCTTCACAAACCCAGTGTCAGGAGGAAGCATCTAAAGACAACTGATTTTTTTTCATGTCTTATCCATTTATTATCAACAAAAGGCTGAAATGGTCTACTTCAGACCAGGGACAAAAAGCTCCAGGTTCTCACAGCACTCCCAGCAGTTCTTATTTGCCACAGAACATGTTTGTCATACTCTACCCTCTACAATGAACTTTCCAGGGCAAGAAATTTTCCTTCCCCTTCACCATATAATCCAAACATTTTGTTGCTTTCATTCCCCCACTTACATGGCAGTCAAGAGATGCTTCTGTAAGGCTCTCTCAGCGTAAGCCTGGGAACATGACCCAGACAAGCTTGGGAAAGTGACCCAGAAAGAATGAAGGCCAGTTTCAGTTCCTGAGATCAGGGTGACCAACTGAGGTAAACAATTCTCAGAAAATTACCATCTGGAAATTCCCTGGAAACTCCCCAACACCCCTCCTTGCCCTCCTTGCCAAGAATAGCTTTCAAGACCAACGACCCTTGCAATAGCCAATAACATTTAGACAAGCACCCCTAGTGACCAACAGAGCCAATCCTAGCACAGGGCACGCAGGCCCTCATAGCCCCTCCTAACCTTTGCGGTTTTAGCCTTTAAAAATAGCTTGTAACAGTGATTTGGGGTGCCTCCTCCTCTCGAGTGCTGAGGTCCCCTGACACGCGTCAGCAATAAACCTTGTGCCTTTGCATCAACGCTGTGGTCCTTGAATGGTCTCTCACGACAACCCCCTACCCGAGTGGACTCTAGGGTCCAACACTTCCAATGAACCTACATTTATATACCTTAACTTAGTTTGCATGTAATGCAATACAACATCCTCATTATTTGTAAATATCAAAAAGGAGGAATGTTGGCACAGTAGTAACCTGCCCCTATGTTGCTTATCAACCTCTGATGTTATCACTTGCCACCACCACCAGGGGTGCGGGATAAAAAAGGACAAACCTGCCACGCATCACTCTCTATTACTCTCTCTCTCTCTCTCTCTCTCTCTCTCTCTCTCTCTCTCTCTCTCTCTCTCTCTCTCTCTCTCTCTCTCTGTGTGTGTGTGTGTGTGTTGTGTGTGTGTGTGTGTGTGTGTGTGTGTGTCTGTTTTTCTCTCTGTTCACACGGGGCAACCCTTCCTTCTCCCCACATGCTTGTACAATAAATCTTATGCCATGTATGTTGTGTGTCACATATTTAGCAGGCTCCATATGGATGTGAACAGTCTAAAGGTTTTTAAGTGTGCATAGAAGAGAATCTTCTCTCCGTTAGCCATAGAGCTCCTATTGTAGAAAATAATACTGAAACCTTCATTATAAGACTGTCTGAATTACAATGAAAATTCAAATCTCAATTTAAAAGGTTTCAGCAATTAAAGTCATGGATTGGTAAAGAGACTATTAATTCTTTATTGTCGTCCACATCAGAAGTAATCGTCCCTGAATGATACACCAGGTAAGATAATACTGTCATTCGTCAGGCATCCAATAGTTGACTCTAAACCTATATTCGTATTTAATTCTAAGTACAACCCTATAGATGAATCACAAGGGAGAAACCTCAAGATTTTGCAGCAATGCTTTACCATTTTTTTTTTTTTTTTTATTAATTTATTCTTGTTACATCTCAATGTTTATCCCATCCCTTGTATCCTCCCATTCCTCCCCCCCCATTTTCCCCATTATTCCCCTCCCCTATGACTGTTCCTGAGGGGGATTACGTCCCCCTATATATTCATAGGGTATCAAGTCTCTTCTTGGCTACTTGCTGTCCTTCCTCTGAGTGCCACCAGGTCTCCCCCTCCAGGGGACATGGTCAAATGAGGCACCAGAGTATGTGAGAAAGTCGTACACACTCTCCACTCAACTGTGGAGAATATTCTGACCATTGGCTAGATCTGGGAAGGGGTTTAAAGTTTACCTCCTGTATTGTCCTTGGCTGGTGCCTTAGTTTGAGCGGGACCCCTGGGCCCAAATCTGCCTATCATATTGTTCTACCATTATCTGCAGATTACTCTCCCTTTGAAAGATAAATCTGAGCCTGATATTCGGCTATCACAAAAAACCTGACCATTTGTTAATGGGTAACCAAACTAACATGCAACTCAATTGCCTATCTTGAGATGGGCAAGTACTAACTGATACACCAATCCATAATGTATGACATACAGACATACACAGCAATCATCCATTACCAAATATACATTGTTCTATCGAAGCATGCCATGAAGAAGTCACTTAAATCCCATTAGTTTCTGCTTCCTTTAAGATGCTGTTGGCTCCCAAGCATGTACCTCTGGCTTCATGTGGTGTTACCAATTATTGATTGACTTAGAAAGAAAAGTCTAAGGCCTGGTTTAGTGATGGTTCTACATGCTATGTAGGTAATATCCAGAGATAGAGTATAAAATTAATTACAACCCCTTTTGGGGACATCAATGTAGGATAATAGTACATGAAAATCTTCACAGTGAGCAGAATTTCAGACAGGACATGTGATTGAACATTTTTCTTAGAGGAGGAAATGGCCATATGTGCATTTGTTTACTGATCCATGTAATGGAGCAAATGGTTTGGGTGGATGATCAAGGAAGAAAATATTGGGAAAATTATTCATAAAGATATTAGAGGAAGATGTATATGGATAGATCTCCTTGAAAGGGCAAAAGATATGAAGACATTTGTGTCCCATGTAAACGGTCATCAAAAAGTGACTTTAACAGAGGAGGAAATCAATCAAGTGGAGAGGATTATCCATTCTGGTGCTAGTAAATTATACTTAGCTGTCCCTGTTCTTGCTCAATAGCTCATGAACCAAGGAGTCACGGTGGCATAAATGGAAATTATGCATGCACATGACAACATGAATTTCCACTCACTAAGGCTGACCTGATTACAACTGCTTTTGAATACTAGATCTTACAACAGCAAAGATCAATCCTGAGTCCCTTGGGGAGATCAACCTTGTGTCAGGTTGACCACATTTAATTACTGTGGTTGTTTGAATAGATATGACCCCCATAGACTCATGTGTTTGAATGCTTGTCCATTGGAAGTGGCATTATTAGGCCATGTGGACTTGTGGGAGTAGGTGTGGACTTGTTGGAAGAAGTATGTCACTATAGAGGTAGACATTGAGGTCTCATATATTCAAGCTAGGCCAAGTGTAGCAGTCTCCTTCTTTTGCCTGTGAATCAAAGTCTATAACTTTCAGCTTCTTTTCCAGTATCATGTCTTCTATATATGACCATGCTTCTCACCATGACAATAAAGGACTAAACCTCTGAATGTATATGCCAGCTCCAATTAAATGTTTCCCTTTATAAGCATTGCTTTGTGTCAGGCACTGTGATACATGCCTGTAATTGCAGCACGTGGAGAGGCAGAAGCAGGGGAATCTCTATGAGTTTGAGGCCAGCCTGGTCTACAAAACAAGTCCAAGTCAGCCAAGGCTACAGAAACTGTGTTTTGAAAAATAAAACAAAGAAAAATCAGCAACAGCAAAAGAGGTGTAGTGCTCCTGGTGTCTCTTTATAGCAATAGAGCATTGAATAGACTAAGAAAGAAGTTAAGAAGTTGTTACCAGGTACTGGGGTACTGCTGTGATAGATTTGACTGTGCTTTTTTTTGGGGGGGGGAATGTGAATGTGACTTTGGGACTTTGGACTAGAAAGGCAATTGAAAACTTTAAGTAAGGTTGTTATAATGTGTCCAAAGTGTGCCATGAGGAAGAGAAGAGAATAGACCACTGGGCTAGTGAAACAACAAAATCTTTCATTTAATTTTTTACACCACATAAGCAGGGCCACAAGAGAAGGATTCAAAGCCTTGTTTCTTCTGGTAGCCCTGAACAGGAGCTGAAACAATGCTTATTAGCATAAACACCACAAGTATCTGAAATAAGTTACAGCTTTAATTTTCATCAATCAGAACTCAATAATTAGGGATTTTGGTAAGTGTTCCACCATTGTCAACTGACAATGAATATAATTGTCTTTGCTTAATCAATCATATTCATTTTTTGTTGTTGTTGTTGTTGTTGTTGTTGTTGTTGTTGTTAGGAACAGGCATTATGTTCAAGGTAACTGTTGTTGCTTAGAGAGGGAGTTGGCCAGGTCCTGGAAAGTCCACACCTTCTCCAGGACTTGGGAACTTGAACTTCCTTTCATCCTATAGGTAAAATGGAGTATAAAGTCAAAATGGCAGAACTTATGACAAGTTCTTTTATCTGTTCCCAAGAAAGCTTAATGTGATATCCTAGTAGTAACATGGAAGACAGTGATGCTTAGAATGAGTTGATATGTGTGGGCATGGTTCAAAGTGTTTCAAGTGAGAAGAATATTACTATGTTGTCTGGAGACTATTCTTGTGATATTTTGGCAAAGAATATGTCTGGTTTTTGTCCATGTCCAAAAATTCTGTCTGAGACTAAATTAAAAAGTTTTTGGATTAATTTCATTGCCAGTGGAAATCTCAAGAGATCCTACTACTATTGACTCTTTACTATTTATGATTATTAGTATTCACTCTTATGAAGATCTATAATGAAAAGGAGCAAACTGAGCAAAGAAAATTGTCAGTTAAAAAACAAGGCCATCAAGAAATTGAATAGAGCTAATTTCTCTGTTCAACGAGTTAAAGAGATCAGAGGAAAGCCTGAAGTTTAATGAACTTAAAAGAGTAGGGTACTCAGGCCAAGGTCACAACAAGCCAAGCTTCCATCTTGTAAAATGTAATTCAAGAATAGCTTTGGAGCATACATGGTGGAGCACTGGTATTCTGGGATTCATATAATCTCTTCCCTTTAATCCCCTGTAAAATAAAAATACAAAAAACAGATCATATACTGTCCAACAAAAGATATACATTATCTTTCCAATATGTATAGAAGGGATCATAGAGCAAAATACTGAAGAAATGAAAAACAGAATACCAGCTGGGTAAACTCCAAACTCTGTACCTATCTTTCTGATGTCAAAATGTTCTTCACAACTCCAAATCACTTCAGCCTTGATGACTGCAACACACTTACTTATCTTGGGCTGGTTCCATTCCTGGTTAGGAGTTTTTCTTAGGACATATCCAATGGCTATGATATCTTCAACACTTTGGTATATCCAAGGCAATCCAGGCTTCACTTCCATCACAAACTCTGGGGCCCCATATTTGACCACATCCTCTGGATGGGGAGGCCTGGTAGCACTCTGAGGAAAGATAGCAGGCGACCAAGAAAAGACTTGATACCGTATGGCCTTATATAGGAGGAGGAGGTCTCCCTCAGTCACAGTCATAGGGGAAGGGAGTAAGGGGAAAATGGGAGGGAAGGAGGAATGGGAGCATACAAGGGATGGGATAACAAATTAGATGTAATATGAATAAATTAATAAAATATATTTTAAAAAACTTAAAACCAAAAATATCAATTTTCAAGTAAATATTGAAAAATTAAAAGCAATTCAAACAAGCAACAACGAAGCATTATTTATCCTTACAGTTATTGTATGTCATGGGCATGCATGAAATGCTGTCTCTTATAGTAAGTGGTATGGTTTGGACATGAATGCTTAAAGGAAAGCTGGCTTGTTAAATCTGTTAGCATATTACTTAAAAATAAAAGATAAATTGTCAAATAAATATTACAAAATTATATTGTATCATAATTTATTATATTATAATATTATATTAAACTAATCCACCCCTAGGAAGAAAATGGGAGCAGCAGATTATAGCAACTATTCTTCAGAGAAGAATATAGCCTTGGAAACATCTTTATTATCACTAAAAAAGTCACAGGCATAACACATTCAACGTCCAGAGCTCTTGTGTATTGGGATGCAGATTTGGCTGATAACTCTGAAAGTTTGTGTGCCCAATGAGATCTCAAAGGTCTTTTAAATGTATCTAGCATTATTGTTGGGTGTGTTGGTGTGAAAGCTCAGAAAGCAGCAAACTGTTGTTAAGGCTTTCAAGAGGCTACTTTGTGTCTGCCCCATTAACTCCCATTTACTAAGGAGGAGGCAGCCAGGGAAATCAAGCAGCCCCTGTAAGATAATGTCAAAAACTTCTGTGAAGAAACAAAAAGCTTCTACTTTTATATTCTTTATACCAAATGATTCTTTAATAAGCATTTGTCTCTTCATTTACTTGTTTGGTACTCTACCTCCTTGCTATAGGCTTGTAGGGTTTGCACCCCCATTCCCCTTTGTTCTTTGAGTCATGGTTATTAGGTTAAAACCCTATGGTGGAGGCTCCTTATCCATGGTTTTGAAAAGAAGGTTGTCTTTCTTTATTCCTCTTTCTTCTTCTATTCCTCCTTCTTTCTCCCTACTTCTTTCTTTCCTTCTCTTATTCACTCTCTTTTTTATTTCCCTTTCTCAACCCCACCATGCTGCCTGCAATATGCTGATCTGCTTTTCCTAGGTTTATCACAATTCCAAAATCTGATCATGGTGCCCCACCCTGTGGAAACACTGCAGCTGTTTCCTCTAATAAAGGTCATTATGAAAGATAATTTTCTCCAGCTTCATTGCCCTCTGGTGTAGAGAAATAGCTATATGCTGCATTCTCTTTTTTCACTGATCTGATGAATTAGAAGCCAAAACTATAGGTATTTAGAGCTGGACAGCTGAAAGTGGCAGGCCCTGATGATTCCTTTTGGGAGTTTATGGTAAAGTGACTGGGTCATGCTCTGGTCTTAGTTTTTGTTTCATTTCTTTAACAATATTACTGTTCCTCGGTTGTCTAATGAATCGAAGTCTAAAATAGTTGTAAAACTTCCATAGGCCTTGGTCATTAAAGAGGCATCAAGTTGGTGCATCTATGAGTAGAAACAATCAGGAGCTTTCTACTCCACTCTGTAGTTGAAGATAAAAGAATTTGAACATTTGAATAAAAAAGCCATTGGGATTTGATTTTTAATTTGTTGTTTTGAAGTTTAATTTATGTATATGTGACGTGTTCCTAAATATATGTGCGCCATGTATGTGCAGTGTTTGTGGAAAGCAAAAGAGGGCATCAGATCCCCAGGAACTGAATTTTGGATACTTGTGAGGTACCATGAGAGTATTGAAACTGAAACCCCAGTACTCTGCAATAGCAGCAAATATTCTTAACCATTAAACCACTCTTTCAGTCCTTGATTTGGTTTTTAACGTATTATAGATTTTAAACCTTTGTCTTCCACCTTTGAAGTATAGTTTGTCTCTGAAATATTTCAATTGGTGGAGGGTTATTTTTTAATTTTTTTGTCATCTCAATGATTTTTGAAATTTTTATTGCTATTATGTTGATGAAATTATAGCATAACTTAATATTCAATCTCTTGCCAGATATTTTCTCTAATAGTTTCATTGAAAACCATTGCTGGAAAATAAACTGAAATTACACTTTAAAGTAGGAGGAAATTATTTAACAATAAAGTAAGTTTAATTTGAACAATTTAGTCACCTTATAGGGCTATAATATCTACTGTATCTACTAAGCGCTTATTAATTATGGGCACTATATTAAAGTGAAACAAAAATATCTGCTCTATTTATAATAATTTTCCAAAATGTCTCAGAATGATTGAAAGAGTAATGGCTAAGCTTCGTATGTTAGGAATAAATGCCAGATTATATGTCTATAATTGCTAAAGGTATAAGGGAAGTAGTACAAAATCAATATTATTATTATAAGGTAATATCCACTGGTTCAAGCTAATAGAAACATTATTGTTGATGGTGTAGGCTGCCAAAACTCCCTGTGGATACTAAGAAAATGTGTTAAGATACACTAAAAGTGAAAATTCACATTAGCAGCCAGGCAGAATGACTCATGCCTGTCATTTTAGCAATTCAAAAGTCAAATGAGGCAAATCAGGAGTATGAAGCAGGCATGGGTTATATGAGAATCTGTCTCAAAAATGATTATATAATTATACAGCACTATTCCTTCCTAAATTGCTATCCATACCTACTTTCTTAAGAATAGTATCTTGTCTGCCCCTAGATGCATTGCAGGTGTGCTTTGTTAGCTGACAGAGAGGAGGGAGGCTATGTCTAATCTCAGTATTCTGACATATGAACATTATTAGTAACATAACATTCCCTGAAATAAGCAAGCCAAGAGGTCCCTGGGCAAGAATAAATCCATGATAGATGACTCTTGCAAAAGGCCACTGTGGAAGACTGGGCAAGGTGTAAGTCCAATATGACTACCAGACTGGCACCATGAGGCCTGGACACTAGTCCAGCACTGTGCAGCCTGGGCACGGGGTACACCATGTCTTAGATGAAGCCCACTCCTGAGCAGACACCAGAATCTAAGAGACACCAGGTAAAACTAAGAGGAATAAGTGGTATAGAAATTGGAGAGAAAGAGAAGCTTAAGGGAATAGGCACAATGAAGAGAGGCAGAGCTGGAGTCTTGAGGTTATTGGGGAACAGCATGATGTGAGTAGCTGGTTATGCCACCTGGGATAGTAGTGGAGTCTTGTCCTGTCTTGTCACTGGGGGCCACATATGTGTCCCTTGCAGCTGTTACCAAAAATCAGGCATAAATCCCTAGTCTGGGCTGCTGCCAGAGGACATGTTAATGTCTGAGGGCAGTGTAGAACTGGCCCCACCCCTCACCTCAGGTTGTGGGAGAGCTGGCCCTGGAGTCATGAGATTAAGAGAGCTGACCCACCACTTCCCAGCTGCAATACTCAAGAGAGCTGGGCCCTGCACATTGCAGGAGTCAGAGGTGATCAGACACCGAGGATATGAACATGGGGGAACAGGGCCTACCACTCATCTCCAGAGAGATGGCATGGAAAATGTAAAGGTACCCTCCTACCTCCTCACCACTTACCATGTGAAACATGGCAAATGAGAGACATGGCTGTGAGGTAAAGAAAGCAGGAGAACTGGCCCTGACCCTCTCCAGCTGCAGCACACTTGAGATAACCCTGGTGTTGTGTTGGGAGCATGGTCAAGCTGCTCCCAAAGGTGTGAATGTATGAGAGTTGGCCCACCATTTGTCTGCTAATGCAGTGATGGGAGGGGAGCTTGAGCATAGGAGACCGCAAAGGCCATTCCAACAGTGACATACTTTCTTTAACAAGGCGACATCTCTTCCAACAAGGCCACACAAACCAAAGCTCAAATCACTCTCAGTATCACTGTCTTCTATGCTCCTACTAGTATGGCCCATTCCACTTAAAACATTCCACTGCTTTCTTAATTCAAAATTCCAAAATCCACATTCCTTCAAACAAAAGCATTGTCAGGCCTTTCACAGCAACACCTTGGTCCATGCTATCAACTTCTGTCCTAGTTTTTGTTTTATTGCTGTAAAGAGACATAATAATGAAGGAAACTTTTATGAAAGCAAACATTTAATTGAGATTGGCATATGCCATGGACCGGCTCAGTCGGGTATAGGTTCTCGAAGCGTTGGTGGGCATAGATAAGGCAGAGACAAAACTCAGGATCGAGTCTGCATCTGAGTGTATTTTGCAGCCAAGAATTCTAAATTTTTGAATATACGTTTCAAAAGCAGGGGAGGTAGTGGTTACATTTTCCCACAGATCAGATTCAGGGAAGTCAGTGAGCAATCAAGCATACATAGTACAGGCACAGAATGCAAAGGTATTGTGTTGTCGTATTTTGAATTACTACTTTAAATGAAACAATACCGGGTATGAAACACACAGCAAAGATATTATCACTTCTATGTTACTGGCTTGACATCAATATGCATGTGCTCCCTTTGTCCAGGGTCAATGTTCTCTCCCTAACAAAACTTATGCCCAGCACCGTGTGCCAAGACAGTTTTTTCTTTTAGTTCCCTTTTCTGATATCTGAGTGCCATTATCTGGAATTTTTTGAAATACTCTATTTCTTTGTAAGCCATAATATAACTTATTAACTAATGATTGATTCTCAATCATGTTTCTTTTAATAAGTGGAAGTGAAGCAGAACTACTCCAGCCCTTAACATTCCCTGGCTGCATTCCTGAGTTAGGGTCTTCTCCTAGCGACCGTGGTTATGCCTGAGAAGTCCTGACATGGGAGTAAAGAGTTAAGAAGAAAGAATAGATTCCAAAACAATGAAAGAAAAGAACTGTGATTCAACTTCTGGCAGAAACATCAGCCCCAGTCCAGGAAATTCTCCCCCTTCTCAGTGGTTGTAGCCTCAAGTCTGTGTAGTATTTGTCACACAGACTCCACTGGAGAGGTCGTGACAGGCATACAGTTCCAGAAGTTTAGTTCATTACCATCATGATGGGAAGCATTGGTTCCTATAAGTAGACATGGTCCGAAAAAGGAGCTGAGAGTTCTACATCTTGATGTGAACTTAGCCAAGAGGAGAATGAATCCCACACTAGATGGAGCTTGACCATAGGAGACCTCAAGGCCCACACCCATAATAACACACTTCCTCTAACAAGGCCACGCCTACTCCTGTGGGGAGCCAAGACCATAGCCATCAAGCATCTCAGACCTTGGCATAATACATTGAGTGGACCCGGGGCAGGCTGTCTTGTGACCTCTTTCCCTCCTTGCCTCAGGGTACATTCCACAAGGTTGCCTTGTGACCTCTTCCCCTCCCTCCAGGTACTCTCCAGCTGTTCTCAGTATTCCCGGAATTACAGAGGCCTTCAGAGGACAAGCAGAACAAAGCCTATAGATAACATCTTGTGGTTCCAGATGCCTAACAATTCCACCCAGCCCCAGAACCACAGGGGCCCTCACCCTGCCAAATTTTCTGACTTCCTGATATTTTGCGAAAACTGCCCTCTCAGATCACCACTCTCAGCGTCCTGCTTCAATGGTACATATTTACCTGTGAGAAAATAAAATTGTGTCAGCTTGATCACACTCCTTGACTTGCTGTCTGTTCTTCACGTTTCTTGTCCCCCATTCTCTCCCTAGGAGTCCGAGGATCCCAGTTGACTGTCCGGCAGGTCCAGACAAGTGGCACCCGACGTGGGGCATGACAACCACCGGGAGAGACCACCATCCTACCGAAATTGGTGACAAAAAGGATCAAGGCTTGGAGCCCCCCCCGGAACTGCAGACCAAGAAGGAAAGACTCAGGACGGCGTATTCACAAGGTAGGACTCCCCCATTATGGGACAAGAAATTTCCCAAAATGACCTGTTTATTTCTTGCCTCAAAGAATCCCTCAAGACAGGAGGAACTCATGTTAAAAAAAAAAAAAAAAAAAAAAAGGACCTGATAAAATTCTTTTCTTTTCTTGCTGATGTTTGTCCTTGGTTTCCACAAGAGGGCACTATTAATGAGAAAAAAATGGTTGAGGGTGAGAGATTACCTAAAGGACTACTACCATATTTTTGGCCCTGAGAAGGTTCTTGTCTCTGCCTTTAGTTACTGGAATCTAATAAATGAGGTCCTCAAAACCCGCCATAATTGGCCTGATGTTCAAAATGTTGTAGAAGAAGGGGAAAAGACCTTTCACAGTTGTTCCTGCGCCCCTTCAGAGGCAGGACATTCCCGATCACCCTATTCTCATAAGGACTCAGCTGCCTCCTCCGTGGACCCCCAAAATGCCCTTACTGAAAAACCAATCATCAGAACTGATACCCCCCCCCATTAAAAACAACACCCCTTTACCCATCTCTCATTGAATTAGAGGATGATAAGTCTTTGGATCCAAGTGACTCGGCCACCTTACAAGAAGAGTCAGCTAATTATCAAAACCCTGACTGTCCTCCAGCCTCAAGGGCCACGGTTGTTTGGCCACGGTCCCCACAAAGGCTCAATCCTTGGCTATCCACCTATTTCCCTCTTTTAATCTACCTCCCCTATACGAGAAATCCCTCCTGGATCGCATATTCACTGCGAATCTCGCCTTGGTGCAGGCACGCTCATTGGCCACCTCCAATTTAACGACTTTGACTGAGTTAGTCTGTAACCGAAAAGAACAATTAACCCTCCTAAAATCCCTTAAAGAATTACACTCACAACTTACAGATCTATCTCTCCCCGCCTCAAGCCCCTCTAAACCTGTATTTAAAAAGTGGATAATTTTTAAATGTGAGATAGAGTTGGCTAAAAAAAAAAAGAATTATAAAAATGCTATATTATGCTTTTAGACCTATAAAGGTTCCTATATATATATTTTGTTTGTTTGTTGGCTTTAGTTAAAGATAAGTTTAGACCTTAGATATGCTGTTTATTGTCAAGGTTTTGAAATTGCTTTTTGTCTTGCCTATCAGAATGTTTTCTTTCTGGTCGTCATGTCAAATTTTATGTCTGTGTCTGTGAATTTGTTTGATTGTTTAAATATTGTTTCGGTTTTCTATATTTTGGGAGAGGGCCAAGTTTTACTCACTGGCTAATTCTCCAAAACAGTGCAACACACACAACCCATGAGGCAGTGAGAGTCCTACCTCCATGTGGTGCCGGCCCTTCACGGGGCCTGAACAGCGGCCGCCAATGGAAAACAAGCCCAGGACTGGAGCGTCCATTGGCCAAATTGTTTCACGCTGCCTGTGGGGCTCAATTCTTACAGAACAGAGATTTCTAGGAAAACATGGCTGGTTGGGGAAGTATGGTCTAAGGAATAGAGTTTTTTGCCTTAAACTTAGAATTTTTGTGCTTAATTTTTTGCTTGTAAGAGACTAACAGCTTTCCAAACTGGCTAGGAAATGGAGTTAATTCCAAACTCCTTAGCTACAAAGTGTTTATAATTTTCTTGTTTCTTTGCTTAATTTTTACTTGAGAGATATTTCTAAAAATTTTTTAGATTCTCAAAAAAGGAGAATTAAACTAGTTTTGTCCTTGGAAATAGACATTTCCAGCTGGGAGTTTCCAGCTTAGTTCAAACTAGTTAAACAAACCTAGGGCTACAATATCCTTTAGCAAGATAATTTTACAGACACTGCTCCTAGTTATCTGTGGGTGTGACACCTACGAGGCAGAGATGGCTACAGACACATGGCTAGTTAGAGAGGCAGAACTAGGAGACTGATAGATTTCTAAACTAGGGTAGGGAATGTAGCTAACTACCTAGATCTTAGAATTTTCTTGTTTCCAGATTAACTTTTGTTTGATATGTTTAAAGATTTTTTTAATAGAATTGAAATGAAACAATTAAACAAGTCACGGTGGCACATGCCTTTAATCCCAGCACTCAGGAGGCAGAGAGAGGCTGATCTCTGTAACAGGGAGTGGTGGTGCACCGCTTTAATCCCAACACTTGAGGATTAACACAGGCAGAACTATTGAGTTCCAACCTGATCTCCACAGGGCATAACCTACTTATAAGCTAATTTACTTACAAAGATATAAGTTTTTTAACTTACTTAAGACTTGCAATTTATGGAAACATGCAGCCAGGACTGCCCTCTCATGTGGCTGTTTCCAAAAATAATTTCAAAATTGTAGTAGACCTTAAAAATTGTTTCTTCACTGTTCCTTTGCACCTGAAAGATTGCCATAGCTTTGCTTTCAGTAGGCATTCTGTGAATTCCAGAGAACCAATGAAAAGATATCATTTACAGGTTTTGCCTCAGGGAATGGCTATCAGTCCCACCCTATGTCAGAGATTTGTAGCTACAGCTTTACAAAAGGTTAGAGAAAAAAAATACTGATTTATATATCATTCATTACATGGCTGATATACTTATTGCTGGAAAGGATGGACAAAAAGTTCTTATGTGTTATGATTTTATGGAGACCCAATTATCTCAGTCTGGTCTGCAAATAGCTCCTGAGAAAGTTCAAAAGGTAGATCCATATTCGTATTTGGGATTTCAGCTTTTTCCTTCTCAGATAAAACACCAAAAGATCACATTGAGAGTGGATCATTTAAAGACTTTAAATGATTTTCAAAAGTTGCTTGGTGATATAAATTGGCTTAGACCTTATCTAAAATTAGCAACTGGAGATCTGCAGCCCTTATTCGAAATCTTACAAGGAGATTCCTCTCCAAATTCACCCCAGGAACTTACAGCTGAAGCTAGGAAAGCCTTGGCATTAGTAGAAGAGGCTATCTCCCATCAATTAATAACCTATATAGATTATGACAAGCCTCTAGGGTATATTGTCTTGGCCACTCACACTACGCCTACTGCAGTGTTCTGGCAAGGTGCTCCTATTATTTGGGATCATTTGCCATCTTCTTCCAGTAAGGTAATAGTGCCATATTATTTGGCTGTTGCAAAATTGATTCATGTAGGTCAAATGCAAGAAAAAAAGTATTTTGGTAAAAAAACTGATTTTATTATTCAGCCATACTCTAAGGAGCAGCAGAAGTGGCTGTCTGGTAACACAGATGATTGGCCATTGACTTGTGCACAATTTTGTGGGTATATGGATAACCATTTTCCCTCTTACAGGCTTCTCCACTTTTAAATAGACATCCAGTTATTTTTCCTAAGATAACTCAGTTTCAGCCAGTGAGAGATGGTTTGCTGACTTTTACTGATGGGTCTTCTAATGATAGAGCTAGTTATGTGGTAAAAATACAGGCATATGTTATTCCTACTACTGCTAAGTCTGCTCAAATTGCTGAACTACAGGCAGTAGCTACTATTTTCCAATGGTATGCTTTCTGTTCATTTAATCTATATTCAGATAGTGGCTATTTGACATGGGCAGTTCCTCGCCTAGTAACTGCAGGACAAATTCAACTCCAAACACAGGCTAGTGGATTATTTTCTCAAATCCAGACAGCTATTAAAAAAATCCTTTTTTTTTTTTTTTTTTATAGGACATTTAAGAGCTCACACTGATCTACCTGGACCTTTGGCTGCAGGTAATGCATTAGCAGATGCAGCTACCAAAATTTTGGCGTGCCTTACAAAAATCAAAAGGCTCAAAAAGCTCATGATTTACATCATAATAGCCAAAGTCTAAGACTTCAATATAGGATTACTAAGGAACAAGCTAGAGCCATTGTAAAGGCATGCTCCACATGTCCTCAGTTTCTTTCTGTACCACATCTGGGAGTTAATCCCACAGGACTGGTCCCTGACCAACTTTAACAAATGGATATTACTCATATACCTGAATTTGGAAAGTTAAAATACTCTCTTTTTTTCATAAAACATGTTACAGTTATTTCTTATAATCCTCCAGGACAAAGTATGGTGGAACAAGCTCATTCTACCATAAAAACCTATTTACAAAACATATAGAAGGGGGAACTTTACCCCCAATCACTTAAAGTGCTTTGAGTCATATTTTTTTATCTTTTTTTTTTATTATTAATTTATTCTTGTTACATCTCAATGTTTATCCCATCCCTTGTATCCTCCCATTCCTCCCCCCCCCCCTTTTCCAATTATTCCCCTCCCCTATGACTATTCCTGAGGGGGATTACCTCCCCCTATATGTTCTCATAGGGTATCAAGTCTCTTCTTGGCTACCTGCTGTCCTTCCTCTGAGTGCCACCAGGTCTCCCCCTCCAGGGGACATGGTCAAATGTGAGGCACCATAGTACGTGAGACAGTCATATCACACTCTCCACTCAACTGTGGAGAATATTCTGACCATTGTCTAGATCTGGGAAGGGGTTTAAAGTTTACCTCCTGTATTGTCCTTGGCTGGTGCCTTAGTTTGAGAGGGAAACTGTGGTACATATACACTATGGAATACTACTCAGCTATTAAAAACAAGGAATTCCCGAAATTTGTGGATAAATGGATTAAGCTAGAAATGATCGTAATGAGTGAGTTAACCCAGAAGCAGAAAGAATCAAATGGTATATACTCACTTATATCTGCACACTAGCCCAAGGGGCATGTCCCACGTAAGCCTTCACTTACCAGGAAATTGAGTCATATTTTTATTTTAAATTTTTTGCTGCTTGATGCCAAATGAAATTCCGCAGCTGATCGATCCTGGCCCTCAGTCATCCTTCGCTAGAGTGAAATGGAAAGATCCTTTAACTGGACAGTGGAATGGACTGGACCCTGTATTAATATGGGGTGGAGGCTCTGTTTGTGTTTTCTCACAGGAACATGATGCTGCACGCAAGCTACCTGAGAGGCTTTTACATCAAGTGAGTGCTGACATGGATGAGTTTGCTGATGATCCTGAGGTCGGAGATGAACCCTGGTTCGATTTTTCCTGCGGGCCTGGAAACGACATTTGGCGACCTGCTTTTCCTTCAACAAGGGGGCCTATGTGCGGCTCTAAAGGAAGAATACTGCTTTTATGCAAATAAGACTGGCCTAGTTAAGGATAGCATGGGGAGGGTTAGAGAAGGCCTAGAAAAAAAACAACATGAAAGAGAAAAAAGTGAAGGATGGTACAAAAACTGGTTCACAACCTCCCGTTGGCTGTCTACTCTCTTGCCTTCCTTGCTTGGGCGGTTAGTTGGACGCTTACTACTACTCTCCTTTGGCCCCTAGGCCTTCAACCGTTTGACCTCCTTCACTAAAGAACAGGTAGACACACCTTGGCAGCCAAAACTATTCAGGTCCATTACCATAAACTCATTGCTGAGGAGGAGGAGGAAGAGGAGGAAGAGGAAGAGGAGGAGGAGGAAGAATCTTGACACCCCCTCTTCTAACCACAGCTAACAGCCTAAGGACTAAAGGTCTACTGGCTTTCCCTGTATGTTTCCAACTAATCTCCCATATAGGCAAGAAGGCGTTGACTCGAAAAAAGCCCATCTAAAGATGAGGGGACCTGCAAGGGGTGCGAGACAAAGTACCGCAAAGGGGGGACCATATCTGTCTGCTTTTGAGCCCTTTGAGAGGCAAACCCAATTGCATAGAGGTTGGCGTTGATTTTTGTGCTCCCATTTTCTCTAAAGGATTCCCGTTTGGAGCCTTATGGGATCCTCTTGTGCCTCTCCCCTCAAAAAAGTATGCCTTATTTATCACAGGGAATCTGGTCCCTACCTCCCCACTCTGGTTAATGCCCACCTTTTCTGTAAGGACTAACTTGCCTTTTTATTCTATAAGGAAGGGAGAAATGTGGAGAGCCAAGACCATAGCCGGCAAGCATCTCAGGCCATGGCATAATACATCGAGTGGACCTGGGGCAGGCTGCCTTGTGACCTCTTTCCCTCCTTGCCTCAGGGTACATTCCAGAAGGCTGCTTTGTGACCCCTTCCCCTCCCTCAAGGTACTCTCCAGCTGTTCTCAGTATTCCCGGAATTACAGAGGCCTTCAGAGGACAAGCAGAACAAAGTCTATAGATAACATCTTGTGGTTCCAGATGCCTAACAATTCCACCCAGCCTCACAACCACAGGGGCCTTCACCCTGCCAAACTTTCTGACTTCCTGATATCTTGTGAAAACCGCCCACCCAGATCACCCCACTCAGCCTCCTGCTTCAATGGTACATATTTACCTGTGAGAAAATAAAATTTTGTCAGCTTGATCAAACTCTTTGACTTGCTGTCTGCTTTTCACGTTTCTTGTCCCCAATTATCTCCCTAGGGGTCCGAGGATCCTAGTTGATTGTCCGGCGGGTCTGGACATACTCCAACAAGGACACATCCCTAAATATTGCCACTCCCTATGTGCCAAGCAAACAGATGAGTCTATGGGGGCTATATCTATTCTAACTTCCACAGTGGGTAAGGAAGAGATGCCCTCCCCCACCATCTCCCCTTGCCACTTACAGCAGAGTGGAGAGTTGTGTTTGGCAGCATGAAAGAAAAAAAGCTGTCATTGCCTTTCACCCACTGTAGCACTCAGGAGGGCATGCCCTGCACCTTACTGAGCTACATAATAGAGCTGGCCCTGGTTGTGGGGTTTGCAAGTAATCCAGCCCTGGGGATGTAAACTCAGGAGAGGTAGCTCTGTCTCCTGTCTGCTGGGTGGTGGTGCAGATGATGGAGAGATGCCCTCCTTCCCTTCCTCCTCCCTCACTATCTATGAGAAGTGGGAGAGCTGGCTCTGTGATCATGAGAGTGGGAGAAATGGCCATGTCCATCACCAGCTGCAACACTTTGGTGGGCTAACACTACACCTCAAATCAGGTAGCAGGGTTAAAATGGCCCTGGATTCTAGAGTTGCTAATGAGCCAGCCCTGAGAACATAAGTGTGGCAGAGCCAGTAAACTGACCATCTCAGATATCTCTCAGGCCCAGATTTTGGGCTTTGAATTGGTCTATCATAACACCTACCCAATCAATGAATTGCTGGAGTGCATGAATGGGTCAGTCTTACAGATAAAAAACAAACAAACAAACAAACAAACAAAAAACTACAGCATCTCCGAGACAAAGGGCAACAACAGGATTTCAGAGAGGAGTCCCAGTGAGGTTCCAGTACTGATAGAGTATCAGATGCCATGGGTTTCCTACCAGACCAAAGATTCATTGCAATAAACATTTGCAAGCAAAGAAGTGTGGAGAAAAGTGTATATTGTGGGACACACTGTTACATGCTTATTACAGCGTCCATGTTTTTTCTCTGTTGGGGAGATGGAGGGTGGTTACAAGAGAAGGGTGAAATAAGTGGGATTGGGGTAATTATATGAAAATCACAAAATTAATATTCTTTAAAAAATGAATAGTAGTATCTTACCATGATGAGGTCAATGAATTTGTGCCTTAGTAAACAAATTCTGTACTAGAAATAGTAGAACAAAACAAATAAAACACAATCTATGTGTGTTTAAATTATTTGTGGAGCGAAGTATTCACATACAGTATTTTGGAAAGGCCATATAGAGAAGTTCAGAAGACAGTGATATCCTAAAATCTTGTAATCATCTTAGCTAAGCAACTACCTCCGACTCTTTTCCCCACAGACAATGATTTGGGGTTAAACACTAGTGGGAAAAGGAGAAAGAAAGAAAGAAAGAAAGAAACAAAGAAAGGAAGAAAGAAAGAAGAAAGAAAAAACAAAACACACAAGTACAAGATAGGACACAGCTGAGCTAGGTTTGGGACTTCCAAATAGAATTGTTTCAGAATTTGGTATACATGGATTATTCTGAGAAGTCAGTGGATTAAAGCTACTCCTGAGAAAACAAGATTTGGATTATCAGATCAATTGAAATAGGGAAAATACTGGAGAATGTGGATTTGGATGTCAGATGTTGCTGTGGCAGTAGCCCATTTGGCCATGATTGACACTAAGAAAAATATGAACAAAAGAAAACAACCAAACAAACTTGACACAATTAATATAAAGCTTACTAGGCCTGAGAGTTCACTGGAAGGAAAATGATAACAATCTGTTATTGGGTTCATTTTCTTTCTCAAGAAAGATTTCTAAGGGATGTGTCTAAAATATTCAAACAATCATGAAATTCTCATGTCCTTAAATGATAGGACTAGTAGCAGAGAAAACAACTCCATTAATGAAATATTATATAGTCTTTAGCATTTGTGGTCCTCTGGAGTACCACAAGTATGTTGTTTTTGATGTGCAAGTACTACAAGAGCACATTAATACATACCATACTGAACACAATATGTTCTTATCCTTATGTTGTAAGTTAATACATGTATGAAGAAGATGGAGTTCCCATTATGAAGGTGAATAGGAAATAATCTAAAAAATTCAAAATATATTGTATATTTTTGAAAAAAAAGGTATATGCCTTATAAAAGATATAGAAGTAGCTTCCTTGTGACAGCTGCTAAATTTAAAAGTAAAAGTGAAAATGACGTACTAATCACCATGAAAGTGAATAACCCTTTTCTATGTATGGACTATCTTGAGAGTATGTGTAAAAGTGCCAGGAACTAGTCCTAGGTGGAAATTATAACTAATTTGTTAATATTGCAAGCATTCAATGTCAAGCACCTCATTTTCACTACAACATTATGTAGTTACTAAGCAAGGATGTAAAGATGATAAATATGTCAGAATTATGCCAGACATTCAATATCTATTTCAGTTTTATATATAAAAAAAAACTTGCCAGCAGTCTCAGGTAATCATGTTGGGACAATTCTCATTTATTAGTTGTAACCCTTGTTGTTATGGCCTCCAAGGGTGAGGCTTAGGAGATGTTTGACGTTTCAGTTTGGGAAAATCTTGAGAATTGTCCACATGTGGAGGATGTGTGGTAGATTTTGCATTACGAAGATTTCTTTTACCAAAATTCTTAGTTGTTCTTGAATTTGTGCTTCTAAGACTCCTATGCTTATTATGCTCCAATGGAGGCTCAGATTTTCCAAGGGACAGGAAATGTTTCTCAAGACTCAAAATATAGTCAACTGCTTCTTGTACATTAGAAGATGATCCACTTACAATAATGCTAGGATTATTACAAGATCCTTTTGATGGTACACGGATGTCTACTTGGAATCGTTCCATGATTTTATGGATGGATTTCCCACCAAATCCAATAATATTGGCAAAAACCTGATGGTTCAGTGGAATTTCTTTGGAAACTGTTTTTTCAATCTTACGCAGCATTTTCATTATTGCATCTCGAGCACCTAGGATGTTGTTTTTTGAGCCAGAAATGGTAATTTGTTCTTGTATCAGATTGCTTCCTTTCTTTGAAAAATGAACAGTAACATCATATTGTGTGCAAATCTTGGAAATAAGTACGCCTTTATTACCAAAGATCTTGGAATGATATTTGGCATCTAAACTGAATGTTTGTCTGAAATTTCTTAGTGTCTGATCATTTGGTTTCATTTGTAAAGCTTTTACTTGTTTTTGCAATTTCCTCTTGGCGCGTTCTACATTTGCTTCAAGGCCCATAATGGATATGATGTGAAAATTTCCTCCAGGTTGTGATACTTCAATATGAACTTCAAATTCCTTTATTAGCTTGTGTAAGCCACTTCCTTTGTGCCCAATGATGTAAGGATGTAGGTGAAAAGGTACTTGGACTTCGGCGGTGACAGGAACGATAGACTCCATAACATGGGTAGCCTCCTTGCAATTTTCAGCTTTGTCCGATGTAGACATGGTGTCATTTTTATTTGGAGAAGTCAAAGCAGGTTTTTTAGTATTCTTTTCTCCCTTTTCTTTCCCATGTTCCTGGACATCTGGATGTGTTTTCCTAGTATGCTTTTCTGTGTTTGTAAATTTCATTTGAACCTTACTGTCCCTTGCAATCTGTTGAATTTTAGAGCAAATTGGTCCCATGATAAAAGGATGGAATTTGGGGGAATCAACATACTCTGTTGAGACTTGGGAACCGAAGGGCTCAAATAGCTTCTGAATATGTTTCTTTGCTGCTTTGACACAAGGTTTTGCTCCTTTTATTGTGACTTTTGTACTCTGTTTTCCTGCATTTGTAAAGGTAATAAACACACCACCATACTCCTTAATTAATTCTCGTAAAAGCTGTCCCCTTTGCATGACAAAGTAATTGTGGAACTTTGGATTTATCAGTATGCTATCCTCTATCACATCCTCTAAGTTTTTCAGTAAAACCTCCAGCTCTTTTTGCACATCTTTAACAGCCTCCACTGTCCCTATGATAGTTAGTGATTCTTGATCCTTGTTCTTAAAGGTAGGAAAAATGATACGTGCCCCAGTCTTCTCACAGATTTCAGGAAGATTGCCACCATTTTTACTCATAAGAAATTGGTGGTATTTTGACTTGACGGGAACAGCCACGGAGTACCTGTTGAATTGTTCTTCTTCTGCAAGTTGTAGAATCTTTCTTTTTGCTTTTGCTACACTTACTGCAGGGCCTTTAATAATCACCATTTGTGGGCCCAGTTTGTTACTTGGGAAATTTATGTGGACTTTACCACATTCTTCTATGATTGACTCAATGAAGGACTCTTTAGAATCAATCAGGGATTTGTGTAGACAAGGGGGAATAGAAATTTCCACCTCAGAAACTTTGGCTGCATTTTTATGCACTGAAGAAATCCAGTTGCGAGCTCCTTCACTGTTTTCTTGCTTTCTGATAGTGATATTATTCTCTGAGTTGCAACTTGATGATGGAAAGTTAACCCTTCCTCTTGAATTTAGGTTGATAACATGGTTTTCCCTTTGCAAAGACCTATTTGGATACATAATGTATTGTCTTTTGGAAGTCATTGTTGATTTTCAAGTATATGCAATTTAGAACTGTTGCAGATCATTTACAGCATCCCCAAGACTAAAAAAACACTTGTAGTTGTCTTTAAGCATATTACTGTATAGAAAGAATAAATATTTTAAATATATAATTTATTTCAAAAGTAATTAAGATAAATACAAGGAAATGATAATTATATTCATACATTTCTCTGAGAATTCATTAGTTTCATCTATTTACCTATCTTTATATAAGCATAAAGGTATCTATCCTTATACCAGTGTAAGGTAAGCTCAAATTGTAAAAACTGTATAGAAATAAGCACTGTGTTTTATAATGAAAGACAACTTTTAAAATATTCTTATGCAATCCATAAACAGCTCTCATTTATTCCAAACCCCAATTCATTTTTTGTCACCTGTACCAGCAATTCTTTCCAAATTATCATTGCAAAATGTAATTTTCTATGTCTCTAAAGTTCCTTCAATTACAAGTGGTGGCTATTTTCAATGCCATTAAAAAAATACATATCTTAGAACTGCAATGTAACTATCTGAGTCATCAAATAAAATTACATATAACAATTATGGGGACAGACTGGTACATGGGGTAGACATGAAAGGAATAAGAGTGTAACTGAATAAAAGTATATTTATATTTATAAAATATTATAATTATATTCATCATGAATAATTAATATATTTATAAAAGCATGGAAAAATCACACTTTCCAAATTTGCAACTCTTGCATGATATGGGAATTTCATGAAAGTAGTATTATGTAGTCTGCTCAGTGGATAAACCTCAACGATGTGTTTGAGTACTGTCTTGAGATCCACACATGTTAAGACATAATGCTATATTCCTTTGTTAATTCTGATAAATACCTCATTTCTCTTTATGGCAACAATAAGATTGTTCTGACTCAATAGTCCTCTCTGGGTCCACATCCTTTAGTAGAATTCTACATATTAAGTTATTATTGCCTGCTTCTTGGACTTTTCTTTATACAGTATTATTTCCTTATGAAATATAATTTAGACTCAACTCAGAATATCACTAAAATAAATACTAATCACTCCTCAAATATTCTATGATGTCTCCTAGATTATATATATATATATATATATATACATATATATATATATATATATCCATAAACCATCTAAGTATTATCAAATGAATACATCAATGCCTTGAAACTTATCCCATTTTCTCAACTCTTAAAATCCAGATTTTATTGTTTGAACTGAATTGGAATTTTATAAGTGTCAACTGATTTTTCTATAGCTTGCCACAGACTTAATATCTTTTAATTTCAATCCTTCTCATGGAACACATGAAAAATGAAATAATTCCTGTTTGTAAGAGTCTTATATTTCTATATACTTTCTGGTCCACATTTCTATTATGGTAGTAACAAATACTGCCTGAAATATGTTATTTACCTCCATTGTCACCTTTTTTCTAAATCACTATGCTGTTGTTAAACTAGTCCATTTCTTCCTCTGTCTTTGTCTCAAATATTTTTGTTCTGGAGCCCAAACACATACACATTACTCTATATAATTTCTTTTTCTACTTAGCATGTCTTTACTTAACTTTTAAGGTAGCATTTATATTTTTGTCTTCTTTTATTTATAGAAAACATTTTTATGTACTTCTGTCTAAAGAAATTCCTAAGTCATTACTATTTTTATTCTTATTATATACCTATACAACCAGAAACAAATTTTATGTTATAATTCTTAAATAATTGCTCTGTACATTTTATCACTTATGAAATATAATTTATAGATAAATTAATGTACTTAGAGTTATTATCTTATGTATGATAAATAACAAGATGATAAACTATTATATTACAACTTGCTAAGTTTTACTACACCAACTATATCATATATAGATCTAGGTATAAAAATAGATAATTTCCTACATGACCACTCTATTTACATCATTTCATCCCTTCTTTCTTCTTACTCCAGTTTATATATGCCCCCCACTTCCTCTCAAATTTATGATCTCTTTAATATTTATTGTTACACACACACACACATACATATATATGTAAACACACACATATATGTATATATATATATATATATATATATATATAGAGAGAGAGAGAGAGAGAGAGAGAGAGAGACAGAGAGAGAGAGAGAGAGAGAGAGACTACTGAGTCCATTTAATATTGCCCATATGCTGTATATGGATTTAGTTTTATACTACTGCATATATTTGAATATCAATTATTCTAGACTTCTTTCATATTTCAATGTATATTTAAAACTTAATTATAACATCATCTTTTAACAGAGGTCATCATGAGATTAACTGACTCCATTAACTTTCTATTTTATCTATTGCTCTTTTCTCTGTCATCACTGTTATTATTTTCAAGTGTCAATTCTACTTTGTATGAGTGATTCTCACTATTACTTACTCTTCTAGACATCTTTATGTGAAACATGTGGTCTGTTAATAGTATTTGCATTGCACAGTAGGATGTGTGTCATGTTCTTAGTACTAAAAAAATCCTATGCTCTTTTGTGAGGGAGGTGGAATAGCATTAAAATATTAATAAAAACAAAGGAAAAACATACAATATAATGTTTTGAATATAAAATGGTACTGAAAATTGATAAGAATTCATATAGTCAGAAAATAAGTGGTAGATGTCAAAGAGATAAGTGTGCATATCCAATACAGAAAAAAACTCAGCTCCTTTCATTTTGAGAAAAGTATGACATTACCTCACTTATAATATAGGCAAGTAGCAATTGTTTGACCATGTTAAATATTGATTAGTACAATTATCAATCTTAATTACTGTGGAATTCTACTGATAGTAATTGACAAGAGTTTGAGGACTTGTCAATGAACCAATCCTTGTTAAAAATAGACTAGAATGACCAGGAAAGGGATTCAGGCAATGCAAATGTCAAGTGGAAAAATCGGGTTCTAAAGAACTTGATAAATATATAACAAATTTGCATATCCTTTACTTTAGCATTTATAAAAATTGTAATCTGTATGATCAAATGCAAAGCCTTATGAGCACTGGCAAGCAATTTTCCTAGACCTTCATGCTAAATTGCACTCAGTCATAACTCTAGACCTTATTCCTTAACTTCTAAGAAGCACATGTTTAATTATGTAAAGAAAACATTCATCTTCTAGATGCATGTATCAAAAGAAGTCCTACAATTAAAAAAGAAAACTTCAGAATGATATATTTGGTTTCTAAATGGAGAACTGACACAAAATAAATTAACATGACAGTATAAGGAGATATCAATAATCAAAATATTAAGTAAAGGATTTAAAATTGTATAGCATGAAATCTCTACTTATAGTTAAAATCACATAAATATTAAAAAGAAAGCATTGTTAATATTTAGTATGTGTATTTGTATACAGATGTAGTAATCATCTATATATGTAGAAGGAAACATTGAGTGAATATCTTTGGCATCAAATATGCAATTTTCTCAGTACATTAGTTTGTAAAAATGAATTTGTAATTTTTCTGATAAAATTTTAAAGGATTAAATACAAATTGATGAAATGAACATCATTCTTGTAGTGTAGTATAGATAATTAGACATGTGTATGCGCAAGATGAAATAATCAAAATATTGAGTAAAAGGTTTCATAATATCCACAGAATATCATCTCTACTTATAGTTAAAATCTCATTTAAATGCTAAACAGCACTACACAATGTCAATATTTTGTGGTTGTTCTTACACAGATGTATGTGTACAAATATATATTCGGATATAAATATATATAATAATCAGACTTACCTAGTTAGAAATAGTATTCCTTACAAATTTTCTACCTTGTATCAGATCTCCTTTCTAAATGGTTTTTAAGACTCTGTATACAAGGAGAGTGCCTTAGGTAAACTTTATGTTAGTCAGACTAACACAAAACTTACTCTTATACTTGCAAACTCTTTTTTATTGAAAATAGATCTTTTTCATAAAGCCTATTCTGATTACAATTTTGCCCTTCCTGTACTCTGTCCAATTTCTTCCCACTTCCTTTCCCATAAGAGTCCTTTGCCACATGGAATTTGTCTGCTTGTTTTGATTATTGTAGTTTCATATTAACAAATTTTACTTAAAATTGTGCATATTTGTGTTTTGCCAATATGTGTGTCTATGTACTATGTGCATGCAGTCCTCATGGAAGTCATAAGAGAGTTTTGTATCCTTCATCTGGAATTATAGATGGATTTAGCCATGATATGGATACAGAGAATTGATCTAAAGTCTTGTGCATGAGCAATAAATGGTCTTAACCACAGTGCTATCTCTCTAGCCCAAAATGATTATATTTGCTAGAAGATTTTTCCAGACACTAGTAGAAATAACCAGCTCTATTTATCCCTCATATAAACTTATCTTATTTTTTATGCAGATTTTGTGTGGAAGATATTACATGCTAACAAACTTTATGAAAATTATTTATACAGATTATTATTTAGGCCCTTCATTTGTTAAGTTGCAATGGATAATATATTGCATAATACATAAGTGTCTTTCTTGATCTCTTAGGTGATAGTTGTAAAATATATTGTACTCTTTCTGGCACATAACATTCTTTGAAAGATCTTCTAGCAAATGTGCAATTCAACTCCTTTTACCCAGCATCCATTATTTCCCATGCTTAATCCCAAACACAGGCCCCAAATTTTTTGCATTGCAGATTAGGCAAGCTCTTATTGAAGGACTGTTTTCATGAAAAAAAAATCATAACAATGATTATATATTTACTATTCACTCAGGGAAGGGAAAAGATAACATTAAATGCAGTGTGCTCCTAATATTTTCCCCCAATATGGAATATTTTGCATTATGAAGTGGCAGAAGACTCTGAGAGCATTATGGTTCTATAAAGAGCTATCCAGTGCAGATACATAATTCTAATTGATATTTTATTTAATTGCCGTGTTGAGATTTAATCATTACTTCAAGATTTCATCAGATACTGGTAAGAATGGTTAAGATCAACAAATGACTGCTCACGCTGGAGAGGTAAGGGGTAAGGAGAACACTCATCCATTGCTGGTGGGAATGCAAACTTGTACAGTCATTATGGAAATCAATGTTTCATTTCCTCAGGAAGCTGTAAATGTATTTCCTTCAAGATTCAGCTGTACCACTCTTGGACATATACAAAAGGAATGTTTTATTTTACTAATGAGGCATCTTTAATCTACTAAACAAGAAATCATCTTGAATGTACTAGACATTCCTTGTAGGGAAATAAGCTTTGAGAACAGCAAGAACAACATATCATATTTCAAATGAATTTTCAACTTGCCTTTTATTCTAGTCCAGTTTTAAAATATTGCTTTGATGATAAATTTATGAAAGCATAAACTCACCTTTTAAGTTTGCAAAATAATTCGTGATAATAGCTTCATGGAACTGCTGATTTGTCTCAATATGAAGCGAAAGCTGAAAATAAAATTAGAGTCTGCCATTATCTGAAATTTAGAGTATTTTAAGTATTAAAAATATCATCCAATTATTAAACACATTCCATAAAATTAAATGGATATAAAATGAATGTAAAATGAAGTACAGCTTACTTTGGAATAGGGAAATACCTCTATTTAAAATAAAGTTGAGAATATACAAATTTAGATTTAAAAATGTGTCCACATAAATGTTATTGCCATAAAAACTATAAAAAGAGATCCTTTGATCTGCTGAAAATAAATGACTCTGCTCTGTCTTATAGCATTCATAAAATAAAATATTACAATGTATTAAATAAAAAATGTAAATTACTTTCTAGGCAAAAGTCATTTCTATTATTTACTAACTAGATTATTTATTTGCAAATTCATCACCATTCTGAAAAATTCATTTAATTTTTATTTGTATACCTGAAGAGATACTTCAGCATTTTGTTATTCAATAATATGCTTTGGAGTTGTGAATACCTATATTGATATGCCTAGACAATTTCCCTCAAGAAACTTGTAATAAATTAACACTATCAATGAGTTAAATATTTATCAATTATTTTAACTACTGACTTAATATAAACATTTTGGAATCACAAAGAAAGTTGTCTGCCAATTGAATTTCAAATGGTGAAATGAATTATAAAACAGTTTCAAATTATCCATAAAGTACTGTGTACAGTTGTTAAAATTTACTTAGGTTCTGCAGTAATCTTCTTAATACTATATTATTTAATTTCATATATTATGTTTACTTGATTTGTAAAAAATTGTCATTAAGTCTAAAAATGTTGTCTGATTAGAGAATAGCAAAATAAAAGGATACAGAGGGTCTTAGAAATCTACAAGTAGAACAATATGATAGGCAGATTTGGGCCCAGGGGTCCCGCTCAAACTAAGGCACTAGCCAAGGACAATACAGGAGGTAAACTTTAAACCCCTTCCCAGATCTAGCCAATGGTCAGAATATTCTCCACAGTTGAGTGGAGAGTGTGATATGACTGTCTCACGTACTATGGTGCCTCACATTTGACCATGTCCCCTGGAGGGGGAGACCTGGTGGCACTCAGATGAAGGACAGCAGGTAGCCAAAAAGAGACTTGATACCCTATGAGAATATATAGGGGGACGTAATCCCCCTCAGGAACAGTCATAGGGGAGGGGAATAATGGGAAAATGGGGGGGGGAGGAATGGGAGGATACAAGGGATGGGATAAACATTGAGTTGTAACAAGAATTAATAAAAAATAAAAATAAAAAAAAGAAATATTTTAGCATTTTTTGTATGTCAACAAATTTATTGCTCCTGCATAATTTAAGACAGTACATTTCAACACTAGAATTTTATATGCATTTTTTTCTTCTAATATTTTTTGTTTGAAATACAGACTTCTTATGATATAACTTCTCTCAATTTTATAAATATTACTCTATTCAAATTTATATACACAACACTGGGAAAATTCACATAAAATTTTAGGGGACTTTGTGTTGTGGTTCAAAAAGTAAAGAAATAAGTTAATTATAAATTAAAAACAAAAAAATTAAAAAAACAAAAATTACAAAAAAGCAACGACAAAACTAATCAAACTTTGAACATGCTCACATAATATTAGTTCATGCTACAATAATAAAGGTATAAATGAATCAGAAAAAAACAAAAATTGAGTAACTATATAAATATTAACACCGTTATATGTAGAAGAAATATATTTGATAATTTCTATGATATACCAATAAAATGGCATAATAATAATAGTTATAGTAATGCTTATATGGACAATAATAATAAACCTAATAGTATGGTTTGGAAAGACATTAAATTATGAATAATGAGCAAGAGAAGATAGTTATATGATCAAAAACCAGCCAAAATATGAAGGTACATGCATGTATCTAGCATATGTGTGAAAATTAATATTGAAGGAGATATATCACCTGTTATGGATTATTTATGAGATGATTCTGATCTTTGATGATTCTGTCATTTTATAGCAGACTTACTAGGACAATTTTGAAGTTCGAGAAAATTAGTTTTCACCTTGAGAAAGATCAATGAAAGTGGACAAATGTTCTAAATACTAGAATTGAGTGATACTCAAATATTAATTATATACATATGTGCTGTATAACGATCCAAAACTATCAATTAAAAAGTAGACAAAAGCAGGCGGTGGTGGCGCATACCTTTAATCTCAGCACTCGGGAGGCAGAGGCAGGTGGATTGCTGTGAGTTCAAGGCCAGCCTGGTCTACAAAGCAAGACTAGGACAGCCAAGGCTACACAGAGAAATCCTGCCTCAAAAAACAAAAAAAAAAAAAAAAAAAAAAAAAAAAAAAAAAGTAGACAAAAATAAGTAAAAAGATATTATGGCATAAAATGTGCATAATATGGAAATGAGGAAATAATAACATTTAAGGTTTGTTGACAGAAAGTAAAAGATATCTAAAATTATACTCTATGACCAAAGTGTAAAAAAAGAAAGAAAGAAAAACTCCAAAAATGAAGATCAAAACAAAGCATTATCATTTTGTATTCTAGAATAACAAAAAGAAATGAAACTAACACTTATAGAATCTATCATAATAGTCAAGGATCAAGTATAAAGAATCCCAATGGTATCCCTGAATTCTATTATAGCTGTGACAACTGTTTCAGCAGCTTGCTGATGAGATATCTGATTACTATAAACTATATCTGAAACACTAAGTCTAACAAGTTTGACAGAAGAACTGAGGATTGTGACTATATAGATTATACAGACTAGTCTTAAAAATACAGCTATATATAGTACTAAGGTAGACCTAGCTAATACTGAATATATACACAAACTCAGAAATATGAAATTTTGTGAAAAAATGAAAAAAATCAAGTAAGTCAGTTCACATGAAATAAATAGGCAAAAAAAGTGTGAATGTGAAAAAGATAACTTCACATTGAAAAAGAATACCAAGATAACCCCAAGTTTATAAGTTCACAAGTTTCCCCAGTAGGTTTCATTCAAAGTATAAAATCTAACACAAACAGAAAATAACACATTATCTTTTTTTATTAATTTATTCTTATTACATCTCAATGGTTATCCCATCTTTTCTATCCTCCTATTCCTCCCTCCCTCAAAGTTTCCCCTTACTACCCTCCCCTATGACTGTGCCTGAGGGGGACTTCCTCCTTCTTTATATGCCCATAGGGTATCAAGTCTCTTCTTGGTAACCTGCTATCCTTCCTCTGGGTGCCACCAGGTCTCCCCATCCAGGGGACATGGTCAAATATGAGGCACCAGAGTTCGTGTGAAAGTCAGACCCCATTCTCCACTCAACTGTGGAGAATGTCCTGTCCATTGGCTAGGTCTGGGTAAGGGTTTAAAATTTACCGCCTGTATTGTTCTTGGCTGGTGCCTTAGTTTGAGTGGGACCCCTGGGCCCAAATCTGCCTATCATAATGTACTACTTGTAGGTTTCTAGGACCCTCTGGACCCTTCAGCTTTGCTATTCTCCCACGCTTCTCTCATCTAGAGTCCCAATAGAATGTCCTTCCCTCTGTCCTAGTTTCCTGGTAAGTGAAGATTTTCATGGGACATGCCCGTTGTAAATTTACACTATGGAATACATTTACACTATGGAATACTACTTAGCGCTATTAAAAAGAAGGAATTCCCGAAATTTGTGGACAAATGGATTGAACTAGAAATGATCATAATGAGTGAGTTAACCCAGAAGCAGAAAAAGTCAAATGGTATATACTCACTTATATCTGCATACTAGCCCAAGGGGCATGTCCCATGAAAATAACACATTTTCATAACTGGTTATTCAGTACATTGTGAAAAAAGATAAGTAAAGAGTAACTTAAAAAGAGTAATCAAACTCAGAAGTAGGTATTTTTTACAATGAAATATAAAAGAAACTACATTCAGAAGACATGAGTTAAACAGTGGTTTCAAACTGTTAAACTATATTATGTACAGAACTCTTTAAAAATTTTACTTTTCCCCATCCCACTCCCAAATATTAATAAATATCTTACCTGGAAAGGATTAACTACCAGACTGGACTAAGTAAGCTTGGCCTTACTGAGAGTACATGAAGGTTACCATGGAAATTGAATTTTGAGTGAGGATGACCTCACAAACAGTAGGGCAACCAATATGACCAAATGTTACCAAGGCCAGAAAGGGACAAATTACTGTTATAAAGCTTTAAACAAGCAAGTGATAAAAATTTAAAGACAAAACAACAAAGATATTCACTTATTAGAACACAAAACCTCTTGTGGAAAGAATTCAAAGTAATTTAACAGAGTAAATGTACAATTACATATATGTAAATTATTAAAAGTAATGTTACAAATACATCCAATGAATTTTAAAAAATTGAAATAACACCTTAGAAAATTATACCACTGCATATTGGAATCATATAAATCATAGACACAGCGTTTATTTTTTAGAGTACATAGTACAGTTCCTCAAGGAGTACATAGTCTTTTAGTGTCTCATAACAAATATAAAAATATAAATTTGAAACACATAATCACTGTTATTTCAATTGGCATTGTACTGCATGATTGAAATAAAAAAATATTGCCTTAAATATTACACATATGTACAAACTTGTTATTAATGAAATAGGACAGAATAACTTGTTTTGGTTATAATCCATTCTGTAACTGGTCACATGGACTTTACTTAGTTTTGTATCTGATGTTGTTGCTGCATTGTGTGGGTGGTGTGACTTGACTTCTGGTATTATGGTAGAAGGGTGTCCACAGCCCCAAGAGATTGGAAGTTATATCACCTTTGAGATGGGGCAGACCTCCAAGGGTATCCTGAGGCACTGGAACTCACGGCTCTGAGAGGAGAGCTCTTCAACAGAAACTATGAAGCTCCCAGGGAAGGGTTTCCTCTCAACCCCGATGAAGTGATAAGCCTTGGACCTTTCTCCAGCCAATGCATCTCCCAAGGAAGGGTTGCTCTAAACACTGGGGAACTGGTGGGCCCTGGGCCCTGAAGCTTGAGCCAAACTCCTTCTTTGTTTCATCCTCCTCCTCCCATTCTTCCTCTTCCTCTCCTCCTCCTGATGATGAACAAGCTACACCAGACAATAAATCTCAAGATTTATTGGAGGGAGGGACAAATCCAGGAGACAGAGGATACATCCAGGGGTGGCTGCCACTGCTCCAGGGATGAGATAGCAGTGAACGGCAAGATACAGCCTTTATACAGGGTTTCTTAGTGGGCAGGGAGATTTTTTGAGTAGGGACTTCTTGATTGTGGATTGGTTGGATTTCAAGACTGAACTGGGGGATGCTCAGAGGTTGGGGGATTGTACAGACTTATCCAAAATTAGCATAGTCTGAGATGAATCCTACTGAGGAACAGGAGATGGCAGTTACAGAGTTCTAGGGGTGGGAGCCTGGGATGCTGGAGCTTTCTCAAGCAGAGGTGGGGCCAATCTTCTGCCTTGAAGGGTAATAAAGTTACAGTGTGTCCAAACTTACAAAGACTCAATTGTGAAGGCAGTAGGCTGAAGAGAAAAGGTTGTCTTCATCATGGACAGCACCCATGGTGGCAGCAGCAATCTTTCTGAGGCAAGAAAGGTGTCAGGCTTTCACTGAGCAGTAATAGTCATCATAAACAGCTCTAGCTGAGGTGATGACAGGAGCCACCATTTTGTTTCCCAATTTCCACAGCCCCAAATTGGAAAGAAGAGGCTGATTGCCATGAGCTGGCAAGGAGGACTGGTAGTGAGCTTATGGGCTACTTAGCTCTTGGGAGTGGTGATAGTTTAAGGCACTCTCGACGGGGAGGAGAGGGCTGTGGGCTTGGGGAAGGTATCCTGTCACGGGGTTGATGGTGGTTTTTGGTAGTGTTAGGCAGGGATATCTGATGCATGCCAGAAATAATCTTCCTTCATCCTTTGTGGAGAAGTAACAAAGGTTATTCCTCATAGTCTAGATCAGTCACACCCTCCTATCAATGTTATTCCTTTCATAGATTATTGACTTGGTGAGTCAGAAATTCACCTGACAAAGGGAAAGTCTTGTGTTCCAGTTCAATGTAATATTTGTTATATCTCCTGCTGAAAAATCCCTCTTCGACAAGGGAACAAATATTCACAGGTTAGCAAACATAAGGTCATGAGAATAGGAAGAACATTTTGAAGTGGGCCACAAGTAGTGATAATGAGTGGAATTATTTCTATTTATACCCATTGATTCCTAAAATTGTCACTTCTGGCTAAAGAAAAAAGAGAACCATATATTTGACATTTTTCAGGATATATAACTGCCTCTTGAAGAACAATGCACTAGCCATCCCAGCTACTGACACTTGTCATTCTAATTGTCTTTAAAGAGCCATGCTATTTTTCAAACAACCCGTCTGGCTCTGGATGGTGAAGAGTATAGTCACAGGCCCACTGTTACACTTCTTTGGTCAGGAAATGTGTGCTTTGGTCAGAAGTGATGCTGTGTGGAATACCACAATGGTGGATAAAGCATTCTGTGAGCCCATAGATGGTAGTTTTTAACAAAAGCACTATATGCAGGAAAGGCAAATGCATAACCAGAATAACTACCTATGCCAGCAGGAACAATGGATGGCCCTTTTCATGATTTATATCATTGAATGTAGTCAACCTACCACGAGGTCACTGCCTGATCATACCATGAAACTGTGCCATATTAAGGGCTCTATATTGGACGATGCTCTTGGCATATTTGGATCTCAGCAGCAATCTGTGGCAAGTCAGTCTTTGTTACATGAATGTCTTTGTTGCTAAGTCTATGCATGACCCCATCTTTTCCGCCATGACCATTTTGTTAATGGGCCCACTGGACAATTATGGAAATAGCTAAGAAAATGTTTTGACTGCATTCAGAAAAGGCCATCTTACTTACTGCATTATTAAATCCTCCACTCTGTTTAAGTCACCTTTTGATGAACATCCTCATCTTCATGTTATTTGACTGTAGTGATGAGTCTATATACCTTTTCTATGAATGTCTTCCTTATTATATATGAGTTCCACTCCTTTCAAGTCCATGATTATTCATACAAAAGATTGGTTTCATCTAAGGAATCATTATACAATTCCAAATCTGGAAATTCCTCCTTCCAAGCAAAATGCATGACTATTCACTACCCAAAATTCTTCACACTGAAAATTTCTCCTTATCATTATCCTTCAGGATTATCCCAGAAAAAGGATATAATGATGCAGCTGTCCACATCTGGGAGATACAATCAGAAACTTCAGTATACCAAGTCTCAGTCTTCTCTTCCTCAATCAACCAATTACAGGACACCTAACACTATAAGTGCATGCTTGAGTACACCAGGTATCAAGCAGTAGAAGGAAACATAAGGGTCCAAGCAACACCTTTTTGTAACTTGCTTGTGTTCTCAAGGCCTATCCAGACCTGATAATGTATATAAGTAGTTCGTAAAATTGATAAGAGATTGTTGCTATGCACACATACCTTTATATCTTGGCAGATCAGATAACACCTATCTCATTATTGCCAGCATGAGACAAAACATAAGTTTGTATCTCATTGTCAATTGTTTACTTTCTTCCAAGGTCCAATGACAAGCAAAAGGCCATTGCTTAAATTAAGCACAATTGTCTTCAAATAATGGTAGAGTTTCACTCCAAAATCCCTATCATTTCTAATGCGATTCACCGAAAAATGCCTGACAGAAACCCCAAATAGCTTCTTTATCTTTCACTGACACCCACAGTACTAGAGAATCTGCTGGATAATATAGTCAAAGTGGTAAAGCAGCCTGAACAGCACTTTGAGCTTGCTGATGAGTCTTCATCTCTGCTGGGTACCACACAAAGCTAATATATTTCCAAGTAATTTGGTTTGTCACTCAGATAAACACTAAATTAAGGAATATATTGCCTCCAGAATCAAATAAACTCCATAAACATAGTTCTTTATTGATAGTAGAAGATGGAGATGTAATAAAGGAAAGAAGATAAATCTCATGTGCCCCACACCTCACCCCTGAATGCTTAGAAGATTCATTCAGTTAGAATGACCCTGAAACTTAGATGTACTGTTTCCCATACTCTGATATGTGTATATTTTACAAACTAGTCTAGAATGATTGCAACCTACTATTTTTCGGGTTCTCATGATTCTGTGACAGGTGTTAAGAAAAAAGGCAACTTCCAGTTAAATAGGTGCAGAGCAGGTACTTGTAGATGTGCTAATCTATTCAAATCAGAACATCACATATAGTTCAACAGCTACAATTGGAGTGACAACTTGATTAAGATGTTTTATAGTTAACTGTTATTTTCTTATATTCATCTGTCTTCTGAACAGGATGACAGAATTATTAAATAGACATGTGGTAACAGTCTTCATACTTTCATCTTTTAAGGTCATAATGCTGGTACTCTGTATTTTCCTCTACAACCAAAACAATTTTTTGATTCACTATGTAACCTGGTAGAGGTGAATCCAATGCCTTTCATTTTGCCTTTCAAACCATAACAGCTCATTCCACAGTTTGGTAAAACATTGTGTGTTGTCATGCAACTTCTAAGCACATCTTGTTATAAATTCTGTGCCTGAGGAAATAGCACGGTAACTTTCGGAAACCATTGGGTCCATTGTGAGTTTTACATTACCCAAAACCCCATAGAACAAGCAATTTCTGCAAGATCCCCACTTTGACTGAAGTGCCACACTGCTTTAGTATATATTGGAGAATAAGCTTTAATTCAGAACCAACATACAGTAAGCTCCCCCTCCCACTGCCCATGCTCCAGACAATACATTAAGCTCTACCTACAGCAACCTATTCATGATTTATCCAGCAATAGTGCACACTATTTCCAGTTTATTTATTTGTTGCTTTTCTATTCTTGTGAAATATTACTATGGAAAAGCAAACCTATAAAAGAAAGAGTTTCATTAAGTTTTCAGTTTCAGAATGTTAGAGTCCATGATGGTTAGAAGTAGCAAGTGAAGGAAGTTGAAGTGTCACATCTTGAACAGCAAGCATGAAATAGAGAACAAACATGAAGTGACATTAGACTTTTAAATCTCAAAGCGACTCTTTCTTCATAATCATTTCAAAACAGTGCCACAGCTGAGGACTCAATGCAAATTCTTGAGATTATGGAGGACATTTATCACTCAAACCAATACATTGGGCATGAACAGAAACCCAATTATAAATCTTGCTTCTTCCTCAGACAGATTAGGCTACAATAGCTTCTCATTGATGACAGGCAGCGTTATGCCACAGATAGGCTAGAGGATGAAGGTAAAAGAAGGTAAGCTTTATCTAAGACTCCCCTGTCTTTTCTCATCCATCTCATTGTAAATATGGCAAACAGGTTCAAGGAATCCCTGAAAGATTCCACATTTCTGCCATCACAAATACTGGCCAAAACTAGACTTTAACTCAATTATAGGAGTCCAATGTTTTTCTGCCAGAAGTCCAGGCCTTGACATCCTCTGAGAGAGGTTAAAAAATGCTTGTTCCAGGGAATTATCCATAACACTATTCTTCAAGAAGACCTGTTTTACACAAAGGAAAAAAACTGATCAGAAGTGTCATATGGACAATATTTATTTTTACCTCTAATAACATCCCTAAATGGTTAGCAAATTCCATCTTAACTCTATCACTCTGACCAGCGATGATGAAGCCACTCATATTATTTAAAGGAAGAGAATCTTCCTCTTCTACCTCATTCCCCAAGTAGAATCACCCTCTTCTGTCCCTGATCAATAAAATTCTCTTTATCCCAGACTCCCTTCTCCTGTATCCTGTGAAGAATTTCCAGGGCAATCAAAAAAGGCACAATTTTAGAGTCTTCATCTCACTCCATTATTTTAAGGATTTTTTATTACAAGAAATCATGGAAATATTTGAGGCATCCTATATCTACAGGCTCTTACCTCTGACAAAAGTAAATATTATCAAAGGGAAACTGGTCATTGTCACTGAAACATCCTACTCAATATGTCCAGGCTATGCATGACTTTGCCTAGATGTCATGCTAAAATGTTAACCTCCATGGGGAAAAGGAGTAATGGAGATAGCAATAGCTGTGTACAATGTTTCCTATGATCCAATACTTAGTAGGAAACATTTTTATTATGGTGAGGACACAAACAATACCTATAAACAAGTCCTTATGAGATGTTGCTCATTCCCTTGAAATTTGAACATAAAACATATTGTCCATCATATTCCAGAAGGTCTGACAAGTCAAATTGAAGACTTTTAGTTATTCTTATGAAAACATAATTTTCCAATGAGAAAATATGCCTTTTATCATTGAACCATTGTATATTCTCTCTCTTAGTTGAGGTTGCTATTGCTGTGATAAAACACCATAACAAAACATCACATTAGGGAAGAAAGTGTTTATTGTACTTACACTTCCACATTGTAGTCCAAGAACTTAGAAGCAGGAGCTATTGCAGAGGCCAAGGAAGTGTGATACTTACTGTCTCGTTACTAATGGCTTACTCAGTCTGCTTTCTTAAAGAAGCTAAGACCATCATCCCTGGGTGATTCCTCCCACAATAGCCTGGGACTTCTCCAATCAACCACTAATTAAGAAAATGTTCTTTGGGCAGGCCCACAGGCCAATAATATAGAGGCATTTTCTCAAATAAAATTTCTTCCTCTCAGATGACTGTAGTATGTGCCAAGTTAACATAAATATATCCAGAATATTCTCAATGCCAAGGAGAATTTTCCATACCTCCAGGAGGTAGGTATATATATATATATATATATATATATATATATATATATATATATATATATATATATATATATATATATATATTGTGGAAGCCTATTTAGACCTTAAGTAAGAACAGATAGGGAAACTATACTTTCTCAAGAGTTTTAATGTATCTAAAAGAGCTTACATTTTCTCTTCCAGGTTCTTTCCTTGGCTTTATGCTCTGATTTCTTCAATGTATGTTAAAGAGCTATTGTGGGAACTTAGAAAATAATTCTGAAAGCATTTAGATGGTGGAACCCAGACCCATGAGGTTTCTGAGGGAAATTTGAGAGACCCATGAAGACTCTACTGGAGCCATTTATGTGATTGTTTGTGTTAAGAATTTGCGCATTATCAGTGTGTGGTGGCTCTGAGCACTCAGAAGGCAGAGGCAGGCAGATTACTGTGAGTTTGAGGGCAGCCCAGTGCACAAAGCTAGTCCAGGATAACCAGGGCTACACAAAGAAACTCTGTCTTGAAAAACCAAAAAATAAAAAATAAAAAGAAGAAGAAGAAGAAGAAGAAGAAGAAGAAGAAGAAGAAGAAGAAGAAGAAGAAGAAGAAGAAGAAGAAGAAGAAGAAGAAGAAGAAGAAGAAGAAGAAGAAGAGGAAGAAGAAGAATAATAAGAAGAAGAAGAAGAGAAGAAGAAGAAGAAGTAAGAATTGAATAAGAAGAAGAAAGAAGAAGAAGAAGAAGAAGAAGAAGAAGATACGAAGAAGAAGAAGAATCTGTTCAGTCTTGTCAGCTGGATGTGAAGAATTGGCTATGATTAACATCATTGAAGTAAAATCTTTGCTTTACTTGGAAATGGACCCTGGATAGTGTGGGCTTAAGAATTAGCTATATGATAAGACCAATATCACTTAGGCAGAATCTTCTGGGAAGTGTTTTTCTGTGATCAGCACACTGAAGCTGTATTTTGAAGGTGGCTCTAGATGTGCTGTATTGAGGCAGCTGAACTTGATAGTATGTAGGATTCTCTCAGTTGATACTGGCTTTGAAAGCATTAAGGAGTCATGCAAGTGCCTGACATAAGGCACTGTGTAGCAGAGATATAATCATTGGAAAGAGTCTGGAAGAAAGCATTTGGTGAGAATGCAACCTCAGTTGAACTGAAAAAAAAAAAATAAACCAGGATCACAGGCTCATCAAGAGATGTTCATTCTTGGCATCCTGTGCCAAGGCTAGAATCCCTGAACAGGAACTCAGGAGATGATAACAGAATTTGTCAACCTAATTGTAGCAAATGACCCATGCAATTTAGAAACAAACACTGCCATAACAAGACTGGCTAGGACAGCAGCCCCCACCATGATGTGGAGCATGCTTGAGACTAAAAGACAAGATGGCTGGCCTGAGAAGTGGAGCTTCTTGTTCCAAGACCTTTTAGACCTCATAAAATTGTGTGTGACTCCTAGATGTCTGACACTGAGCTTATCATACTGCTAAAATTGCTTTTGGTTTGATTTAATTGTAACTCAGTACTGGTGTTTCCTTTTTGGAATACTAAATTATGTGACTTATATTTGTCTGTTTTACAGGATCCAGTGTTTGAGAGGCTTTTCAATATTAGGGAAACAGGAATTTTATAGAGGTTTAAGAATTAAAGAGATTTTATTTTACAAAGACATAGGATTTTCAAAGAGTCTTAAGCTACTTTTAAAGATACTTAATATTTAAAGGGTTTAAGGTTTTAGACTATGTATGATGTATACAAGATGAATGTTGTATGCGGTTTTTTATTTTTATTAATTTATTCAGATTACAACTCAATTGTACCCACATCCTATTCTCCTCCCCTAGATCCATGAAAAACGGGGATCACCTCCCCCACTTTATGGTCACAGGCTATCAAGTCTCATCTTGGTAGCCTGCTTATTCTTTCTTTGAGTGCCACCAGGGCTCCCCACCAAAAAGAGGTCACCAAATATGGCGCACCAGAGTTCATGTCAGAGTTAGTTCCTGCTCTCTACATAACTGTGGAGACTGTGCATTGGCTAGATCAAAGTAGGGGTTTGATGTTTACTACTGTATTGTCCTTGGGTAGTGCAATAGTTTGAGCAGATACCCCTGTGCTCTGATCCATCCATTACCATGGTCTTCTTGTAGGTTTCTAAAATCCTCTGGATCCCTCTATTTCCTCATCTCCTATATTTCTCTTACCTAGAGTCATACTAGAATGTTCTCACATCTATCCCAATCTCCTGGTAAGTGAAACTTTCGTGGGACATTGCCTCTTGGGCTAGTGCCCAATTATAAGTGAGTATATACTGAATGAGTCTTTCTGCTTCTGGATTAACTCACTCAGTATGATCCTTTCTAGTTCCATCCATTTGTCCAAAACTTTCAGGAGTTCCTTTTTTTTATAGCTGAGTAGTATTCCATAGTAGAAATGTGCCACAATTTCTTTATCCATTCTTCAACTGAGGGACATTTAGGCTGTTTCCAAATTCTGGCTATTATGAATAAGGCTGCTATAAAAATAGTTGAGTGTATCTCCCTGTTAGGCCTCTGTCAGATGTAGGGTTAGTGAAGATCTTTTCCCAGTCTGTAGGCTGTTGCTTTGTTCTCTTGACAGTGTCTCCTGCCTTGCAGAAGCTTCTCAGCCTCATGAGGTCCCATTTGTTAATTGTTGTCCCTAAGGCCGGGGCTGTTGGTGTTCTGCTCAGGAAGTTGTTTCCTGTGCCTATGTGTTCCAGGCTCTTCCCCAGTTTTTCTTCTAACTGATTTAGTGTCTCTGGTTTTATGTTGAGGTCTTTAATCCACTTGGACTTGAGTTTTGTGCATGCTGACCAATATGGGTCTAATTGCATTTTTCTACATGTAGATATCCAGTTAGACCAGCACCATTTTTTGAAGATGCTATCCTTTTTCCATTGAATAGATTTGGCTTCTTTGTCAAAAATCAAGTGAATATATGTGTATGGTTTCATTTCTGGATCTTAGATTTGAGTATATTGATCAGCCACCCTATTACTGTGCAGTACCATGCTGTTTTAATTACAGATGCTCTGTAGTACAGCTTGAGATCAGGTATGGAGATTACTCTGGAGGATCTTTTATTTTACAGGATTGCTTTTGCTATTATGGGTTTTCTGTTCCTCCATATGAAGTTGAGAATTGATTTTTCAATGTCTTTAAAATATTTCATATGTATTTTGATAGGGATTGCATTGAATCTGTGAATTGCTTTTGGTAAGATGGCCATTTTTACTATGCTGATTCTCCGGATCCACGAACAAGGGAGATCCCTCCATCTTCTGATGTCATCTTCAGTCTCTTTCTTCGGAGATTTAGAGTTTTTTTTTTTTTTTCAAACAAGTACTTCATTTACTTGGTTAGAGTTACTCCTTGATATTTTATATTGCTTGTGGCTATTGAGAAGGGTGTTGTTTTCCTATCTTCTTCCTCTGTGTGTTTGTCATTTATATATAGGGAAGCTACAGAATTTTTTGAGTTAATTTTAAAAAAATTTTTTATTATTAATTTATTCATATTACATCTCAATTGTTAGCTCTTCCCTTGTTTCCTCCTATTCCTCCCTCCCTCCCACTTCCCCCTTCTCCCCTCCCCTATGTCTGTGATTGACGGAGACCTCCTCCCCCATATATGCTCTTAGAATATTGAGTCTCTTCTTGGTAACTTGCTATCATTCCTCTGGGTGCCGCCAGGCCTCCCTGTCCGGGGGATTTGGTCAGAAAGGGGGCTCCAAGTTCGTGTGAGAGTCAGATCTCACTTTCTACTCAATGGTGGAGACTATCCTGTTCATGGGCTAGGTCTTGATAGGGGTTCGAAGTTTACTGCCTATATTCTCCTTGGCTGGTGCCATAGTTTGAGAAGGCCCCCAGGAACCAGATCTGCCTGTCATAAAATTCTTCTTGTAAGTTTCTAGGACCTTGTGGATCCTACAATTTCCATATTCTTCCATGCTACTTTCACCTAAAGTCTCAATAGGATATCTTCTCCTCTGACACACATTCCTGGTAAGGTTTTCCATGGGACATATCCCTAGGAATAATGTCTTGATATAAGTGAGTATATACTGTTTGTCCCTTTTTGCTTCTAGGTGAACTAACTCATTATGATAATTTCAAGATCAATCCATTTGTCCACAAATGTCAGGAATTCCTTGTTTTTAATAGCTGAGTAGTATTCCATAGTGTAAATGTACCACAGTTTCTTAGTCCATTCTGCTACTGAGGGACACTTGGGCTGTTTCCATGTTCTGGCTATTATGTATAAAGCAGCTATGAACATGGTTGATCATATGTCCCTGTTGTGTGGTAGGGCATTTTCTGGGTATATTCCAAGGAGTGGGATAGCTGGGTCTTGAGGAAGCCCTATTCCCATTTTTCTGAGAAAGTGCCAGATAGCTTTCCAAAGTGGTTGTACTAGTTTGCATTCCCACCAGCAATGAAGGAGTGTTCCTCTCTCTCCACATCCTCGCCAACATGTGGTGTCATTTGAGTTTTTGATCTTAACCATTCTGATGGATGTAAGATGGAATCTCAGTGTTGTTTTGATTTGCATTTCTCTGATGACGGATGAGGATGAGCATTTTTTAAGTGTTTCTCAGCCATTTGATATTCCTCTGTTGAGAATTCTCTGTTAAGTTTCAAGCCCCATTTTGCAATAGCGTTGTTTGGCTTTTTGGTGTTTAATTTCTTGAGCTCTATATATATTTTGGATATTAGACCTTTGTCAAATGAAGGGTTGGTGAAGATCTTTTACCAGTCTGTAGGCTGTCGCTTTGTTCTCTTGACAGTGTCTCCTGCCTTACAGAAGCTTCTTAGCCTCATGGGGTCCCATTTATTAATTGTTGACATTAAGGCCTTGGCTGTTGGTGTACTGTTCAGGAAGTTGTCTCCTGTTCCTATGTGTCCCAGGCTCTTCCCCACTTTTTCCTCTACCTGAATTAATGTCTCTGGTTTTATGTTGAGGTCTTTAATCCACTTGGACTTGAGTTTTGTGCATGGTGACCAATAGGGTTCTAATTGCATTTTTCTACATGTAGACATCCAGTTAGACCAGCACCATTTGTTGAAGATGCTATCATTTTTTTCATTGAATAGATTTGGCTTCTTTGTCAAAAATCAAATGAGCAAATTTGTGTGGATTCATCTCTGGGTCTTCAATTCGATTCCACTGCTCCACCAGCCTATTGCTTTGCCAGTACCATGCTGTTTTAATTACTGTTGCTCTGTAGTACTGGTTGAGATCAGGTATGGAGATTCCTCCAGAGGATCTGTTATTGTATAGGATTATTTTTGCTATTCTGGGTTTTTTATTTCTTCATATGAATTTGAGAATTGATCTTTCAATATCTTCAAAATACTTTGTAGGTATTTTGATAGGGATTGTATTGAATGTGTGAATTGCTTTTAGTATAATGGCCATTTTTACTATGTTGATTCTCTCGATTCACGAACAAGGTAAATCTCTCCATCTTCTGATGTCATCTTCATTCTCTTTCTTCAGAGGTTTAAAGTTTTTTTCAAATAAGTCCTTCACTTGCTTGATTAGAGTTACTGCTAGATATTTTATATTGTTTGTGGCTATCGTGAAGGGAGTAGTTTTCCTAATTTCTTCGTCTGCCTGTTTGTCATTTGTATACAGGAAAGCTACTGACTTTTTTGAGTTAATTTTGTATCCTGCCAATTTACTGAAGGTGTTTATCAGCTGTAGGAGTTCTCTGGTGGAATTTTGGGGGTCACTTATATACACTATCATATCATCTGCAAATAGGGATAGTTTGACTTCTTCCTTTCCTATTTGGATCCCCTTGATCTCCTTTTGATGTCTTATTGCTCTGGCTAGAACTTCAAGAACTATATTGAAGAGATATGGGGAAAGTGGGCAGCCTTGTCTGGTCCCTGATTTTAGAGCGATTTCCTTGAGTATCTCTCTATTTAATTTAATGTTGGCTATTGGTTTACTGTGTATAGCCTTTTTTATGTTTAGGTAAGTGCTGTATTCCAGATCTATCCAGAACTTAAAACATAAATGGTTGTTGGATTTTGACAAATGCTTTTTCTGCACTAAAGAGATGATCATGTGGTTTTCTTTTTCAGTTTGCTTATATGGTGGATTACATTGATGGATTTCCAAATGTTAAACCATCCCTGCATGCCTGGAATGAAGCCTACCTGGTCACGGTGAATGATCTCTTTGATATGCTGTTGTACTCGCTTTGCGAGTATTTTGTTTAGTATTTTTGCATCAATGTTCATAAGAGAAATTGGTCTGAAATTCTCTTTTTTTGTTCAGTCTTATTGGGGTTTAGGTATCAATGTGACTGTGGCCTCATAGAATGAATTTGGTAATATTCCAACCATTTCTATCTTTCGGAATATCTTGAATAATATCAGAATTAGCTCCTCTTTGAAGGACTGGTAGAATTCTGCCCTGAAACCATCTGGCCCTGGGCATTTTTTGGTTGGGAGACTATCAATGGTTGCTTCTGTTTCTATAGGCAAAATAGGGCTATTTAATTTGTTTATCTGGTCTTGATTCAATTTTGGCAAATGGAATTGGTCGAAGAAATTGTCCATTACCCTTAGATTTTCAAATTTTGTGGCATAAATGCCTTTAAAGTAAGTTCTTATGATTGTTTGTATTTCTTTAGTGTCTGTTGTTATGTCTCCCTTTTCATTTCTGATTTTGTTAATTTGGATAGTATTTCTCTGTCTTTTAGTTAGATTGGCTAACGGTTTGTCTATCTTGTTAATTTTCTCAAAGAACCAGCTCTTGGTTTTGTTGATTCTTTGGATTGTTCTCGTTGTTTCTAATTTATTGATTTCAGCCCTGAGTTTGATTATTTCTAGGCGTCTACTCCTCTTGAGTGTTTCTGCTTCTTTTTTTTCTAGAGCTTCCAGATGTGTTGTTGTTTCTGTGAGATGTTTCAGTTTTCTTTTTTAAGGCACTTAGTGCTATAAATTTTCGTCTTAGCACTGCTTTCAATGTGTCCCACAATTTTGGGTATGTTGTTCCATCATTTTCATTGAATTTCAGGAAGTCTTTTATTTTTTCCCTTATTTCCCAGCTTAGTTTTTGATTCAAATACCTATCCTTGAGTGAAAGTGGGGTATTAAAGTCTCCCACTATCAATGTGTGCATATTGATGTGTGTTCAAGCTTTGTTAATAACTCTTTTACAAATAGGGAGCCCTAGTACTAGGAGCATAGATGTTCAAAATCGTGCTTTCTTCTTGGTTGACTTTACCTTTGATGAGTACAAAGTGTCCATCCTCATCCCTTTTGATTAATTTTGGTTGAAAGTCTATTTTATTAGATATTAGAATGGCTACCCCAGATTGTTTCTTGTGACCATTTGCTTGGAATATTTTTCCCCAACCTTTTACTCTGAGGCAATGTCTGTCCTTGTGGTTGAGATGTGTTTCTTGAATGCAGAAGAATGTTGGGTCATGTTTATACATCCATTCAGTTAGTCTGTGCCTTTTTATTGGAGAATTGAGACCATTGACATTGAGAGATATTAATGATCAGTGATTGCTAAGTCCCTTCATTTTTGGTATTTTTAATAGTCGAGATTTTGTGAGGTTGTGATTTTGTGATGGTATAGTTACCTATTTCCTATGTAGTTTTGGTTGTAGTTTGACCTGTTGGGGTGGAGTTTTCCTTCTAGTAACTTCTGTAAAGCCAGATTTGTGGCTAGGTACTGTTTGAATTTGTTTTTGACATGGAATATCTTGTTTTCTCTGTCAATGGTTATTGATAATTTTGCTGGATATAGTAATCTTGCCTGGTATCTGTGTTCTCTTAGAGTTTGTAGAGCCTCTGTCCAGGCCCTTCTGGCTTTCATGGTCTCTGCTGAGAAGTCAGGAATAATTCTGATAGGTTTGCCTTCATATGTTACTCGGCCTTTTTCTCTTCCCGCTTTTAATATTTTTTTTCCTTGTTCTGTATATTTTGTGTTGTTATTATTACATAGTGGGAAGATTTTCTTTTTGGGTCTATTCTATTTGGTGTTCTGTAGGCCTCTTGTATGCTCATATGCATCTCCTTCTTCAAATTGGGGAATTTTTCTTCTATTATTCGATTAAAGATATTCAAGTCCTGATATTTGTTCTTCCATTTCTTGCAATCTGTTAGATAAGGCCACATATGAGATGCTTGCTTTCTTCTTTGCAGACTCTTGATCACGTTTTTCTTCTGTGTGTTCCTGTATCATAGCTTCCATTTTTATCTTCAGGTCTTGAACTGTTTTTATGATTTCCTTCATCTGGTTATTTATATTTTTCTGAAATTCTTCAAGTGCCTCTTTATATGACTCTTTTAACTCTTCTGCCCTCTTGCTTGCCTCCTCCTGCATTTGTTTACAGATTTTATTTGTTTCTTCCATTATCATCTTCTTTACTAAAGATTTGAGGTCATTTTCTTGACTATCCATTGCTGTTAGTTTCTCCAGGTTGTTTTCATTGGGATTGCTGGGATCTGGAGATGTCATACTGTTTTGGTTTTTGTTAGCATTCTTTCACTGTCCTCTTGTCATTTTGGTGGCTCTGATGTTGGAAAATAGTTTGTAGTGACCTTCACTGGTTGAGAGTGGATAGTCGATGACTGATTATAGGTTGAATGCTCTTGCCTGTGGGGATCAGGGAGTATTTCTGTGGAACAGGCAGGTGATCTGGTTTCACTCCTGGTGATTTTCCTTTACACCATGGGCTCCAGGCTGAGTCAGCCAAAGTAGGTTTCTGTTTGGACCCTTTCGCTTTACTGCTGCAATTCAGATCAGCAATTTTGGGACCTATAATAAGGTCAGCACAGAAATGTTCTGGTTGTGTAGGTCGATCCCACCTGCCTGTCCTTCCTGTCGCTTTGTAGCCAAGACCCCAGGTAGATCAGATCTTCTGGGCTGTAACTGTCTTTTAGTTCTGTCTCTATACCCTGTAGAAGTGTCCAGCCTCTCTCAGAGCTATAAGCCTGGAGGGACCAAGATTGCTCTGGGTCAGCAATTTGACACTGCAAGCATGACCCGTGTCTCATCTTCCGATAACGCGAGAGTTCCTGCCTTTTTCGGGCCACGTGCCCCAGCTAGGATCTCTCCTTTGGGGAGTGCAGGGCCAGTGACTTGCGGCTGGGTGGGCAGCTGGAGACAATACGGTTGCAGAGCTCTGGCAGTCACCCGCGGAACCTGCTCTTCCGGCAGGGCTGTGAGGGTCCCCTAATGCTCTATATCAGCAATTAGACACTGCAAGCAACACCCATATTTCCCGACAGGCCTGTGGAAGCAATCCAAGCTGATTTCTAACTGCCACTGTTTGCAGGCTCAGTCCATTGTGTCCGGTGTTAGGTTGTACCCCGGATGGCCAGTGAGCTGCAGGCCCACTTTAGTTGTCTCTGTTGGGTTCTACCACCTGTGTTTCCACTTGGCCTGGGCAGGTGACTTCCGCAGTTAGTGGTGGTGTGGAAGGAGGGATCCTAGGGCAGATTTACCCTATTCACTGAGAATCCTCCGACTGTGGGCTCCGGAATATGACCTCCCCAAACAGCGAGTGTGTGCCTTATATGTCGGTTGCAGTTTGCATGTGGATTCCATTCCAGAGTTTGGAGAGTGCGTTTAGCACCTGTGGGATGTTGCTTGTCCTGGGGGGTAGGCCCACTGTTGGTCTACAGAGTATGAGGCCCCACTCACCTACAGTTCTCAAGATCCAGGAGTCTGTGGCTCCAATTATGTCCCTGGTCTCATCGGAGTAGATCAGATATGGTACATATTGGTCGGCGCCATCTTGGAATCCCCGAGTTAATTTTGTATCCAGCCAATTTGCTGAAGGTGTTTATCAGCTGCAGGTGTTCTCTGGTGGAATTTTGTGGGTCATTTATGAACACTATCATATCATCTACAAATATGGATAAATTGACTTCCTCCTTTCCCATTTGGATCCCTTGATCTCCTTTTGTTTTCTTATTGCTCTGGCTAGAACTTCAAGAACTATATTGAAGATATATAGAGATAATGGGCGGCCTTGTCTGGTTCCTGATTTTAGAGGAATTTCCTTGAGTATCTCTCCATTTAATTTGATGTTGGCTATTGGCTTGCTGTATAAAGCCTTGATTATGTTTAGTTATATGCCTTATTTCCCAGATCTCTTCAAAAGTTTAAACATGAATCGGTGTTGGATTTTATCAAATGCTTTTTCTGCATCTAATGAGATGATCATGTGGTTTTTCTTATTCAGTTTGTTTATATGGTGGATTACGTTGATGGATTTCCATATATTAAACCATCTCTGCATGCCTGGAATGAAGCCTACCTGACCATGGTGAATGATATCTTTGGTATGTTCTTTTATTCATTTTGTAAGTATTACTGAGTATTTTTGTGTCTATGTTCATAAAAGAAATTGGTCTGAAATTCTCTTTTTCTGTTGGGTCTTTGTGGGGTTTAGGTATCAGTGTGACTGTGGCCTCATAGAAAGAATTTGGTAATGTTGCATTCATTTCTATCTATTGGAGTAGCTTGAAGACTATTGGTATTAGCTCCTCTTTGAAGGTCTGGTAGAATTCTGCACTGAAACCATGTGGCCCTGGGCTCTTTTTGGTTGGGAGACTATCAATGATTGCTTCTTTTTCTAGATGAGAAATAGGGCTATTTAATTTGTTTATCTGCGATTGATTGAATTTTGGCAAGTGGAATCGATCAAGAAAATTGTCCATTTCCCTTAGATTTTCAAATTTTGTGGCATGTATGACTTTAAAGTAGGATTGTATGATTCTTTGTATTTCTTCTGTGTTTGTTGTTTTGTCTCCTTTTTCATTTCTTATTTTGTTGATTTCGATAGTGTCTCTCTTTCTTTTAGTTAAATTGGTTAATGGTTTGTCTATCTCTATTAATTTCTCAAAGAACCAGCTCTTAGTTTTGCTGCATCTTTGATTTGTTCTCTTTGTTTCTAATTTATTGTTTTCAGCACTGACTTTGATTATTTCTAAACATCTTCTTTTAGGTGTTTCTGCTTCTTGTTTCCTAGGGCTTCCAGATGTGTCATTAAGTTGCTTATGATGGTATGTTTCCAATTTCTTTATAAAGGTACTTAATGCTATGAATTTTCCTCTGTGTCCCAGAAATTTGGATATGTTGTTGCTTCATTTTCATTGAATTTCAGAAAGTCCTTTCTTTCTTTCTTTCTTTCTTTCTTTCTTTCTTTCTTTCTTTCTTTCTTTCTTCCCTGATCCAGGTGTCATTAAGTAGAGAGTTGTTTAGCTTCCGTGTGTGTAGGCATTTTGTTATTTCTTTTGTTGTTGAATTTAAGCCTTAGACCATGGGAACCTGATAGAATACAAAGTATTATTTCAATCTTCTTGTATCTTTTGAGGCTTGCTTTGTGACCTACTATGTGATCAATTTTGGAGAATGTTCGATGGAGTGCTGAGAAGAAGGTATAATTCTTTATGTTTGGATGAAAAGTTCTATAAATATCTGTTAGATCCATTTGATTCATGATGTTGGTTAATGATCTTTTTTCTTGGCCTAGTTTCTGTTTCAATGACCTATCCAGTAGTGAAAGTGGGGTATTGAAGTCTCCCACTATTAATGTGTGGTGATCAGTAAGTGGTTTAAGCTTTGTTAATAGTTCTTTTACAAATGTGGGTTCCCAGCCGGGCGTGGTGGCGCACGCCTTTAATCCCAGCACTCGGGAGGCAGAGGCAGGCGGATCGCTGTGAGTTCGAGGCCAGCCTGGTCTACAAAGTGAGTCCAGGATGACCAAGGCTACACAGAGAAACCCTGTCTCGAAAAACCAAAAAAAAAAAAAAAAAAAAAAAAAAAAAAAAAAAAAAAAAAAAAAAAAAAACAAATGTGGGTTCCCTTGTGTTTGGAGCATAGATGTTAAGAATTGTGATGTCAATCCAAGATGGTGGCAAGCAGTGTGGACCATGTTTAGAAGCTCCAGTAAACAATTCAGGGAATTGTACAGATTTCTGAACCAGGAACACAGAGGTCCCCAAACAAGTGCAGCAGGAGTGCTCCATGGTTCGAAAAGACCAGGGTGCAGAAGGCCTGCATGCCCTTGCACATGGGAGGAGCTCGGATTTTCTCAGATCAGAGCAGCAGCAGCAGCAGCAGTGGCAACAGTGGCAGCAACAACAGCGGCTGAGGTTTGCAGCTCAGAGGCTTCGGGCGGAGGCGATTGGTGTGGTGGCCAGTGGGAGTTGCTGTGGGAGAGAGGACCCTGGGCAGGATTTGGGTTGCACGGTGCCCTGAGACCCAAACTGGACTCAGCGGACAGTTCAGCCCCTGAGTCCCAAGTTTAGCTCAGTGAGCAGTGACATAGAGAAGCTAGCTCAGCTCAGCGAGCAGTTCTTCCCAAGGCACTAGCTCATCTCAGCGTGCATTGCTGCTGCTCTGATGCAGGCTGAGGTCAGCACGCATATTCGGCGCAAAGTCTCTAGCTGGACTTGCTGGGAAGGTTGGGCCCAGAGACTATAGCTGAGCATTGTGCACAATCGTGGCCCTGAGACTCTGGCTGGACTCTCCATGCAGTTTAGGCCCAGAGTCGCGGGCTGATTTCAGTGCTCAGTGTGGGTCCAGAGTCCCTCGATGAGTTCGGTGCAAATTCAGCCCCAGAGACTCTGGCAGAACTCGGGGTGCAGTTTGGGGCCAGAGTACCTAACTGCTGGGTGGACAGAATGGGCCCAGAGATTCTAGCTGATCTTTTGGAACAGTCCCGGATCTAAGACTCTGGCTGGACACGGTGTGCAGTTTGAATCCAAAATTCCTGGCTGAGCTTGGTAGTTAGTTCGGGCCCTGAGTCTATAGCTGATCACAGCACGCGCTTTGGGCCCAAAATGCCTAGCTGAGCTTGGCGTGCAGTCCCAGCCCAAAAACTCTGGCTGGATTCTGTGTGCATTTTGGGGCCAGAGCCTCTAGGGGAGCTCAGTGTGTGGATTGGGCCCAGAGTCCCTAGGTGAGATCGGCAGATGGTTCGGGCCTTGAGGATCTAGCTGAGCTCAGTGCATGGCTTAGGCCCAGTGTCCCTGGATGGACTTGGCAGGGGACACAAAAGACTGTGGATACTTTGGCCTGACTCAATGCTTATTCAGAGATCCAGAATGATTGCAGGACCCACAGTACAGGCAAGCTGAAGATAACTGGCTGTGAGAGTTCAAAACGACAAGGCTAGAATCTTGCCATCCACACCAGTGAAGCATCAGAGCTTCCAGCCTATGGAAATCATGAGAAAACAAGTGAATCTATCATCAGACTCCCTCCACCTAACTCTGGAAGCTACCCAACAAAAACAGAGACGGCTAGATGTCTAAAGTACAGTGTAAAAGCATATGCAAAAAAACCCAAAACAACATGGCACCTCCAGGTTCCAGCTATCCCAAAGAAAACAACCCAGAGAACTCAAACACAACAAAAATACAAGAAAATGACCTCAAATCCTTAGTAATGAGTATGATAGTGGAGGAAACAAATACAATTAGTAATCAAATGCAGGAAGACACAGCCAAGGAGGTGAGAGACATAAAAGAAGCACATAGACTGGAACTGGAAAATTTTCAGGAAAATGTAAACAACCACATGAAAGAAATAAATAAAACGGTTTAAGCACTTAAGACCTATAAAGAGGCAATGGAAGAAACTCAGGAATATAAAATCAGATGAAAGAAATAAAAAAATCAGTTCAAGATCGGAAGATGAATATGGATTCAATGATAAACACACAGACAGAAGAAAAATGAGAACGTGAGACCTCAGAGAAGAAGGCGAGCTACACAGAGGTGAGCTTTTCTAACAGAATCAAAGAGATGGAGGAACGAATCTCAGGTCTAGAAGATACAATGACAGATCTTGAAGCAACCATTAAAGAAAATGCCAAATCTGGAAAACTCTGGACACAAAACATCCAAGAAATCAAGGACAACATGAAAAGAAGGATAATAGGCATTGAAGAAAGAGAAGATATCAGACTGCAAGGCCCAGAAACTATTCTCAAAAAAATCATAGAAAGAGTTCCCAATCTAAAGAAAGAGATTCCTATAAACATACAAGAGGCCTACAGAACACCAAATAGAATTGACCAGAAGAGAAAAAATGCCTGTCACACAATAATCAAAACACAAAACCTACAGAACAAAGAAAAAATATTAAAAGCTGCAAGGCAATGGGCCAAATAACATTTAATGGCAAACCTATCAGAATTACACTCGACTTCTCAGCAGAGACCATAAAAGCCAGAAGGGCTTGGACAGAGATCCTGCAAACCCTAAGAGACCACAGATGCCAGGCCAGACTACTTTACCCAGCAAAACTATCAATAACCATTGATGAAAAAAACAAAATATTCCATGACAAATACAAATTCAAACAGTACCTATCCACAAATCTAGCTTCACAGAAGGTACTAGAAAGAAAAATTCCATCCTTAAGGGTCAAGCTAAAATAAAAATTACACAGGAAATAGATAACTATCCCATGGCAAAAACACAACTACACAAATGCTCGACTGGAAACAACATCAAAATTAAGACTCTTAACAATAACTGGTCATTAATATCTCTCAACATCAATGGTCTCAATTCTCCAATAAAAAGACACAGACTAACTGAATGGGTGCATAAACAAGATCCAACATTCTTCTGCATTCAAGAAACACATCTCACCCATAACCGTAGGCATTACCTCACGGTAAAAAGTTGGAAAATTATTCCAAGCAAATGGTCACAAGAAGCAAGCAGGCATAGCCATTTTAATATCAAAAAAAATAGACTTTCAACCATAATTAATCAAAAGGGATGCAGAAGGACACTTCATACTCATCAAAGGTAAAGTCAACCAAGATGACATCACAATTCTGAACATCTATGCTCCCAATACAAGGGCACCCACATTTGTAAAAGATCTGCTAATGAAGCTTAAACCACACATCGATCCCCACACAATAATAGTGGGAGACTACAACACCCCACTCTCACTGAAGGATAAGTCATTGAAACAGAAACTAAGCCGAGAAATATCATCATTAACCAATGCCATGGATCAAATGAATCTAACAGATATCTATAGAACCTTTCGCCCAAACAAGAAAGAATATACCTTCTTCTCTGCACCCCATGGAACCTTCTCCAAAATTGATCACATCGTAGGTCACAAAGCAGGCCTCAACAGATACAAGAAGATTGAAATAATACCTTGTATCCTATCAGATCACCATGCTCTTAGGCTGCAATTCAACAACAACAGAAATAACAAAAAGCCTACACGTTTGTGGAAACTAAACAACTCTCTGCTAAATGACACCTGGGTCAGCGAAGAAATAAAGAAAGAAATCAAGGAGTTTCTGAAATTCAATGAAAATGAAGGACCAATATACTCAAATTTGTGGGATACATTGAAAGCAGTGCTAAGAGGAAAATTCATAGCACTAAGTGCCTTTAAAAAGAAATTGGAAACATCGCAAATAAGCATCTTAACGACACAACTGGAAGCCCTAAAAAAAAAAGAAGCAGAAACACCCAAGAGGAGTAGACGCCTGGAAATAATCAAAATCAGGGATGAAATTAACAAATTAGAAACTAAGAAAACAGTCCAAAGAATCGACAACAAAAAAAAGCTGGTTCTTTGAGAAAATCAACAAGATAAACAGACCATTAGCCAAACTAACTAAAAGGCAGAGAGACAGTATTGAAATCAACAAAATCAGAAATGAAAAGGGAGACATAAAAACAGACACTGAAGAAATACAAAGAATCATAAGATCCTACTTTGAAGGCATATATGACACAAAATCTGAAAATCTAAGGGAAATGGACGATTTTCTTGATCAGTTTCATTTGCGAAAGTTGAGTGAAGAACAGATAAATAAGCTAAATATTCCCATTTCCCCTACATAAATAAAAGCAATCATCGATGGTCTTCCAACCAAAAAAAGCCCAGGGCCAGATGGTTTCAGTGCAGAATTCTACCAGACCTTCAAAGGCGAGCTAATACCGATACTCTTCAAGCTACTCCAAAAGATAGAAATGGATGGAAAATTACCAAATTCATTCTGTGAGGCCATAGTCTCATTGATACCTAAACCTCACAAAGACTCAACAAAGAAAGAGAATTTCAGACCAATTTCTCTTATGAACATCAATGCAAAAATACTAAATAAAATACTTGCAAAACGAATACAAGAACACATCAAAGATATCATTCATCATGACCAAGTAGGGTTCATTCCAGTCATGCAGGGATGGTTTAATATATGGAAATCCAACAATGTAATCTACCATATAAACAAATTGAAAATAAAAAACCACATGATCATCTCTTTGGATGCAGAGAAAGTATTTGATAAAATTGAACACCTATTCATGTTTAAAGTTTTAGAGAGATCGGGGATACAAGGCACTTTCCTCAACATAATAAAGGCTATATGCAGCAAGCCAATAGCCAAAATCAAAGTAAATGGTGAGATACTCAAGGAAATTCCTCTAAAATTGGGAACAAGGCAAGGCAGCCCACTCTCTCCATACTTCTTCATCAGGATACTGGAAGTTCTAGCCAGAGCAATAAGACAACAAAAGGAGATCAAGGGTATCCAGTTGGAAAAGGAGGAAATCAAATTATCCCTATTTGCAAATGATATGATAGTGTACATAAGTGACCCTCAAAATTCCACCAGAGAACTCCTAAAGCTGATAAACACCTTCAGCAAATTGGCTGGATACAAAATTAACTCAAAGAAGTCTACAGCCTTCCTATACACAAATGACAAGCTTGCAGAGGAAGAAATTAGGAAAACCACACCCTTCACATTAGCCACAAGCAATATAAAATATCTAGGAGTTACTCTAACTAAGCAAGTGAAGGACTTGTATGAAAAAAATTTGAAAACTCTGAAGAAAGAGATTGAAGATGACCTGAGAAGATGGCATGATCTTCCTTGCTCATGGATCAGGAGAATTAACATAGTAAAAATGTCCATCCTGTCAAAAGCAATCTACAGATTCAATGCGATCCCTATAAAAATACCTACACAGTTTTTAAAGACATTGAAAGTTCAATTCTGAACTTTATATGGAAAAACAAAAAACCCAGAATAGGTAAAACAATCTTGTACAATAAAAGGTGCTCTGGAGGAATCTCCATACCTGATCTCAAACTGTACTATAAGGCAATAGTAATTAAAAGAGCATGGCAGTGGCACAGCAACAGGCTGGTTGATCAGTGGAATTGAATCGAAGACCCAGATATGAATCCACACACATATGGTCACTTGATTTTTGACAAAGAAGCCAAATCCATTCAATGGAAAAAGGATAGCATCTCCAAAAAAAATGGTGCTGGTCTAACTGGAGGTCTATGTGTAAAAAAATGAAACTGGACCCATATTTGTCACCTTGCACAAAACTCAAATCCAAGTGGATTAAAGACCTCAACATAAAAGCAGAGACACTACGTCACTTAGAGGAAAAATTTGTTGGGAGCCGAGAGACCCTGGCTGAGCTGAGAGACCCTGGTTGCGTTGAACTCCAGTTGAACCTTTCCAACCAGCCTATACAGAAAAAACTTATCAAACATTTTGCCTGGCAACGGACAAACCGCAAACATCGTGCTTGGCCCCAGGAGAGGGATCTTGGCCCTGAGAAAAGGAACACTCAGTGTACCGTGCCTTTGTAGCCTTTCTCAGAAGTCACAGTACATGAACATCTGATGTGCTGTGGTCTCTGGGAAAAGACCGCGGGGCCACCTGTCTCCTCCGCCCACCCCACACATTGTCCCAGGGGTTCCTACCCCGGAAGATTCTGTACTTTCCCACTGCTCTCCCTCCTTCCCCCGCCCTTCCTGAAGCACACTTTAAAAATCATACACCTGCTTTCAGTAAATGACTCTTGATAAGACATACTTTCTTGAGTCGTGCCTTCTCTCTTGCCTATTCTTCATTCACAGGCCGCGACCCCCTTCGAGACCCCGAATAACTGAACCCGCGGGACGGGGACAAAAATTGGGGAAGAGCCTGGAACATATTGGCACAGGAGAAAACTTCCTGAAGAGAACACCAACAGCCCAGGCCTTAATGTCAACCATTAATAAATGGGACCTCATTAGTCTGAGAATCTTCTGTAAGGCAGGAGACACTGTCAAGAGAACAAAGCAACAGCCTACAAACTGGGAAAAGATCTTCACCAACCTTACATCTGACAAAGGTCTAATATCCAAAATATATAAACAACTCAAGAAATTAAACACCACCAAACCGAATAACCCAAATGAGAAATGGGGCTTGGAACTAAACAGAGAATTCTCAATATAGGAATGTCAAATGGCTGAGAAACACTTAAAGAAATGCTCATCTCCTTAGTCATCAGGGAAATGCAAATCAAAACAACTCTGAGATTCCATCTTACACGCATCAGAATGGCTAAGATCAAAAATTCAAGTGACACCACATGCTGGCGAGGATGTAGGGACAAGTGAACACTCCTTCATTGCTGGTGGGAATGCAAACTAGTACAGCCACTTTGGAAATCTATCTGGTGTTCTCTCAGAAAAATAGGAATAGGGCTTCCTCAAGACCCAGCTATTCCACTCCTTGGAATATACCCACAAGATGCTCCAGCACACCACATGAAAATGTGCTCAACCATGTTCATAGCAGCCTTATTCATAATAGCCAGAATATGGAAACAGCCTAAGTGTCCCTCAGTAGAAGAGTGGATAAAGAAACTGTGGTACATATACACCATGGAATACTACTCAGCTATTAAAAGCAAGGAACTCCCGAAATTTGTAGATAAATGGATTGAGCTAGAAATGATGATAATGAGTGAGTTAACCCAGAAGCAGAAAGAATCAAATGGTATATACTCACTTATATCTGCATACTAGCTCAAGGGGCATTCCCACGAAAGCCTTCACCTACCAGGAAAGTGGGACAGAGGGGAGGACATCCTTTTGGGACTCTAAATGAGAGACTCATGGGAGAATAGCAAAATAAAAGGATCCATATGGTCCTAGAAACCTATAAGTAGAACATTATGATAGGCAGATTGGGCCCAGGGTTCCCGCTTAAACTAAGGCACCAACCAAGGACAATACAGGTGGTAAACTTTAAACCCCTTCCCAGATCTAGCCAATGGTCAGAACATTCTCCATAGTTGAGTGGAGAGTATGATATGACTTTTTCACGTACTCTGGTGCCTCACATTTGACCATATCCCCTGGAGGGGGAGACCTGGTAGCACTCAGAGGAAGGACAGCAGGTTGCCAAGAAGAGACTTGATATCCTATGAGCATATACGGTGGGAGGTAATCCCCCTCAGGGACAGTCATAGAAGAGGGTAATAATGGGAAAATGGGGGGGAGGGAAGAATGGAAAGATAAAAGGGATGGGATAAACATTGAGATGTAACAAGAATAAATTAATTTGAAAAATGCAAAAAAAAAAAAAAAAAAAGAAAGAAAAAGAAAAAAAAGAAATTAAACACCACCAAACCAAATAATCCAATTAAGAAATGGGGCTTGGAACTAAAGAGAGAATTCTCAACAGAGGAATACCAAATGGCCAAGAAACAGTTAAATAAATGCTCAACCTCCTCAGTCGTCTGGGAAATACAAATCAAAACAACTCTGAGACTCCATCTTACATCCATCAGAATGACTAACATCAAAAATTCAAGCAACACTACATGCTGGTGAGGATGTGGAGGGAGAGGAACACTCCTTCATTGCTGGTGGGAATGCAAACTAGTACAGCCACTTTGGAAATCTATCTGGTGCTATCTCAGAAAACTGGATATAGGGCTTCTATAAGACCCAGCTCTTCCACTCCTTGGAATATACCCAGAAGATGCTCCAGTACACAACAAGAAATTTGGTCATCCATGTTCATAGCAGCCTTATTCATAATAGCCAGAACATGGAAACAGCCTAAGTGTCCCTCAGTAGAAGAATGGATAAAGAAACTTTGGTACATATACACTATGGAATACTACTCAGCTATTAAAAACAATGAATTCCCGAAATTTGTGAATAAATGGATTGAGCTAGTAATGATCATAATGAGTGAGTTAACCCAGAAGCAGAAAGAATCAAATGATATATACTCACTTATATCTGCATACTAGCCCAAGGGGCATGTCCCATGAAAGCCTTCACTTACCAGGAAACTGGGACAGAGGGGAGGGCATCCTATTGGGACTCTAAATGAGAGACGCATGGGAGAATAGCAAAATAAAAGGATCCAGATGGTCCTAGAAACCTACAAGTAGTACATTATGATAGGCAGATTTGGGCCCAGGGGTCCCACTCAATCTAAGGCACCAGCCAAGGACAATACAGGTGGTAAACTTTAAACCCCTTCCCAGATCTAGCCAATGGACAGGACATTCTCCACAGTTGAGTGGAGAGTGGGGTCTGACTTTCACACGAACTCTGGTGCCTCATATTTGACCATGTCCCCTGAAGGGGGAGACCTGGTGGCACTCATAGGAAGGATAGCAGGCTACCAAGAAGAAACTTGATACCCTATGGGCATATAAAGGGGGAGGAAAGTCCCCCTCAGGAACAGTCATAGGGGAGGGGAGTAAGGGGAAAATGGGAGGGAGGGAAGAATGGGAGGATACAAAGGATAACATAACCATTGAGATGTAACAAGAATAAATTAATTAAAAAACTTAAAAAATGAATAAAAAATAAAAATTAAATAAAAATTAAAAATTTAAAAAAAGTAATTGTGATGTCATCTTTTTTATTTTTTCCTTGATGAATATGAAGTGTGTCCTTCCTCATCTCTTTTGAATAATTTTATTTGAAAGTCTATTTTGTTAGATATTAGAATGGCTACATCAGCTTGCTTCTTGTGATCATTTGCTTGGTATATTTTTCCCAGCCTTTTATCCTGAGGTAATGTCTGTCCGCATGGGTTAGATGTGTTTCTGGAATGCAGAAAAATGTTGGATCTTGTTTATGCACCCATTCAGTTAGTCTGTGTCTTTTTATTGGAGAATTGAAACCATTGATGTTGAGAGGTATTGAGAAGTGACTCTTAAGTCTCTTCATTTTTGATGTTTGTTACAGTCAAGAGTTTGTGTGGTTGTGATTTTGCAATGGTGCAGTTATCTATTTTCTGTGTAGTTTTTTTTTTTTTTTTTTTTTTTTTTTTTTTTTTTTTTTTTTTTGTAACTTGTCCCTTTGGGGTGGACTTTTACATCTAGTAACTTCTGTAAAGCCAGATTTGTGGATAGATGCTGTTTGAATTTGTTTCTGTAATAGAATGTTTTGTTTTCTCCATCAATAGTTATTGATTATTCACTGGGTATAGTAGTCTGGCCTGGCATCTGTGGTCTCTTAGGGTTTGCAGGACCACTGTCCAGGCCCTTCTGGCTTTCATGGTCTCTGCTGAGAAGTCAGGAGTAATTCTGATAGGTTTGCCGTATTATGCTACTCTAATTTTTTCTCTTGTTGCTTTTAATATTTTTTTGTTCTGTATATTTTGTGTTTTTATTATTATATGGCGGGAAGATTTTTTTTTCTGGTCTCTTCTATTTGGTGTTATGTAGGCCTCTTGAATGTTCATATGCATCTCCTTCAGATTGGGGAAATTTTCCTCTATGATTTTGTTTGAGATATTTTCTGGGCTGTGGAGTAGAGCATCTTCTCATTCCTCAATTCCTATTATTCTCAGGTTTCATCTTTCATGGTGTCCATGATTTCTTGGATGTTCTGTGTCAGGAACTTTTCAGATTTAGCATTTTTCTTTGATGGTTATTTAGAGTTCTATGATTGTATCTTCAAGTCCTGAGGTTCTTTCCTCCATTTCTTGGATTCTGTTAGAGAAGGTCACCTCTATGTTGCTTGTTTTCTTCTCTAAGGCCTCTCGATCATGCTTTTCTTCTGTGTGTTCCTTTATCATAGATTCCGTTTTCATCTTCAGATCTTGAAGTGTTTTATTGATTTCCATCATCTGTTTGTATTTTCCTGAAATTCTTCCAGTGCCTCTCTATATATTTATTTTATGTCGTCAACCTGTTTGACTGCATCCTACTGCATTTGTTTACAAATTTTACTCATTTCTTCCATTATCATCTTCCTTATTAAGAACTTGAGGTCATTTTCTTGTATTTTGATTGTGTTTGAGTTCTCAGGGTTGCTTTCTTTGGGATAGCTGGGATCTGGAGAGGCTGAACTGTTTTTGTTTTTGTTATTTGTGTTATTATGCTGGCCTTTAGTCATTTTGCTGTCTCTGATGTTGAAAGGTAGTTTCTGGTGTCCTTGACTGGTCATTGAGAGTGGATATTTGGTGAGTGGTTATAGGTCAGGTGCCCTTGCCTGTGGGGATCAGAGAGTTCTTCCCAGGAACAGGCAGGTGACCTTGTTTACACTCCTGGAGACTTTGCTATAAACCTTATGCTTGGACTGGGTTAGGAGAGGTCGTCTTCTCTCTGGTCCCTTTCATGTTACTGTTGTTATTCAGACCAGTTGTATTTGGACCAAATTGCAGGTGGCGCTCTCTGGCTGGGCAAGTTTCTCCAAGCTGCCTGTATTTCCTGTGTTCCTGTACTCAAGACTCTGCACAGATCAGACCCACTGAGCTGTGCCACCTTTTATACCAGAGTATAGACCCTTCAGGACATTCTCGGGAGCGTGGGAGATCCTGCCAGGCCTTTGGGAACTGATACTGTCTGATAGAGACTATAGGCCTCGTATGCCGCAGCCCACAGACAGGAACTCTTTTAGACCACGGGCGGCATGTGCTCCCTACCTTTCCCACAGCTCTGTATTCAATACCCTGCTCAGATCAGACCCACTGAGCTGTGGCTGCCTTTTAGACCAGAGTAGAAACACCTCAGGGGTGTCCAGCCTCTCCTGAGAGCATGGGAGAACCTGCCTAGGTTTTGGGAACTGTCCAAGCTGGGTTCTAATTGCCAAGGTCTGCTGCTCGGTCCACTGCATCTGGCTCCAATTTAGGCCCATTCTGCCCACGGGCTGCATGCACTCTAGCTGTACTAGGTGGACGAAGATGCCTGTGCTTCTATGCAGCCCAGAGACCCCTGCAAATTGGTGTGGGGCAGGTGAAGGGGTCCAGGTTCACCCACATCCCAGGGCCTTCCCCAGGCCAGAGGCTCCGGTGTATCACACAGAATTCAGGATTTATAGGCAGACTGAAGCCAGCAGGTAAGTTCTGTTTGAGTGTCTGAAGAGGGGGTTCAGGTCCTCTGTGGGCTGTTGCTTAACCCAAGGCCAGGCCCACCAGTGGTCTGTGCTGTTTGGGACCACACTCACCTAGAGTTCTATAAATCTAGCAGTCTGTGGCTCTATTTAGGTCCTTGGTCTCCTTGTAGTACACCAGATACAGTGCGTGATAGGCACCGGCATCTTGGAACTCGAATGTTGTATATTGTTAATTTAGTATTGACATGGCATTTTCAGGAAAACAATAAATGAAAGACCTATTTTAAGAGTAATATTAATGTGGCTGGAGAGATGTCTCAGTGTTGAAGGGCATTGGCTGCTCTTCAGGAGGACTTGTGTAGCTCACAATGGTCTGTAACTCCAGTTCCAGGAAATCTGTCTGATACCATCACACAGATATACTTGCAGGTAAAAAACCAATACACATGAAATAAAAATAAACATTTTCTTTGAAAAAGAGTAACATTATATATGTGTCAATTTAAAAATGGCTTAATTGTGCTGAGTAGATATTGACACAAGCTAGAGTCATTTTTTGAAGTGAGTACCTCAATGGAGAAAATGCCCCACCCATCTGGCCTATAAGCAAGCCTACAGTGCACATTCTTAATTGATAATTGTGACAGAGCCTGGATTATTGTGGACAGTGCCATGTGAGGGCAGGTGATACTAGATCCTGTATGAAAACAGGCTAATCAGCTTGTGAACAGAAATCCAGTAACTGGAGAGCCTTCTTGGCATCTGCTTCAGTTAGTATATTCAGGTTCCTTCCTTGACTTCCTATGATGATAGACTTTGACTTAAGAGCTGTAAGCTGAAATATATTCTTTCCTTGCCAGCTTCTCTTCATCTTAGTATTTTACCACTCTAATCAAAAAGTAACTAGGACAGAAAGGAGATGTTTCATTTTATCAAAACAGTTCCATCACTCAGGGAAGTCAGAGCAGGAGTTCAGGGCATGAAACGTGAAACAGAAGCTGATGCAGAAGTCATGGTAAGATATTGCATACAGGCTTGCTTTTTATGGCTTGCTCACCCTGCTTTTTAATACCATCTGAGACCACCTTCTTACGCAAGGCACAAGCCAGAAGGGTCTGTGTCTTCTCACATCAATTACTAATTAAGAAAATGTTCTACAGACTTGACTATGGGGCCACCTTGTGGAGGCATTGTTTATTTCCCCATATATGTGTAAGTTTGCCAAATTAACAAAAATAAACAATCACATACACTTTAAATCCTTCTGAGTCTATTTTGTGTTGTTCTTAAGCATCTATGTATAGGGCTGATTACCTAGGGTTGAACATCCTTTTAGAAGGCTAGTCTGTGAAGAAAATTGATTTCCCTGTCTCAAAAGCCATCAACTGCTAATAACACTTGTTAGCAATTACTACTATGAACTTTCTCTCATCTATCTTGGTTTATAAGCAGATGTAGTCATTACATAAGTCTGCTTTAGTTGAATATATAGTTGAAATTTCATGGGTTCAATTTCCCAGTAATATACAGAAGACACTATATTAGAGAAGACATTTGGTTCTTTACATTTTTTCTGTCTCCTCTCTCATGATGTTTGCTGAGTGTTAGGTGTAGGCATTGTGTTGTTGATTTCAGTTGGGACTAGATAGCCAACTGTCAGTTATTTTAGTTTTTGATCAGTTGTAGGTTTCTATAATTGATTCTCTCTTCTACAAAATAAGGCATATTTAATGATGAATGAGAATATTTGTTTTGTTGTATAAAGATAAGCATTTCTAATTCAGTAGGAAATTATACTGGTTTAAGAAAGTTGCAGTAGTAGAGTTTTCTCTAGGGATGATGAACACACTACCCATTGGAAGCAGGCTAAGTTTATAATACTAGGAATTTATTCTCTGCTACTGAACAGGCCTTATATCCAATTAGATGGCTTTTAATCAACAAAGATATATGTATCACTATTCCACCTTTGAGGTAATTTTCCAGGTTGTTTGTTCTTACAATTAATAGGCTTTAATGTTACATGGGACTTTTTTTAACATGCAAATTTTTTATTGTTTTTATCCCTTGAAAGTTTTTATAACAACTTCCCATATTATGAAAGTTCTGTCTTTTGTTTTCCTTAACTATCGATTATTGAAGAAACTCAACCCATATCTCTGCTGAATGTGGTGGATCTCTTTACCTTGTTGAGGAATTAGATTCCGCTGTAATCATTCCTTGCTTCTTTGTTTCCTGGAATGAACAAATAATTAGGCTTGTTTCCTTCTTCAGCTCTAGAAAAAAACATTTAAATGGGAAAAAGGCTCTGGCACCTTTTATACATAAACACATATATTTTGATGCATGTTTTAATGTAAATTATGAATATTATTGTGTTTTATTTCATTAATTAATTAATTTATTTATTGTATATCCCAATTGCAGATTATCCTCCCTCCTCTTTTCCAAGTCCCTCTCTCTCCTCTATCTCACCACACTTTCTCCTCAGAAAAGGGGAGGCCTCCCATGAATATCAACTCACCTTGGCATATTAAGTTGCAGTAGACCTAGGCACAACTTCTCCTATTGAGGCTGATCTCCTATACAAGGCAAATAAGTTAGAGGAAAGGGAGCTAAAGGCAGGCAACAGAGTCAGGGAGAGCCCTGATCTTGCTATTGGGGTCACACTTAAAAACCAGGCTGCATATCTGTTACATATGTGTAGAGGACTGAGGTCCATCCCATGCATTCTCTCTGGTTGGTTTCTGTAAGCTCCTATTGGCCAAGATTAATTGATTCTGTAGGTTTTCCTGTGGTGTCCTTGACCTTTCTGCCTCCTTCAATCTTTCTTCCCCCTTCTAGCAGGCTCCCAGAGCTGTCTGTGGGCCTCTGCATTTGTTTCCATCAGTTGCTCAGTGAAGAAACTCAGATGACACTTACAGTAGGCTCCTTTCTGCAAGTGCAACAGAATATCATTACCAGTGTCAAGGGTGAGCTCTCTCTCATGGTATAAGTCTGAAGTTGGACCAGTCTAATATTGTGTTTTAAAGTAACTTGTACATTCTGTATGTGTTTGATTTTGCACTAATTGTGTAAACACACACATATATAAAATTATATATATATATGAGTTATTTGTTTTATCAATTCATTTTAAATTGAATTTTGTCTTCTAATAATTTAAATAATTATATTCCAATATTAAATTATTAAATAATATATTCTTTTCTTCACTTTGTTCCTTTTTTATTTATTCATTTTTATGGTGGATTATTCTCATGTTTAATTTGATAAAAACATATATACACATACACAGATATAGGTGTATTAATGTGTATTCACGTCTTCTTGTGTACAGCTAGGTGGCATTCTCAGAATGTGCTATGTGGATGACAACCAAATTTGTTCCAAGTGTACTGCTTCACAGTGAGAAAATATCTTCTGTTTGGTTATTCAGAACTATTCAGAACTCAGGATATGGATCAAAACTTACATCTGTTCATGAAAACCTTAATTAAAAGACAGAATTAAAGAAAATTTAAGAATCCTCCAGTAGGCCTACTATGGCTTTCATGTCTCCTGGTGAGATTTCCCTTTTCCTGTTTTACGGGGTAAAACAGATACATGTATATACATGAAAGATGCATTGTTGAAAGTGTTTTACTTCCAAGGAAATTATTAGACTATGATTCTTGGTTGCAATTGAGAAAAATAAGATATGCTGGTAAAAGGTCATCTTGTAGTCTAAATTTATGAAGAGAGATTGTTTTGATTGCTTCTGTTATTATCCCCACCTCTCCCCCAGTACCCCTGGAAAATCTACTTTTTCTCCTTCCCAGATAGATGCATGTGGTCTCTTGAGTCCTCCTTGTTATTTAACATCTCTGACTTTCTCTTGGTCTGTAGATTGTAACAAATGTCCACTTATAAGTGAGTATAATCCATTCTTACCTATCTGGGTCTGAGCTACGTTACTTAAGATGGGTGTTTCTAGTTTCATTCATTTGCCTGCAAATTTTGTTATGTTCTTGTTTTCTAATAGCTGACAAGTACTATATTTTATCAATGTAACATATTTTATTCATTCATTCTTTAATTGAGGGACATTTATGTCATTTTCAGTTTTTGGCTACTATGAATAAAGGTTCTATAAACATAGTTGAGAAAGTGTCCCTGTGGTAGGATGGACCATTTGAAGGGTATACGCCCAAGACTCCTATAGCTGAGTCTTGAGATAGATTCATTCCTTATTTTTGTAGGAACTTCCATATTGATTTCCATAGTAGCAGTGTAAGTTTGCACTCCCACCAGCAGTGGAAGAGTGTTCAAATTTCTCCACACCTTCTCAAGTAGGAGCTGTCACTGTGCTTTTGATCTAAGTCATTCTAAGAGATGTAAGATGGAATCTCAAAGTAGTTTTGAATTGTATTTCACTCCTGGATACATTCTGAACATTTCTTGTTTCTCAGCCATTTGAGATTTCACTATTGAGAACTCTGTTTGGATCTGTATCATATTTTTTATTTAGATTATTTGGTTAGTTGATGTCTACTTTTTAAAACATGTATTATTTATTCATACACATTACATCCTGATGCCAGCCCTCTCCTGAAAATCCCATCTGATGCCTCCTTCCTCTCTATCCGATTCTACTTTTTCTCAGCGAAGGGGAGACACCAAAGAAATACCAACTCACCCTGACATCTCAAGTTAGAGCAAGATTAAACACAGCCTCTCAGACTGAGGCCTGACAAGGCAGCCTATCTAAGTAAAAGGGATATACAAAGGCAGGCAACAGAGTAAGAGACAGCCCCTACTCCCATTGTTATGGGACCCACAAGTTGAGAAACTATACACTTGCTGTACATGTATGATGGGGGTCTAGGTCTATCCCATGCATGTTCTTTGCTTCAGACACTTTGAGCTCCAATGAGACAGATTAGGTTACTTTGTAGGTCTTCTTGTGGTGTCATTGACCCATCCAGCTTCCTCTGTCCTTCCTTCTACTCTTCCACAAAACTCTCCAAGTTCATCCTGCTGTTTGTGTGTGAGAAGAATTGTAAGGTTTGTCCCAGGTGAAAACAGTCTTGGTGGGCTTTGCAACTTTGAAACAGCACGGAGGATAGATTGAATTGAGCCATCCTGGGTCTGAAATTCAGGAAGTGAACTGGGGGACTCCAGCCGGGCTATTGTGTTTCTAATGGAACATCCATAGGGGCAGGGATCCTGCCCCAGACCTGCCATTGCATGCCTGAAAGAGATGCAGGAGGAGAAGAGAGGAGAAGGGTGCATCTTTTGTAGCAAGATTGCACATGGATTTGGGGAGAGACCAGTTTAAAAGCCAGACCAGCATGCAGGCCAAAGACACCTGGGTATCCATCCCATGGAACAGATACTGGAAGGTTTACTTTTGTTTCCCTTTAACCCTAATTCCTTCTTGTATAGCATTGTTTGACTGAATAATAAAGTCTAATTGTTAAGAAACAGAGCCAACATTTGGATGTGGGGCTCTGCATCTGTTTACATCACCTGCTGAATGAAGCCTCTCAGTGGACAGTTATGCGAAGTTCCTGTCTGCATGTATCACAGATTATCATTAATAGTGACAGGAGTTGGCTCTCCATCATGGGGTAGGTCTCAGTATAGGCTAGTCATTGGTGTATCATTCCCTCAGTCTTTGCTCCATCTTTATTGCTATCTTTCTCATAGACCAGACAAATTTTGTGTTGAATCTTTTATGGGTGGGTTCTTGTCCATCTCCCTCTACTGGCAGTTCCATCTGACTACAGCAAGTGGCTGATTCAGGCTCCTTAAACTGTGCTGCTAGGAGTATCAACTAGGGTCAAACTCACAGCCTCCCAACAGCCTCCACTGGCACAGAAATTCTGTTCTCTCTCCTGGTCCTTCTCATCCCCCCATTCCTCACACCTGATCTCCACCCCTGTTATTCCCAGTCCATTCTCTTATCCAGTTCCCTCCTTCCATTTACTTCAGATGTCTATTTTATTTCCTGTTTTGAGTAAGATTCAAGCATCCTCCCTTGGACCTTCCTTAGTTTCTTTGCATCTGTGTATTGTAGCATGGTTATCTTGTACTTGATGGCTATCATCCACTTACAAGCAAGTATGTACCAGGAATGTCTTTATGGGTCTGGGTTAGTTCACTCAGGATGATTATTTCTAGTTCCATCTATTTGCCTGCAAATTACATGATGTTTTTGTCTTGAATCGTTGAATAGTATGCCATTGTGTAATCGTACCACATTCTTCAAATCAATTCTTCAGTCGAGGGACTTCGAGGTAGCTTCCACATTCAGGGTTTGAACAAATAAAGCTACCAAGAACATATATGAGCAAGTGTCCTTTTGACATGGTGTAGCTTCATTTAGGTATATGCCTAGGAGTAATGTAGCTGGGTCTTGAGATAAGAGTATTCCCACTTTTCTGAGAAACCTTGAGATGGGTTTTCACAGTGGTTATACACATTTACAATCCCACAATCAATGGGAAAGTGTTCTCATTGCTCTAGATCTTTGCTAACCTGTGCTGTCACTAGAGATTTTTATCTTAGACATGTGGACTGCTGTAACATGAAATCTCAGAGTCATTTTTATTTGGATTTACCTGATCCCTAAAGATGTTGAACATTTTTAAGTGCTTCTCAACCATTAGAGATTCCTCTGTTGAAAATTCTGTTTAGCCCTCTACCACATTTTAAAATTGGGTTGTTTAGTTTTTTGAATATATATATAATTAACCCTCTATGGGATGTAGGGTTAGTGAAGATTTTTCCCAAACTGTAGGCTGCAGTTTTGTCCTATATACAGTGTCTTTTGCCTTACAGAAGATTTTCAACTTCATGTATTCTCACTTATTGATTGTTGATCTCAGTGTCTGAGCTATTGGTGTTCAGAACACATTCTGTTGGTGTACCATTGCATTCAAGGTTATTCCTTACTTTCTCTTCTATTATATTTAGTATATCTGGATTTATGTTGAGGCCTTTGATCCATTTATACTTGAGGTCTGGGCAGGGTGGTAAATATGGATCTATTTACATTCTTTGACATGCAGGCATCTAGTTAGACCAGCAACATATGTTGAAGATGCTTTCTTTTTTTTTCCTATTACATAGTATTGGGGTATTGGCTTCTTTGTCAAAAACCAACATCCCTATATCTGTGGCTTTATTTCTGGGTTTTCAATTCAATTCCATTGATCAACCTGTCTGCTTTTATGCCAACCATGTATATTTTATTACTATTAATCTGCTGTACACCTTAAAATCAATGATGGTGATATTCCAGATGTTCTTTTCTGGTACAGAATTGTCTTAGCTATCCTGAGTTTTTTTCTTTTCTATATGAAGTTGAGGATTGTTCTTTCAATTTTTGTAGATAATTCTTTTGGAATACTGAAGGTAATTTCATTTTATCTGTAGATTACTTTTGGTAAGAAGGCAATTATTGCTATGTTAATCCCTCATCTTACCATCCTCTGATATATTTTTCAATTTCTTTCTTCAGAGACTTGAATTATTTTTAATACAAGTCTTTCACTTGCTTGGTTAGGGTTACACCAAGGTTCTTGGTTATTGTGAAGGATATTATTTCCCCAATTTCTTTTTTTAGCCAGTATTTTGTATAGAGGAAGGCTACTGATTTTTAAAGCTAATTTTGTGTCCAGCTACTTTGCTGAAGGTGTTTATCAGCTGTAGGAGCTCTTCATTGAATTATTGGGGTCACTTATGAATACTACCATATCATCTTCAAATAGCAACACCTTGCCTTCTTTCTTTAATTCATATCCCCCCTTGGAATCCTTTAGCTGTCTTATTGCTCTATCCAGAACTTCAAGTAATATATTACATAGATACATAGATATTGGGAAGCCTAGTCTTGTTCCCAATTTTAGTTGAATTGCTTAAAGTTTCTCTCTTTTTTATTTGATGTTGGCTATATGCTTGTATATTGCTTTTATTATAGTTAGGTTTGAATCTTATATCTATGATCTCTCCAAGACTTTTACCATGAAAGGGTGCTTTATTTTTTCAAAGGCCTTTTCAGCATGTGGTTTTTTGATCATGTGGTTCTTTCTTTGAGTTTAGTTATATGGTGGATTAAATTAATGGATTTTTGGATGTTGAACCATGCCTGCATTCCTGGAATGAATACTACTTGATCACGATTAATGATGTCTTTTATGTGTTCTCGGATTTGGCTTCAAATATTTTATTGAGTATTTTTGCATCAAATCCATAAGGGATATTGGTCTGAAATTTTTGATTTTTGGTTGAAACTTTGTGTAGTTTAGGTATCACGGTGACTATAGCATCATAGAATGAATTTTGCTAGGTTCTTTCTGTGTCTATTTTGTGGAACAATTTGAAGAGTATTGGTTTTAGTTCTGGTAGAATTTTGCACTGAAATCATCTGGTGCTCTGCTTTTTTTTTTTGGTTGGGAGACCTTTAATGACTACTTTTGTTTTCTTAGGGTTTATAGGGCTATTTAGATTGTTAAACTAATCTTGATTTAACTTTGGGGTTCTGGATTCTAGATGCTGCAGTTGCAGTTGCCTTTACTGAATTGTTAGTTTGCTGTTTAATGGGTCTTCTGGAATCCTAATGATGAAAAATGGAATTGCTCAAAGGAACTAAGTCTGAAAAAGTATACTTCTCCTGTTCCCACTAACATTTTTTTTTATCTTATCTGGGATAAGTGGGTTGGAATGGAGGGATAAACATTAAAGAACTCCAAATAAAATAGATTTCAAAAAGGTAAACGCCTACACTTTTATTTTTGCTGTTTTAGAGTTATTAATTTCCTGTATTTTCTTGGATGTAATTAACCTCCTGTGGTTGGGATGGACTTTTTCTTCTAGCATTTTCCATAGGGCTGGATTTGTTGATAGATATTGTTTAAATTTAGTTTTGCTTGGAATATATTATTTTCTTCAGCTATGATGATTGTGAGTTTTGCTGGATATAGTAGTCTAAGTTGGCATCTGTGTTCTCTTAGAGGCTGCGAGGCATGTGCCCAGAGACTTCTAGATTTTAGAGTCTCTCTTGAGAATTCAGATTTAATTCTGATAGGTTTGCCTTGATAAGTTGCTTGATCATTTTCCCTTGCAGCTTTTAATATTCTTTCTTTTCTATAGATTTAATGTTGAGATTATTATGTGATTGGAGGACCTTCCTTTTTGGCCCAATCTGATTGCTCTTATATATGCATATTCTAGTTCTATAGGCATCTTTTTCTTTAGGTTGATCCAATTTTCTTCTATGATTTCATTGAACATATTTCTGGTCCTTGGATTTGGGACTCTTCACATTCTTCTATTATCTTCATTAGATTTGTTTTAAGGCCATTTTCCTGTGCTAGAGCTATGTTAAGATAGCCTGAGCCTGCTGTAGTATGATACCTGTGTTTTGGTGGTTCCGTATTTCCCTGTCTCTTATTTATCTCTGGTGTTCCTTGATAGCTAGAGGATTCTTTTTCTATGGGATTGCATAGACTTCTGGGGATAGAGGCTGAGATGATGACCTCTGATGGCTGCAGGCCTCTGGATATACAGAAAGGCTCTAGGAAAGGACCAGTAGTGGTAGTGGGGAGCATGACATAGCTCACTGTGCCGGGGCTTGCCTAGTGGCTCCAAGCAATCAGAGGGCTGGAACATAGAAGTCTCATCTATTTATTCCAGGTGACTGCAGGCCTCTGAGGATAGAGATTGAACTGTGGGCCTGGAATAGGGTGTACAAGGGATAAAGCAGAGATCACCATTTTTAGGTTTTTTGGGAAGTCTGGAGGCCAGCTTGGAATTGTGAGCAAAGGATGTCACGAGACAATCATGCAGGAATGGACTTAAGGCAATCATGTGAGCTAACAGGAGGTGGCCCACTGTGTTGTGATCTATTAGGCAAAGTGCCAGGGTAGTTCATCTTTAGATTCTTTTTTGCTTCTGATTGCCTTTATATGCTTGTATTTCCTATACCCTTCATATATATGTATATGTAAATATATAAAAGATTATATATGCATAGTCCAACCAAAATATCCTCCATTCATGTGGTTAAATATTTGTATACTATCTTTTATCCAGACAACTGTAATGAAATCATAAAAACAATCCTCTTGGCAAAAGATATTTGGATTCTGCATTAATTAGCTTATAATTAACATGAAATACTGTCAGTAAAAGTAACAACATTATTTTGTGGTCAGTAGTATTGCATTATATGTTTCCTCAAAGATTTGTGGAGGGGGTAGAGGAATTAAAGAGGAAATACATGACCAAAATATTTTGAATTAGAAATTAATGAAATTTTAAGAGGATCCTGATTTTAAAATATCTGTGTCACATAAAAATCTGCAAAGTCTTTAATGGATTTTGTAAGTCATATACAATGAGGTGCAAATAAATAACAATAACAACAACAACAACAGCAATAATAATAATAATAATAATAATAATAATAATAATAATAATAAAGACTTCTACTGTCTTATTTCTTTTATTGATTTATGCAAATACAATTTCTGAATAACTTGGTTATCCCTTAGTTACAATTGACTTTTTTCATAATGCTGATATGATAAAATTACACCAAAATAAGGTACTAGCAAGAAAGAATTCTCAAATATTAACAAAAACCCTTAGGACTCTGTTTCAAGTGACAATTTAAAAAATTAGGCCATGTATTTCCTAGTACTAGAAGGATTCCTACAGAGATAGATAACTCTCAAACAAGTTTAAATGAGAAAACAAATTATAAGCTACTGTGCTATGATTGCTAACTTGAAGATTGCCTTTTAGTACCATTTGAAAGCCTGATAAGATTACATATTTTTCAGTGATCACTTACAAAAATCGTATATCATGTCTCATGGTGTTAAGAAGAAATAACAGCAAGTAAAATAAAAGGTTAAAAGAATATAAAGATTTTATTCAAAATTAAATTTATGTATGAATGATAAGATGGTTAGACGTCTACAAAATATAAAGGAAAATATAGAAGTTGTATGGGTCTGAGTAAGTTATTTAGGTATGTAAAAGAGGAGCCTTAAAAACAATACATATCGATCCACACTCCTGGATTCCAAATTCTAACCCACAACTCCTGCTGATTTCATGGAGGCCACAGTGGCACTAGGAACCTCAGAGGAAAGGCAATGCCTTCTGCCCTTTAGAGCCAGTCCAATATCCCCAAACTTCAGCCCCTTTTCTGAGCCACATAATTTGGTTCACAATTTTGGAAAATTTTACTGAAAGCAATGCAGTACTAGGAATATCAGAGAACAAGCAGATACTCGGAATCCCAGAGGCTATACATTTACTTGGAACCCTAGTGGCAACATTGGCATCCAAGACCCCAGAGATCAAACAGAGCACAAAACCCCAGCAGAGGCATCCTACTGTACCTGAAGACTTGTTGTTCATCAGCACATTAGTTCACTCACGGCAGAAGACCAGAGAAGAAATAGAAACTAAGGGATAGACATCAAAAAATAATCAATCTAACAAAAGTTAACTCAGAACTTAGCACCTAATCCTATACTAACTCCATACCCACATGACTAGAGGCCAGTATAAGAACACAATTAACAATAGCCTGGGAAACATGGTACCACCAGACATCAGTTTTCCTACTACAACAGGCCATGGATATTTCAATACTCCTAAACCACAAGAAAATGACCTTAACTCCAATCTTATGAATATTATAAATTCCTATAAAGAGGAAATAAGTAAATACCTTAAAAAAGTCAAGGAAAAGGCATTGAGCCAGGCTAAGGAAATGCATAAAACTATTCAATATCTGAAAATAGAAATAGAAGTAATAAAGAGAACACAAACTGAGGGAATCCTGGAGGTGGAAAATCTAGGTAAGCCAACAGAAACTACAGATGCAACAATAACCAAAAGAATACAAAATGTGGAAGAGGGAATCTCAGGTGTAGAAGATACAACAGAAGAAATTGATATCTCACTCAAAAAAATGTTAAATCTATAAAGTTCCTGACAAAAAATGACCAGAAGTTGAGAGCCCTATGAAAAGACCAAACCTATGAATATTAGCTATACAAGAATGAAAGGATTTCCAGCTGAGAAGACCTGGAAACATTTTTAACAAAGTCTTAGAAGAGAAATTTCCTAGCCTAAGAAAGAGAATCCTGTACCTGCATAATAATCTTACATACAACAAATAGATTGGACCAGAAAAGAAAGTATCTGCACCACATAGTAGTCAAAACAATAAATTTACAGAAGAAATAATGAATACTAAAATCTAGGGGATAGGCCAAGTAACATATAAAAGCATACTTATTAAAATAATAACTGACTTCTCAACAGAAGATCTAAAAGCCAGAAGGGCCTGCACAGGAGGCTTGCAGTTTCTTAAAGATCACAAATGTGAGAACAAATTATCATACCCAGTAACACTCTGAATCACCATAAATGTGGAAAATAAGATATTCCATTGCAAAACCAAATTACAAGTTCAGGACTATAAAATGTACTAGAAGGAAAATTCCAACCCAAAGATTTTAACTACAACCAAGAAAGCACTGGAAATAAAGTAGAGACACTATTGTGTGTACTGTATGGATGATTTGCCTATAAATTAAAAAAAAAGTACCACCCATAGGAAAGTGTAGGATAGAAGGTGGGAATTCCAAAACACAGAAAGAATTCTGGGATAGGGCCAGGCATAGGCACAAATTTGCCCAAGATGTGAAGAAGACGAGTGCCTGAGACCAGAGTAGAGGTAACCATCCACATAAAAAAATGTATATTAGTATAAATGGGTTATTTTACATTATGAGCTAATGAGAGAAAAAGCTAGGTATATATCCTAGGTACTTGTAAAACCCACTCCCTGTTATATATGGAACCCATAATAGTAGGCTTGTAATCCAATATTACCTAAAAATGCTAGCTTAAAACACAAGATAGAGGCATTATTCCGAAGCTTGACCAAAAGGTCAGACAAGGCCACTTTAAGGACTGCCTCGATGGTGGGCAAAACATTTGACTGGAGGCTAGTAAGTAATGAATAGAGCAGAGAACTGGATCCTGACAGCAATTTTGTAGATAAACAGAAGGCCTGAACTCATTAAATGAGAAGAAAAGCAGACCTGAGGCTTTGGCACCCCTGAAGGCAAAAATCTTCCCAGACATTTAGCAGGGGATCCACTACATTTACCAACCATACTGGGGCAGCTAACTGAGCTGGCAGTTTCCAAAGCTGCATTGCAATTTCTCAGAGATTGTACCCTAAGCACCCACACTGCCAGCCACTCGGCAGGAGCTGGGCATCTGTTGTGGCACATGGACCCAGGACTGCTGGCCCCTTCGCTGGTAAGCAAAAGACTGGGGTGGGGCCAACAGTTCTCACGATCATCACAGCCAGGGGTGTGGTGCATTAAAAGCAGCACAAGACACAAACTGAGAAGCCCCATGTTTCTAAACTTGTAAGGTATTGAGTTTGGAAAACTATAAAAGAGCAGAAAAACTGGATGTAAGATACCATCGAAAAATATTTGGTTTGAAAATAGAAAATTTAAAGAATTTAGGGAGAAAGTTGGAAAAAAATAATACCTGTGTTAAAACTTTAAGGAAAACACAATGACAATGCATCTTTATTGTGTACAACATCGTTTTGCTTGTCAGAAACCAAATGGTCATTTTTAACTGATTATTACAGCTTTGTATATCATCTATATGACAATATGGCATAAAAATTGTTACAGAAATGTCTTATAATCCTACAGTCCTAACAATTATGGAAAGAATTTAAGAAGAAGTGCTCATAGAATAGAAAGGGGATAAGGAATATTCCAGGGATAGATAAAATGGTGCTTTCTGGCTATGAATTTTTTAAATGTCAATAGCACAGCTATGAAAACACTGAAATTTAGAAAGGACTGATGATATATATATATCAACATATAAATATTAATTCAAAATATTGACGTGGAAGAATGGAAGAAATGAGGTATATTGCATTAGGGATGATATCTTTTTATTTTTCCAACAGGAAAATAAAAGCAATGTCTTCCATCCAAACTGTTAGAACTCAGAGATTTAACAGAGGGAAACCCCTGAAGATCTTAGCTACAGATAGGAAGAAGGAAATAAAAGAGACAAAGAAAGGCAATGTATATGCTGATCCTTCTAATTGGGAAAAGCTCTGAGACTTGAATGTCTAGGATAGGTGGCTGATTCATATTGTCTACAGCAGCAAACTATTTGTCTACTGTCAGTCCTGAGAGGGCCTCTTTCCCAGCAGCAGAAAGCTTAATTCTGAGGACTATTGTGAGAGAATAAATGCCAAAGACCAGAGAGAGTTGATGGCTCTGAGAAAGAAGGCTGCTATGCCAACTGCTGCTCCCACCTGTACCTCATTGTTGCTCTTGATGTAGTTTGATAAGAAGAAGTTGGAGATATCCTGAACCAAGATTGGTCTTACTCCAAAGAACCTACCGACCCTAAACAGCAAGAAGTAGCAAAAGACAATTATGCCTCCTCTCCCCCAATAACCTTCTTTCTCTCCTACTTGGTGTCAGGGTATTGGAATGTATTGGATTAGAGAAGAAAGAACAAATTACTAGAAAATAAATAGGATTAAAGTGATGTTAAGGGCCAGGCGGTGGTGGTGCACGCCTTTAGTCCCAGCACTCGGGAGGCAGCGGCAGGCAGGTCGCTGTGAGTTCGAGGCCAGCCTGGTCCCCAAAGAGAGTTCAGGACAGCCAAGGCTACACAGAGAAACCCTGTCTCAAAAAACCAAAAAATAAAATAAAATAAAATGATGTTAAATATAGTACGGTTCACTCAGGAAACACACTTATACTATAAGTAGACATTATATTGTGTACTTCTCTAGTTCCTGTGATAAAGTACGTAGAAGAAATAAAATAAAATATAGAGTTTATTTTGGCTCACAGTTCAAAGACACAGAGTAGGTCATGGTGTTAGGAGTTAAGGTGGCTGGTTTTATTGTGCCCATGTCAGGAAACATACGAAGAAAAATGTTAGCACTCAAGTTTCTTTCTTCTTTCTATATGGAACTACGGCAGCAGCTCATAGAATGGTTATGCTCAACATTTGGGTGCATCTTCCCACCTTAATTAAATGACCACTTAACTTTGGTTGTATATATTCCCAGACATTTGTCTTCTTGTTGATTCTAGCTTGTCAATTAATGTTAACCATTACAGACATATTGCCATGCACCAGAGCATTATCTTGCAATGTTGAACAGAAAAGACAAGGTATATCTCATCCTTTCAACTACTGTTGACTGAAAGAAATATCTAAAATACAGGAGGATACTGTCTTTTGGGCCCCTATAACTTATGCCAAATTCATATTATTGGGGTGAAAAATCATGATCAATCTACTTAGGAATGTAAGTGGCCCATAAATTTCAGTTTGGAAATTATGATGCCAAAACTGAAACTTTGCTGGGGTTCACTGACAAGATCAATAGTTAAGACTCTAAACAGTCACTGGTCATTAATATTTCTCAATATTACCTCAGGGTAAAAGGTATTCCAAGCAAGTGGTCACAAGAAGCAATATCTAACAAAATAGATATTCATCTAAAATTAATCAAAAGAGATGAGGAAGGACACCTCATACTCATCAAAGGTAAAGCCAAGCAAGATCACATCACAATTTTGAACAACTATGCTCCTAATACAAGGGCAACCAAATTTGTAAAAGATCTATTAGCGAAGATTAAACCACATGTCGATCCCCACACAATAATAATGGGAGCCTTCAACATCCCTCTCTCACTGAAGTATAGGTCAGTGAAACAGAAACTAAGCTGAGAAATAATATCATTAACCAATGCCATGAATCAAATGGATCTAAGGGGTATCTACAGAACTTTTCACCAAAACAAAAAGGAATATACCTTCTTCTCTGAACCCCATGGAACATTCTCAAAAATGGATCACATAGTAGGTCACAAAGCAAGCCTCAGCAGATACAAGAAGATTGAAATAATACCTTGTATCATATCAGATCACCATGGTCTTAGGCTGCACTTCAAAAACAACAGAAATAACAAAAAGCCTACACATACATGGAAACTCAACAACTCTCTTCTTAATGACACCTGGGTCAGGAAGAAATAAAGAAAGAAATTAAAAACTTCCTGTAATTCAATAAAATGAAGAAAGAGCATACTCAAATTTGTGGGATATATTGAAAGCAGTACTAAGAGGAAAATGCATAGCACTAAGTGTCTTTAAAAAGAAATTGGAAACATCCCATATAAGAAACTTAACAACACAGCTGGAATCCCTGGAAAAAAGAAGAAACACCCAAGAGGAGTAGACAACTAGAAATAATCAAACTCAGGGCTGAAATTAATAAATTAGAAACTAAGAAAACAGTCCAAAGAATCAACAAAACCAAGAGCTGGTTCTTTGGGAAAATCAACAAGATAGACAAAATGTTAGCCAATCTAACTAAAAGACAGAGAAACACTATCCAAATTAACAAAATCAGAAATGAAAAGGGAGACATAACAACAGACACCGAGGAAATACAAAGAATCGTAAGAACCTACTTTAAAGGCATTTATGCCACAAAATTCAAAAATTCAAGGGAAATGGACAAATTTCTCGACCGATTCCATTTGTCAAAATTGAACCAAGACCAGATAAACAAATTAAATAGCCCTATTTCGCCTATAGAAATAGAAGAAACCATTGATAGTCTCCCAACCAAAAAAAAAAAAAAAAAAAAAAAAAAAAAAAAAAAAGCCCAGTGCCAGATGGTTTCAGTGCAGAATTCTACCAGTCCTTCAAAGAGGAGCTAATACCGATACTATTCAAGCTATTCCAAAAGATAGAAATGGACGGAATATTACCAAATTCTTTCTATGAGGGCACAGTCACATTGATACCTAAACCTCACAAAGACCCAACAAAAAAAGAGAATTTCAGACCAATTTCTCTTATGAACATTGATGCAAAAATACTCAACAAAGTACTCGCAAAGCGAATACAACAGCATATCAAAGACACAATTCACCATGACCAGGTAGGCTTCATTCCAGGCATGCAGGGATGGTTTAACATACAGAAATCCATCAATGTAATGCATCATATAAACAAACTGAAAGAGAAAAACCACATGATCATCTCTTTAGATGCAGAAAAAGCATTTGACAAAATCCAACACCCATTTATGTTTAAAGTTCTGGAGAGATCTGGAATACAAGGCACTTATCTAAACATAACAAAGGCTATATACAGCAAGCCAACAGCCAACAGCAAATTAAATGGAGAGATACTCAAGGAAATTCCTCTAAAATCGGGAAACAGACAAGGCTGCCCTCTGTACCCATATCTCTTCAATATAGTTCTTGAAGTTCTAGCCAGAGCAATAAGACAGCAAAAGGAGATCAAGGGGATCCAAATGGGAAAGGAAGAAGTCAAATTATTTTTATTTGCAGATGATATGAAAGTGTATATAAGTGACCGGCAAAATTCCACCAGAGAACTCCTACAGCTGATAAACACCTTCAGCAAATTGGCAGGATACAAAATAAACTCAAAAAAGTCAGTAGCTTTCCTGTATACAAATGACAAACAGGCAGAGGAAGAAATTAGGAAAACTACTCCCTTCACGATAGCCACAAACAATATAAAATATCTAGCAGTAACTCTAACCAAGCAAATGAAGGACTTATTTGAAAAAAACACTTCAAACCTCTGAAGAAAGAGATTGAAGATGATATCACAAGATGGAGGGATTTACCTTTCTCATGGACGGGAGAATCAACACAGTAAAAATGTCCATCTTATCAAAAGCAATTCACACATTCAATGCAATCCCTATCAAAATACCTACAAAATACTTTGAAGATATTGAAAGATCAATTCTCAAATTCATATGGAGAAATAAAAAACCAAGAATAGAAAAAACAATCCTATACAACAAAAGATCCTCTGGAGGAATCTCCATACCTGATCTCAAGATGTACTACAGAGCAAAAGTAATTAAAACAGCATGGTACTGGCAAATCAATAGACTGCTGGATCAATGGAATCGAATCGAAGACCCAGAGATGAATCCACACACATTTGCTCACTTGATTTTTCACAAAGAAGCCAAATCTATTCAATGGAAAAAGGATAGCATCTTCAACAAGTGGTACTGGTCTAGCTGGATGTCTACATGTAGAAAAATGCAATTAGACCCTTATTTGTCACCATGCACAAAACTCAAGTCCAAGTGGATTAAAGAGCTCCACTTAAAACTAGAGACATTAATTCAGGTAGAGGAAAAAGTGGGGAAGAGCCTGGGACACATAGGCACAGGAAACAACTTCCTGAACAATACACCAACAGCCCAGATCTTAATGTCAACAATTAATAAATGGAACCTCATGAGGCTGAGAAGCTTCTGTAAAGCAGGAGACACTGTCAAGAGAACAAAGCGACAGCCTACAGAATGGGAAAAGATCTTCACCAACCCTTCATCTTACAAAGGTTTAATATCCAAAATATATAAAGAACTCAAGAAATTAAACACCACAAAACCAAACAACCCAATTTTGAAATGGGACTTGGTACTTAACAGAGAATTCTCAACAGAGGAATATCAAATGGCTGAGAAACACTTAAAGAAATGCTCGTCCTCATTAGTCATGAAAGAAATGCAAATCAAAACAACACTGAGATTCCATCTTACACCCATCAGAATGGCTAAGATCAAAAACTCAAATGACACCACATGTTGGCGAGGATGTGGAGAGAGAGGAACACTCCTTCATTGCTGGTGGGAATGCAAACTAGTACAACCACTTTGGAAAGCTATCTGGAACTTTCTCAGAAAAATGGGAATAGGGCTTCCTCAAGACCCAGCCATCCCACTCCTTGGAATATACCTAGAAAATGCCCTACCACACAACAGGGACATATGCTCAACCATGTTCATAGCTGCTTTATACATAATAGCCAGAATATGGAAACAGCCTAAGTGCCCCTCAGTAGAAGAATGGATAAAGAAACTGTGGTACAATTACACTATGGAATACTATTCAGCTATTAAAAACAAGGAATTCCCGAAATTTGTGGACAAATGGATTGTACTAGAACTGATCATAATGCGTGAGGTAATCCAGAAGCAGAAAGAGTCAAATGGTATATACTCACTTATATCTGGACACTAGCCCAAGGGTCATGTCCCATGAAAGTCTTCACTCACTAGGAATGTGGGTCAGAGGGGAAGACATCCTATAGCGACTCTAGGTGAGAGAAGCATGGGAGAATGGGGAAACAGAAGGTTCCAGCGGTCCTAGAAACCTAGAAGAAGAACATTATGATGGGCAGATCTGGGCCTAGAGGTCCTGCTGAAACTATGGCACCATCCAAGGACAATACGTACAGTAAACTTCGAACACCTACCCTGATCTAGCCAATGGACAGGACGTTCTTCACAGTTGAGGAGAGAATGGGGTCTGATTTTCAAATGAACTCTGGCACCCCATATTTGACCATATCCCCTGAATGGGGAGGCTTAGTGGCACTCAGAGGAAGGGTAGCAGGCTACCAAGAAGAGACTTGATATCCTATGTGCATATACAGGGGGAGGAGGTCCCCCTCAATCACAGTCATAGAGGAGGGGGGTAAGGGGAAAATGGGAGGGAGGGAAGAATGGGAGGATACAAGGGATGGGATAACAATTGAGATGTAATATGAATAAATTAATAAAATTTATTTAAAAATCAGAATTTCCTAGGTAAAAGTTAGGAGTATCAGAGATACATACAGAGCAATTTTAATAGGAAAATCATTAAGAAATGCTGTTAAGAGGTCATCCTTTTATTTTTTTCAAGGCAGGATTTGTCTGTGCAGCTTTGCCTATCCTGGCCTTCTTTTGTAGACCAGGCTTGCCTCTAATTCAAAGAGACCCTCCTGCCTCTGCCTCTCTGAATGCTAGGTTATAGGCATGGGCTACTGTCCCTGCCAATAAATCATCTTCTTTTTTTCAGATGAATCTGAAGGGGTCAAATATATTTAATGACATTTGAAGGAATCAGTAAAAACAGCCAGCTTGGATAAAGAAGCCTAGTCATATATACGAGAGACTGAAAATTTCACTAACAATAAGTTGTCAATTCTCTACTTCATAAAAAGTTTTGCTCCAAAACAAAACAAACTTGTCATTTGTGTATAGGAAGGCTACAGACTTTTTTGAGTTAATTTTGTATCCAGCCAATTTGCTGAAGGCGTTTATCAACTTTAGGAGTTCTCTGGTGGAGTTTTGAGGGTCACTTATGTACACTATCATATCATCTGCAAAGAGGGATAATTTGACTTCCTCCTTTCCCATTTGGATACCCTTGATCTCCTTTTGTTGTCTTATTGCTCTGGCTAGAACTTCGAGTACTATATTGAAGAGATATGGAGAGAGTGGGCAGCCTTGCCTTGTTCCCGATTTTAGAGGAATTTCCTTGAGTATCTCACCATTTACTTTGATTTTGGCTATTGGCTTGCTGTATATAGCCTTTATTATGTTGAGGAAAGTGCCTTGTATCCCCGATCTCTCTAAAACTTTAAACATGAATGGGTGTTGAATTTTATCAAATGCTTTCTCTGCATCCAAGGAAATGATCATGTGGTTTTTTATTTTCAGTTTGTTTCTATGGTGGATTACATTGATGGATTTCCGTATATTAAACCATCCCTGCATGCCTGGAATGAAGCCTACTTGGTCATGATGAATGATATCTTTGATGTGCTCCTGTATTCGTTTTGCAAGTATTTTATTTAGTATTTTTGCATCTATGTTCATAAGAGAAATTGGTCTGAAATTCTCTTTCTTTGTTGAGTCTTTGTGAGGTTTAGGTATCAATGAGACTATGGCCTCAAATCTACAAGTAGAACAATATGATAGGCAGATTTGGGCCCAGGGGTCCCTCTCAAACTAAGGCACCAGCCAAGGACAATACAGGAGGTAAACTTTAAACCCCTTCCCAGATCTAGCCAATGGTCAGAATATTCTCCACAGTTGAGTGGAGAGTGTGATACGACTTTCTCACGTACTCTGGTGCCTCACATTTGACCATGTCCCCTGGAGGGGGAGACCTGGTGGCACTCAGAGGAAGGACAGCAAGTAGCCAAGAAGAGACTTGATACCCTATGAGAATATATAGGGGGACGTAATCCCCCTCAAGAACAGTCATAGGGTAGGGGAATAATGGGAAAATTGTGGGGGGGGGAGGAATGGGAGGATACAAGGGATGGGATAAACATTGAGATGTAACAAGAATAAATTAATAAAAAAACAAAACAAAACAAAACAAAAAGTCAAGCTGGCTGCGTATGAATGACATGTCAAATTCTAGCTTCTAATTTTTCCTTACTGAATGGTGCAATATACATGTTTGAGTTCTTGTAGGAAATAGGTTTGCCCTTTGAGTAAACTCACTTAGTATTTTATGTGGCTCTAGAAAATGTATTTCTGTTTACACAATGACAAAAATAATCAGTTTTTTTATTTCTTCCTATTTAATGTCCAAAAGAATTGGGGATGTTTACAATGACACAATTTCAAAAGCATATCAATACTCAATTATAGCTCCTTCTTTGATAAACACTACACCACTTCAGTGATTAGAGACTACCAAAGCACATGTTTAAACTGGCATGAAGAAAATGCATATAACATTGGGAGAGATTTAACCAGTGAAGTTAAATTACTGGTCAGGTTTAAATCCGTTGAGAAACTCATACACCCATGCTTTCTCTCTTGAAAATAGTGTTGCTAGTAATTTGGTAACTGATAATTTGAGATAAGCGAGCCTTAACTCTCATATTTGCTGTACTAGATTTTCATTATTTCACTGCTTTTTTTTTGCCATTTTTCATTTGATACACAAAACAGTTTTCATGGATTTAATTATTATACTTCACTTTTAGCTAAGAGTCTGATATACCAATAATAATTACATAAGTATACTGCTTTCAGAGTCTGTAATATGTTTCAAATTTGATTATGAAGGAACAATTGACATACTATAAGAAAAATTAAAACTTATTAAACCAATAATTTTCATGATATGATTTTTAAATAATTTTGAGCACATTATATTTCTTGCTGAAGTACATTTTAAATTGACAACCAACATGAATATTAGAACAAAATTTTAAAATTCCCAAATTTTTAACAAGTAAGAAAAAATTACAAGAAGGGCATGTGCTTTCTTGAAGGTTAATTATTTGACAATCTTAAAAAATTCAAAAATGTTTTTCAAAACAAAGTTTACACTTATTTTCGAGTTGTATATTTATTGTTTGAAGACAGGGTCTCATGTATACACTGATGTATAACTTTGTATGAATTGCAGAATTACTTGAATGTGTACTCCTCCTTTCTTTGCTTGCTGTGTGCTGGATTACGGTTATGAACTACCACATCTGGGATTTATATTTTAGATGTTTCAATTTTATTTGTTCAAGCATTTTACTGTCTTTTTAAATTTTTATGCATGTGAGTATTTTCCTGCATTTATGTCTGTTTAAAGCACATACACCTAATCTCTACAGAGACCAATAAGCAACATCATATCCCTTTGAAATAAAGCTACAGATGGTTGTGAGCCATCAAGTGGGTGCTAGAAATTGAACTCAAGCCTTCTGGAAAACCAACCAATATATTTAACTGCTCAGACATCTCTCCAGCAAATTGTTTTGATTTTTCATAATTTCATGTTGTTAACACATTATAAGCTGACTACTAGAGTATATACATACTACTTTTTTTTAACCCCTTTCATCACTTAATGGATATCTAGGCTATTTCAAATTTCTTGCTATTAAGAGTGGAGAGGAAATGAATGTCTTTTTTAAATTTTTTATTAAACATTTTTTTATTTATTACATATACATTTATATTATTACACATATATACAATAAACTACCTACAGCTAGAAGAACCATGACACAATCAGGAATTACATAAATGTTACATTATTAGTGTTTTGGTTACTTGTATTTGACAGCCTTGAAGGAAACATCTTTCCTATCTTGGTACATCTAAAATTCTGAATGTAAAACAATATCTATCATAATTCAGCATTATCAACTTTAAACATCTATCTAGACTTAAAACATCTTAACCCCTAAACAACTAAGCTTAATCGTAAAAGTAAACACCTTCGACTCACTTATATCTGCATACTAGCCCAAGGGGCATGTCCCACGAAAGCCTTCACTTACCAGGAAACTGGGACAGAGGGGAAGGCATCCTATTGGGACTCTAAATGAGAGACGCATGGGAGAACAGCAAAATAAAAGGATCCAGAGGGTCCTAGAAATCTACAAGTAGAACAATATGATAGGCAGATTTGGGCCCAGGGGTCCCGCTCAAACTAAGGCACCAGCCAAGGACAATACAGGAGGTAAACTTTAAACCCCTTCCCAGATCTAGCCAATGGTCAGAATATTCTCCACAGTTGAGTGGAGAGTGTGATACGACTTTCTCACATACTCTGGTGCCTCACATTTGACCATGTCCCCTGGAGGGGGAGACCTGGTGGCACTCAGAGGAAGGACAGCAAGTAGCCAAGAAGAGACTTGATACCCTATGAGAATATATAGGGGGACGTAATCCCCCTCAGGAACAGTCATAGGGGAGGGGAATAATGGGAAAATGTGGGGGGGGGGGAGGAATGGGAGGATACAAGGGATGGGATAAACATTGAGATGTAACAAGAATAAATTAATAAAAAAAAAAAAAAAAAGAAAAAAGCTTCCAATCCCAATTAGTCCAGCATTTCAGGCTGTCCCACAGAGGACTCTGATCCAGCCTGGAATTTCTCAACATTTAGAAAGTGGGCCACAAATGTATTCCTAGGTTGTCTAACCACTTCCACAATTTTATTTGGGCACCTACAAAGGTATTATTTGTCCCAAATCAGCCAGAAGAAACCGTAGGAGAATGATTCCCCATTTCCTTTTTGGAGGGTCAGGTAGGTTTTTCGTTGCAGTGAATGTCTTTAAGCAAGTATATCTGTAGTAAGAGTCAGGGACCTTTAGGTATATTTCCAAGAGTGGCATATCTGGTACTCATATTAGATCTTTTTTTCCAGCTAATTCAAGAACTTCCACACAAATATTTATGTGGCTATACCAGATTACACTCCTACCAGCAACAAAAGAGTTTTTTCTACATGCTCAAAACATTGATTGTCATTTGCTTTATTAATCATCTATACGGAGTAAGATAAGATGAAATCTCAAAGGAGACTTAATTTACATTTACATAATGATTTTGGATATGGAATATTTTCTAAAATGTTTATAGCCATTTGTGTGTTATATTTTCAGAACTTTAAAAATAGTTTTCTTAAAATAATTATGAAAATATATTTCAGTCTAACAAGGAAAAATGATACCACACAATAGATACATGTTGGAGACCTAAGTCAGGATAGACTTCTGGAAGGATATGAGGGGGACTATATGAGGGACTCCTCGTAGCAGGGGCCAGGGAGGCTGAAGATGGAGGGGAAACACCAACCTACCCACAAAAAATTTTGATTCAAAAATTACCCTGCCTATAAGTCATGTAGGGATAAAGATAGAGCAGAGGTTGAGGTAATGCCCAACCAAGACATATCCCATGTGAAATATCCATGGTACTATTAATGATACTCTGCTATGATTGTAGATAGAAGCCTAGCAGAGTTGTTCTCTGAGAGGCTATACTCAGCTGTAGTTTGAGACAGATGTTGAGACTCACAGCGAAACATTGGGAAAATAATATGGAGTTTTGTGGAAAAGTGGGAATATGGACAAAATGACCTGGAGGTTACAGGAGTTCCATAAAAAGAGCAAGAGAGCCAGCTAACCAGAGTCCAAAGATTTGTGTAGACTGAAGCATTAATCAAGGACAATTAATAGAGTGGACACATGCTCCCAAATAGATGTAGCCAAAATGAGTAGCTCGGGTTTAATGTGGGTCCTTTAGTAAGTGTAGCAGACACTGTCCCTGACATGGACTCTATTGCCTACTTTATTATCACTTCCTGGCAGGGTGCCTTACCATGCCACATGGGAAAATGACAAGCTCAATCCTTATGAGATTTGATGAGCCAAGGGGATTCCACTTTTTTTTGACCATGTTTCATTTTATAAAATACTATTTTATAATTTCAGAGTTGAAGATTAAGTTAATATTTATCCATTTAACAAAATTTTATTTTCAGAAAATTTGCCCATAATTGTGCTAAGAAAATATACCCATTTTCTTTGGATTTTTCATCTTGAAGTGGGAAATTTTACTATAATCTTATGTGGATAATTACAAGAAGGTAGTGTTTACAGCTTAGAGAGCTTCTACTTCACATTTCTATGTGAATTTAATATTGACTTTAGGTTTATTCATAACTTGAAGAAATTTTATTAGAGTACTCTTAAGTATTATGTATTAGTTTCTTTTCTTGACAAGACAATGAAACATCTCATTTTAAAGTGGTTTAAGAAGGTACGTATTTATTTTGGTTTATAATTCATAAGAATACAGTCCATTCCTTGTGGTATGAAATACATGTTGGCTAGAGCAACTTGGTCTCTGGCTACAACTAGACATCAAAGAATAATGAAGGTCAGTTCCTGGTTTTATCTTTTTATTCAATCTAATACCCCAGCCTAAACATATTCAGGACATATCCACCTTTCCTTTATGGTTAAACAAATTTAGGAACTCATTCAAAAAATATCACAAAATTTTTTCCTAAGTATTTCAAAATCCAGTCAAATGAATAATAATTGTTTACCATCACAAGCCTACCTATTTTCAACTTGACACAAAAACATCATTTTTAAACAATAATGTTCTATGTCTGGATCTGAAAGGTACACTATGGTCATCTCATGACCCAAAATACATTTTTTCATCTGTAAGAATCCTCAAAATCATATAAGTATTTAGCTGTTGAAAATCTCAAATTTTAATCTCTTCTAATATTTATCATAAGGCCTAAATTGGTAGTGCCTATAATATAAAATAGATGAGAAAAGGTACCCTTTAAAATATAGGGAAATATTCTCAAAAGACATTATATATTTTGAAATGTCAATGTTTAACTCAGTACTGTGTCCAGTAAAATAAATAATGATAAGTTAAAATAATTAAAAGAAACATGTTTCTTGCATTTAATATAAAGTTAATAAATTTGCAGAGAATAATATTTTCCATTAAATCATGGAGGAAGAAGGACATTGGATCAACACTATACAAAAACACATATAGGCAAATACCAAATACTGCATCTCAGTGTCCAGCATTTGAGCCTTGTGATAGAATCATCTGTGTTCCAACAACCTTATATAATCATATCTCTTAAGTTCTGCTTCATGAAGTACACATAACCTCCATCATGTTCTGGTTCTATTCTTTGAGTGTATCTTTAGTTGATACATGTACTGATATTTTAGTATCATCAATATTGTAGTTAAAACCTAGGCCTCATCTTCACAACTTCATATAATGGTCTTTGGGGGACTCTTTGCATGTAATTTGATCATGCCTGACCTCATCTACATTGAAAAACCTTGTTGAAAGTATGTACAACCTTGTAACTCTTGTATTTTGTATATCTACAAAACTACCACCACATGGACACTGATGGTTTATTCTCCACGAAGCTTAAGACTGAGTTTGATCCCTTTCTCCTACAACTTGTACTGTCCTCTTTATGTATAGTAGGTTAAACACAAAAATATTACTTATGCAATAGATTTTAAGCAGGGAAACCGTTCAGCATAAATTCAGTTTCTCCCTTTTCAATTTGCATTTTTATAAACTAGAACCTTCAATGGATTAAATTTCACTTGATATCTTTCTTGTTATGTTAGTGGAAATTTTAATCTTTCTCCTTATTGTGCAAATCTCATTAAGGGTAATATTTGTTTTCTCTACACTTTAGTTCTCGACTACTTTAAACTTATTAATATTCTCTTCTTTATGAAATCGTACATTTCACGAATCATTCAAAATGAGAATTGGGTATGTTGCTTTTAACTGTTCTCCAACAAACAAAATTTTCTATTTCTTTTTTATTCAGCCAAACTTAAGCTTTCAATATAGAAACAGAAAGGGGTCAGGCTTTTTTCCAAATTGTAACATAAATGTTCTCTAGTATAATTACTGAAAGAATTGTTGTTCCCATCTACAATTTTGTGAACTGAAAATTCTATATGCCCAATTCTGTCAGCTTTCTGCTCTTTTTACTTTCACTATCAAGGGCTATTGAACCTTCTCTAAAACATAACTCTAGACCCCTTTTTGCTGTTCCCACAAACCATCTCCCAAACATTAGGAACCATATGAGTATAATTTCTTCAGGAACAACCTTACTTCTCAGTACTAATTTTATCTGCTAGCTTATTTTCTATCTTTTCATCTAATAACATAACAAAAATCACCTTAAGATAGAAAGGGTTGATTTTTGTTTATAATTTGGTACAGTCCATCATGGTGAAGCTTAGTTTGTGGTACTGATTAGAAAATGGAAAAAGAAAAAAGCCATTGCTCATCTTGCTTTCTTCCTTTTCCGTTTATATTCAGACTGAAGCAAAAACCCATGGGATGATATTACTGACATTCAAGGTAGGTTGTTCCATCTCAATTAAACAACTATGGAAATTACATCAAAACTCCTAAGTTACATCAAATCTAGTCATGCTGATCATGCAGATCAACCATCTTTTTACTTTACATCATCATTATTATTATTATTATTATTATTATTATTATTATTATTAATTCTATAATGAGTTCATCACTACTACATTTAGAATTTCTGTATTTCTATATTATATTATTTGTATAGGTATGATTTTCAGTATGTTTTTATATGTGTCCCTTTATCTGCTTTGCTCTTCTAAATTATTCTTAAATGATTTTAAGGTAATATGTTTGGTTGTTAATATATGAATATTTTTTTAAAATTTGCTTCCTTTTGACAATCAATTTGTGTCCATCCCTTATTTAGGTACTGATATTTTTTACTAGGATCATTCTTATACTGGGGAAAAGTGCTCATATTTGTCAGCATTTTACTGTGAGGTAAGAATCTACCTCACAATTCAGTTGTCATGGGAACCTTCATGTACATTCACAAAGCTCCAGCTTGTCCAGTCTGGTAGTTCATCTTTCCAGGTATGAAGTTTCTTTTAAACTTTTTTGGATTTTCATGTAACTTTTCAGTGACTTTTGATTATTCTATTACACTACAGTTGAGTTGGCCCTCTGTTCTATGTAATTATTTAATTATGTGCCAGGCCACTGTTTAATTATTGCCTCCTAAAAGTATCCTCTATTGTCTATGAAAGATATTCATTTTCAAGTCTCTCATGTCTACATGTTTATTATTCTTTCTCAATTATTCTTATCTAAGTATACTAATGAATTTTATACCAATATAGGAGAACATACTGTGTATTATTTTAATGTGTTAGTGTATGCTCATTAAATATGTGTGACTATACTGGCTTTTCTTTTGGTTATCAACTCAGAATATTGATCTCTTTTTACAACTAATGTTTCATTACCATCCTTACATATTCTGATATTTCTTTTTTTTTAATTTTTTTTCTTTTTTTCTTAATTTATTCTTGTTACATCTCAATGTTTATCCCATCCCTTGTATCCTCCCATTCCTCCCCCCCCCATTTTCCCATTATTCCCCTCCCCTATGACTGTTCCTGAGGGGGATTACCTCCCCCTATATATTCTCATAGGGTATCAAGTCTCTTCTTGGCTACTTGCTGTCCTTCCTCTGAGTGCCACCAGGTCTCCCCCTCCAGGGGACATGGTCAAATGTGAGGCACCATAGTATGTGAGAAAGTCATATCACACTCTCCACTCAACTGTGGAGAATATTCTGACCATTGGCTAGATCTGGGAAGGGGTTTAAAGTTTACCTCCTGTATTGTCCTTAGCTGGTGCGTTAGTTTGAGAGGGACCCCTGGGCCCAAATCTGCCTATCATATTGTTCTACTTGTAGGTTTCTAGGACCCTCTGTATCCTTTTATTTTGCTATTCTCCCATGCGTCTGATATTTCATCTTTAGTGCTGTTTTGTTTTAAATTTCAGGACTTTTAAAGAATTACCTTTAACTTTGACTACTGAATGCCCTAACAAATTACTCTAAGACTATGTATTTCTACTAATATTTAAATTAAAAACCTATTTCTTGATCAATCATCTTTATTTATTAAAAATTTTATTTTAACTTTAATTTAAGCACAGTTGACTACTTTTCAATATATTACTTTATGAAATCTAATTTTAATACCATTACATTAAAATTACTTTTTTTTATAAAATTAGCAATATTTTATATCATATTATTTATTTCCTTTTCTCTTCTTAATTAGCATAAGATTATAGTAATTAATTAGTTATTTTCTCCCTGTCTTAGAGTAGGCCAATCCTAGTACTGTGACTACTTAGCCATTTTAGAAAACTCTGAAAATTGCACTTTACAGGTAAACTAATATATTTCCAATTCATCATTGATCTTTGAGTATTGCAACAGAATATTTTACCAGGTACTACTCTCTTAATTTTTCCTTATCCTAAAATGTATGTATGATCATAATCGATTATGTTGTGTTAATTGGAACTCCTAATCTTCCTTCCTCCATATCTAGAGTGATATGCCTAAAGTCATGTAACCACAAAGTAGTCATTGAAATCTTCAGTTCTATTTTTTTGTAGAAAATTCTCACTATTATTGCACACATTAAAAGCCCCAATTCATATTTATCTCTTCTTAAAATTATACACATCATTGAATTTGTATCTATTAATTGTGCATATGCTTAATATCCCAGTTTTAGCCAATCTTACTCACGACATATATCTAGCTTGTCTTTTCCTCTGATGCTAGTTTAATCCCTTAAATTCCTAATTGGGGTTGCACTAAGGATAATGTATGCAGTAAACCTAGAACCCCTGTTCAAGTCTAGCCTATGGACAGGTCATTCTCCATGGTTGTGAGGAGAGCAGGGGACTGCCTCTGACATGAAGTCTGCTACCCCCAATTTGATCACTTCTCCTTGCTGGGGAGGCCCAGCTTGCACACAGAGGAGGGTGAATCAGGCTATTCATATGAGACCTGATAGGCTGTGGCCATATGGTGGGGTGAAGGTCCTTTTCTTTCAGAGGACTAGCAGAGGGGAATAGAGTGAAAGATGGAGGGGGGGTGGGAATAGGAAGATACAAGGGAAGGGATAACAATTTTGATATAATTTGACTAAATTAAAATAAATTAAAAAAATTTAATTCCTATTTGGGTATCCTACAGGTACATATCTCATTAAAGGGGACATGTATTTCTCCCATCTTAAATTATCTTCAGGAAGACCATGTTTCATTTAACCTTCTGGTTTCAGAATGTTCTCTTGAATTTGTAAAACAGGACTTTCCCCTTGCATGGGTTTGGAAAGATCCTGTCACTTTTTTTCAGAGAATATTACCAAACATTGATATTACTATTTTTAAAGGAGTTTACCATGACATTTCAAATTCTAAGGAAGAACAACTTGATATTTTCTCTTTTATATCCATCACTTTACTTACAAAAATGATGATTCACCAAGGGCACATAAGATAGGGTCCAAAGAGGTTTGCCTTCAGATTTTAGCTAGGTACCCAAAATCATAAGACAACCATATGCCTGTGAATAAATCTCAGTAAAATAGAACTTACCTAGCATGAATGAACCTCTTCATTCAGTCTTTCATCAGTTGTGATGCTATATGCCTTTAATTCCAGCAATTGATAAATGTAGGCAGAAGAATCAGAAATTCAGGATTATTCTTGCCTATAAAACAAGCTTAAGGCCTGCACATGAGATACTCTCTCAAGCATAATAATAGTAACAAAACTAAGCCATACATAAATGTCTCAAACACACAAAAACTAATATTAATATTGCTTACGCAAACATGATTACTGAATGGTACTTATTGACATTTTCCAGGTTCTTCTGTTCCAACAATGAATTTTGCAGAGACAAATGGGTTGCTATGAGAAAAGCGTTAGTTAAGTAAAAAAAAAAAAAAAAAAAAAAAAAAAACTACCTTGAAATTACTCTAGAACTGGATCATGGGTTTCTTCCCAAAAATGAAGAGAATGAGATTCCCATGACTTTTCATGAGTGGTTTTCTTCTTCTTCTTCTTCTTCTTCTTCTTCTTCTTCTTCTTCTTCTTCTTCTTCTTCTTCTTCTTCTTCTTCTTCTTCCTTTGCTGTTTTGTTACATGTAGCCGGTAGCCTTATTCCAAAAATCTGGTGTAATTGCTTACTTTTACATGTTAATCTTAAGATTTTCTTCCAATTTCCTATCCCTTATTCTACCTAAGGTCCACCGCAAAGAATTGTAGTACCATAAATCTTTTCCATCAATAGAAGTAAGAAGTCTTCTCTGTGAAGGGCACAGACCTTGCTTAAGAAATATCATTTTTTTTCTACTGTACCTCCCATTAGAGAGGATTCTCCACTTCATGTTCAAGGTTTTCTGTCATGAGGAGGGCTGCTCCAGAGGGCAAAGACATTTACTTTCAGAGGTTGTTGTAGTCTAGAAGATACTAGTTGAGTTATTAGATTTAGAGAACAAGAACCTTAATGATAAGCTAGAATTTGAAGCATGACTAACAGAGCCACTGTTACTCCCCATAGCAAGCACCTCATTGATTCAAAGATTGATCCCAGTCATGACTCCAAATAGATATTAGAGTTTAGATTTGAGTATCTCTTAATCATCTCCTCTAATTTTATAGGAATTTTTCAACTTTCATAGAATTATTAATTTAAAAGCAACATATTTATTAAACATTATGCTAACACTTCCCAGCTTGATTTCAAAATATCTAAAGCTCTGTAATTTTGAAATAAAATTTATGTGGGGTTTAAGGGCTTTCTCAATAGAAATTACAACAGCTTCCCATGTTCCTATACACTGATATTTCTAATTTAAAAGTGGCTTATTTTTTTTCCAAAGCTTATGTAACTCTTTCACTTGAAGATATGTCCTGAAGGAACAGTTTTCCCATATTGATATTTAGGCTACAGGCTCCTCTCTCTGTCTCCTATTGATGATTTCACTATATGGAGCATAATTTAAAAGCACATGTTGCTTTGGTGTGGGTCTTTTTTTTTTTCATACTAATTGAGAAGCATCTAAAGAATTGCTTGTGGTATAGTTGTTACATTTTAGACAAAACCATCAATAAAAGAAGTTGGTGAGATTGTATATTTACATTAAAATTGGCATAAAGAAATTACTTATTCCTATAGAAAGAAGATGAACAATAACAGCAGAATAAAATATGTTATTTGCTGGAGTGCATAAACTCCTCTGCACTGTCTTAGGATTATAAAGGAGAAAAATTATCAGGGACTGCTTTAGACCATGTAAAGCAACAATCCTAGTGGTGACACTTCACTTTGTTTGAAATTTGAGGTTCTCCAACAATTTACAGGAATAGATGTCCTCTTTTGAGTCTTCAAGTAGGATCGCTAAGTTTGAACTTTCAGATTTTATACTTGATATATTCACAGAGTGTCCATTTTTTGTGGTTTGACAACTATAGAGACGGTCAAGACCACCTTGAAGAAATTCCTTCCATCAAAAGAGCAGTCAATTTTATTGTTGTTAGGGTTTCTCTGGGTACTTCACAAGCTAAGGATATCATAGATTTAAACATATTACAGAATTGCAAAAATGCCACTAAGTAGCTTAACAGACGACTTGTCAGCTGAGGAATGGGACATTGAGAAACAATCAGGATTGGATGAATAAAAACCGGGTTGTCAATGTAACACATTGCCTGTGGAGTTAAGTATTGTCTTTGGGTATCTCTATTACCCCATGTCTATTGACTGACTAAAAGGTTATATATTCAAGAAAAGAGGCAAAGATCAAATAAGCATCTCTGCATCAATAAGTAGATTAATTTCCTTACCTACCATTTGTAAGGTAACCCAAGTTTGTTCAGTAAAGTTGAGGATGTCAGGAGATGGAATCAGCTTCCTTCAGAGGTATTATTAATCCCATGTGGTGGCTATGATGTTAAGACTGGCCTCTCTATTTTGAGAATGGGCAAAATTCACATCTCAGTGTCATGCCTCATGGAATATTGCCTAAGAGGTGAATGTAGGTTAATGGCACTTGACCATGATGCCTGTTTAGGACTTTGTACTTGAAGGATGCCTGATGTTTTCTTTTTGATTTATGAGGATTATAATTCAGATCTTTTGATACATAGACCTGGCCAATAACTCATTCAAGAGTGAACATAATTATCTGGGTCTCTTTATTTCTTCCCTTTTGTTCCCATTGGTTATCTTCCAATTATTGGTTGTTAAACAATAAGACCTTGGTGTTCAATAGCCATATCTGAGGAATCTAAGGAGTAATTTTCTATTTCTGAAGCTATCTATATATGTCCAGGAATGATTAGCTGTTAAAATGTTAATATAAAAGAGCTTCTCCTTCTGGGAAAAAAACAATTCAGTTGGTGAATTTCCTGAAAGTTTCAACTAGCATGTTGAGATATGGGGCAAGAATTACCTCCTCTTGACTGCCCTTTCTGATCTTGTCAAGGATAACACATTTCTTAGTACATCATATAATTTCTGTAATAATATTTTCTGTCATCATTATGGCCCCATGCTGGGTTTATTTTCATGCAGGTTCTGTTCACTGTGAAGACAGGTATAATGATTTTGAATTCAAAAGATAGTTTATAGTCATATATAAGTAGTATTTATATAAATCAGTATTCTTAAATTAACCTTTTCATACTCAATTTTATTGTGAAGTTACAAGATTTTAAAATATTTATGATCAAATTTATGTATGTACAACCTTTATTCTAATTAACAATCCATAGCATTAAAAAATAAAATAAGGACTGAGAGATGGCTCAACAGTTTAAACACTTTCACCTCTTATAGGGAATCAGTGTTCAATTCCCTGCATTGTGACTCACAACTGCTTGTAACTACAGTTCCAGAGGTTTGAACAGCCCTCTTCTGGATCTCACAACTATCTGTGTGTGTGTGTGTGTGTGTGTGTGTGTGTGTGTGTATACATATTCATAAATTTTAAATGACCTTTGATCCCTTCATGTCTAACAGACAAATCTAAGTCAGTTTTAATATGTCGTGAATTTGAAAGAAAATAAATCTTCCTTTGAACTATTTAAGCTATTTCTAACCAGAAATTCTACTAAAGGTGTATATAGATTTTTCTCTTTTAAATTTATATATTATAATATGTGAATATATATTTCACATACTCAAGTCAATCTTTTATCAGACTACACAACACACACACACACACACACACACACACACACACACACACACACACACATATATATATATATGAGACAGGGTTTCTCTGTGTCCTGGATCTCACTCTGTAGATCAGGCCAGTTTCAAACTCACAGAGATATGCCTGCCTCTGCCTCCCTGAGTGCTGGGATTAAAGGCATGCATCATGATTGCCTGGTGGTTTTAAAATATTTCTGACTGAATTTGTGTATGCATGACCTTTACTCTAATTCATTTATATCAGTTTTAGTAGATAAATTATTATTAAAATTAGTATATACATTTGTCACATATTTTGAGCTTTATATGGAAGAGAGGACTTTCACTTATTCTAAGATACCATATAAATAAACTTTTAAACATATTTTTGTTACTGGAATATGATTCTGGTCTTGTCTCACCTCTCTGGTTCTTGTCTGCCCCATTTTATGAGTTAATAGAAGATGTTTCAAAAACAGTTTATAAGAATCTGGACAATGTATAGAAGATACAATCTTCATATATGAATATTGAGGTTTTTTTCAGAGTAAACTGTATGGCCCTTAAGGATTGTGACTGATTAATGACAAAAGGAGCTACTGTGACAGACATGCTATGATTAAGTAAACAGGGGACAATGGATAGAGAAGCAATTGTGCCATGCTAACCTATATGCTGACATAAAGTCATTACTTCTCATTTCTGGAACAGACAGGTTTTTTTTTTTTTTGTTTTTTTTTTGACAATTGTTTTCTCACCCATATAATTAACAGATTCATTTGGATTAACTTTTGAGGGGACAAGAGCATGTTTTTGTTCTCTGCTAAAGAAAAATTTTATGCAGTAAACCATCTTAAGTCAATTTGTACACTTTGGAACCTGCTAACCCACACTGCTGGTTCACTTAGTAATTTAAGTTTTGTTCCTTCTCAACTCTCTGAGGGGCATTGCAGACAAGATAGTATAGTTTTACATCCAAGTTAAGTTGGTTAGGGGATAAGTTCATTTTAGATCAAAATAAAAAAGTTAAGCTATTAGAGTTGAGATAGAATAGATATTGAATTTCATTTGGAAATTTAGACCCAACAAGACAGGAAAGACACTTTCTTCAAACTGGACAAATGCAGATGGCCAATTCTCTATGACTGTAACATATATATTGAACTCATTATTCTCATGATTCTCACATGGTTCTCCCTGCTGTTTGCTGTTTGTTTTATACATGTGTAATAAAATAAGTGTATTTTTAAAAAGAAATGTAAATAAGAGCAAAAAAGAATAATTTCATGTTCTTTTGGGCAGTTTGGAATGCCAATTCACATTATTTTGACAAAAAAAAAAACCATGTAAAAGAAAAAGTAAAAGAGATTTGAAGAACAGTTTAAAAATATAAAATCGTTATTCTTCTCCAGAAACAAATGTATTTTCCCTAATAGTCCTCAAGAAAATCATACTACCCAAACATTCCCTTGTTTTAATTTATAGTTTGGTTGTTAAAGACTGGCAATTGGGTTGAATCCTTCTTCCTTTCATATCTCATTTATAATTCTAAAATGAAGTAACTATGATATTTTCCTCCTCATTAATATGGTGTCATACTAGGAAAATAGAAGGTGGGGGTCTTAGGCACAATGACATTCAAACTTGCTAGTTTAGAAGAATCTGCCTAAATTATTTCCATTCACGTCACTGATTTGAGACTGCAGTGAAATGTAAATACTGTGTCAATCTACATTTCAACTAATTTGAATATTCATATTTTTTCAGCTTTGCCGTTAACATAAAGGACAGTCACCAGTTCCATGAAGTTTTCATGTCTAGTTATTTTGGAGCCCTGTGAGCTAAGTCTGTGCTCTCAGAGATTTATCATCAAGCAGAAGCCTATACATTGGACTAGAAGAAAAGGTAGGCTAGAACATGTCAAACTTTTAAGAAATTTAATATTGTATTAGTTTGTTCAAAGCTACTTTCTGCAGTGAAGAATGTTTGAAAAGATTTGATGACAGCCCTATAGGATCTCAGACACTATGTTTGAGTATGAATATCTGTGTAGCTATTTAAATACTGAAAATGCAAGTACATTTAGTCCTTTAAAAATGGGGTAATTATCACCATCTGGAGACGTAATACCTGGAAAGTGATATAAAGAACCGGAAGTGTGTTTTTTACAAAATTTGAAAGAAATAGTCTATACTCAAGAGGATATAATATGAAACAAGGTCACTCAGTCTCAAACTCCATAAATGCATGCTCTCAATCATATGAGTATCTTAGGCCATATGTATACTTGAATACAGATGAAGAAATATAAGTGTGGGTATAGAATAATATCTAGAAAAAGAACAAAAAGTTATCTTAGGTCATAGGGAAGGGTAAAATCCTGATAAACATAATTGTTTTTACTTTTAACTTTGTGATATTTTTAAAGGGAACTTTTGATGTGGATTGAAAAATTAAAAATGTGACTGATAATGAAATGTAAAATGTAAAGCAATACTCCACCACTTCAGAGTGTGTCTCTTAACTGTGTAGTGTCAGTCCAGAATCCAGATTAGGCAATGAGTATGGGTTTGAAGTGTGTGGATATTGGTGTCAATACAGCTCTTCTAGTATTACTGCCCTTTCAGTCACACAACTCTTCCAGCGATACAGTCACACAGCTCCTCCAGCTTTCTTTATGGAGGTGGAGTAAGGGCTATATAAACCCCAGGGAAGTGGGTAGGGGCTTTCATGTGTAATTCTTGGCTGTGGATAAGATACTGGGAATGCTTTATTTGCACAGAGGAGAATTCCACATACTAGGCTGTGTGACTACCTGAGAATTGTCAAGATGTGGGTCACAAGACTATGTACTCCATGACATGCATGCACAGAACAGGGAGGGAGTGATCCTTACCCTTGCCAGTCTCAAGATTGAGATTTTCAAGGTTTAGACACGTCTTGATATCACTCTAGCTCTAAACCGGTTTCCGCAGTAGTACAATTCACAATCCACATGACTCACAACTCCTCCTTTTTGTTTTATACAGGAGAGGTAGTCATCATTCATTGTAATCATCAGTCTCCATGTTGAAAATGGATTGGGTATTGAACCAGAACACGATTGGCAGTGAGTTTTGCAATATTTCCTACCTGCCATCTTAGAAATTGGAATAGGCAAGGTGCCAGGAGTAGGGATCGATGGGCAGTAAGGGAGCCAAAAAGCAGGATTAGCAAAGTTACCAGAGGGTTTGATTACCATGAGGTAGGGGTGTTTGGAGCATAGTTTGATAGGAGATTTCTGACCATTGGTATGTCTTTTTTCACTAGCCCAGATTCATTTATATAGAAGCAGCATTCCTCCCCCACACAATGCAAGCCTCCCTACCCCCACTCATCAGTAAGTAAGTCCAGAGCTATCCAGTTTTGGAGAATAACCTTTGCTGGGGAAGTGCTCTGTCCTTAAAGGGACTTGAAACTGTCCACGGTGGAAGATATCATCTGGTCAAGCTTGTCCTGGAGGTCACTGGCCAGATAGTGTGTATTAAGGAGGGATGCTCCCCCACCTCCCATGGTACCCAGTAAGACAATGAGATCCAGTCCATTGAGCACAGGGATGAGGATCTCTCCTTTTCTTACGTCTTCTCTCAGTTGTAAAGTGAGTTCTTCAGGCTCATGGAGATAAATCTGGGGAGTGATCATTATAGGGATACAGAAACCTGGACAAGGGGGTGGGGCATTAATGCAGGAACCAGTAGTGTTATTGCAGCAGAGAAGAGCAGGGGGCTGAATACATTTTGGCTTGATGACAGTGATGTTACAAGATCTTATAGGTCGAAATCTTGAGGAGGGCCCTACAAGGGAAAAGAGGAGTGGATAGATCAAAGAGAGGAATGTCTTCTAACTTTCATGTGGGAAAAGGTCCACCAGATTCACGAAGAAAGATGCTAATGGGAACAGCTGCCAATAGTGGTCAGGAGAGTGACGTGCAGAAGAGACTTTGAGAGGCATTGGATGGGTGCTTAGGGTAAGGTATTCAGCTGTATATTTGATGTATTATAGACAGAAAATGGTGGCTTATAATGCCTTCTGAGTTTATCTTGAAGAATTGTAACATGGGTAAAGACCATGGGATAAACTGGCTAGAGATATGCAGGTAGTCTAAAGAGTATTTAGTATAGCTATAAGGGTAGAGCTTATCAATGACCATCATTCACCTCACTGATAACTGATGGAATACTGATATGAATTTTAAGTTTGGTGAGTGAGCATAGTTCTACCACAAATGGTGGCTTCAATTGGGCATCCCCAACGTATACAACCTCCCTATATGGAGGTCTCCTAAAGGCATCCACCTGTAGTCACCTATATTTCCTAAGGAAAGCAGAGAAAAGAGCTGGGGATAGTAGAAATGGAATTGGGGTATAAAGTAAACTCAGTCCTGGTCGAGGACCCATCAAGTGGGCAGTCCTGGATTTTTTTCTTCATGTCTCCAGCCAAAATTTTCAAGAGGTCTTTACTGGTTAAATCTAATTTTTATTAACTTTGAAAGAATCCGCAGGTTTTTGCTTTCTAATGAATTAGAGAAAATCTCTTCCTCAATGCAGCATTCTTAGAGTTTATAATCTGATTTAATTCAGTAGTCTTTTCCAAAATGTTGTGCTTCTTAGTAGCTGAGTTGCTCTTCTTATTTATAATGTTTGAAGTCAATAAAGCACCATTTATCCTACCTGCTTATGATAACTAAGAAAATATATACTATGTGACCTGTGTAAAATAAGTTGTTTTAAGTAAATTGTCTTACCACTCCCAAATAATAAAAATAAAATTAGAGGACAAAATATACCTTCCATTTACATTTTGTGGCAATTTTATATGAAAATAACATATTAATTATATTGTATTTTAATTAAATGTCACAATTTAAAAATACAAGCTTTCAATTAGGATGATTTATATCAGAAGCAAGCCTATTTATGATAGCATGCTTATATGGAAGTTTAAAAGTAGATTAAAATATTGGCACCCTTTACCAATCATAATTCTGTGATTTTATAATATTAAAATAAAGTACCACTTTTAAGAGTAAAAACGTAGAGCATAACTATAATTTTTAGAAAGCAAAACAACCAAAATACAATTGCACTTTGGACACAAGCAAGCCATCGTGGTCTCTTGTAATTTCTTTCCATTAGAGCCAATTTGCTTTAAGCCTCAGCTGATATTTATTTAGTTATTTATTTGGGTGTTTAGGTCCAAAGTGCCTTGTAAGGTTTAAGATAAGTTATTTTACTTTTGAGAGGATATTTCTGCTATTAGTGAAAACAAAGAACATTTAAGCAAAAATTAAATGAAGAAAAAAGAAAATTCAATATTTTGGAGCAGTTACACTGTAGTTGCAGCAGGGAAACTGCCCATCATTGTTGCATTGCAGGGTTTGTAGCTGTGTTGATTGGCCCTTTAACTGAAAAGATGATAGGCTAAAAATACACACAGTGTGTCCACGGAATGTATCTTGGGAGTGTGTGTCTGGCCATATTGGCACACCTGGAGGATTCTTTCTGCTTATGTGCTGTTCAAGCCTGGCATAAAAAAGGCCATCACAGGGTATCGAGTCTCTTCTTGGTAACTTGCTATCCTTCCTCTGAGTGCCGCCAGGTCCCTCCTCCAGGGGACGTACAGGGGGAGGAAATCCCCAGGAACAGTCATAAGGGAGGGGAATAAGGGGAAAATGGGAGAAAGGGAAGAATGGGAGGATACAAGGGATGGGATAACCATTGATATGTAACAAGAATAAATTAATAAAAAATTCAAAAAAAGAGAACACACACACACACACACACACACACCAAAAGGCCATCACTTTTGGCTCTTAGTTTGTTTTTAGGCAGTGGGAGAAAAATAAGCCTAGGGGCATATGCCTGCTTGCTTGTCAGACCCATCCTCCTCTCTTTTTTAATAAAGATATATCTTATTTTTAATTATTTGTATATATGTATGTCTGTGTGTGAGTATGTACACATGGGAGTGCATGTGCCCCAGGGTTCCAGAGAAAGGTCTCAGATACCCTGAAGTTGTAGTTACAGGGAGTTGTGACCTGTTAGAATTAGTGTGGGAATCAAACTCAGGTCTGATGCAAGTGAAGTACATACTCTTAACCACTGAGCCATCTCTCCAGCTTCCTGAAAATTCTTAATAAATAAAAATACATAACAAGAATAGTACAATAGAAAACATGTGGATACAATTAAAAATGTATTGGATACTTTTTCAAAGGACAAAGGTAACACTGAGTAGTTACTGAGTCTTTGCAGTTCAAGTCTAAGATTATTCATTTGGCATCAATGTTGGTGATATTTGAAGTTATAAGTCTAAATTAAATCACATAGGGGAAAATTTTGGAGAGAAGAATTGTCCCTGAGTTTGACACAGCAGGTAGTAATATAAAATTGTTTTATGTAAAATTCTGGCAGAGGGAGTGGTCCTAGGGAAGGAATTTAAGTCAGAAAGATATTTATGATCAATTTAAGCAGAAGTAGGCTGGTTCAGTAATCAGAAGGAATTTTTTGTTGTTGTTGTTTTAACGTGGATGAATCTCAACAAAGTTTTACTCCAATAAGGAATTGAGGTTTAATTGGATCTGCAGGCCATACTATTTTTTATAAAATATCCAAATCAGGTATGTATACAGATTAAAATATTTTCTTTGCCTGAGTGTGATGGTAGAAATGGTGTTTGTCTTCAAGTGAGGTTTAGTGATCTATGTTTGGTGATGGATATCTGGTAAAGCTGAGTTGTATGGAATTCTAAGTTTACTAAAACAAGCAAACAAACATTTAATTGTATACATTAAATATGTGAATTTGTAAGTTATTGCCCAATTAAACTTAATTAAATAAAAACGCAAATCCTAGAAAATGCAATACCCTTAAAGACTTTACTTTTTTCAAAGAATTATAGGTGCTCAACAGTGTTGTTTGGGTGGGGTAGTGGTAAAAAATAATTCTGAGTTGGAAAAAGTGTTTGCTTTTTCCTCATAATCTAAGTCATTCATGTACTCATAGGATGATAGGATAGATGAATAGATAAATTTTTGAAGTTTTTGTAAAATAAAAGTGTACAACCATAAGAATATAATTTTATTGTCTTGGGTCTATATATTAATTTAGAAAGGAAGGATATACTTAAAGTGTTCATTCTTCCCACACAGTAATATGCAAGAAGGCAGCTACAGGAAGTATTTGTGTTTTTGCTGTTGACATTTTTTCTGCCACACATCTGGATTGAATCTACTCAAATATCAACAATGAATTCCAAAATAAAATCTACTCCACACCAAAACAAGTCTGTTCGAAAAGGAAATCATGCTAATTTTACAAATGATATGGGTGATATGTCCACATATGAAGATAAAGTCACTGAACACCCAGAGGAAACAAATTGTTCAGAAAATCCTGAAGAACATGCAGCACTATCAAGCACTAATATTCTTCAGGCTAAGGAAGTTTCAACCCTCACTCAGGTTTTTCATGTACTATTAGAAGAAGAAAATTATTTGATTCAATTAGGTGAAGGTACACTAGCAAAATTCTATGCATATACCATGGAAAATACTGGTGTCAACTTAGAATCATCTTTTGTCAAAGATCAAGGACTCTATATAATAGTGTTTGGCAATCCAGAAGCTGTCATAAAAGCTGAGAATGAAATTTTTAAATGGTGTCAAGAACAAGATTTACCTTTAACTCTCATGTCCAAACAAGAACATTGCTTTTTTCTAGACCAGACTGGAGATAAAGCACAACATTTGGAACAAGAAGATGAAGTAAATACTCAGATCAGAAGTCCACACAATCAAAACAACTGTATAAATGCTATTAATGCATATCATATAAAGATGAAATCTTCAGGTGGAAGCCTACCTACATCTGCCAAAAGAAGCAAGGGTGATATCCATACTTTTGAAATGAAGAAAATATGTAATCCCCTGACTGCTGAGCCATACCTTCAAGCAAGTGACAACATTTTCCAAGAAACAGAGGAACATATCCCTTTTCCACTATATAGTGCCAAAGGGACAGAAACAGATATTAATGAAATACATGTGGATGAGACTGATTGTTGTGAAAATGAGATGATTGAAAAGACCAACACTCTAACAGAGGATGTGATGAGGAATTTTCAAGAAACTTATAGCATAGGTTTCAGAGGAAGTTTGTTGAAAGAGATCCTAGAAAGAGCTGGAGATTCAACAGATCAATCACTCTCAGAAAGCGTGTCGGATTCTGTGACACAACACAGTGAGCCTGACAGTTCAGTGGAGGTATTTAATGAACCCGATTGCAGTGATGATGATTACATTGTTTCTTCCATCTCTGCCCCTTCTTGGCTGCACAGGTTTATTATTGGTAAGAAAGGTGAAAACATAACTGAGATAACAGATACTGTGCCGAAAGTTCAAATACATTTTACAACTGAAGACAAAATTATGCTGAAAGGACCAATAGATGATGTAAATTATGCTCAAGAAAAATTTGACATCATTGTCAAAGACTTAACTAATAGAATGGAATGTACTGAGATAAGCAGTGACAGTCAATTTCAGAAATACCTGACAGGAAATAATGGTGAAATCCTAAATAGAATTACAGAAAAGAACGAAGTATCTATCTCAGTGTTTCCTGAAAGTGAATCAAAGTATTCCATTCGAATTGAAGGAGAATCTCTAGGTGTTCAGCAAGCCAAAAGAGAACTCCTTGATCTGGCTAATAATTTGGAAGAGGAGCATAGCCAGGAAATAATCATTAAACACCAATTTCACCATATACTTATTGGGCAGAAAGGTGAAAGAGTTCGTGAAATTTGTAAGAAATTCCCTGATGTTATCCTGAATTTTCCACACCCTGCAGAGAAAAGTGATGTTGTCCAACTGATAGGGCCAAAATATGAATCAGAAAGATGTGCACAGTATTTGGAGAACTTGTTGAAAAATATTAAAGAAAACAACTATTCTGTAAGTGTTTCTGTGATGAAAAGGCTTCACAAAAGGATTATTGGAAAAGGAGGTTCAAACCTTAAAAAAATCTCTGAAACAACCAACACCAAGATTAGTTATCCACCAGAAAACTGCAACTCAGAGGAGTTTGTCATTACTGGATATCCAGAAAATTGTGAAATTGCACGTACCTGGATACTTTCAATTCAGCAAGAGATAGCTGATACTGCAGAGGAGGAAATTTCCATTCCCCCTAATCTATACAAATATCTGACTGATCCCAAAGAATGTTTGATAAATTCAATCATAGCGGAATGTGGGAAGATCTATCTGCATTTTCCTAAAAACAAGTCAGGCCTGCCTAAAGTCATTATCAATGGCTCTGTCGAAAGTGTTGAAAAGGCAAAAGCAAAGCTTCTGAAACTCGCAGAAGAGCAAGCCAAGAATTATTCTGGGACTCTTCATATCAAATCACAATATCATCAATTCCTTGTGAATAAAAACGGAGGTAATATTTCCAAAATCTGTGAAGAGACTGGGACACATATTGTTTTCCCTAACCTTAAGAATAAAGATCAAGAATCCATTACAATTACAGGGACTGAAGAGGCTGTTAGAGCAGTGAAAAAACGACTAGAGGATTTGATTAAAGACTTAGAGAATGTAGTGGAGGATTCCATCCTAATAAGTCGTAGATTTCACCATTATTTTGTCATGAGGAAGGGCCAGCTTTTAAGAGAAATGGCAGAAGAATATGGTGGTGTCATTATAACATTCTCTTATGCAGGGAAAGAGAATACAAAAGTCACACTAAAAGGGGCAAAGCCTTGTGTTGAGGCAGCAAAGAAACACATTCGGGTGATTTTTGAGCCTTTGGGCTCCCAAGTTACAACACGGTATGTTATACCTCAGATGTTCCAACCTTTTATCATGGGACCAATATCTTCACGAATCCAGCAAATTGCCAGGGACTATAAAGTTCAAATCAAATTCCCAGACATAGAAAAACCAGCCCTACATATGGATCAAGATATTCAGGAGAAGGGGAAAGAAAAGTGGAAAATGTCTGGTAATGATCTTGCTTCTGATTCCTCAAGAAAATGTGACACCATATATATCTCAGGCCAAGTGGAAAATTGCAAGGCAGCTACTGAAGCTCTTGCATCTTTAATTCCTGTCACTGCTGAAGTCCACGTGCCCCTTCACCTACATCCTTACATCATCGGGCACAAAGGAAGTGGCTTACGTAAACTAGTAAAAGAATTTGAAGTTCATACCGAGATATCACAACCTGGAAAAAATTCCGATGTTGTATCTATTATGGGCCTTGCAGCAAATGTGGAACAAGCCAAGATGAGATTACAAAAACGAGTACAGGCTTTACAAATGGAAATAGAAGATCGAACACTAAGAAATTTTAAGCTAGTGTTCAATCTAGATTCAAAATATCGATCCAAGATCACCGGTCATAAGGGTTTGCTTCTTACTCAGATTTGCACAGAGCATGATGTTACTGTCCATTTTCCAAAGAAAGGAAGTCATGACTTGCAAGACCAAGTCACTATTACTGGCTATAAAGAGAACACTCTAGCTGCTCGAGATGCAATAATGAGAGTGTTGCATAAGATTGAAAAAACAATTTCTAAGGAAATTCCACTAAACCATCAAGTTCGTGGCAATGTTATTGGATTTCGTGGAAAAACCATCAATAAAATAATGGATCAATACCAAGTAGACATACGTCTACCTCCAAAAGGGTCATATAATCCTAATATCACCATAACTGGGCTCCCTGATAATGTACAACAAGCAATTGAGCATATCCTCAATCTTGAGAAGTACTATCTGTCAATTGTCATAAGCCATGGACCTCAGCAGGAGCAAACTAAAAGTGTCTCCCTTTGCAATATGGCCACAACACCATCCAAGAGTTTTGTGAGAAAATACATTCCTTGTTATGCTAAAACAACCACAAAGCTCCCAGATACGGATAATTGTGAACATTTTCCAAGATTAAAACAGCAAATGTCTTCTAAGAATCATCCTTCAAAACAGTAACAATGATGATCAAAACAATAAAGTGTTCCAAACTGTTCACCTGAAAATATTGCCAATTTTTACATTTATTTTCCACAAAACTTCCATGTATGAATGCTGTAAATACAAAATTTCTCCAGTCTCCTTTCCTCCCTCTATGTTTTATCCATACTTGCCTATTCTCTCTCAAATTTATACTTCTTCTAGTTGTTGTTGTTTTACACACACACACACACACACACACACACACACACAAACACACAAATACACCACCCACTATGAAGCCCTTTCAGTATTGGGGTAACAGTTAAAACTATAAAGCACATCTGCAATGGCTTATATTATGAAAACAAAGCCTCTTAGTTTTGTCAGTTAAAAATCTATTATTAGTTGCACAGTAGAGTAGGAGGCTGCTGGTTGCTACCATAAATAGGTATAACAAATGAATGTCTGTTTATGGATCAATTTCTTATCAGAGAATGTCTGCCAAGTGGTAAGCCTCTGGCTCAGTGAACAACTAATTAACATCGATATTCTGAGTATAAGTGGAGGTACCCTAGGCCTAGAGCTCACCCAGTCATTTTACCATAAATTCCTGAAAGAAATCCAGAGAACTTGTGCTCTACCTACAGTGTCACAGCTCAGAATACCTGGCATTGTTCTATATTCACCTTCTCTCCAAAAGAGGATGTGTAGCATATAGGTATCTCTCTACCCAGGGAGTAAAGTCAGGAGATTTTTCATAGTCACACAAAAAGTTCCAGAGATTTCACCTCCTAGGAGTACTGCAAGAAACAAGTGCAAACACATTGCTAGGAAAAAAAAATCAAACCAAACAACAAAAACTCAGAAGTTCTTCATTGGACAATAAAGCTGAGGCCAATTATTCTTCAGAATAAGGTTCATTCAAAGTAAAAGCCTTGGATCCATGGGAGTGGAGACAGGGCAACCTCAGACTTTGAAGTTGGCGAACAATTAAGAGTTATTGAGCATCATAACAGTAGAAGAGAAGAAAGGAAACAAAGAGGGATGGAGGAAGTCTTTTAAAAATATGGAAAGAAGTTTTATTAGGAGAAACAGAGGAAAGTAGGAGAGTAGGAAAAATAGAAACCATGTATAGCATGATGGGACAGGGTAGAGATAAAGGAGAAAGTAAATTCAGATAATCACACAGAAAATGGGAATTCCTAACTTTTATTGATTTCCCCCCTGTGGTACAGCGAAGATTTACAATGTCTGACTTAGTCTGATTAGTATAAAGGACAATATGTGTGACATAAGCGAGTAATGGAAAAGTCTATAAACTTGTCTTACAGTTGTAAGACATGGCTGGGCTTGCTATATCTCCTCAAGCCCATTTACTCTACAGTTGCAATTGTGTTCTCCAATCTTCACAGCCAGTGCTATTAATTGTCAGAATCAGTGGTGGGAAAAGACTTGGTTTCAAAAAACAAAAGCAGGCAGTCTATAAGCAGAAATGCATAAGTTTTCATGTCATCCTGACAGAGATGTATGGTACGTAAAATCCCTAATGAATACCAGATTTCCATGTAGCCACTGAGATAAGGTTGAAAAAAAAAAAACCCTCTACAACCTGCTAGCAGTCTAAGAAGCTGTTTCCCTCTCCCTCTCTCCCTTAACTGCTCTAGCCACCAATCCAAGTCTCCACATTCTTCCTGAGCAGTGGCTACAAATTGAGTCTCCAAGTTTTCAAAACTTCCACCTATGGGGGCTTCTAATCATCCAAGCTCTACGAACTGATGGAAACAGGTGTGTACATATCACACAAGCCTACAGCAAAGAGAGAGTTTTAAATCACCAAGCAAGCAAATGAAGAGGCAAATGCCCATCTGAGAACAGTGGGGTGACAGGATTAAAAAGAGAGAAGATTCTAAGTGTGATGGAGGTTTGGGGACAGTAAGAACTAAGCATAGTACTCTAAGTGGTACAAAGGGGGGTCACAATTGCATTGAAATCTGCCTTTGTGTCAATAGCAAAAGTAAGGGGGAGTGTCAAGATTAAAAGTACACAGCCAATCTGAATCCAACTTTTACTATTTACTAATATATTCCTTGGCAAACAATCTTTGTTTTTTCAAATTTCATTTTCCTCAAAATAAAATGAAAATGATAATAGTCCAAATAAGATTATAAGGATTTACATACCATCTCAAGAATTCCATAAAATAAGCCATTATTGTAATATATGAGAGAGATTGGGAGAGTAAAAATTTATGCAGATAACTAAGTGGCTCATTTTAAAAAAGGAAGAGGAAAAGGTAAGTTTTTATTTTCTCAAATATTATATGACTCAGACAGAAGGGGAGAAACGCTCTGAAAAGAGAGAGAAAAAGAAAGAAAGAAACAGAGACAACCTTTCTGTTTCTCCACAGAAATTTTTGACATTTTCTTGTAGTGGCTCTGTTTGATGGCCTGGCATCTAACTTCCTTGCATATGGGTGTTAAAGGAACAGACATAAAGTAGCCCTCCAGAAACCTGAACAGCAGCTTGCCACTTTTGGAACTTTCACATAAGCACACACAGCAATAACTTCAGGTCAACCCAAAAACATTTCTACACATTGAATATGCCATATTTTCAGTTTCCAGCTCTGAAATTCATGACTGAATTTCAATTTCATGGACAATGGAGGTGCTGGGCTAATATGTTTCTTTCTAGACCACAAAAGAAAGATGATTTTAAAAGAGATTTCAATTGCAATTCTCATTTTCTTCCCAAATGATTTTAATGCATCCTTCTAGTAATTACTCTACAGCCTTGTTTTTAATTGGAGTCATCTAAAGAACAGTACAATCCAGCAACTCCATCTATATAGGTTTCAATCTATGTTGGAGTGAGATGTTTCAGTGACACTGTTGTTTTCAGGTCACTTCTATAAGTAACTAGTTGCCTATTCGATATAAATATTCCCAGTAAAGCAATTGATTCAAAGTAGACTATGATGGATGTGCTTGTTGGTTTTTATCAAGTAGATACAAACTTAGACATGTCTGGGAAGAGAGAATTTGAACTAAGAGAGTGCCCATATAAGATTGGCCTGTAGGAATCTTTGTGGAATATTGTCTTGATTAATGATTTGGGTTGAAGGTCCAAGCCCATTGTAGGACTTACCTGTGATGGAAATCTGGTAGCATAAGAAAGCAGATTGAGCAAACTATGAGAAGTAAACCAGTGTTCCACCATGGCTTTTGCTTCAGTTGCTGCCTCCAAGTTCCTGTCCTGACCTCACTTCATGATATTCTGTAACCTTTACATCAAATAAAGCCTTTCCTCTTTAAGTTGTTTTTGGTCATGGTCAGTTGTTTAGTTGTTATTGCTGCTGTTGTTGTTTTTTTTTTTTTTTTTTTTTTTTTTTTTTCACATAAAAAGAAATCTTAACACATATAGAGGAATCATAATTTGGTCTTCCATTATAGCCTTATCTAGGGTTAATAGAGATTTGTTTATACTTTGTAGGCTTTTGTATGTAGGTGGAGGAGATGCTTCCTACTCTGAAATAGGTTGAGCATGTACTCCTGCTGGCAGCAACCCAGCAGACCCCAAAATATGCTAAAAGGATAGTTCCTTGTAGGGACACTTCCAAAGCACAGACCCTAAGCCAAAGGGTGTCAAAAGCTGGCTCTTTGAAGAAATACATACCAAAAACCGCCCTGGAGACAGTCCCTGGGAGGTGTCCTGGGCCTGGCTCTGGCAATTCAGATACCCTTGGTTTAAAAATCCAGAAAGTTTAAAAACCCAGAAGTCTGGGATGGTGACTTGCACTCTGTGTTTCTCCCTCCATAGCTCCCTGTCTTTGTCTTTCTTTTATCATTAAGCTTAGTGAATTAAATCCTAGGTCTATGACACTCGACTGTTTTTATTTTAACCAAGTGTGGTCAGTTACCTGGCCTTTTACAAGGTTGAGGCTCCCTTTCCCTGCTGGAATGAACACAGACTCCCATTGTTTCATACCAGGGAAAGGGCATGCATGGTTGTCCTGTACTTCCTTTAGCTGAGGGATCTGGATAGAAGGCTCCCTCCTTGCCCAGGAGGCTTTCCTTGTGACCAGTTCTCTGGACAGAGCCTTCCTCAGCTACCCTCCAGTAGGCTGAAGAAAACTCTGTGACCAGATGCTCAGCCCAGCCTCAAGGAAAAAGGAACCCACAATATTTCTTCAGGTAAAGTTCACTTAAAAGTGGCTCTTGTTTCTTGTATCTTTATTTTAAAAACTAGGTTCTTTTTTCTGCACCAAATTTTGTTCATGTTCTTATTTACCTATCTTTCTTAAAGTACTTAACAGTAGTACATCCGTGAGAGAAATATTTTTCTTTGTGTATGTCTCTACATCGATAAAAAAAATACATATGTTGATACATAGCTAGATATATAGGTACACAGAGAGATACATACATAGATACATAGATTTCTGTCAGATAACTAGTCCTCTCTATATTTATCAAAAGAATTCCAACATAATTCATAGTATACTGGAAAATATAAACATCTTTTTTAGACCATTAGGTACACATGTACAAAATGAAAATGCACAAAGGTAAAGATACCATTGCATAACAAAATACTCTCAAGATATGAGAGTGAATAATTGTTGCCTCTGATTCCTTAAATTCTACTTTACTAGGGATTTATTAAAGGTGTGTACTTCCCTTACAACCCATATAACCTAAATAGAAGGGAAAAGAGATTAAGGAAACAAAAATGAAACCTTTTGGGTATCAGTTCCATGGGGCAATTCCTCTGGCACAATTCTCAGGAGTCTATCAGATCATCTATCCAATGGAAGAAGCTGCATTGTCCATGGATAGAACTTGGGGATATCCCCAGACTGCTTACACAAATCGTGAAACTCCATGCACCCTGGGCAGAAACCTCCAATCTCTCTCTCTCTCTCTCTCTCTCTCTCTCTCTCTCTCTCTCTCTCTCTCTCTCTCTCTCTCTCTCTCTCTGGTTCCCCAGTGTTCTTCTCCTCTCTCTCCCCCTCTTCCTCTTCCCAATAAATGGTCATTTTTGCAATATAATACCCAGGCCAGAATCACAGGTCCCTGTCTTTTGTCTTGGGATAATCCTTCCTCCCTCTGACTATATACTAAGGTGTTTATGAGTTTGTCTCAGTGGGTTCAAGAATCCCAAGACTATTTTCATCTTGGGCCCAGATTAAGGCAAGATTACATTCTCTTCACAAATAATTGCCAAGGAAGTGACAGTAAATGATGGACAATTACAACAATGTCACTGAGCAAATTTCCTGGGAATGAGAGAATAACCTTGTTATCAGGAATAAAATTAGTATAAAAAGACATTTGTGCTTTCCATTTGATTACCAGCATATCAAAACAAGGGCCACTATAAAAATGCAATGTCCCTAGGAATTACATGCTTTGAAATGAAAACTTGAAACCTTGTCTTATTTAGGGCAAGAAATTTTTCACAGAAATAGTGCTTTCCCACAATTATGACAATTTATCAGATGACCTGGCAGAAGATTCAGCAGAAAATAATGGTAGTAGGACCATTCCTTGACCAGGAATGCTACACTATCCGTGTCTCTATTCTCTATTTAAACCTAAACCTCATATTAGGTCCAGGAAGATGGACATAAGGGGCTCAGTGGATAACTTTTCTCTTGCCAGTGTGACCACATGAATAAATCCTGTTATGCATGTTATTATTACTTTGTTTCTTTAAGTGTTTTTTAATGATGTGTGGCTCATCCTGGCTTATAACATTTACCAGGACCCAGGCTTTGATAATAACAAATCTGGCCTTATGAGTGGACAATGGCCAAAGAGATAATTGTGCTGAGACACATTGTATATTTTAGACAAAAGAAAAAAAAAGGAAGGGAGAAGGAGGGAGGGAAGAAGAAAGGAAGGAGGAAAGGAGAAAGGGAGGGAGGGAAGGAAGGAGGAGGGAGGAAAGGAGGGAGAGAGGGGAGAAGAGATGGAGGGAGGGAAGGAGGAGGACGTGAGGGAGGGAGAGAGTGAGTGAGTGAGTAAATGAGTGAGTGAGTGAGTAAGGGACATTGTCCTTCATATACAAACCTTAGCCTATAATGTATACATTTATATATGCTAACAATTGTACAGGCTGGTACAGTAAAGTATGGAGAAGAAAGGATGATAGGTGGTAAAAACTATTTTTAAAGAAGCAGAGGCTTCTGTGTCCTTTCCTCCATCCTCAAGTGGCATCAGCATCTAGCTCCATATCCCTGTCCCATACCCCCCAAGCCAAGGATTTCCCCCAATTGCCACCATTCCTTTAAAATGCCCTAGTTAGATCATTAGTACTGATTCTCCAGAACAAACTTTCTCAAAGGGTTTCCACAGTGATGCCCTAAAAGGAAATGATGTCTAAGATGTGACACGCTAGCTCTCTGTGACTCTTCCTCCTCCACCGTCAATGATGACTTCAAAAGAGAGTGTGTCAGTTACTTTTACCATTGTCATGACCAAATATCTTACAAAAACCAACCCAAGAGAAAAAGGGCTTTGGCTTATGAAGAGATATAGTCTGGCATGCTGGGGGTGGCATGGTAGAAAGAGGTTGAAGCAGCTGGTAATGCTGCATCTACAGTCAGAAAGACCAGGAGTGAGGATGAGCTATGTGACACAGCTGCCCAGTGATTCACTTCATCCACCAAAGCTCCACAGCCTAAAAGTTCTACAACCTTACATTGCAGCACCACCAATTGGAAACCAAGGGTTCAAACACATGACCCTACAGGAGACTAACATTCTAGCCACAGAACAGGGTTTCAGTCACACGGGATTGCCCTAGCCTTGAGATCACAAAAAAGGCCCCAAGCTCTAGCATTTGGGGAGCTTTCCAAAGAATGTAGGTGCAGCTAGGCATTGAGATTCGGGCCTGTCCTAATGAGCTGTGTGACCCTGGGAGGTGAGGTGCTGTTAGTCAGCTGTCACCTCGCCTTTAAAGTGCACAACTCATAGGGAATTCTATGGGGAGCCATGCTAAATTCTGCCATGTCAGAACTCCTGTGCTTAGGCTGTATGCTGTGACCTTCTAGTTACTGACCTTTGCCTCAAGAGGTCTTGTGTTCTAGGCTATCCTTGGACTATTTGCCTTTGAAAGAAGTAATGAAGCCCCAACTTGGAACCACCCAGAGGATCAAGGAAGTTCTTACAGGGAACTAATCAGAGAAATAGGAAGTTCTTACAGGGAGTTACCCAGAGAACTAGGAAGTTCTACAGGGAGCAATTCAGGCTATTGTATTCTTACCTGGAGGCTAGGGTGAGTGGGATTAGAATAGATCCTATTGACCTTGCTCTATATATATTCTTACTAGTCAGCATTAAAGTGAATCTTGATCAGAAATTTCTTGACTTGATTTGTTATTTCTTGCATCTTTGTATCCTACTTTCAATCCCCACTCCCTCTTTCAGGTGAACCCTGATTCGGTTTTTCCCATGGGCTGGGACACAACATTCTTTAGCTGTCCCCTCTGGCTCTGACTTGAGAGGACATACTGTTTTCATGATGCTCAGATGTCTCTCCAGAAATCACTTGGGAGAAGTCTATAGACTGACACGTGACAGACTTAAACAACGGGTGTAAGGCTGGACCGTAGAAGGGGCATGTTCTGGAAGCAGTACATTCCTTGCTAAGCCATCAGAGGATGCTGCAGAGATTTTGGTCATACAAATGCTGAAACAGTGCACAGTGTGGGATGTGGAGAAAAGAACCAGAGGTTCACCTTTGCCTCTCAATGGAGCCATTGGCCATGGCAGGCAGTAGGCTCTCTGAGGAGGAAAGATGTGCAGGAGAGACGTGGGGGAGCAAGCTGTGATCTAGGGTCTAAAAAGTCTTCTGGAAAGGTCCTTAAATAAACCCCTGCACTTTGTGCTGGAGTCCACTATACACATGGGAAGAGAAAACACATTCTGATCAAGAGACAGGATTGTAAAACCTAGAGTTGCAAGTCTAGGTTGCAAGCTTTGCGAACTGGCCAATGTTCAGTGTGGCTGCAGAATGGAGCCCAAGGAGTTGGGTGCAATGAGGGAATTTATCTGACCTTATGCAGCTCATGAGAACCACATTGAACCACAGTGTATGTAACTAGTCCCTTCTCCATTCATTTATTCATTTATCCATGTTTCCCATTCATCTGCCTGACATCTCTCCATCAGTTGTCTATCCAACTAATAATGAAGTCATTCCTTCTCTCTCTCTCTCTCTCTCTCTCTCTCTCTCTCTCTCTCTCTCTCTCTCATGTTTTTTTTTTTGGGGGGAGGCATGTTCTGGACAACCTTGGCTGATGGTCCTCAGACATCATACATCTTGTTTTTTAAGACAAATTCCCTGGTTGGCCTGAAGCTTATCAAGTAGGATAGATTGGCTACCCAAAAAGGCTCAGGGATCTGCTTGTCTCTTCTTCCCTAGATCTGAGATTACAAACATATGCTTCCACACCCAGCTTTTTATAAATAAGATTTCTAGGGGATCAAATGACAATTATTTATTTGACTTGGATTTCTCATGTAATCAGTTTTTATAACCTAAACTAATGCATAGCTGTAATCTTAAATTATGCTGTACTTCATTAAACTGAGATGGAAAGAATTAACTGAATGAGGTAACTCAGACCTGTTAGCTCTCAAACAAATGGCTGAGGTGCCTATTTAACATATCAAAGTGGACCTGGCCACTAGGCTCTCCTAGCATTCTTCAACCCTTACCTGTTACAGGGTATGGCTTATATACCCCATCCTCAAACCTCATCTTCTCCATCCCAGGGACTGGGTTGCCCTTCCCTATATTATCCAGCCATTTTAGTTACTTGTGTCCATCCCCTCACCCCCCCATCTCCCATCTTCCCCTCTGCCCTCTCCTGTCTCCTTACATGGCCTGGATCAAGGTCATGTTCAATCTGGATGTTCCCAGATGTCCCTGCCTCTGGCTATTCTCTCCCTTATATCTACAATAAACCTTCTTTTCCATACCTTGAAGCAGTCATAGTTTTCTTTTTATTTCTTTTCTTTTTTTTTTCATTCAAGACCCAGGCAGACAAGCATCTCATGCTGTCTCTCACAGTCATCTTTTCACTTGGAAATGTTTAGATTTATGTGTTGGGGGTGAGTGCTAGGGAGAAGATCTCAAACCTAATGGACATGGAGGCATGGGGAAAAGATGGAGGTTGAAGGAAAGACCAACCAAAATTAAGATGTATATAAAAAACAATGGAAACCTACTACTATACAATCTACCTAAAAAAAACACAATTCAAGAAAGAGGTTGAGTGGAGGGGCCACATATGAGTTGACAATACTGCTTCTAGAAGCTGTCGATTTATAAACAAAAATCCCAGCACCATATGAGCAGCCACAGAGGCTCCTGAAATAACATCATCACCATTGCTCTTGGTTACCCACTAGATGCAGATGGTAAGACACTGCTTCTGAGCACAGCATACGCCTAGGATACAAGACACTGAGAAATCAAGCCAATGTCTGAAGCTTCCTCACTACTGGCTGTCTTTTTTCTCATAGTGCAGAAAATTGCCAACTGCTCAGGGAGAAAACTCTCAACCCTGAACCTTACTTACAGGCTCCACTTCTGACCTGTCCCCAAGATGTGCCAACTGATGATGCAATAGTGACCAGAATGTTTTAGAGGTAACCAAGCACTTCCTAATCAGATCTGAGGCCTGTTTCACTCGAGGAAACACATGCCTGATACTTCGTTAAAGCCTATGGCTCGGTGGGAGGGGACAGGGAGGGGTCACAGAGATAAACCCTATGGGAGAGTACACTACAAATGTTTTACTAATGGACGTTTACTAATGGACTACCTCCTCAATGTTTCCGTTTTAGCCTATAGACTGGTGTTGCTCTTAGCTTGAGTCAGAGTCTTTTCTTCTTGCAGAGGAAAATAGTTAATATGGAGTCTCACAATTGACCTAAGTGCTGAGAACAAGTGGTTGTTGTTGAGTGCTCAGACGTAAAGCAAATAATTATATTTTTACCCCTTCTGTGGTCAAGAGGCCATTTTGGAAGAGAGAATAAGAAGAGAGACTATAAGAGCCCTAAGATGAATGGAGGAGGATGCTATGAAGTGCTGGCTTCCGGATATGGCATGCTCATTGCAAACAGAAACACATGGCAACTGTGGCTACCTAAAAAGTCAGCAGCACACAGACAAAAGACATGGAAGTAGGATGAGGGGCATACCAAGAGTGGGTAGGAATAAGAGAGAGTGGCGGTAAGTATAACGACTGAGCAACTGGCTCAACTTGACTTCAGTTGAGCTATGTTTTATGTATCTTGAATTGTAAGTGCTCAGTATAATAAAATCCCAGGGATTTAAAAAACTTTTGATTATATGTAAAAATGCTAGATTTCCATATAGATTGTGCTAAATAAAATATATTATTACAGTTAATTACTTCTGTTTCCTTTTCTTTAATATATGGCTTTATGATATTCCAATCAGTTAGCAGAGTTTAAGGAGTGGATGGTCTCTTGCGAATTCTGCTTTTCCTGGGATGGGGGAATACTTGAGCAATTCCTGATTTCTTTTTCTTAAATAGTGGGCAGGTTTAGCCATGGGGAGAACACGTGGCCAGCAGTCTAGCGATACAATTTCTGGTTTCACCTGAGCCATTGAGTTGCTGTGTGGCCTTGGAAACAATGGTCATAATAGGAAACTGTGATGGCCATTTACAGGCCAGGCCTGCTCTCAGCATTAGACATATGTTCCTTTTGCATAGGCTCCAAGAGATGGGTTCTGTCATTAGCCTCACATGAAGCAGTTAAATAAGATTTAGTGATGAAAAGTGATAGAACTAGGATGCAGTCTGATTATGAACTGCTTGATTGTCTCAGGTTGTCCAAACCAGTCTGGATCCTGCCTGTGAAGAGAGTTAATATCTGTTCCTACCACAGGGAATCATATGAGGATCACAATATAACCACAGTGTGCACTCAGAAGCTCAAGAGAGAAGATTACAGATCCTCCCACTTGAAGGGCTGTGGTGGTTACATTTTATTGTTAACCTGACACAGTCTAGAATCATTTGGGAAGAGTATCAGTGAGAGATTGGGCTGTGGCAGTGTCTGGTGTAGAAAGACCCTGTCCACTGCAGCCAGCACATTTACTGTTGTGAGCCTGGGATATGGTCTGAATGATTGCTGGTGGAGAACGATGAGACAATATTGACTGAGCCCTAGAACATGTGAGGTCCTGAGTCAGGATGCTGATGGGGCTGCAGTGGGAAGGAACTGAGGGGAGTGTGTGTAAGAGGTAATCTCAAGTACCTGACTGAGTTCGGCTTGTGTTCATCTTACTCTGAGGGAGTACTCTCATCTGCAAGTTTACTGTCCAAGCCCCTAGAGTCGAAACTAGTGATAAAGGACCTGCTGCTTGAAATCAAATCACCTTGGCTCTGAATCAGTTCTGACAGCTGCATGAATGTCTTGTCCCCGTAGAGTGTCCCTGTCTTTGCTTGTGCCTAAGTCTGTGTCTCAGCCACCTACTTGTCCCGTCCAGCAGGACCAGTAATTACGGGGTGGCGAGGGGAGCCATACCTGAGGGATGGGACGGGAAAGAAAGAGGCAAGACCGAGTAGCGTTCCTATCAAGGTCCGTTTATTGAATCAAAAGCTAAAGCTTATATGGGCTGGAGGCAGGAACTAAGCAGTAAAAGGGGCCCGAGAATGTCTCCAGATAACACCATCAGGTCAGGGGAACAGTTTCTGTCTTATCTTAGCTAACTATCTCTCGGGAAGTCCCGAGCTAACCTGCTAAACAACATCTGCAGAAGCTGAAAGGAGGAAGTTATGCAGAGGCTGAAAGAAGGAAGTTATGCAGAGGCTGAAAAGAAGAAGTTAGCTTTGGAATGGGGCATCAGTATTTTTCCATAGCCAGTAGACTCTTTTAGCCCTGAATGACCCTGGGCTGGCTCCGAACACCTACCCAGAGACAATTCTGATATTGGAGCATTCACCAACGTTTCTCATGTCATCAGAGGTTCCTGAAACCCTTTGCCTGGACATCTGCAGGTGAGCCTGGCTAATACCTTCATCTCTGCACCCCTGGATCCCTGGGCATGCTCCTGGGAAATGAACACCCAAATGCCTCCTTCCACCTACCTTAATACCAAGTCTACTGCTCTACCCAGCCAAAGGCCACACCCCGTAGCTGAGTCTGGATGGATGATGTATCATTCTTTCAGTTTTATCATTAATTTAAAAGATTGAGACATAGTCTCATGTAGCCCAGGCTAGCCTCAAATTAGCTATGTAGCCAAGAATAACCTTTAACTTTGAATCCTCGAGCTTCCCCCTCTCTAGTGCCAGGACTACAGACAAGCACTACCGTACCATTTTATATGTTGCTGGTGAATCAAGGCCAGGATCTGTGCATGCTGCCTAAAGAGATCTGAGTCTTTCCTCAGACCCCTTTCTCTCCATTTCTATTTTTCATTTTCTCCTCTTTGAAAAAATAAGATATGAATCATCCTGAGGTCTCTTACAGGTGAAATACTTTATAATTTTCAAATCTGATCAATGGTAGGAGAGAGCATCAGGTCTTACATGACAAAGTCCTCACCAATGGTTGGAGCTGTCCTCAAACTTACCCAAAAGGCCACATAATTTCTACATTCCTCAAAGGCAAATATCATCAGATAGCTTTGGTTTTATTTACTTGCCAATACAACCTGCATTGGTTGCTTGTCGGTCTGCTGAATATCTCATTAATGTACTTACACCTCCAGCATTCTAATTCTTCCACATATCTGCTTTAAAAACATGCATCCCTTCATTTACCTCAGTTCTGTAAATAAAGGCAAAGTGCTGCCACATTCCCTTCCCACAGAGCTGGTGAAGCTGCTACCTTTAAAGAGGTTGTAACAACAATGAAGCCACTTGAGGACAGATGAGATCATGCCTGGACCTTGGACTTGTCTCTTCAAGTTCTGCTCTGTTGGCTCCCAGCTGGCTGTGGTGGCCTAGGCTCAGGGACATTGTGTATACAGACAAATTACAAGGTCCAGGTCATCATTTTTGCAGGAGGTTATGATTAAGGGTGAAAAAAAGCTTGCAGTGTACCCAAGGTAGACCCTCTGATTGAAAAATAATAAAACAGGGTCCAGAAATGTCAAATTCTTTCTCCAAGGTCTATGATGTCTCCCTGTTCAGTTTTACCTGAAAATGCCACTCTGTAGACTTCCTATCAGGAACCTGCTACATGAACATGATGACGTCATCAAGGTTGCCCAGCACAGCAGATTAGCAGAGATTGGAAACAGGGTTACCACCATCCATAGGGGACTGAGTATCCATGCCTTCATAAGCACCTGTAAGAAGAGCTTTCAAGATGTGGAGAAAGCCTTGAGGTTTGCTGGATGGCTAGTTTGGCTGAGACAGTGAGCCCCAGCTTCAGACTACATCTCCCCAACTAACTCCTCCAACCCCACAGAATACACCTTCTCAAAGTAGCTGTACCCCACAATGGCATGGGAATTCCAACACAATACAACCTCACCCGAAAGCACTGTATAGCCAGCCATCCCTCCAGTCTCCTAAGAGTGACACCATGTGTGGTGGGAAACTTTGCTTTTTAACCAGAGGTCTGATAGCAGTTGAGGTATCAATGTTGACAGCTGTGGCTCTTGCCAGCATAGCCTCACACAGGGGTTGAGGATGAGTCAGCTTCAGACTGGTTGTTGCTGTTTCCCAAGATGTTCCTAGTGACGGAGGGAATGCCTCTGCAAAAACACACTTATAAATACTTTCCAGCCAACTCTTTGAGAACAGAAAAACAAAAGTTTTGGGGGCTGGAGTCCCAGGCTACTGTTGCTGACTCACGAGGAGGAATGCAGCCAGAGTTCTTTGTCAGCATAGGTACACAGAACTCAACAGAGCTGAGCCACCATGTCACACTGATGGCATCTCTCATTTTCCCATTTGTGAAGCACAAACACAGCATACCTCTGAGCCTTATTTGTTGAGTTATCATATCTCTTTTTCTACAGCATCTTACATTCTGGGAACTACCAAATCCTTTCTTCCTCATGAGTCCTGTATCATCAAGCCCTGGTCCCATACTGGATCTGGTGCTCCATTTTGGGGTTCTTTGTTCTGTGGCCCAACCTTGCAAGCCAGACTGATCCTGAGAAAATCTCTAAGTATCCATTTTTCTGCTCTCTTGATAACTACTCATTTGAGCTAGGCTCAACTTCCACCCACTGGAAAATAAAAAATTCTTTCAGTTCAGATTCACAATGAATCAGACTTGAGCCACCCTTGTTCCAGTTCACATCCATTTTCACTCTGCCTTTGTATAATTAATTGACTCTAGTGTTATCCCAAATCTTATTCTTAAGTCTTTCTTGTGAAAACAGAAGGAAACTATATTCATCACACCAAAGTCAGGTGACTGACCCTCTCTGTGCCCTCAGGCAGCTTGTTAAACCAAGCTCATCTTCTCTGACTTCAAACCAAGACCAACACCATTTCAATTCATGGTTCTAAGCTGTGCTGTTCAGTGGTGAAAGTAGAAATCACCACAGGAATTGGCAGGTAAGTGAGTAGAACTGTGCTATTGCTGTGAAGAGACACCTGACCAAAGCAATTCTTACAAGAGAAAGAATTAATTGTGGGCCTGCTTACAGTTTTAGGGTGTTATCTCATGATCATCATGTCTAGACGCAGACAGAAAATGACATTGTAGAAGTAGCTGAGACCTTTACATCAGCTCGAGAGACTGAGACACTGGACCTGGTGTGGGCTTTTGCAAACTCAGGCCTATTCACTTTGTCTACCTTCTTTGTGAATTGGCTCAATTCTAATTAATGTTTTCCCATTGCATTTCAGAATCCTTAATTAATCTGTAGGGGAACCATATATCTATTTTGAACCAGTATACTTGATAATTTATATTTAGTTGAAGTATGCTGTCATCTCCATAAACAAACACAATTTGCACACAGATATTTGGCCTCATTATGGACATTTCCTCAGAAGAGGAGTGTTAAGTGGGAGTGAGGAGAAGAAGGTGGGAAATAGGCTGGCCATTCTCTGTCCCTGCTGACTTGGGTATTTGGGCTTCATAAAAGTGCTTCTGACCTTGAGCTCATATTCTCCCAAACAAGTGGGAAAGAAGAACCAGCTATCAGGTAGGAAGCTTTAGACTAGAGTTTTGCATCCACACAGCTAAGTGACAGGCTATGCAGCTCAGAGTCATTCATTCCTGGTAGCAAGAATGATTCCACTTAAACACTGGAGAGCTGTGTGGTGATCAGAGAAGCCATTGCACTTCAGACTCCCAAGATGCTCTTGCTAAGGTATAACACTCAGGTATCCTTACCTGCAGTGCCAGTGGTGACTTCTCCTTCCACCACTGAATTATGCTCCAGTTCCTTAGCAATTTGCTTAGCTGAAACTTCGAGTGGTGGGAGACAAAGTGGCATCATTTAAATAGCATTGAAGCTGAGTACTGGCCTCTGACCGGCAATGAGTGCTTGTTGCTGTTGCTTGTTTGGTTTGGTTTGTTTGTTTTTTTCCAGTATGTGCCTAGTGCACGCTTCTGTTTAAGGGAACACATGGGATTTCTGAGCCAGGGTTTCATCTTACATGGAAAATTACCATTGGCTGCTAAGAGTCATAATCATCAATTATGGATAGTTTGGCAGACATATTAGAAAGGGAACTGGTTGATAACAAATGCTCTTATTTGCCATCTATATGTGATAAGGTCAACAAGAATGCACGTGAGAACATGCACACACTTGTGTGCATGTGTGTGTGTATGTCTGTGTGTGTGTGTGTTTTTACAGAGCCCTCTTTAGAACTAGTAATTTATTAGCCAACTTGTTTCCTGCTACCTATGAGCAGAGCCTGAGGACTAAAGGCCTGAGGTTGGGACTGAGATCCCAGGAGAGGTTGCGAATCCCTGTGGGAGGGAAAATTTTCAGGACTAGATGACAAGTCAAAAACCAGTAAACAATAAACTATCAGATTTTCAACCCCATCAGAGACTTGAGAAGGAGTGAAAGTTAATTACTTAAGTGAACCAGAACCAAAATGAGAAGGAAAAAAAGAGAAAATAAATGACAGAGACAGTTTACTGTCAGAACAATCACCCTAAACTTTCTATAACATTAGAACATCATCTTCAGACTTCTGGCCCAGTATATCTGACAGACATATTTGTGAGACAGGAACTATTGAGGGCTTGCTTACCTTGTCTTGGTAGAGTTTGGCCATCGATTCTGCCTGTATCCAAGCTTGCCCATTTTTAGGCAGAATTCTGTCTCTGGCAGAACTGAGGATATTTTGCCCAGTGGTTGGTTTGCCACATTTGAAGCCATCTCCATAAGGAGCTTCTCTGATGCTCATCATCTTCTTGAGGTAGGCTGGATATTGCCAGGAGTTAGTCTGCCTTGTTGTCAAAGAATCCTTAAGATATTAAAAGTTTCTTAACTGCCATATTCTGTAGGTCTCTGAGGCTTTGAATACTTTATCTAACTATTTTACCTTCTCTATCTATAGGACCATATCTATCTCTTAAACCTAGGATGTATATTCTTGGGATTAAAAATAGGCTGGTAGTTGACATGACCATAATTTGATCAGCTAACAAATGGCTTGTATTACTTAATTATCCTAATCATCCTTCAATAGCACTTTCCAGGTATTGGAAGGAAGCTTTGTATTATATTGAATTGTATGGGTGCAGTGCCTCATATTAGAGTAGAAATATATATGGTATTTGAAGATTAATCTTAAATTTGAATTCAATACTAATGTATCAAAATTAAACTTATTTATAATGTATGTAGAGAATAGTCTGTTTAGAGGTTAAGATGTTTTTAGGTCTATATAGAAGTTTTGAGATGGCAGAGATGAGAGCTGATAGATATTGATTCTCATTCAGAATTTTAGACTTTTAGACTAACCAAGATGGGAAAGATGTTTTCTACAATGTTGCCAAATGTAGTGGAATGAGCCAAACACCTTGAATGTAACATTCATATGATCCCCGATTATTTTGTGGTTCTTCTTGCTGTATGTAATTTTTCTACTTATGTGTGATAATAGAAATACATATGGCAAATAAAATAAAATGTAAAAAACAAAAAACCCTCAACTTTAGCACAAACAACATCATCAATGACAACAACAAAACAATAAACAATTCTTCTCTCCCCAGCAAAATCTGAAGACAGGAGTAAAATAGATCATGCACAATTTAGTAACAGAGTATGAGCAATTTAGCAAGCCTGGGCAGAGAGGGGACACTGCCAGAAAGAAATGGACCATGACTTTCTCTTGTTTGAAATGCTAAGATGTCACCTTTACAGAGTATCCTCCGGTGCCACTCTCCATCCCTCCCCTCGCTCTGTAGTTGTTTAGAGCCTTTTTCTGCCCAAGAGTATATCGAGTTTGCATTTGCTTGTGTGTGTTAGTTGATTATATTCCCCATGCAGTCTTGTTCTCTGCAGTATCTCCAATGCCCTGGATAGAATCTAGAATAAGAGTAACTTGTCTGAATGACACACTGATCCAACACAGGAGGCTCGAGTGAGGAAGCAACTGACAGAGATCAGAGAAATTGCTGTGCTTCCTACAATATACAGGGCATCCTTCTATTCCAGGGGACTACAATGACTAGTTCCAAATGTCAGCAGTGTCAAGTTGAGAAATACCAGGTTAGAAACTGTGGGAGGGTGGGAGTGCAGTAGGAGACTAGGAGAGAACTTAGGTGGACTCAGAATGATGGTACCACTTACCCATAGCGCCATGAGTAGGGGTCGTTGAGGGAGGGAATTAAAGGCTTGGCTATGGTTCCCCCTCTCCCTTGGCAGCTCCCTGCTATGAGGTCTTTTTAAGTCAACTGTCATTATGGCTATGCCATCTCCCCAACCCTAGTGGTACCACAATGACCTACAACAAAGTTCTCCTGAGGACCAAAATGCCCCTGGTGGAAGACTACTATTCTGCCCATATGTGGGTTCTCCCAACTCATGGCAAACTCTTTTGGCCTTGTGGGAGAGCATGGCATGGTCAGGCATTGAATGAAAACTGTGCCCTTTGGTTGTTCCTTGTCTCTCCTGCCAGACTGTGAGGCCCTATCTGTCCCTGTGCTGATCCGCAGGCAGCACCCTTTTTCTACACTCCCCTGGGATCTTTCATGGATGGGAGCAAAGATCACACATGACATCGGTCTCTAAAGCACTTGTCACCCTTCAGAGAAGAAATGCCCTAATTTGGGGCCAACAACAACAAAAACTTCAAGCTGGCCATCAGTCTGATTCTGACCTGCTGGGTTGCCTTAAAGCTGTAAGGGTATTAAACTATGGTGCTAGACTGCCACAGGAATGGCTCATAGCTCTGGCATCATTACAGGGAAGGCTTCTGAAGTAAAATACCAACAGTCGAATCTATCATTAAATAGCATGAATGATCTGGAACAGGAAAGAAACACAGGACTGGGCAGGGGATACCAAGTGACTTGAGTGGCAGTTCTGACAAGACTCCCTCCAGGCATCTTAAAGTCTCAGATGACTTATTTTACATGGGAAGAACGAGCAGCTTTTGTTTGGTTTGGATTGCTTTCTGGTTTAATATTCCACCCATCACCCAGGTTGATATTTTTCTTAAGTGGCCTCTAGTTTCGTTTCTAATGTTGCCATCACCCACAGCTTGGATGTTATCAAATGATTTTCTATAAGGAGCTGGATGAAGCTCCCTTTGTAACACTAACATTGCTGCTTGCTGCAGGGAACAATAAAGGAAGTGACACATGGGCAGAAAACTCAGTCCAAAGATGCCATCACTCTCAATTGTGGAAGGATTCCAAGCCCATGGCTGGATGGAGCATTACGGATCTAAATCTCGTGATCCATTTCTTATTGCAGGCTGGGGCTGGGAGATACTTCAGAGCACATTTAATTTATCTTGAAAATAATTAGTGAGATGCGATGGCCTGGAGATGTAAATTTCCTTTAGAATTAATTACTGCTGCTCAAATCTAGCCTGTCTGTTTCAGCGGCAAGAACAGCCTAAGCCAGAAACTTTACCTTCATCCTTTCAGAGTGACGGAGGATCTGTTGGATTCTGGTTTCATATCTGTTTGACTTTGACATTTGAGGGTCTGTGCAAGGTGATCAGGGGGTCAGCTGAGCTTCCAAGCTCACAGAGAAGAAGAAAAATGGAAGGCAAAAACTTAATTGAGTCATTTAATCCAGTTTAGGAGGCCTCTGCTTGGTCTAGTATCCCAGGTAACAGTCAGTTTCTTTGTGTGGAGAGGAAATGAATGTCTCCTTCACTCACAAGATCCAGCACACTCTCAGTCACATGTACATCGAGATGAAACAGAGTGACACATTTCATCCTCAACAGAACTTACAGTGCCTTCCTTGAGAGCATGGTAATTGCTATGAATGGAGTTGTGAGATCAGTTACAATCATCAGCCATGACTGGAGATAAACCCATGCATAGGGCTAGGGCTCATAGTCCTCTAGGGTGGAAGCATGAAACAGGGTTGATGATCTCACTGTACCAGTGTGTCCATTGTCCTTCAGAGCCACATTCTTTTTCCAAGCTTAGACACAGTTTCCTGAGTGCCACTGGTCAGTCAGGCATCATGCAAGTCCTCCAGTGAATTGGGGGCTGGCAAGTCCATACACTCATGGCCAATGGGTATGCAAAACTCCCAAATGTTCAATACGACAATGATCTTTGGTTTCTGGTTTTTCTGCTTCTACAGGAATAGCCAAGGTGAACCCTCAGATAACACTGGGGACCCCACTGTCACTGCTTCTGTGCTGCAACTCTGTGTAGAGATGGGTTTTTCAGGCCATGGGTTGAACTACACAACATAGAAGAAAGGAAAAAGAAAATATGTATTATATATTAAATATAAGTGTTCATATTATATATAAATTACATGTATCCATTAAAAACAATACATTGATGCCCATGTGTAGCATTCAGCCCAAGGCAATACCTTCCTTACCTGCCTGGAGAACCTTAGGGAAAGCACCCTAAGCCAGTACACAAGATTGGGAACATATGGCAGGCTACATTAGGGTACAGCTGTTACGCCAACATCCTCTTCTCAGTGTGCTCCAGAAAGAAACCAAAGGCATATTCTAGTTAGGATAATTTAGACAGGGTGGACTGGGCAGGTCGAAAGCAGCATAGGGTCCCTAGCCTGAAGGACTAATCACCAGAGCCCCACTGTCCTTGCAAAGAAAAGATCACATAGAAAGGGTCACCTTGACACGGGTTGTGACCCCTCATAAAGAGTCAACCAAAGGATGGAGTGTCCAACCTTACTCTGTCCCACCCTGCCCCACCCCCTGTTCTTTCTGGACCTCACTGACTGCAGCCATCCAGGAAGGCAAGAGTCACCAGATCTTATCAGGTTATAAGGTAAGCCTTATCAGGTTAGCTGACTCAAGGCAGGGAGTGGCAGGAAGAAGGCAGAGCCTGGCTCTTGAGACAAAAGAGGACTGAGCAGTTTCCTGCCTGGGGCAGGGCAGCTGCTGTCACATATCCGTCTTTCGAAGTTGTTAAAGTATCAACTTAGTGCTGCACTGGATTGTGGGGACACGGGGACATGGCCAATATGGGCCACTAATCTCAGGGGTGGAGATGGCTGTTGGAGATATGGAATGGTTGTTTTGAGAGTTTGCTGTTGATGCTTTGCTTGTGATGCAGAGATCCGTGCAACCAGAGTCCAGAGTGCTTGTGATGTGAGACTTTTTACTTCCATGTTTGCAGCTTATCCTTCCGCATCAGGAGATCCGAAAGCACTGACCTGATGCGAAGGTTCCTGCAGCTTGCATCTCAACACTGTCTCCTTTACAAATTATTAAAGTTTTCAAATGCAGTGACAGACTTGGAACAACAGTGTATGGTAAAATTATTATATTTACAGGGTGGGGGTAAGGGTGGGGTGGGGGAATCATCAACACATCTGAAAAACTAAATACAAAGGCCAGTGTGCCTTTTCTTTTCTATCTATGAAATCCGGCTAGCATCACTTTCTTTTCTGTGGACAGTGCTGACTCACCAAAGATTCATAAATAAGCAATGAATCTTTTGACTTCTCATTTGCAAATGGAATACATTAGGAAATTGCTCAGCCGCTTGGTGTGGATTTTAATTAAAATTTGCCTCTTGCTATGGTCAGGCTGGATGTTTTCCACTGCTGGGAGACACTTGCAACAAAATTCATGGATGTCCTGTTCAGGGAACCAAAACAAGTGAAGAAAATAAAAATGCTCAAGCACTAAAGGTGATCACAGGAGAATGGAGCACCCAAAAGGAAGATAAGTGTTCCAGCAGTTTTACTTCCAGTGAGGAAAGTAGAAACTATTTTAAAGATGCTATTCAATGCTATAAAACAGTAGTGGGTTAAACTGACCCTGTAAAATTGAAATAGTAATTGTTAGAGCAGCAGCCTATCCATGTAAGACACTTGTCACCTTAAAAGGTTATCTTCCACCTGGGAGGGGGAAGGGGGAAAGCCATAGCCGACCCCACCCCCACCTGCCCCTAGCATCACTCTCTGGTAAAGTTAAGCAATTTGTGCTGTGGTTTCACAGTTCTTAATGTATGCTGCCTGGCTCCTCCACACTCTTTATTGTGGGTCCTGCATTGAACTAAATCATGGAACATGAAACTTTCTCTGGAAAGTCTCCTTTGGCCTCACCCTGTCATGTTGGTATCTGCTTCTCCCTCCTCACTCCCCTTAAGTCTCACTTGGGGAAAAGCTCCTCTCAGATTTTAAAGGGACACAGTATCTTCCCTCAAGGCCCCCATGTTTAGATCTTACATACTGTAACATTTTCTGTCTAATGTTCTTACTCCCACATTGAAGCTCCAACATGGCCTCAAAGTTCTTTCTGCCAGAAAACCCCACTTTCTGAAGGAGGTTAAATGTCAGTATGCTTTTACTCAAAATGACCGAGATTGTCATTATTTCTATTATAGTTTAGTTTAGCAGTAATAACCATGGTTATCTAATTCAATACAATTCAATATTAAATGTATTATTCATTAGAGCGGTATGTCATAAGATTTTAGATTTTTATATGCATTTATATACATTAAATACATTATACACATACTCCTTAGTGCCTGATACTCATCGAGGAATTCAGTGACTTACAGTGTATCTATTTGCCTGAGTATTGTATATTCATCAGAAAGGCCTATGTCAGTGCTTGAGTTTGTGGCTATGTTGGTAGAGTGTTTGCCTGGCATACATGAAGCCCTGAATTTAACCTCCAGTATCACATAATTGAGGTGTGGTGTTGTGTTCTGAAATCTAATGATTAGGAGGTAGAGGCAGGAAGATTAGTAACTCAGTCATCCTTAGTTACAAAGCTAGTACAAGGCTACCCTAGGCTATATGAGACCCTGCAGGGAGGGGGGTGGGAGTATTCAATATACTAAAATCTCCATAAAAATGGTGTATGTGCTAAACATTATTTTGAATATGCATAGAAAACACTAGGAGGAAATGCACCTACATTCTAGTCATGATCACACGCATAATAATTTTTCTATATCTCACATAAAACATCTTTTGTATTTTTACCCCTTTTTAAGAAAGAAGAATTAAAATTGCATAAAATGAAAAGTTAAAGAAAATAAAATCCTACCCAGGTCCTCGTGGTCATGGTAATAGTTTTCCACGAGCTTGAGCTGAAACTTTTCCAAAAGAAGTGATGTCACGCTAGTGTCCTGGAAGGCTGACACACCTCTCCAGCCCAGGGGTAATTTTATGCAAAAGCCTTGAATCTCTAGTTGCATTTTTGAAAGCAAAACAGGTCCTGGATTCATTCTCACATTCCTACTAGCCCCTAAACCTACGAATGTTGATCAAGAGTGTGTACCCCATGGCACTATTTCAGAGGCAGATGGAGAGACACTTCACATGAATCAAGTGTGAGATGTCAGAAAGGAACAGACATCCTCAGAAAATAATGCATTTGCCACATAAGGCATATTACAGAGAAGATGAGATGGTGTTTCCCAACCCCCACTGAATCTATTGCAACCTTGGACCCTGTTTTCCTCAGTCTTTGTAAAGGAGTAAGCTTTGTAGATTATTTACCATGTGTGTCAGCCTGTTGCTGCTCAAGCACAGGAAGCCTTAAATGTGGGCTTCAGATTTCCTGCACCAATAGACCTGTGGCTCAGGATGGAGTGATGGCTCACTAGATAAAAGTGGGTGCTGTACAAATCTGAAAACCTGAGTTCTGCCCATAAATCTCACGGAGAGGACCAACACTGGAAGTTATCATTTGACCTCTACACATCACAGAATGCCCATGCCCACACTCATCAGCCCCTCATACACACACACACACTGTAATCCTCACCATTACCCATCCACATCCCTGCCTGCCTTTTACCCAGTTATTCACAACACAGCATCCACAGATGCAATATTTCAAATTCAAGGTGACTCTGGACAAAATCGCCTACTCAGAATTGGATCAAAGTCTAGCAGCTATATGACATTTCTTGACAAATGCATGTTACAAGCCCTAAGGTATCCTTGATATATTCTCCAAGTTAAATCAGTTTGGAGATGCAGCAATCAGTTAAAAAAACAGTCCACTGAGGTGAGAATGGTTGAGTGTGGTCAGAGGAGCCAAAGAAGAGAAGAAAAGTTACAATAAGTGTGTCAAGTTCTGCATTGGACAAGGTCTGGTGGGCTTCCCTGGATGACAGAAGTTAACCAGAGGTAGGCAAAGTATGACTGAAGTACCTTTCCTATCACTGGTGGCCTTCCTCCATAAATCCACTTCTTCGTTTGTAAAATTATTTAGCCTTTCAAAGATTGTCCAGCTCTTCAGCCGTTCACTGGAGAAGTTTTACAGATGCTGGCTGGCTCTGCTTCCTGGGATGCTGGAAGATGCAAAGAAGCGTTTACTATCTTGTACTCTCTGGAAGACCCACAGGGGCCATTCCCACCCTTGGGAACAGGTACCTGTGGCAGATCAGCACTCCAAGGTAGGTCTATTTGCATAAAGTCCCTTCTCTGCCACTGGTCACAACTGATTCTTGTCTCTTAGAAGGATCCTAAGGTTCAGGGGAGAAGATACACTTCGAGAGGAGGCAGAGGCCAAGCTAAAAGATCCAAAAGAAGACATTCCTCATGGAACTGCCTGAGCACTGAATGGCTGGTGATGAAGAAAATATCACTGCAACTCCCCAAGGCTGGGGACTTACTTACAAGGTTGGGAACTTACTTCTGCTCATGGCTGAGCATTTCTGAGAGGTTACAAGTTCATGAGTGGGTTCTGTCCTCTTCCCAACTACACACTGCCTATGGTGTCCCGTCCCTGCACTGATGGAGTTCACAGCCACACCTCCATTCCCAACTGCAGGTCATCCCCTCATGTCAGGTACAAAAAGAAACCTCTGGGTGTCCTGCTTTCTGCTTCTGGATATGGTGTTTTCTGAAATTGCCAGAGCCATGACTGACATCTTCCTTTCCTTTGTACTTCAGTCATTTCAAATGACAACTCTGGCTTTCAGTAAGACTCTCTGTCCAACAGTCTAATCGCCACTACCATCTCCCAGGTGCCAGCCATCAGATACTGTCACAGGCCTGCACCAACAGCTCACATTCTGATTGTTTTACTCCTACCTTCCTCCAATCTGTTTTACACACATTTGTCAAAAGCTTTTTCTAAACACACCTAGGATTATGCCAACTACCTGCATGAACTCCCCCCCCAACTCCCCAACTCTGCATCAGCCTCGGAATGAAATCCAGACCCTTGTCCTGGAGGTCTAATTGTGTACAACGAGATCTTTATTCCCCTCCATGAAGAGCCACACCCCCTTAAGCCCACTCCTTTCTGTCCTTCTGTTCATGGCGTCTTAGTCACCTCAAGCGTGATGTTTCACAGCCTTGACTCCTGCTGTTTCCTCATCTCCTTGTGTGAATGACTCATACCTATTGCACAATCCCTATGCTCTTTGTGTGACTCTCTCCATCCCACCCCCATTTTAAACTACAATGTCACTGTGAGCTATTTAGAGTCACTTGTGTGAAACATGTGCCATGATTTCTATCTGTGACTGTGGTCTTGTTCACTTAATCCTTGCAATTGTTTTCTGTGTTGCTTATTTGATTACTGACCTTCATCTCATCTATATTATAAACTCGAATGAAGCAGGTGTCCTGATCATTCCTATATATTTCTCAGCTAGGAGGACATTTAACAGATGCTTAATAAATATTTGTTGGTGAAATTAAGTAGTGAGAGAAGGCTGTGTGTCTTCCTATTAAATTGTTAGGGAACCAATCTCATTAACCTAATCTAATTCAGTCATACTATACTGTTTTGCTCCCTCCAGTTTGTTGTAAATAGAGTTTACCACTTCCAAAGAAATAGAGAGGCCCATTCCATTTTCAGAGGGGCATCTGAAATGATTGTTCTGTAGTATCTCCCATAAATGGATTGGTTGCTGAGAACAGAAAAATACTCATTATAATCATTTATGGTATCTGTTTTCCATTTTATAGCCAATTACCTTGAAGCTCAGTAACATTTATGAATGTCATTAAATATGTGTCATTATTTCCAATTATAGCTCAAACATTACAGTTGTGCTTGTATTAACATTTCTGGAAACAATGTATCAACTACAGAGACTGTTGTGCTATCCCTAGGAACTATTGTTGTGTAAACACAGTAACAACATTGTTTATGATTCACACTAGACAAGGCCAGAATACAAAAGTGCCCTGATGGGTAATTAAAACTAGTAAAGTATGGATTCAAATTTGGAACAATGATTAATAGGAAACAAAAAAAACATAGATAGACTTTCTAGAATTTTAAACTTATGTCTGATTGTTTTCCAATTCTTTTAAGTGTCATGTAACAATGTTGATGAATGCTGAGCTCAGAGGGAAGACGGTGGGAAGTGGGGATGCCTGTGTACACCTGCCCTGGGAAAGGAGCCAGACAACTGGGACCTGGGAGAGGCTCACTGTACTGCCTCTGTTGGTTTGGACTGTCTAGAAACAGTCCTTTGTTTCATACTTCTCACTTTATCAGCTGATTAAATCTATCACTCAAAAATTTCAATCAGGAGAGAGCTGCCAGAAGGAGCCTCTTTAAAATTCATGTTTCCTGTCTGGTCACTGTGTGAGTGTCCAGTATGAGCAAGTGTGAGTTAGAATGAGGAAATGGAGCAGGCAGCGGATTTAAAATAAGTGCAAAAAAATGAATGACGATGATTAAGATGTGTCTGTATGTTTTGTATAGAACATTTCCAACTGTATTTTATTCAGTTAATCTCTTTAAGAAGTAAAATGTATATATATATATATATATATATATATATATATATATATATATATATATATATATATATATATATTATAGTACCGCTCCTGATGCTTCCTTTTACTGAATCGTTAACAATTTTGAGCGTACACACACACACACACTACAATGTGTTTTAATCACATCTGCCTCCTGCTCTCCCTTCCTATTCCCCCATCTGCCCCTACAATGTGTCTCTCCTGTCCTCCTCCTCCAGATAACCCATTGATCATCAATAGCCCTGTCTGAGAATATTTAAAATAATAAAGAACATCTTTAAATGCCATGTTCTGTAAGTCTCTGAGGTTTTTGAAGACCTTATCTAACTATTTTACCTTATATATCTATAAAGTCATATCTATCTGTTGCACCCAAGATGTATATTCTTGTGATAAAAATAGACTAGTAGTTGATATGACCATGATTTGATCAGCTAACAATTAACTTGTATAACTTATTTATTCTAAACAGCCTGCAGTAGCACTTTCAAAGTATTGGAAATAAACCTTTTGTTATAATTGAGTTATATGGGTACCATACCTAATACTAGAGTAGAAATATATATATAGTGTGTGTAAAGAATAATCTTAAATTTGAATTCTATACCACTGTATCTAAAATTAAACTTATTTTGATTTTATATACAAAATTCTATACGAGTGAACTAAAAATAACCTTGTGAGTGACAATTAAGGCATTAAGTTGAAGAGTAGATTCACTAATCTACTTTATGTTCTATCTTCCTTATATATTTCTATATTTTCCTTTCTTTCTTTTCAACCCCTATCGCCAAACCTAAGAATGGAAGATAAAGGAAAAGAGAGATATCCCTGAGTCCAGCTTTGTTTTCTCTCTAAATAAGACCAATAATAACTTATAACCAACTCCCATTGAAAATAACCCTCTATAGCCCATGAAAGCAACCAAAATCTTACCCAACACCCCTTAAAGGAAAGAAGCATTGTTCTTTTAAGGTCCCAGTTGATTTGGGACAAATAATATCTTTATAGGGGCCCAAATAAAATTGGGGAAATGGTTAAGCAAGATATGAATATCATTTTTTGGTAGAGAATTTTGGGTGACTGCTCAGCTAGCAAACTGTCTTTGTCATCTTCTCATTTGGGAAGCTAGTAACCTGCACTCCCTGTGTACCCAGGCAATCAATTTTATTCCTTCTCAAGTCTCTGATGGGGTTGAAGACCAGATAGTTTAGTTTTACAATTAAGCTTAGTTGCTTAGAGGTTAAGTTGTTTTTAGGTCTAGATAGATGTTTTAAGTTGATAATGATGAGATATGATAGATACTGATTTACTTTCAGAATTTTAGGTGCACCAACATAGGAAAGATGTTTTCTTCAAGGCTGCCAAATACAAATAGCCAAAACCACTAAGAAAGTAACATTTATATAATATCTGATTCATGGTTCTTCTTGCTGTAAGTAGTTTATTGTATATATGTGTAATAATATAAAAGTATATGAAAAATTAAAAAATATTTAATTAAAAAATTACCATCTGTATTATCATAGGCAACCAACCAGCAGCCATACCCATAGTACCATTTTTTGTAATAAAAAAATATAGCCTCTCTCTCTCTCTCTCTCTCTCTCTCTCTCTCTCTCTCTCTCTCTCTCTCTCTCTCTCTTTCTCTCTCTGTGTGTGTGTGTGTGTGTGTGTGTGTGTGTGTGTTTGTGTGATTGTGTGCACTTGAGTTTATGTGCTACAAGTGTATACAGGAAACCAGAAAAGTCAAAAGGCCATGGCCGGATTCTCTGGAGCTGCAGTTACAGACAATTGTGAGCCGTGTGATGGTTGTGCTGGGAATTGAACCTATATCCTTTGCAAGAGCAGTAAGGACTCCCAACTACAGAACCATTTCTCTAGACAGCCCCCCACTACTTTTCAGGAACAAAATAAAACAAGGAAATCAAAGAGTAGATGCTCATGTCTATGTCTAGATAAAGATTCTCATAAAACATAGATTCCCATTAACATTTGGCATATTTATCTGATTTTCATATATTGTACATATGCTTGTTTTCTTTTTTTTTAAATTATTTTTATTAATTTATTCTTGTTACATCTCAATGTTTATCCCATCCCTTGTATCCTCTCATTCCCCCCCCCCCAATTTTCCCATTATTCCCCTCCCCTATGACTGTTCCTGAGGGGGATTACGTCCCCCTATATATTCTCATAGGGTATCAAGTCTCTTCTTGGCTACTTGCTGTCCTTCCTCTGAGTGCCACCAGGTCTCCCCCTCCAGGGGACATGGTCAAATGTGAGGCACCAGAGTACGTGAGAAAGTCGTATCACACTCTCCACTCAACTGTGGAGAATATTCTGACCATTGGCTAGATCTGGGTAGGGGTTTAAAGTTTACCTCCTGTATTGTCCTTGGCTGGTGCCTTAGTTTGAGCGGGACCCCTGGGCCCAAATCTACCTATCATATTGTTCTACTTGTAGATTTCTAGGACCCTCTGCATCCTTCTACTTTGCTGTTCTCCCATGCGTCTCTCATTTAGAGTCCCAATAGGATGCTTTCCCCTCTGTCCCAGTTTCCTGGTAAGTGAAGGCTTTTGTGGGACATGCCCCTTGGGCTAGTATGCAGATATAAGTGAGTATATGCCATTTGATTCTTTCTGCTTCTGGGTTAACTCACTTATTATGATCATTTCTAGCTCAATCCATTTATCCACAAATTTCGGGAATTCTTTGTTTTTAATAGCTGAGTAGTATTCCATAGTGTATATGTACCACAGTTTCTTTATCCACTTTTCTACTGAGGGACACTTAGGCTGTTTCCATGTTCTGGCTATTATGAATAAGGCTGCCAAGCAAAGACATACATAGAATGATAAAGAATACAGTGATAATAAAACTGCCTCTAGGGAAGAAAATGTACAGAACAGGGAACTGAGGGGTGAGTGAGCCACATGGCTTACCATATCATCTTTTAGAGTGTTTAAAATATTTATCCAAGCATATATCACCAATTCAAACAAATGGTTAAGTCATGACCAGTATAGATAGACATCAAGTTCCAGGAAGCAAATAAAAGTGTATAATAAAGTTGCATTAAACATGTTTAATGAACAATTTAAAAATATAATACAAATACAAATAAAATACATATAATATGTGTTAAATGTTCTCTAAATTGTACTCTGAACATGTCATAAGGCAAAAAAGGACAAATAAGTATAAGTTTCTATTAACCGTATTAATTAGCTCTGGTTGTTATAACAAAAATACCACAGACTGTGTAAGTCAAGCAATAGAAACTTATTTTATCACACTGAAGACTAGATGACTTATATGATACAGATTTGGTCTCTCCTAAGGACTTCTTACATTTGGTCACCTTCTCCCTGTCTTCCCATGGTCTTGGCTCTATGCATTCATACCCTGAGCCTCCCTTAGTATTCAAATTTCCATTTTAATAAAAACACCATGAGAGTGAATGAGAGCCTCTCATAATGCCCTAGTTTAAATTTTTTTAAAGCTCTCTATATTAATTCAACACAGCCTCAGCACTGGGGGGTAGAGATTCCACACACAAGCTCTAGGGGACACAGTCATTCCATGCATCATTCTTGAGAAATATCCAACTTAGTGAATAGTGAAAGTAACCATATGCTCTGGTAGGTTATCTTAAAAAGTATCAAAGTGAATATCAAAGTGTAAAATAATATTGGAATTAATCAGCTGACACTTGTCAGAGCAATATCATCTTCCCAGGGACAATCTGCTACATTCCAAAAGTGAAAATCAAGGGCTAGAGGGATGGCTCAGCTCTCAAGAGCATTTCTGCTTCTGCAGAGGACCCACGTTCAGTTCTCATCATACACACGGCTACTCACAGCCATCTATAACTCCAGTTCTCAATTACATGAAGCCCTCTTGTGGTTTCCTGGAATATCAAGCACACACATGCATGCAAGAAAATACATGTGTGTATGAATTATTTAATTAATACATATTAAATAAGGAAACCTACATTTTGTTTGTGAAAATCAACAATGTGTAAGAAAAATATACATTAGGCTCTGTGGTTGTTTAAATTTCTCCTACAGGCTCTGATACTTGAAAACTGGACCCCAGCTGTTGGCACTGCTTGGGGTATGCTATGGACCTTTAGCAGGCATGGCCTTGATAAAGGAAAGGCATCACTACTGGTGGATTTGGGAGTTTATAGCCTCACACCACTTCTAGTTTGCTCTCTGCTTCCTATTTTGCATTGAAGATATGATCCCTAGGTCCCGTGATCTTGATTCTTGCTGCCATACCTCCCCACGACAAGGGACTCTCATACTTCTAGAGCTGTAAGGCACCCCACTCATTCTACTCATACATAAGTTGCTTCTGGCCTTGATTGTTTATCATAGCAAGGGATAAGTAACTGAGACAGGTGCTGGCCTCCTCAGGGATAAAATTAATTAAGCATTAAAGTATTGGCGACATGATTTCAAGTCAACCCACTAGTTTAGGCAACATGGTGAGGCCCTGTTATTCCGATGCTATTCAAATTTGCCAGGATGAAAGAAAGTTGATGGCTGAGGATGTTTTATGTGAGACCAATTATTTAATGCCAAGAATAGGTGAGACTTTGTAAAATGCAAAAATTCCTGCGTAGGGGTAGACATTATGAATCACTCTTTTTTACTTAGTTCATGCAGGAAATACTGACCTGAGAGCCTCTTGTGCACTTGGCTCATTTGAGGACTTACAAATCAAAGGAGTCACCACATCCACCCCCTGGCGCTCAGCCTTTACCCACTGTTTTAGCATGCTGGCCTCATGGCTTGCTTTTCCCCAGTTCAACCTCTGAAGACCTATAAAGAGGCAATGGAAGAAACTCAGGAATATACAAAAAATCAGATGAAAGAAATCAAAAAATCAGTTTAAGATCTGAAAATGAAAATGGATTCAATGATAAACACACAGACAGAAGAAAAACGAGAACGTGAGACCTCAGAGAACAAGGCGAGCAACACAGAAGTGAGCTTTTCTAACAGAATCCAAGAGATGGAAGAATGAATCTCAGGTCTAGAAGATACAATCACAGATATTGAATCAACCATTAAAGAAAATGCCAAATCTGGAAAACTCCTGACACAAAACATCCAAGAGATTAAGGACACCATGAAAAGAAGAAATCTGAGGATAATAGGCATTGAAGAAAGAGAAGACATCAGACTCCAGGGCCCAGAAACTATTCTCAACAAAATCATAGAAGAAAATTTCCCCAATCTAAAGAAAGAAATGCCTATAAACATACAAGAGGCCTACAGAACACCAAATAGAATTGACCAGAAAAGAAAAACTGCCCGCCACATAATAATCAAAACACAAAGCATGCAGAACAAAGAAAAAATATTAAAAGCTGCAAGGGAAAAGGGCCAAATACCATTTAATGGTAAACCTATCAGAATTACACCCGACTTCTCAGCAGAGACCATAAAAGCCAGAAGGGCCTGGACAGAGATCCTCCAAACCCTAAGAGACCACAGATGCCAGGCCAGACTACTTTACCCAGCAAAATTATCAATAACCATTGATGGAGAAAACAAAATATTCCATGACAAAAACAAATTCAAACAGTACCTATCCACAAATCCAGCTTTATAGAAGGTACTAGAAGGAAAACTCCATCCCAAAGGGTCAAGCTACAACCAAAACTACCCAGGAAATAGATAACTATCCCATGGCAAAAACACAACTACTCAAACGCTCGACTGGAAACAACATCAAAATTGAGACTCTTAACAGTCACTGGTCATTAATATATCTCAACATCAATGGCCTCAATTCTCCAATAAAAAGACACAGACTAACTGAATGGGTGCATAAACAAGATCCAACATTCTTCTGCATTCAAGAAACACATCTCACCCATAACCGTAGGCATTACCTCACGGTAAAAAGTTGGAAAATTATTCCAAGCAAATGGTCACAAGAAGCAAGCAGCCATTTTAGTATTGAACAGTATTCTCCACAGTTGAGTGGAGAGTGTGATATGACTTTCTCGCGTACTCTGGTGCCTCACATTTGACCATGTCCCCTGGAGGGGGAGACCTGGTGGCACTCAGAGGAAGGACAGCTGGTAGCCAAGAAGAGACTTGATACCCTATGAGAATATATAGGGGGACGTAATCCCCCTCAGGAACAGTCATAGGGGAGGGGAATAATGGGAAAATGGGGGGGGGGGAATGGGAGGATACAAGGGATGGGATAAACATTGAGATGTAACAAGAATAAATTTATTAAAAAAAAAAAAAAAAGAACTCAAGAAATTAAACACCACCAAACTGAATAACCCAAATGAGAAATGGGGCTTGGAATTAAACAGAGAATGCTCCTGTCTTTTAACATAACCTAAAGCAGATATGCTATAAAAGCTGAGCAATACGTTCTTTTTTTTTTTTTTTTTTAACCAGTTTGATGAATTTTCTTTTACTTGGAAGCAAATGCAACTTCCCTGATACAGGCAACCATCTGTTTATGCGACAAAAGATAAGACTTGCTTACCAGTGCTTAGTGGAAACGCCAACTAAATCATCACAGTGCTGGGGGCTGAGCCATTACCTTCTGCTGGTTTTCACACTAATTGCCATTGTTCCTCCTACAAGCAACCCTTTCGTTCACTAATGTCTGTGACAACAATGCAAAACATGCCACCCAGGTGTGCTCAGTAAGAACACTTAGCATTTTCCCTGAGAGATTCAGCTTAGCAAGGTGAGCAAAGGGGGGCTGGGAATCAAGTGTGATATTTTGACAACTAATGACAAGAAGAGTGATGTATGGTAGCTGAGGTCATTGTGCAAGTTGCCCTAGTAATGGTAATGACATGTTATGCTTAGAGAAGTTGTTATGGTGCAAAGTGTTAAAAGGGTGCAGGATGGTATGCTTTTCTTTTTGTTTGTCTTTTGCTTTGTGGATTTGCGTGTGTGTGTGTGTGTGTGTGTGTGTGTGTGTGTGTGTGTGTGTGTGTGTGTGTGTTGCTCATAGAGACAAGAGGAAACTACTAGACCTTCTGGATCTGGAGTCATAGGCAGGTATGAGCTGCTGCCTATCTTGGGTGCTGGGAACCTGACTCTAATCCTCTGCAAGAGCCACAGGTGCTCTTAACCACCAAGCTAAGCCACCTCTCCAACCCCTGTGTTTTGTTTTGCTTGCCTTTGCAGCTGTGTCTTATCTAGCCCAAGCAAGCTGGCCTTAAACTTTTGTTGTCAAGGAAGACACTAAACATTTACCCTCCTGATCCTCCTGCCTCTGCCTCCAGCTGAGAATGTGCATCACCAATCCCTGGCAATATGGTACCATTAAGAAGACATTTATTTACTCTTGCTGCCAACATGAAGTTTTAAGAGCAGGTCAATGATATAATGGGATCCCTTAGTGAGCTCCTGTAGTAAGCTTAAGAAAAGGGAGCCCTGTGCTGCAGCCTCTTGTAAGTTCCCTATTTCTCATTTGCTTATGATCTATTTCCCATTTTTCTAGTGACAATATTCTAGACCCCATTCTGAGTCTTCATGAAGTACATGGTACTAACCTCATGCATCAAAACTGTGAGCCTGGGACACACAGCCATCATCACATCCCATCTCGCTGAATTTACTGAAGGATTGAAAAATGAGACGATTGTACCTGTCATCATGGGCATTCATGCAGTAACTGCAAAAAAATGTTTTCTTGTATTGATTTTGCTAGCTTATGTCTGTCTCTCTCTGTGTCTCTGTCTCTGTCTTTGTCTCTGTCTGTCTCTGTCTCTCTCTCTGTCTCTCTGTCTCTGTCTCTGTCTCTGTCTCTCTCTCTCTCTCTCTCTCTCTCTCTCTCTCTCTCTCTCTGTGTGTTGTGATTTCAAAGTCATTACTATTTACAATCCTCAGGGATACCTTGGTTGAGGTGAACCCTAACTGAGAAAATATAATCCCACTTGAAATTCTACTCATGAGGAAGACTTAAGGAACATCACAGCCACATTGCCTTCCTGCCCATTCAGTTACAGGTCACACTGGAACTGAAGAACTGTTGTACACCTATTGCCTTTTATGTCACCTTTGCTCACCTCATCCCAGATATAACTATTATGGGCTAAGTACAATAAGCCAGTCATGAAAAACAAGTGAAGTGTGATTCCTCTTTTAGTATTCCTAGAGATGTGAAAAAAAGGACACAAGGTGAGAAAGTGAAGATCTGCCATTTAATGAGTATAGAGTTCCATTTGGGGTGAATTTCTGGAGAAGATAAGTGTTCCTCTGCACACCTAGTAATAACACATAAGAAAACATCACTAGTGCGAATGTGCTGAAATTATAAGCCTGAAGCTACTTAAAATGGTAAACTTTGTTCTGAATATGTATTCCAAACCATTTTTACAGTCTTCTGGATGTCTTTGTCATGTTGAAATTACACGTAAAATTATTCTTTTATTTATATTTTCTCTAGTTTGTTTAATGACTGACTACTCAAGTAAAGGTCCTAACTCAACCCCAACTACACCAGAAATCATGTCATGCCACATAGTACTCCATACCCCATGTCACAGGCCATTTGGCTGTCAATCCTCATATATACTGGAAATAGACACAATATATACAAATCAGGGTTTCTTTATCTTGACTTCATTATCCAGCTATGAGGGCAAAGAACTAATTCTCCGAACATTTAGGGTTATTCCCTTGACTAGATACACTGTCCTCTCTAAGCCAGAGGTCCCATCACCTTTTCTGAGGAGGCCACACACTCTGTTCTTATTCTCAGTCATAATGATGCCATTAATTTGTTTTTTAAGTCTTGAGTCTTCCTAGGCAGTTGTAGTCATTGGTTAGGTGGTCAGAGTTTGATGCATTTTTTTTTCTAAAGAATCAGATGTTAAGGCTCTAAGCAACATGGCAAGGAGACGTGCACTTGCTGGTCAGATCAGCCATTGTCAGCATCTATTCTAGATCAAACAATTCGAGTCTTCAAGCTATTGTGATACGGCAAAAAACTAGCCTCATTTTTCACTATAGCTTAAAGTGGGTCTTCTGAGAATACACTGATTGCCACAATGTTTCTAACACAGATCATAAAGAAAAGAGCAGCAACTGATTGTGATAGGACAGGGCCTGGGAGAGTAGGGAGCTTGGCAAGAAATCATAGACACTGTCATCATCATCTTTTTTATCATGTGGTCACATCAAAAGGGTGGATCCCAGAGAACACATGCAGAAACCGGATCTCATAGATGAAGCAGGCTGTCATGATGCTTCTGTTTGATCACTGCTTTAAGAAGTAATTAAGCTTCTTTTTAGCACTTTATATAAATGTAGATCAAGACATAAAAACAGTAACAGTCTCCTCTATGTGAAGGATTCCATGTGGAATGTGCAGGGTTAGCAATGAGCTGTCATAGACAAATCACCCTTCAAGTCTTGAAGTTTGCTGAAAGCTGAATCAAGCCAAATGTCTAGATGCCCCAGGTCACAGTGAATTCACAGCTAAGGTTGCAGAGTATCAGGCTAGTCTAGAGACATATACTGAGTATCTGGATCCTGCAGCATGGCATGTTAGCTCCTGCCTTCAGCATCTTAGAAGTATTTGTGTCACTTGACATGATAAGACTTTATCACAAGAAAAATTAAAAAATACCACACGGTTTCAGACAGGGAACCACAGGCACGAAAGTTCATGCTCTCTGTCCCAGAGGATTATGAAGACAGATTCCTTGTGGGATGGCTTGAGCTCCTCCCAGCTGGGACTTGGAGGAGATAAAGACAGAAATTTCATCTCTATTTCTAAATTGTCTCGTGGCTCCCATCCAATGCCATCTGATGCTTTGCACAGCATTTGGCCTTCTTAAGAGCTTTAAGGGATGAGTAAATGAAATAAAATATTCTCATTTTATAAAAGTCATTGAATTAAAGAGAGACAGCTTCTACATAGAAAGTGAATACCTATCTTTAAAAGGCTGACGATAAAATAATCAGTTTCATGTGATAGATGTCCACTTGGAGGAGGGTGATTTGCCTGCCTATCTCATGAAGGGAATCTGCTGTGGACATAATTGATCCACTACCTCAGTAACCCATTATCTACACAGTGGCAGGAGCAAGGGCTGATGAGCTTAGAACAGGCTAGCAATCCCATCCAATGTCATTTTCTTTCCCTCCAATCCCTTCCTGTGCTTATCGACATTTTGTTGTTGTTGTTGTTGTTTTGGTCATGGCCTCTTCTGTGACAGTATGCAAATATGACTAAAAGGACTGCTGTCTACTCCGTGTTCATTTCTTTTTGCTTAGGGTTTGGGGAGGCCATTGACTCTTGCAAATTGCTGGAAAATAGAGCCCAATCTGGAGTTCAGTATCTTTTCTGGCAGGCCTAGAGACTCTCTTATTCAATGTGAGCTCTTGGCCTTGCTCTCTATGCTATGCAGCTGCTGCTCAGGGACAGGTGTGCTCCAGCCTGCCCCAGGGAAACCACACAACCTGGCTAATGGGCTTGAGTCTGTGGAAGAGCCCTTAGAAGGGACTTGCTCCATGTTCCTAATTTTATGAAAAACAAATGGAGGTTGGAAACAGTAAACCACCATGGCTAAACTCACACAGCAGATAGGGCCTAAAGCATTTTAATCCTCTTCGTGTCCATCTTTTCATTAATTACACTAAACAAAGTCATCAGTATTGAACAATAGCATTCTCCAAGTACTTTGTGTCTATTGTTCCCAATCTTCACATGTAATTTTGCATTGTTGCTCCCTGTGTGGTTTGAATCAGACTGCCCCCATTGGCTCATATATTTGAATACTTGGTCCACAGTTGGTAGAACTATTTGAGAAGGATTAAGAGATGTGGCCTTATTGAAGGGGGTGCATCACTGGGGATGAGCTTGGAGGTTTCAAAAGCCCATGTCATCCCTAGTTGGGTCTCTTTCTGCCTCTTGCTTCTATATCAGACAGAAGCTCTCAGCACCATGCCTGCCTGCCCTAGGCCATGCTCTCTGTAATGATGGTCACAAGCTCTAACCAACTAGAACCATGAAATTCAAAATAAATACTTTCTTTTATAGCTTGTTGTGGTGGTTTGAATAAGTATGGCCCCATAGACTCTCATGTTTGAACTCTTGGCCCATACGGAGTGGCACTATTAAGAGGTGTGGCCTTGTTGGAGTAGGTGTGGCTTTGTTGGAGGAAATGTGTCACTGTGGAGGTGGATCTTGAAGTTACATATACTCAGGCTATTCCCATTCTCCCAGTTCTGCTGCCTGTGAATGAAGATGTGGAATTCTCAACTCCCCCAGGACCATGTCTGCCTGCATGCTACCATACTTTCCACCATGATGAAAATGGACTGAACCTCTGAAATATAAGCCAACCCCAGTTAAATGATTTTCTTTTTAAAAGTTGCTGTGGTCATGGTGTTTCTTTACAGCAATGGAAATCCTAAGACAGTTGCCTTGGTCAAGATTCTTTGTCACTGCAATAGAAAATTAACTAAGATACCTAAGATACTCCCTTTCATTCTGAGTCTCAGAAAACCTGAACAATTTTTTTTTTCTTTTTCTTTTTTTACTTTTTTTGGGGACAGGGTTTCTCTTTGAAGCCTTGGCTGTCCTGGACTTCCTTTGTAGACCAGGCTGGCCTCAAATTCACAAAGATCCGCCTGCCTCTGCCTCCCCAGTAATGAGATTAAAGGCGTGCCCCACCACACCCAGCCTGCCTGAATAATTTTCTAAGGAGAACATTACTAAAACACAGGAGATTGGAGTTCATACCTAGCAAGCTCTGTTTAATTCTGGAATTCTGACTTTGAGCACACAGAGCAATTTGAAACCCCACCACTCTCAAGCTCCAGAGAAAGGTTTCCCTAACATCCACACAAGCCTTCCCTATCATAACCTCCACCACTAGGCACAGGAGAAACTTCCAAATACCTGCTGCCTTCTAAACTGTGAGATATTTTCTCAATATTTTGCTATGTTATTCCTAATGTTGATAATGCATTTTGTTATGAACTTTGAAGTCATGATTTATCATATCCTTAGACTGTTTATTTAGATATCTTTTTGGGCAGTTTAGTGTCCTATAGACAAATGTGCTTTCATGTGGAGACATGAACAAATGTTTATTTGCTCCAGATAGGGAGGTGACAAGAGACCAAAGAAAAATTTCCACCCAAATTTCATTTATTACTTACAGGAAGATGTGTGAGCAGTTGACAAGAGCATGGGTGAGACAAATAGCAGCAGCATCAAAAAGTCCACACCAGTATTAGTGACCATTCATAAAAACTGCCACCTTGGCATTCCATGTATGACTTATAGGCAACATGATACATCCAGAAAGTATCTTCCCTGTAGAAAGTCCTCCAACATAACACACACACACACACACACACACACACACACACACACACACACACACAAGCTTGGGGAGGGATCTTGTGAATCCTGTAAATGTCACTCTTCTGAGACTTGTAAGTTTTATCTACTTCTTCAATCTATTGAGTTCTCCTCCTCCCTCAAGTAGGGAGAGTTTCAATTTGGAAATACCTGCACAACATATGTGGGGAAGAGAGTAGGAGGGGAGAGGAAACAGAAAGGATTAGCCTGTGAGGTGGTGGACTTGGGGATACCCCTGGGTGTCTGTAGGAGAACCTTGAAGAATGTGATGGTTCCATATAGAAGCCACTATCAAATCTGGATACCTTGTTGTATCAAGCATGTTTGTCACTACAGACATAATACAGCAAAAGTAAATCTCAAGAATTTCAATGATGTGGTCTTGATTATTAAGACTTGATTATTAAGACTTCCTAGAAGAGACTAGACTTACAATCTGGCATCTAAGCCCACACTTTCTCTTGACCTTAGTAAGTTTTATAAGCATTCTGACCCTTTATTTTACATGTGTATAAAACACAATAATGACAACCTGCCAAGATTATAATAAGAAAAAACCCATGTAAATGTTCTTATGCAGAACCCAGTGCTTAGCAAACACTAGAGGAAAACAGCTTCCTTCCCCCTGCTCTCCTTTCCTTTCTTCCTGCCTTCCTCTCTTTCTCAGTTACCCCAAGTACTTTTCCTGGCTCACTTATAACTTGTGATATGTGTCCTATCATACTGACTTTTCCCTGCCTGTGGGAAAAGGGACCCAGGAGAACATGGAATAGTGGTGGGGTTATTGCCCAGAGGAGATTATGAGACATGGGATAAAATTGAGGTAAAATAATGAAAGTTTGTTTTCTATAGAAAACCTATGTATATGGTAGACACCGTTCCCCGTGGCTGACTCTGCAGTCACTCCAAGCAAGTGCAAGCATTATTCTTTTCCACTTGTCTGTGTTTGCAGGGGAGTAGAGCTAGGTGAACGGTCTAGCCAGCCACTGGTGGACAATAGAGATCAGATGGCACCAAAGTTTGAATTTCTGCTTCAGGGTCTGTCAAACCTAGTCTTGCTCACCAAAGTGAGACAGAAAATATTGTGTTACAGCAGGACATCGGAAAACTATAGTTACCGTGAGGACCATTGTGACCCACAATGAGGTAACTTCTTCTGTTATTGCAAGCTGCTGGAACTTTGAGTGTCTTCAATATAAAAAATCCCTTATAGAACATTCTATCCCAAACCCTGGCTTTCATACTGTGGCCCCTGTAAGGTGCTTCTAATAGTTTGAATGTGTTTTATTTGGTTTCTTTGTTGGTTTGGAGGGTACCTCCCCACCTGCAAAAAAGTCAAATTGTCATGTAATGGATTTTTTTCATAGTGGGAGGAGAAACACTGGAATATGAACCTTGAACCTTGCCTTATTGAGCCTTCTACATATGTAGATTAAAGTTCACTTCCTAAAACCCATCTGAAAAAGCCAAGATGCATTACATGTAATCCAAACACTGAGGAAGTGGAAGCAAGGGGATCCTAGAGCCTCAGTAGCTTAACTGGTAAGTTCTGGGCCAATGAGAGACCTTGTCTCAAGAGAAGTGGAAAAACTTCTTTGTATGATACCAAAGATTGTCTCCTACTTAGCTCCTACATAGATTCACACATATATGAGTGTGAAACCAAACATACGCTTACTCATGTGAACATGTGCACACAGATAAATGAACACATGCACATCTAGTAACGTAAAAAGAGAAAAATTATGAATTCTTTGGTCCCATCCCACATAAACTATATCTGATTCTTCATTATTTTTTATAAGATCTCCAGATAGTTCTTGTGTACCTCAAAGCTGGGGAAACACTGAATTTGTGGCATTTTGACTTGACATTGAATAACTCTATGACTACAGAATTCAAAATTGTTCTTTTCGTATTAATTTAACAATATTTCTGATTATTTTATTAACAAAATCTCAGTTTGAGGCTGTATGTCTTTCCCATCTCACTAACAACTGCTAGGACCCACTTTAGCAGGAAAATGCATTTAGCAAGCTTCAGATTCTGAGAGAGACAAAGATGGTTAGAAGGCTGTAACTGTTGTTTTGTTTCAACTTCAGTGGTTCTTTTGTCTGTGACAACCAATGCAAATGTTCTAGATAAGGTAGAGAAAGAAAATTTTTCCAATGGATTGATTTATAGGAAGAATCAAACTTAAAGAAAACACATAGTGAGATGTGTGATCTATAAGAAGAATCATAATTAAAGAAAACATATAGTGAGATGTATTTGTTTTGGTCTTTCCTTTCATGTTAAGGAATTGTTAGTTTGGCATTCCTGACCTCTGACCTTTTTACCTAGCATGACTCAGTAAGCAATTTTCTGTACTCTGCATGAACTGGGAGTTAGGAGATCTCTCTATTGGATTATACATTTGAAGATGAAATGTGCATGTTCAGAACTTACTTTTGGAATTTAGACATCTAGTAGAAAATTGGAAGAGTAGTAAAGGTACATTCCAATTGATATCAGGGTTATTGATTTCCTTTGTTTAAAAGTGTGTGTATAGGAAGAGTTATATGTGTATATTTTAGCATTAATGTGTGGTACAGGCAAGTATACATGTGGATAACAGAAATAAACACCAGGTGTCTTTCCTAGTTGGCTCTCAAATTTTGTGTTTGGGTTTTGACAATATCACTCACTGAATTTGAAGCTCTTTGGTTTGGCTAGGCTAGCTGTTGAACAAGCTCCTGGGTCTGTGAGCTCCACCCATTTCCACCACAGGAGCCACAGGTACCACTTACCACTCCCAGCATGGATGGGTGATGTAGATCTTAACACAGGTTTTCATATGTGATGAACTGAGCTTTCTTTCCAGCCCCTGGTTACTTCTTTATCATGTCTTTAAGGTACACTGACATGTGCTGAGCTTCAGTTCTGCCTTCCTTTTTCTCTTCCTCAACCCAGAAGCACTGCTGCCCACCAAAGGGCTCCTCCATGGCTCTTCCACTGCAGCAACTGTCTGGCCATGGTGTATCATATCTTGGATTTCTTAGTCTTTGAATCTTTCAGAGGCAAGAGGCAAGAGCACCAAGGAGCTTGGAGTTCTTCCAGGAAAAAAAAAAAGATTAAAACATTCACCTTCATGAACCAGGAAAGAAAAATCAAACCATCCTTTTAAGGCCCCCAGCAAATCCCTCCCAAACCTCCCTATCATTCATTCTAATTCAATCAGACGGATGTTACTAATGACCCTGCTGATAAGCAGTACTAGCAAAGGGCCCTGGGTAAGATGTCCTGTGCTCACATTTGCACATATCAGTTTTCCATCATGGAGCTAAAGTGGTACCCTGCACTATTGAGGCAATCACTGCTTTATTCACATCCTGGTCCTTACCTCCACAGCTTTGGTCTTCAAGAGCAGGAATCATTTTTGCATTGCTGATGGCTACATTCTCAGTATCTCAAATATGTATTCAATATGTTAGTGTTTCTATAGCCATTTGCTAGAATAAGATAACTAAGATGTTTCCTGTCCATATTTAATTAGCAATTACCCTGAAGTATCACTGTTTCAGTCTCATAGTGTGTCCTGTGCCTCACTGCCACGCATGGCTCTAAATACATGGCAATATTTCTCTCCCCATGATGTCAGGAACTTCTGACAAAGTCACTATTCACCAGGACCTATCAAGTAAATAAGGAGGCAAGAGAGACCTTATCAGGAAATCCTGTTAAGGTGTGACCTTGTGTTGCAATCTATTCATGAGCTGGTTCTTAGATTCTGTCCCCGGCCATTCGCTGTGTAAAGCCATCTCCGGCATTCAAAGTGGATTTTGCTCTAGCAGGAGTCCTACAGAGATCACTGTGAAAGTATCCCAAATCTAAAATGCACATTTATCCAAGTAATTACTTGTCTAGGCATTAATTTTTAAGGCCAAATTAAGTAATTGCATGCTTATTCTTCTATGCATTTTCTGACAGCACTGCAGAGATGGGTAGAAAGCCAGAAGCAGCATTTAGCCTAGACAAATTTTCAAGTGTATGTACAGAAGCACTGAGGGCTCTGTGGTTTCCCTAAAATTAAGGAGGTCTAGATAGATGTCTAAAGGTTAGAAAAGGGAAGTGAGGCAGGACTCACTCGGGGTTGGAATTTGCTTAAGGGCAAAGGATTGTCTGGTTTGGGTCAGGGTTGGGCTGGGTTTGTTAGCAATAGATTAGAAAACAATGAGAACCACTCAAACTACAACTCAGGACCCAGAACCTGCTCTTGTGATAACAGTGTTTGTGGTTTAGAATTGACACCCGTTTGACTTACCAACATAAAACCCATTGCGCTAAAACATAGGCACAAAATTACATTATTAAATATTCACTACTGAGATTTTGCATGGTGCTAAAATGATAAAAGTCATGGCTGTGGGTAGAGAGATATTAATTTAAAAACAGATCCATCTCAGAAGAGAGGAACACCAACGTCCTTAGACCCACACAGCCCTCAGTTTCAGGCACACTTGTAAACTTACAGAGACATGCTGATTTCTCAGTCACTCCCCTAACAAACTCCAGATTACCTTTTCTGAAACCCCAAAGTACACAGGCATTAATGCAGGCTTGGCATGTCCTTCAATCCACAGTGTTAGTTCGTATTTGTTTACATTTTACCACCATGGCTTCTCACTTATTAGCAGTTAATAACTAGCCCATCTGAACATCATGACATCCCACAAAGTCTGATATACTATGAACAAGTAGTTAAAAGTTTAAGTCATAGTGATGTCTTAAGAAGGTTTGCATGCAGACTCAAGGCAAGGATGAGCTTGAAGTTGGTGGATGTACCAAGACTGTCCTGGCCATGATTGGATATAGCGAAGGAAACACAGACCCCAGAGGTTCAGGGCTGATCCACAACCTAGAGTAAGATATAAACTTGGCCTCCACAAAAGGGTAGCATTCAGCCAGCACTCCCCCTGAACACAACAAGAGTAGTAACTTTTACTTCTAATGTCATGTGCTGACATATACTTTAAAGACTTTGATAAGGCTCTGAGAATTTATGATTTTACTTTGCATCCAAATCAGTCTCCTTATGCATTTTGAATAACTGATTCACCAATGAGGTCAGACATGCTAGAATTGCTATCATCTAGTCTCCATCTTGTTTTGTTTGTTTGTTTGTTTGTTTTTTTAAGTTTTTCAAGACAGGGTTTCTCTGTGTTGCTTTGGCTGTCCTGCACTCACTTTGTAGACCAGACTGGCCTCGAACTCACAGTGATCCGCCTCCCTCTGCCTCCCGAGTCCTGGGATTAAAGGCGTGGGCCACCACGCCCGTCCATCTTGTTTTTGTTAGTTTGTTTGAGACAGGTCTTCAATTCAGCCGTAGCTAGCACGGAACTTGCTATGTAGATAAGGCTGGCCTTGAATTCACAGAAATCCTTCTGCCTCTGCCTCTGAAGTGCTGGGATTAAAGGTCCATGCCCATATAAACAATATATACTGAGATACAGTGTGCTTCCAGAATACTCATTTTAAGGGACCAGTGTAAAATGTAAGCTTTACACATCTCCTCTGTCCACTTTGCCTGACTATGTATCTGGCCGGACCTCATGGAAGACTGCTTCCATGTTCCAAAAGATATCTGCATTCTACTGGCACACATGTATCACATGCTTCTTGTTTACTGAAACATATTTTAATGGAGGCAAGAGAAGGACTTTCATTGGTCTCTGTGTGTGTCCAGAGAGCATGATGTCAACTCTCTCTACAGTCCTGGGAGATGATCCTTTCACAGACAAGGCAAGAAAAGGTAGAATTTAAAAGCTACGAGGTTGTAGATTGAAATCCTTTGTAGGTCTTCAAAACCCTCAACCCCATGAAGTGTTGTGAATTCTTAAATAAGCTCGGTCTATTTGAGTTTTGAGTTTTGTCTTCATTGAGATCTGAAAGAGGGATCAACCTCCCCATCTCTTGTTTTCAGTAACGTTGAGTTGGGGGAAGAAGGATAAGAGTACCCAGGGATCCTCTAGGGGTAGGGGAGAAGCTTCCAGGGCAGCTAGCGGGCCTGGCTGGGTAGCTGAGTCCAGGAGAGGTCGAGCTGCTGGAAGAAGCCATCCCAAACAGCACCGCAACACTGCAGAGTCCCACTCCATCCTGTTTTCCCAGGACATAAAACTGCCCCAGGTCCTTTGCTCCACGCTGCACAGGGGGAAATACTGGAAGCTGGAGGCTGCCCCTTGAAGCTGAGAAAGACTGCTGAGGTGTAGTGAGTGACAGACAGCAGAGGGCCTGGTGGGGGGTCCTCAGGAGCAAAGCTGGGACTTGGTAATAGAAGGGGCTGGGCTAGCCACGTCATTGCAAGGAGGCGGAGTTAGGCAAGCTGGAGAGCTGACTGACAGGCGCGGGAGGGGTGTGGAGGGATTTCCATCTGAATAATTGCAGAGTGATTTAGCAGCAGCCGCTGCCTCCAGCGTTCCTTTACTACCGCCGCAGCCCCCTTCTCAGCTTTAAGTGCAGACCGTCAGCCATCAGCATTCAGGCCATCATCACCAGCCACTCTGGTGAGTGCATTTCCCCCTTCACCACTGTCTGTGCCTCCTGCGTGGCCCCTGGTTTCCCAGCTGGACCCCCGCAACTAAGGTGAGCCCCAGACACCTGAAGGGAGCAAGCGGGAATATGGCGCGGGGGTTGTGGGCTACCTACGGGAAGGGGGTCCCTCGAAAAAAGTAGGAGCGAGGTCAGGGTCGCGTGGACTCCTGCTGGGAATGGGGGCCTCCAGTAATATCTGCGCTGTGTGAACTCGTGGGAGCTGGTAGGCGGGGCGCAGGCTGGCTCAGCCTCCGCCGCTGCAAGAGCGCTGGCTGAGATGCTGGGAGCAGTCTGGACCGCCTGGGTCTCCTCAGTCGCGGGGCCCATCCTGTCTTCGAAACCTATGTATACACCTCACTGAGACAACTGGGCTCTTGGCCTGAGACTGGAAAAAAGAAGAGATGTTTTCCCTACCGCAGTCCCAGAGGAAGGCGGGGACAATCTGTTCTTTTACCTGAGCAAAACTCTTCAAAGGGACTCCAGCGTGGCGAGGCGCCCCGACTAGGCTAGTGCTCCGCGAGGAGCATCTGTCCTGGCTAACCCAGTGGCGAGGAGGTATCCGGTTACCTTCCTGCCTGGAGCCAGAGGCTTTTGAGAGGACTCTGGTCTTTCCCCTAGCCCCAAGGCACATTCAGTTTCTCATGAATTCTGAGGGCCAGAGTAGGGTGGCAGGGACCTGAGCCTCCTCTCTCCTCTGAGTCACCACCCCGCCACATGTGCATTTTATATTAGCATCTAACAGTAAAGTAGAGGCTGTCAGATGACTTAGAAGGGATGTTGCCTGTTTTCTGTACTGATCCTGCTACGTGTGCGAAACTCGGTCCACTGAGATCTTGAGTCCAGAGGCAGTAACTGACCAGAGTAGCCAAGGGGCGCTGGGGAAACTTGCCTCTTCCTGGTTCCCCAGAGCGCTGGGGAGTCGGTTAGAGATTGGGGCACTGTCTGCGGTGTTGAAAGTTCTCTGATGTACATGGAGAACTTGTGAAGTCGTCCCCCTCTCCCGCCCCCGCAACTGAGGTCCAACACCTAAATGGCAATCATTGTCTGCTGATTACATAGAAAACAACTGGGGATCTTTTGCCTTCCCAGTTCTCTGCTTTCCTGACTTTCTTGAGAGGTTCCCAGCATGTCTGGATTGAAGAACAATGTGCCCCTGTCATTTCAGGATGTGGCCTTGCTACTCTGGATGATGCCCTCCTTCTGCTTGACTGGAGTCTTTCAGCACATAAAGTGTTGAAAAAAACAGTTAGGAGTGCTATCCTGTTAAGCATTTCTGTGGTTTTTGGGAGGCAGAGAAATTTAAGGCGACAGAAAAATAAAGTGCATTCATTAAGAAGGAGATAGATCCGTGCTTGTTTGAGGCTGTAACACTTTCCTCCCTTCTTTCACGACCACATGTTTTCTACATCCTCCAAATATCAATTTTAATACAGTGCAGGTTTGTTTCGTTAACTAATGCCCTCCTATGGGTAAGATGAAAAAAGGGGTAGGGCAACAGTGGGTTGGGTTAAGAGAATATTTACCTACTGAGCACCTACAGTCCACGCTAGACAATGTCATCTTGTTTCAATTTCACACCAATGCTTAACACGAGTTTTAAAACTGACATTAGGGCTCTTGAATGTGGAAGTTGGATTCATATGCTGTTGTACTAATCTCCCATGTCCAGGTCAGTTTCCTGTTCTTGTTCATGTATTTGACTTTCAGCAGATGTGATGAGAATGGGGAAATAGTAAATGACAAAGTGGGGAGGGCTGCTTTCTCAAATCATTTCTTCTTTAATCCATTCACCCACCTGCTGTCACTCACTCTCACCCTCCCAACTGTTTTATGCTTTCTACAACTGTTCACACAACTTGAGTTCCAAATTTACAGAAACAAGTTGGAGGCTAAACTGTCAGGCTTTCCTGGAAGGAGAAGAAGTAGAAGAGTGGAACATTGAGTCTGGGAAGCCTTCATTTTATATTTGCACTGTTGTATTTAGTGTCAGAGTAGCTGTAAATATGTGTTCAGCATCACTACGCTCTTGTCCAGAATTCAAGTACAATAACATAGTAATGTGTGTCTGTCATATCTTAGCAAGTACTTTGTGATAAGCCTGTGGAATAATAGTGGCTTGGAACCAGCCTTAAGTGTTCTGGTTGGTGACATTATAGACCCCTCCTAGAGCTCCCTTCTCTTATCTGTAAAGCATTGATGGGATTTTCATAACTGCCCAAATAGCTGTGGGAAGACTGAGAGGCAGCTAGATGAGAGTGCTTTAAGGAGTGTGGTTGGATGCAATCATTGATCATTACATACAGATATTGTACAGCTCATGCTAAGCAGGGTGGTTCGGGTTGAATGGCTTCTGCATATTTTTAAATCTTGATAAGAATGTATTTTGCTTTTATTTTCATTTTCATTGAAAAATAGAATGCTGAATTTAAATTTTTGATTGCTTAGATTTCTTATTGGTTAGGTTCTATCAATAGAAAATGTGCACTGTTTATAGTTTAGTTTATTTGAACCTGAGTATTTTTTTTTCTTTATCACTTTTTATTTTAGATAAGGGTCTCATGTAGTCCAAGAAGGCCTTAAACTCAGCATATTGCCTCTACCTCCAAAGCACAGGAATTAGAGACATGTGCCGATAATAGAACACAAGGCTTTTTGCACTCTAGATAAGTGCTCTACCAACTGAGTTACAGTCCCACTCCATCAATATTATTTCTGAATCACCAATTCCCAGTTCTGGTAATAAAGAATGAATTTTTTTTTCTGTTTTTGGACATGAAGGGAAGAACTTTTACAATATGATTGTTTTAGCATAAAGAACTAGAAAACATCTTTGTTTAAAAGAAGGAAAAATTCTAATAGGTTAAATGGCTTTTCCCCTTTAACAGTTATATCTACTTTATTTCCACTTTACTTACATATGAACTATGTGAGTGTTACAACTGTTCTAACAGAAATGCTTCTCAACTTTATACATTAGCATTGCTCTTTTCTTTCGAATAAGTGATGCCTGGAGTCTAGGGATCGTTTCCTGTTGTGTGCTACTCTTGCAGTTTCATTTGTTCCTGGTGGACTGCCAGGCTGAAACTCTACAAAGACTACACTGCCAAGTTCCAAAGCACAATAAACCTTCTGTAAGATTCTTGAAAACCTAAGGCATCATGAGTTCATGGTGTCCAGCATTTGAAATAAAAGGATACAGAGGGTCCTAGAAACCTACAAGTAGAACAATATGATAGGCAGATTTGGGCCCAGGGGTCCCGCTCAAACTAAGGCACCAGCCAAGGACAATACAGGAGGTAAACTTTAAACCCCTTCCCAGATCTAGCCAATGGTCAGAATATTCTCCACAGTTGAGTGGAGAGTGTGATATGACTTTCTCACGTACTATGGTGCCTCACATTTGACCATGTCCCCTGGAGGGAGAGACCTGGTGGCATCAGAGGAAGGACAGCAGGTAGCCAAGAAGAGACTTGATACCCTATGAGAATATATAGGGGGAGGTAATCCCCCTCAGGAACAGTCATAGGGGAGGGGAATAATGGGAAAATGGGCTACAATGAACCTGAGTATTTTCCTCTCCGAAAAACGTCATTAACTAAAAGGTCTTAGTGTCTTAAAGAAAACTTCTGTGATATTAGAGATTGATAAATAGCACCAAAAAGGTGTATTGTGGATATTCCTCAGTGTAGGTGGTGAGAGGAATGGATAATTTAAAAGAAATGTTTTATTACTAATGAAATGAGCTTCAATCCATCTTATGAGTGTGAACAAAACAAACAAACAAACAAACAAAAAACCCCAACAACTCTATTTCATGCATTGGTTAAATCAGAAGAAAGGTAAAAAAAATAAGATCCATGATTTCAGCTGAATTCTTGAGGCTGCATTAAGTATTCTAGCCTTAAGTAGGAGCATTTGTAACATGAATTCTTTAGGTAGACCTGTCTGAGTCATGAATCGAACTTGAGAATCCAGCTAGCATAGACTCCCAAGACTGGGGCTTAGTCCCTACCCCTGTACCCTGCTTGATGCTACTCATGCCTCAAGTAGTAATGCTTTCCATGTGTAGCCATAGCTTGCTTCACATTTGATCCTTAGCTATTCTTCCCTTTTTATTCTAGACTAACATAGCCTGAGATACTGTAGAAGAAAAGCCTACAAATGAAACTCCTCGAGCAGATGATTCTTCCTTTAAAAACATAATACAATCTTATGTGTGCAACATGTTTGATGATATTCACTGTCCTCCCCACACCCTTCCGCTCTGCTCCCCAGAGAGCTACCACCATCAACCCACTCCTCCCAACATTAAGTTTTTTATGCAAGAATCAGATAACTCTTAATTGTCTATGTTATAGCTGTTGTTCATCTTGAACACTGTGTGAGGCCATTGTGATGATCTGTCTATCAGTGATCACCTAAGAAATCAAAATGAGATTGACTAAAAGGCATCAGGCTCTCTGGCAGGTCATTTCCTTTCTTAGTGATTTCAGTCTGACATAGATGGGTGGTGACTTGTAAGATGCTCTGCTAAGAACATAGTTCAGACACACTTTGGATCCGGATGGTGGCCAAGCATGTCATCCCCAGACATTTTTTCCACATGAAATTACATTACTAAAGGAAAAATTATATTCTGAAAGGTTGATGACCCTGACCTAGTAAATCATTTTAGCTTAAATAATAAGCATCCTTAGTTGAGAGTCAATTATTTGCATAGCGCAAATTGTTTTGTGGCTGGGCCTGGATTTTCAAAGACAGAAGGAAGATGCTGTTACCCTGAGCTGAAAAGCTAAGTATTTTGTTTGTTAAGTAATGAAATTCTCTGGTTACTCTATATTGGAGCAGCAGAGAAGTGATAATTTAGTTCTGATACTGGTCTTTAGAGTACTCAATCATCTACTTATTCAATAATGTAATTGAAAGTGGTCTTGTCCTGGCACAGAAACATGGTGGCAAGGGTGCTGGAAACTCTTACAGCCTGGCAAAGGGACACTTAAAAAGTATTTGTTGAATTCAGTATATTATTTATATGCTGACTGGTTATATACTCAGCCAGCCAACCCTCTCTCAAGAAATGAGTATTTGGAACTAGAGAGATGGCTCTGTGGTTAAGGGCGATTACTCTTGTCAAAGACCTGGGTTTAGTTCTCAGCATAAGTTGGTGGCTCACAACCATTGTTAACTCCAATTATAAGGAAACCAATTTCCTTTTCTGACCTCTGCAGGCACAAAGACATACATGTAGGCAAAACATTTATATGCATAAAATAAAATTAATATTTTTTTTTAAAAGAAATGACTCTTACCTAGGCTAAGGAGGAGACTCAGTGAGTATTTGCTCTGCAAGCATGAGTACCAGAGCTGGGAACCAGAGAATCCACAGAGAAGCCAAGCGTGGCGCCATGTACCTGCAATCCCAGAGCTGGGCAGAGTCATGAAGAGTGACCCACAGAGCTTTCTGGCCAGCTAATCTAGCCAATCAGTGAATTCCAATTTGAGATTTTATCTCAAAAGGTAAGGTGGAGAGCAAGAGAGAAAGATACTCCACAGCAGCCTGGCCTCGACCCATGCATGCACAACCTCATATACATATGCATGTGCATCCCCACACCACACACAGAAACAACAACAATAAAAACAGTTTTTATAGTACAAGCTTTAAACAAATGAAACAGGACACAAACATAGAACACCACATTTTACTCTGATATTCCTAGTGCCTCAATGGGTCACAGGAACTAATAACGGCCAAAACAGACTGCTAGTAAGAATTTTGTCTTGCCAACAACATCAAAGGAGAGGGACATGTCAGCTACTGGGTCTAGGACTTCCCTGTGACAAGGCAACTTCATAAACTCCAAGCTTAGACTGAGTTGTGTGTTCTTTTCTTCTTTCTCTGTCACTTTTCCCCTTTAATGTGTCACTTTCTTGAGAGAGCATTTAGCCAGTTTTCATGATAGCAACAGGAATTACTATTGTTCTGAATTCAGAATGAGCACAGTGTAGCATGGAAGTACATTCATTAATTATCAGCCCTACAATCTGATGGTTCACAGTAGAGTAGCCTGTTCTGGGAGTAACTGGGTTTGCCTTTAAGGGGGTAAATATATATATATATATATATATATATATATATATATATATATATATATATATATATATATAGAGAGAGAGAGAGAGAGAGAGAGAGACAGAGAGAGAGAGAGAGAGAGACAGAGAGACAGAGAGACAGAGAGACAGAGACAGAGAGACAGACACACAGACACACAGACCGACAGACATAGAGAGACAGAGATATCAGACAGACATATCATTCTAGTCTAGCTCATCAGTAAACTAATTATTCTCACTTGCCAAAGGCAAAATATTCCTACCCAGTAAACCAATTTACAAATGAACAAGCTGGTTTCCATGTCCCTTTCATTGTTTTAAATGATTTTTTTCTTTTTTTTAATAATACATATAAAACAACTGGATCCAGATGTTTATCATTCTGCAGAGAGAATGGTCTTCCTAATTTGTCTTCACTGGTTGTTTATAAGAGATTTTGTCTCTATCAAATTATCATTATCCTGGTATTTAGTAACCACCATGTGACCTAGCTCTCTCACTTTATACCCACAGAAATCTAAGCACAGTCATCCAAGTTAGTGGCAGAGGTAGACGTAAGACTAAAGCTCCTTTCTCTCCACCCACTACATTTCTAAGCTTCATGCATCTTCCACTAGTCAGGCAACTTATTTAGGCAGCAAGGTGAGCTCCTACAAAACTTACCACATAGAAAGTGGAGTAACTAGAGTATTCTCTCTCTCTCTCTCTCTCTCTCTCTCTCTCTCTCTCTCTCTCTCTCTCTCTCTCTCTCTTTCTCTCTCCCCTCCTCCACCTACTACTCTTCCTCCTCCTCCTCCTTCCCTCCCTTCCTCTTTCTTTCTTCCCTCTGTGTGTACGCATGTATGTTTTCCTCTTAATAAAGTAGCCCTATGTCTCACCAACAAGTTGCTTAGTGAATGCATAGACCAGCCCCTGTCTCTGTGGGTTTAGTCCATTTGGGGATGTGAAATGGTCTGTGTATCAAAAAACCTGGATTCCTTCTACACTTCAAAGTGTACTGGCTACAAAATTTGAGCCAGCATCACTCAATATCTTCAAGAGTTAGCTTTCTTTATCTTCTGGAGAAATGGTCCAGTCGCTAAAATGTTTGCCAGGCAGGCACGAGGCCTGAGTTCAAACCTTAGAATGTACATAAAAGCTGGGTGTGGTAACTTGTACTTGTGCTCCCAGTGCTGGGAGCCAGAGTCAGGCAGGCAGGCGCACAGGCAGGCAGACAGACAGACAGATCAGCAAGTTATATAAAACCCAGAGATTATCTCAGAAAACAAGGTCAAGTGTGACTGAAGAAAACACCTTGGGTTGATCTCTCTCTCTCTCTTTCTCTCTCTCTCTCTCTCTCTCTCTCTCTCTCTCTCTCCCTCCCTCCCTCCCTCCCTCCCTCCCCTGCCCCCCCCCCACGATCATAGAATCTATCCCCTCATCTTATAAGGAAGACCAATGAGAACATCTGTAAGAACTTCTTAAAGACTACAAAATCTAAATAAAGAAATGGGTGTCTTTTCTATGTTTCTAATGAACCCTGAACTAGGGCCATCAATTAAATCAATGCCATTAGAGTAGAGAAAATCTTGGATAGAATCTTGCTAGTCCAGAAAATTGTGCTTGTCTGGGAGACTTTCTGGTTTCTTCTAAAACCCATAGTCCTCAGCCTGGGCAGTGCTGCCTCATTAACAGGTATTTGTAATTTTCATGGTCACTGTCTTGGTCACCATTCTATTGCTGTGAAGAGACACCATGACCATGGCAACACTCATGAGACAAAGCATTTCACTGGCGACTGCCTTACAGTTTCAGAGGTTTAGTTCACTATCATTGTGGTGAGAGGCATGGCGGCAAGCTGGCAGGCATGGTGCTGGAGAAGTATGTGAGAACTACATCCTGATCTACAGAGACAGAGACAGACAGGCAGGCAGGCAGACAGACAGACAGACAGACAGTGGGCCTAGCATGGGTCTTTGAAAGCTCAAAGCCCACCCCCAGTGACACACTTCCTCCAACAAGGACATACATACTCCAAAGAAAACAAACTTCCTAATCTTTTTCAAGTAGCGCCAGTCCCTGGTGTGTAATCATCCAAACATATGAGCCTATGGAGGCCATTCCGATTCAAAGCTCCCCAAACACTGAAGAGAGAGAATGCAGAGCACACTGCACAAAGAAAGCCTTCAAAATAAAATTTGTTCCATGCAAAGTACTAGGCACAGTCTCCTCACTGTTCAAATCTATATAGCACGCTTGGTCCCTAATCATCAACTGATACAGAGACAATTTGCTCTTGGTCTCCTCCCTGAAGTGAAACACACCCATGCTGTGTGAGATGTAAGACAACTCTGAAGCTTTACCAGGCTCCCAGTTATTTTATTAAGAAATTAAACAAACAAAAACCTGAGTCATAAATCAGTGTTTTACAATCATCCTTAGGGCTGAAGAGATGGCTTAGTGGATGACACCTGCCACTAATCATGACAAACTGAGTTCGTCCCAGAGACCCATATTATGGAAGGAGAGAACTGACTTTTTTTTCCCCCAGACAGGGTTGGTTGCTCTGTGTAGCCTTGGTTGTCCTGGGCTTGCTTTGTAGACCAGGCTTGCCTTGAACTCACACCTATCTGCCTGCCTCTGCCTCCCTGAGTGCTGGGAGAGAACTGATTCCTAAAAGTTGTTCTATGGAGTCTACACACATGGCATGACATGTGTAAATGTGAATATATGTGAGTGCATATATGCATGCATGCCTGCACACACACAAATAAATATAACAGAAATCCTATAACAAACAAAACAAAATCATCTTTTAAAAGCTTCTACAAGAAACCCTCTCCAATTTCAATAGGCCTAAATTAAAGATTTGGACTTAGGACCCAAAATCATGGTCATATTTCTGGAAAATGCCTTCTTTACGGTGTCTTGAATATTGTTCTGTGGTTTTTCTTTATGAAGCATGGAGTTAGCTAGAAACCTGAACCTTGTACTGCTGCCCTGCAGACACCAGTAGCTGTCTGACCCTCAGCACTTATGGCATGTGCAATAACGTGCTATGAAGGAATTTCTGAGAAGACCAAAGAGTGTCATGTGAACACATGAGGAAGGAAGGAGGCTTCTGAGGAAATGGGAACTACAGGAATTCTGGCTGTGTAGACAGCAATAACACACATACAGACCCAGGTATAGCCCGAACTGCAACTGGGGCTGTTCTTGTAGCTTGGAGGTTATCCTTTGAACAGGGTTTTTATTGTTTTTGGAACATCATTGGAGCTAGGTCTAGTTTGTAGCAGACACCAGAATCAAAGAGTCTAACCTTAGAAAGAGAAGGAATCTCAGCAATCTCCTTTGTCTGTTTGCAGCTATTGCAGTTACTAAAACCCAGAGGTGCTTGGTTGTCCACAGTCAGCCACAGTTTGGCTACAGTATCAAGACTGGGCCTCAGCCCTGTCTGTGCTCTGCCTGCTCTACAAGACCTTCAGGAATCACACTCATCACCAGAGCATAATCCAGTGACACAGAGTATGATTATAAATACCCCAGAGGCTCTATGTTTTCTGCTGCTTACTATTAAGATAGGATTTCTTCCCTACAGCCTGGTATGGATCATCGGGTCCCTGGATGTGCCCACATGAGAACATTCTCTTCAGAAATGCTGGCCAACTGTACACCAACATGGTAGCATGTTCTCTGCCCTTACCTCACATAGCCTCCCTTGCCTCCTGGCTTCCAACTGACAGGGATTACAGAGGCAAGCCTGACATAATGCATCTTAATCTCTTGTGATTCTGTGAATAATATGCTGTCTGTGCCTTCATATGGATGATTACAGCCCATTTTCTAGATGAGAGAGCCTTCAGAAAGATGAAGCTGCTGTGCCTGAATACATCAGGCACAGGATTGCAGATCCCAGAGCTCCAGTATGATTTGTGACACAGTTAAATTCCTTACTGGTCAAAATAATTCTGATAATTTAACCAAGTTTATAGTCTAAACTTTTTCTTCATTTGTTTCTTAATCCCTCCGTTGTTACTTTGCTATGTTTATTCCACCTTTAAGACAACACACATCCAGTACAAAATATTTAAGCTAATGACCTCACTTTGCAAGAATAAGAACCAGAAAAGGGAATCATCTTGCCCATATTTGCACAGCTAAGGCAGGAGTATAGCTAGCATCCTCCTCTCTTAGAACAGCACATTTCCCTCCATAACAGACTCCTTCTGCCCAGCCATAGAAAAGAGCATCTTCTCAGCTTCAAATCCCCTCCACTCTCATTACCCAAGCCTGCAAGGATGGATGTAGATTCTGGCTGCATGGTGTCCATAGATTCTCGGCAGAACCTTGCTAGATGTTCCTTTGCTACTTCCCCACCATTCTGTACCAGTTCATGCATAACATAAAGAAGCTAGCTAGGAAAAAACTTAGAGCACCTAATGGTGCTGTAGATACATAGGTCTAAGGTCATCACTCTGACAGTGAACACAATAACAAAACAGTAAACACATAGAGACAGAGGCCAGGATCCTTGAGAATCCACCACAATTCATCCAATGTTGTAAAAAGATAAGCAGTGACCAAGAAATGGAAACAAGACAACTCTATAGTCTTTTCTTCTCTGGAAGAAATAATTTTGTCTGAGTTTTCCAACATAATGCTTTTCATTTAGCACATACAAATTTATGCTTATAAAAGTTTTCTGACCTGTGGCACTAATACTTTATGTCTAAATTACTTGTGAAGAATCATTTAAAGGTAAAAATAGATTGTGTTTCAGTAAAGATTACATTGAAAAGAAAAGTCAGATCATTGCAATGAACATTTGCAAGGAAATATGTGTGGGCAGAGGGGCATAGTGTGGGGACACACTGACACATTACGCTTCCATGGTGAAATGTTTCCTATTTATTTTTGTGTTTGCTTGTTTTGTTTTGTTGGGTTTTTTATGGGGGGGGAAGGTTCCAAGGGCAGAGGGCAGATAGGAGGGGACCAGGAGATGAGTGGAACTGGGGTATGTGATATGAAAAATGTCTTATAACCTATTATGAACAAAAACTTGTCTTAATCAGTTCTGCCAAGACTGATCTCCTAGAACAGAATCAAGTCAAGCACGCCAACCCCCCACAGACTGGCTTGTATGCTACTTGGTGCTGATCTCACTATGTATGGGGTGATGCTGTGGGTACTGCTAAGGTTCTTCCTAGTGAAGAAACCAAATCGTTGGTTGAATATACCCCGTGGCACAACCTCAGAACTCACAGGGCTTTGTGAGTAGTCATGAAGAGGCTGGGTGCTTCCTGCAAGGGAGACATCTCTTGCCCTTTACGCTGAATCTATGCATACCACTTCAGAAGGTATTATGGTCTATTCTTGCTCTGAGAAAACTTGGGTCAGGCTTATCCTGGCCAGACACCTCCACATAGGACACTGACCTTTGAAATTTAATATGAAAAACAGCCCTAGCCTGGTAATGACTCATCTTCAAAACACAGATGGAATTGACACTCATGCATGTTAGTCTTTAAATCAGACAACTCTGTTACTTCTAAAACAAGCCAAATAACCATCTTGACTATTTTAATGTTGCACCATGCCCCCAAACAGGAATAAACGATGCAGGCAGCCTGGGGTCGATTTTAGATTCTCTCCAATCACAAAGCCTTTGACATACTTCCCAATATCAGAATGCAGAGAAAGAAAATATCTGAATGAGTATAGACTGCTGTGCCAAAAATAAATTCCTAATATAGACAACTAAAATATGCCACTATAGAGATAAGCCATCAAAATAGAAGCAAGGCATTTTGCTTCAGCACAAACTTAGAGTGTGTACTCTCCTTTGTAAATGTGGTGCTATCACAGTGCCCATACATCTAACACTGGGAGGCTAAAGCAGGAGGATTATGAATTAGAAGTAAGCCTGTGCTACAGAGTAAGATCTTACTTCAAAAAATAAATAACTACAAACCTCACTGGCCAATGGAACATTGTGATGTCATCTCTTATGCATGCAACTCCACAATGGCAAGAAATGCAGTGTTCTTAGAGTCAAAGGATGGTTTGACAGCTATGTCATAATAACCTCTGGTCATCTTAGGAAATACATCTACCCATTTCATCTCTGAAATGGCTACTGCTGTTTCCATTCACAAATTAGAGTGTCAGAGAATTTACAGGGCTGCGGTACTGTGTCCTAGGCAATGAGTTAGCATCGAAACCCCACATGCTATCAGATACACAGCCTAGCCATCTATGCCTGCCATCCTTGGCTTTGAACTCTCTCTGAAAGAGAACACTCCTACTGCAGCTCACTGTGCATGTGGGTAGTCAAAATAACCTACAACCTCATCACTACCTAAGCAGAGAGCTGGACCCAGGTTTCCAAAGATTTGTTGTGAAACTTTGAGTAAATCCCACTGTTTCTAAAACTCAAGTTACTTCATTTAGGAGAGATATTTTCTATTTATTTATTTATTCATTCATTTATCTAACAAATATGCTTTAAAAATGAAACCACCATTGGGGACAAACCATTGATAAATGAGAGGCCACAATCCATGACATTCTTGCTCAAATGAAAAATAACGAAATCCCAGCCCTCTCGCATCTGTGGAGGACATTCACAATTAGTGCTTTTGGTATAGTGTCTTCATTAGGGAGGTGATTTAGATTCTTGTAACTGCCAAGGAAACAAGTCAGGACTCAAGAAAAGCAGAGACTTGGATCTCAAGATTCCTACAAGTAGGGCTGATGGAAAATAGGGTTTTCCTAAACATTCTAGTACACACAGTATCTTTAGACTTAATATTCTAGAAGCTCAAGATATATTCATATAGGCAAAGGGAGTCATTTCTTTCAACCAAAGCAAGAATGTGGCATGGAAGACAAAAGAGCATTGGTGGGAGGTGGTTGATAGAAGGGGCTGGCACTCAAGCAAAACAGAAATTTGGCATTTGAAAGGACAAGAACTGTGAAGATTCATTTGCTGGCAGAGTATACTGTCAAAATTCTGAGCAAGTCCTCATTTCACTCTCCATTGCTACGAGAAAACACCCTGACAAGAGCAACTTAATAGAAAAGGTTTTGTTGTGGTTCCTGGTTTATGGTTCAGATTACAATCCCTCATGACAGGGAAGGCACAGCAGCTGGAACTGCAGGGAGATGGTCACGTTGACTCTGTGTTGAGATGCAGAGCGGTAGCAATGCCTGATAGCTCACCATCTCCACTGTATGTAGTTCAGGACTCTTTGATTGCAAAATAAGTGGTTTCTACCCACAATTAAGACTGGTTTTCCACAGTAACTTACAGCGTACAGAAAACCCCCAGGAGCAGGCCCAGAGGCCCAGCTCCCTGTGATCCCAGACTGTGTCCAGTTGACAATTAGCACTAATCTCCAAGGAACAGAGTAAAGGAATCTGATTCCAGAAGAACAGGAGAGGAGAGAAATTACATCATTTTTGCAGTGCCTTTCCTTTAAAGGGAAGACAAGGCTAGGATCATCTGCTGATCATTATAAAGGGCAGGTGCTTGTTGCATCAACAGTGCCTTGGACAAGTCCCTATGAATAAATGGGGAAATGGTCAGCCCTTCTCAGGAGCCAGTCAGTCCATTTGTTGCCAATTTACAGAAATTGGTTGTGGAGCCACTATCATGAAGCCATTAAATATTGGGTTTTCCCTTACTTTGCCTGGAGGCCTAATTTGCACACTTGAGCCACATTTGGACGTTCAAGGTAATTTTCTCTTCAGGCAAGGCACATCAAAGCTTTTCCTCCAATACCAAAAACAAACAGAAATCAAAAGGAAACTACTGTCAACAGAAAATCAGATAATTCCCAGCCTGAACACAAACAGCTCAGTGATCACACAGGGCCAGGCTCTAGTAAAAAGTCAGATACATACATACTAAGAGACATTTAAGACATAGCTTGCAGCATGTTCTTGATGCATCACTCAAGATCATCTGCTGTGACTCACTTTAAAGGCAAAAGCAAAATTCTCATTTCTTATTTTAAAGATTTGTTTTATTTTTAATTATGTATATGTATGTGTGAGTGTGTGAGTGTGTGTGTGTGGGTATATGCTTGCAAGTGCAGGTACCTGTGAAGGGCAGAAGAGGGCGTCAGTCTCTGAAGCTGGAGTCACAGGCAATTGTGAGTCAACCTACACTGACGTTTAGAACAGAACTCAGCTCCTCTGCAACAGTAATACTTGCTCTTAAACACTGAGCCATCTCTCTAGTACTCAGCTTTATTTCTAAATCAATCATGGTGCAATGTTTGTCAGAATTTGCTTTAGGATCAGCTGATTGCAAGCACTTTATTTAGATAAATGTCTCATGACAAGCTCAATGCTTGACAAAACTTACATCTGGTCATTGAATTTTCACTGGGTGGTCAGTTTAGAAGCCACAAGCAGTGGAGTCATCAAGGAGGGCTTGTGCTTGGAGGGTGACAGAAGATTTTGACAAGAGTAAAGGACTTACAACTTGGAGAGAGGCAGAGAAGAGAGCCTTGCAATGGTCAAAATCAGCTGAAAATTGTGTATGGAAAGAGCATTTCCCAGCTTGTAGAATTAGAGGGCACTATGTCTATATCGGATAGTCCTAGACCATTTATCCACATGTTTGAGAAGAGCTCCAAGGCTGTCAGAAAGCTAAAGGTAGCATGGCCCTTCCATACTTGAATTTATGAGGAGACCCCCGTTCTCTTTCCTTTCTGGAGCCACTCATCTTACAAAGGAGTTGAGGGAGGTGAACAGAGCTGCATAGAGAGAGAAAGACCAGACGAACTTGGCATAGCTAGAAATAAGAAAATGCCTAAGGTGGGCTGGGGTGATGTTTCCAGACTAGGTCTCCAGAGATGAGAGCCTGGGCTCACAGACTACAGAACTCTTTGTCACCCTGGTCCATGATTCCTCATGTGCAGGACAGGAGGGCGGGGTGGCATCATGCTGTAGTCCATTCCAGCTTGGAAGCAGTATATGATTAACTTGAAGACAAATTTCCTGGATCTGTTCCATGCCGTTCTGTCCCAGTGCAAGCCAGAGCTTCCAGGGACTCACTTTCTACATCCACTTCTTTTTTCCCATTACTTTACCACTGCAATATTTCCTCCTTTTTGAAGTTTTTCTTCATTTTCTAGCAATAGTGGGGAAGAAGTTGTTTCATTGAGACAAGAAGCTGAGTGCTGTGTTACCCACAGAACAAAAAGGCATGAAAAACAAGGCAAAAAGATCTTCCCTACACCATTCATTGAGTGATCACAACCTTTTACAAGAGAGGAAAAGTTAACATTGCCCCCTATGGACATCATTTTTTTTTTTTTTTTAGTTTTCTTTTTTACCCCCATTCATTAATTTTATTAATTTATTCATATTACATCTTGATTGTTAGCCCTTCCCCTGTTTCCTCCCATTCTTCCCTCCCTCCCTATTCACTCCTTCTCCCCTCCCCTATGTCTGTGACTGAGGGAGACCTCCTCCCCCTATATATGCTCTTAGAATATCAAGTCTCTTCTTGGTAACTTGCTATCCTTCCTCTGAATGCCACCAGGTCTCCTCATCCAGGGGACATGGTCAGAAAAGGGGCACCACAGTTCGTGTGAGAGTCAGATCTCACTCTCCAGTCGACGGTGGAGAATATCCTGTTCGTCGGCTAGGTCTTGGTAGGGGTTCGAAGCTTACTGCCTATATTCTCCTTGGCTGGTGCCTTAGTTTGAGGAGGACCCCAGGATCCAGATCTGCCTGTCAAAAAGTTCTTGTAGGTTTCCAGGACCCTGTGGGTCCTACTATTTCCTCTTTCTTCCATCCTATTCTTGCCTAAAGTCTCAATCAGATATCCTCTCCTCTGACTCACTTTCTTGGTAAGTAAAGATTTTCATGGTATGTATCCCTTGGACTAGTGTTTTGATATAAGTGAGTATATACCGTTTGTCTCTTTTTTTTTCTTTTTTTTTATTAATTTATTCTTGTTACATCTCAATGTTTATCCCATCCCTTGTATCCTCCCATTCCTCCCCCCCCCATTTTCCCATTATTCCCTTCCCCTATGACAGTTCCTGAGGGGGATTACCTCCCCGTGTATATTCTCAAAGGGTATCAAGTCTCTTCTTGGCAACCTGCTGTCCTTCCTCTGAGTTCCACCAGGTCTCCCCCTCCAGGGGACATGGTCAAATGTGAGGCACCAGAATACGTGAGAAAGTCGTATCACACTCTCCACTCAATTGTGGAGAATATTCTGACCATTGGCTAGATCTGGGAAGGGGTTTAAAGTTTATCTCCTGTATTGTCCTTGGCTGGTGCCTTAGTTTGAGCGGGACCCCTGGGCCCAAATCTGCCTATCATATTGTTCTACTTGTAGATTTCTAGGACCCTCTGTATCCTTTTATTTTGCTATTCTCCCATGCGTCTCTCATTTAGAGACCCAATAGGATGCCCTCCCCTCTGTCCCAGTTTCCTGGTAAGTGAAGGCTTTCGTGGGACATGCCCCTTGGGCTAGTATGCAGATATAAGTGAGTATATACCATTTGATTCTTTCTGCTTCTGGGTTAACTCACTCATTATGATCATTTCTAGTTCAATCCATTTATCCACAAATTTTTTGCTTCTGGGTGAACTCACTCATTATGATAATTTCTAGATCAATCCACTTGAACACAAATTTCGGGAATTCCTCATTTTTAATAGCTGAGTAGTATTCTATCGTGTAAATATATCATAGTTTCTTAGTCCATTCTTCTACTGAGGGACACTTAGGCTGTTTCCATGTTCTGGCTATTATGTATAAAGCAGCTATGAACATGGTTGAGCATATGTCCCTGTTGCGTGGTAGGGCATTTTCTAGGTATATTCCAAGGAGTGGGATAGCTGGGTCTTGAGGAAGCCCTATTCCCATTTTTCTGAGAAAGTGCCAGATAGCTTTTCAAAGTGGTTGTTCTAGTTTGCATTCCCACCAGCAATGAAGGAGTGTTCCTCTCTCTCCACATCCTCGCCAACATGTGGTGTCATTTGAGTTTTTGATCTTAGCCATTCTGATGGGTGTAAGATGGAATCTCAGTGTCATTTTGATTTGCATTTCTCTGATGACTAACGAGGACGAGCATTTCTTTAAGTGTTTCTCGGCCATTTGATATTCCTCTGTTGAGAATTCTCTGTTAAGTTCCAAGCCCCATTTCTCAATTGGGTTATACAGTTTGGTGGTGTTTAATTTTCTTGAGTTCTTTATATATTTTGGATATTAAACCTTTGTCAGATGAAGGGTTGGTGAAGATCTTTTCACAGTCTTTAGGCTGTCACTTTGTTCTCTTGACAGTGTCTCCTGCCTTACAGAAGCTTCTCAGCCTCATGAGGTCCCATTTATTAATTGTAGACATTAAGGCCTAGGCTGGTGGTGTACTGTTCAGGAAGTTGTGTCCCAGGCTCTTCTCCACTTTTTCCTCTAACTGAATTAATGTCTCTGGTTTAAGTTGAGGTCTTTAATCCACTTCGACTTGAGTTTTGTGCATGGTGACAAATAAGGGTCTAATTGCATTTTTCTACATGTAGACATCCAGTTAGACCAGCACCATTTATTGAAGATGCTATCCTTTTTCCATTGAATAGATTTGGTTCTTTGTGAAAAATCAAGTGAGCAAATGTGTGTGGATTCATCTCTGGGTCTTCAATTCAATTCCATTTATCCAGCAGTCTATTGCTTTGCCAGTACCATGCTGTTTTAATTACTCTTGCTCTGTAGTACAGCTTGAGATCAGGTATGGAGATTCCTCCAGAGGATCTTTTGTTGTATAGGATTGTTTTTGCTATTCTGGGTTTTTTACTTCTCCATATGAATTTGAGAATTGATCTTTCAATATCTTCAAAATATTTTGTAGGTATTTTGAAAGGGATTGCGTTGAATCTGTAAATTGCTTTTGGTAGGATGGCCATTTTTACTATGTTGATTCTCCCGATCCATGAACAAGGTAAATCCCTCCATCTTCTCATGTCATCTTCAATCTCTTTCTTCAGAGGTTTGAAGTTTTTTTCAAATAAGTCCTTCACTTGCTTGGTTAGAATTACTCCTAGATATTTTATATTGTTTGTGGCTATCGTGAAGGGAGGAGTTTTCCTAATTTCTTCCTCTGCCTGTTTATCATTTGTATACAGGAAAGCTACTTACTTTTTTGAGTTTATTTTGTATCCTGCCAATTTGCTGAAGGTGTTTATCAGCTGTAGGAGTTCTCTGGTGGAATTTTTTGGGTCATTTATATACAGTATCATATCATCTGCAAATAAGGATAATTTGACTTCTTCCTTTCCCATTTGGATCCCCTTGATCTCCTTTTGCTGTCTTATTGCTCTGACTAGAACTTTAAGAACTATATTGAAGAGATAAGGGGACAGGGGGCAGCCTTGTCTGGTTCCCAATTTCAGAGGAATTTCCTTGAGTATCTCTCTATTTAATTTAATGTTGGCTGTTGGTTTGCTGTATATGGCCTTTATTATGTTTAGATAAGTGCCTTGTATTCCTGATCTCTCCAGAACTTTGTACATAAATGGGTGTTGGATTTTATCAAGTGCTTTTGCTGCATCTAAAGAGATGATCATGTGGTTTTTCTCTTTCAGTTTGTTTATATGGTGGATTATATTGATGGATTTCCGTATGTTAAACCATCCCTGCATTCCTGGAATGAAGCCTACCTGGTCATGGTGAATGATGTCTTTGATATGCTTTTGTATTCGCTTTGTGAGAATTTTGTTGAGTATTTTTCCATTAATGTTCATAAGAGAAATTGGTCTGAAATTCTCTTTTTTTGTTGGATCTTTGTGGGGTTTAGGTATCAATGTGACTGTGCCCTCATAGAAGAAATTTGGTAATATTCCGTCCATTTCTATCTTTCGGAATAGCTTGAATAGTATCGGTATTAGCTCCTCTTTGAAGGTCTGGTAGAATTCTGCACTGAAACCCTCTGGCCCTGGGCTTTTTTTTGGTTGGGAGACTATCAATGGTTACTTCTATTTCTATATGCGAAATAGAGCTATTTAATTTGTTTATCTGGTCTTGGTTCAATTTCGGCAAATGGAATCAGTCGAGAAATTTGTCCATTTCCCTTGAATTTTTGAATTTTGTGGCATAAATGCCTTTAAAGTAAGTTCTTAAGATTCTTTGTATTTCCTCGGTGTCTGTTGTTATGTGTCCCTTTTCATTTCTGAATTTGTTAATTTGGATAGTGTTTCTCTGTCTTTTAGTTAGATTGGCTAACGGTTTGTCTATCTTGTTAATTTTCTCAAAGAACCAGCTCTTGGTTTTGTTGATTCTTTGGATTGTTCTTTTTGTTTCTAATTTATTGATTTCAGCCCTGAGTTTTATTATTTCTAGGTGCCTACTCCTCTTGGGTGTTTCTGCTTCTTTTTTTTTCTAGAGCTTCCAGATGTGTTGTTAGGTTGTTTATGTGGGATGATTCCTTTTTCTTTTTGAAGGCGCTTAGTGGTATGAATTTTCCTCTTAGCACTGCTTTCAATGTGTCCCACAAATTTGGGTATGTTGTGCCATCACTTTCATTGAATATCAGGAAGTCTTTTATTTCTTTATTTCTTCGTGACCCATGTGTCATTAAGTAGAAAGTTGTTTAGTTTCCATGTGTTTGTATGCTTTTTGTTATTTCTGTTGCTGTTGAAGTCCAGCCTTAGACCATGGTGATCTGATAAGATACAAGGTATATTTTCTATCTTCTTGTATCTGTTGAGGTTTGCTTCATGACCAACTATGTGATCAATTTTAGAGAATGTTCCATGGGGTGCTGAGAAAAAGGTATACTCCTTAGCATTTGGGTGGAAAGTTCTGTAGATATGTTAGATCCATTTGCTTCATGACATTGGTTAATGTGGTTATTTCCCAGCTTAGTTTTTGAATCAAAGACCTATCCTTGAGAGAAAGTGGGGTGTTGAAATCTCCCACTATTAATGTGTGGGTATCAATGAGTGAGGCACGCTTTGTTAATAGGTCTTTTACAAATGTGGGAGCCCTTGTATTCGGAGCATATATGTTCAAAATCGTGATGTCTTCTTGGTTGACTTTACCATTGACGAGTACGAAGTGTCCATCCTCATCTCTTTTGATTAATTTAGGTAGAAAGTCTATTTCATTAGATATTAGAATGGCTACCCCAGCTTGTTTCTGGTGACCATTTGCTTGGAATATTTTTCCCCAACCTTTTACCCTGAGGCAATATCTGTCCTTGTGGTTGAGGTGTGTTTCTTGAATGCAGAAGAATGTTGGGTCATATTTATGCATCCACTCTGTTAGTCTGTGTCTTTTTAATAGAGAATTGAAACCATTGACATTGAGAGATATTTTTGGTATTTGTAACAGTCAAGATTTTGTGAGGTTGTGATTTTGCAATGGTATAGTTACCTATTTCCTATGTAGTTATGGTTGTAGTTTGACCAGTTGGTGTGGAGTTTTCCTTCTAGTAACCTCTGTAAACCCGGATTTGTGGCTAGGTACTGTTTGAATTTGTTTTTGTCATGGAATATTTTGTCTTCTCCATCAATGGTTATTGATAATTTTGCTGGATATAGTAGTCTTGCCTGGTATCTGTGTTCTCTAGGGTTTGCAGAACCTCTGTCCAGGCCCTTCTGGCTTTCATGGTCTCTGCTGAGAAGTCAGGAGTAATTCTGATAGGTTTGCCTTCATATGTTACTCGGCCTTTTTCTCTTGCCGCTTTCAATATTTTTTCCTTGTTCTGTATATTTTGTGTTGTTATTATTATGTGGCAGGAAGATTTTCTTTTCAGGTATATTCTATTTGGTGTTTTCTAGGCCTCTTGTATGCTTGTATGCATCTCTTTCTTGAAATTGGGAAAATTTTCCTCCATTATTTGATTAAAGATGTGTTCTGGGCTGTGGAGTTGGCTATCTGCTCTTTCCTGTATCCCTATTATTCTCAAGTTTTGTCTTTTCATGTTGTCTTTTAGTTCTTGAATGATCTGTGTTAGGAACTTTTCAGATTTAGCATTTCCCTGAATGGTTGTGTCCAGTTCTGCGATTGTATCTTCAAGTCCCGATATTCGTTCTTCCATATCTTACAATCGGTTAGATAAGGCCACCTTTGAGATGCTTGCTTTCTTCTTTGCAGACTCTTGATCATATTTTCCTTCTGTGTGTTCCTGCATCATAGCTTCCATTTTTATCTTCATGTCTTGGACTGTTTTAATGATTTCCATCATCTGGTTATTTATATTTTTCTGAAATTCTTCAAGTGCCTCTTTATATGACTCTTTTAACTCTTCAGCCCTCTTCTTTGCCTCCTCCTGCATTTGTTTACAGATTTTATTTGTTTCTTCCATTATCATCTTCTTTACTAAGGACTTGAAGTCATTTTCTTGCCTATCCATTGCTGTTCGGTGCTCTAGGTTGTTTTCATTGGGAATATTGGGATCCGGAGACGTCAAACTGTTTTGGTTTTTGATAGCATTCTTTCGCTATCCTCTTGTCATTCTGATGGCTCTGATGTTAGAAGGTATTTTGTAGTGACCTTCACGGATTGAGAGTGGTTAATTGATGACTGATTTTAGGTCAGGTACTCTTGCCTGTGGGCATCCGGGCGTATTTTTGTGGAACATGTAGGTGATTCGGTTTCACTCCTGCTGATTTTCCTCTGCCCCCTGGGCTCTAGGCTGAGCCACCCAAAGTAGATATCTGTTTGGACTTTACTGCTATAATTCAGAGCAGCAGTTATGGGACCTAGAATAAGGTCCACAGACAAACCTTCTGGCTGAGTAGGTTGATCCCAGCTGCCCATCCTTCCTGTGGCTTTGTAGTCAAGACCCCAGGTAGATCAGTTCTTCTGGGGTTGTAGCTGTCTTTTAGCCCTGCCTCTATATCCTGTAGAAGTGCCCAACCTCTCCCAGTACTATATGCCTGGAGGGACCAAGGTTGCTCTTGGTCAGCAATTAGGCACTGCAAGCAAGACCCTCTTTTTGTCTCCCAATAAAGTTAGAGTGCCTGCCTTGCTCAGGCCAGGATCTCCAGCTGGGCTCTCTCCTTCGGGGAGCAGGGAGCGCAGGGCCAGGGCCTTGCGGCTGGGCTTTAAGACTAGCTTTGCAGAGCTCTGGCGGCCGCTCGTGGGACCAGATCTTCCCACCGGGCTATGATGGTCCCTTCACACTCTAGGACAGCAATTAGACACTGCAAACATGACCCAGCCATGTCTCATCTCCCGATAATGTGAGAGTGCTTGCCTTGCTCGGGCCAGGATCTCTAGCTGGACTCTCTCATTTGGGGAGCAGGGAGCGGGGAGCATAGGACCAGTGCCTTGTGCCTGGGTAGGAACAATAGGGTTGCAGAGCTCTGGCAGAAGCCCGCGGAACCAGGTCTTTCCGCAGGGCTAATAAGTTCAGCTATAGCTCTAGGCAAGACCCACGTCTCCCGATGGATCTGTAGAAGCAGTTCAAGCTGATTTCTCACTGCCACTGTTTGCAGGCTCAGTTAGCTGTGATTGGTGTTAGGTTTGGCCCCAGATGGCCAGCAAGCTGCAGTCCCACTTTAGCTGTCTCTGCTGGGTCCCGCCGCCTTTGTTTCCACTCGGCCTAGGTGGGTGACCTCTGCAGTTTGTGCTGGTGTGGAAGGAGGAATCCTAGGGCAGATTCACCCTCTTCCCTGAAACTCCTCTGGCTGGGAACTCTGGAAAATCCCCTCCTCAAACCGCGAGTCTGTGCTTTATATACAGGCTGCAGTTTGCATGTGGATTCCGGTCCAGAGTTTGGGGAGTGCGTTTAGCACCTCTGGGATGTTGCTTGTCCCAGGGGTGTAGGCCCCCTGTTTGGTCTGCGGCCTTTGGGGCCCCACTCACCTACAATTCTCAAAGTCCAGCAATCTGTTGCTCCACTTATGTCACTGGTCTCCTCGGGGTAGATCAGGTGCGTGGCTTAATGGTCGGCGCCATCTTGGAATCCCTCTGGACTTCATTTTTAAAATGTTTTTTTCCCCCTCAGTGAGCATCAGGCTCCCAGATAGTCTGTAAAATACTCCTCACTGCCTAGAACACTACTAGGATAATTATTGTTGCTTCCCCTCTTTTTATTTGGAAAAGAGGGAAATGATTTATACAAGGCTTATTCTAGCTGTGCTTGGCAATAACCACCATTTGCACACTCACATGCACATACAAGTTCCTAGCTTTCTTTCTGTCTGCTGAGAGTCAACAGGTCAGAAGAACCACACCTGCATCCTTCTCAAGGAAAGAGCCAGTCTCTGAGTGGTCAACAATCTTCTGCTCCCCTGATGCACAATTGCATTGGACAACCCTCTGATCCTTGTGTTGTCCATTTGCCCTTGAGGCAAGTAGGGTCTCCTTAAGCCTCTTACCTTCTTTACCTTACTCCAAGCCCGATTTTTCCACACAATGCTTGAACACCTCCTTTCCTTCTTATGCCAAGCTTGTTCTCTCTCTGCTGCCAACAACATAAAGAAAGCTAAAGATTCCCTCTTGACAATCGTGGATTCTGTAAGAAGAAACAGACTATGGAGTGGCAAGGAATCCTTACAGTAAAAAAAAGTCTTACAGTTGGCCCCTGAGAAAGATCAACAGAAAGCTGAATCTAGAGATATCCCTAAGCTGTATGGTGGTGAAAGAGTGCATTGCTGAGGAAGTACTTTGCAAAGTACAGGTAACACTAAAATCAGGCTCAAACCTGTCAGCTGGAGCAATACCAATAACATTGGTTCCTATCCTTGTTTTCCTGATAAAATACCCTGATAAAAAGCAACTTAGGGGAGCAAAGGTTTATTTCAGCTCACAGTTCCAGAGTATGGTCCACCCCCAGAAGGGAAGTCACAGGAGCTTGGCATGTGTCCATATCACTTCCACAGGCAAGAGCAGAGACACTTGGATGCCAGCTCTCTCTACTCGTACACTGTCTAGGGCCCCAAACCAAGGCATAGTGCTGCCCACTCTTGGACTCAGTCTTCCCTCATCAATGAATGATCAAGACAATGTCCCAGAGACATGGCCAACCTGATCTAGATAATAACTATTGAGAGTCTTTCCCCAGGGACTTCTAAATGATGTCAAGTAAACAACTAATCTAACTGATCCAGTATCTGAATTGTTGGGAGCCGAGAGACCCTGGCTGAGCTGAGAGACCCTGGTTGTGTTGAACTCCAGCTGACCCTTTCCAGCCAGCCTATACAGAAAGAGCTTATCAAACATTTTGCCTGGCAACGGACAAACCGCAAACAGCGTGCTTGGCCCCAGAAGAGGGAACTTGGCCCTGAGAAAAGGAACACTCAGTGTACCGTGGCTTTGTAGCCTTTCTCAGAAGTCACAGTACATGAACATCTGATGTGCTGTGGTCTCTGGGAAAGGACCGCGGGGCCACCTGTCTCCTTCCCCCACCCCACACATTGTCCCAGGGGTTCCTACCCCGGAAGATTCAGTACTTTCCCAATGCTCTCCTTCCTTCCCCCGCCCTTCCTGAAGCACACTTTAAAAATCATACACCTGCTTTCAGTAAAGGACTCTTGATAAGACATACTTTCTTGAGTCGTGCCTTCTCTCTCACCCGTTCTTCCTTCACAGGCCGCGACCCCCTTCGAGACCCCGAATAACTGAACCCGTGGGTCGGGGACAGTGGTGCCCAGACGTGGTTGTTGTAGTACGGGTTGTCCCCCGGACAGATTAAGATCGTGATCGCCCCTGTGACTTCATGGTTGTTGCTGCTGGCCCAGCTGCTTCAACTATTAGGTGAGAGTCATCTGTCCAATTTCTCAGAATGGGTAAAACTTTGTCTAAAGAGGCAGAATTCATCAAGGGCCTCAAAGAGGCCCTCAGAGAGAGAGGCATAAGGGTTAAAAAGAAACATTTGGTTGAATTTTTCATTTTTGTCGATGAGAAATGTCCCTGGTTCATTATTGATGGGCCGACCATAGATTCACACAAATGGCAGCGAGTTGGTCGTGATTTAAATGTCCTCATTACTAGGGATGGGAATAAGGCCCTAGGACACAACATTTTTTCATACTGGGGGTTCATCCGTGACATAATTCAAGCCTCCGATTCGGAGACTGGACACAAACAACTCCTTTCTGTTGCGGAGTACTGTCTCAAGTCTTCCCTGCCGCCTTCTCGCTCCTCCTCTCGCACCTCTGCTCCTGCCTCTTCTCCTTTCACCTTCATAGATATCCCTCAGGACTCCCCTGTCAACCCATCTTTGGACCCTCCCCAGCCGCCGCCTCCTTCTTCTACGGCCCCTCGCTATCCTTCTCTCCCGTCTGCCTATGACGACCCTCTCTCTTCTGTAGACCGCGGCTGCTCTCCTTTCTGTGCCCCTGTCTTTCCTGCGACCAAAAACCCTCCCTCTAATCCCCCTACCTCTCCCTCTGCTCCGCCCGTCGTCCTCCTTGCCCAGAATGGTGACGACCCCCTAGATCCCGGAGACGCTGTGACCCTTGAGGATAAAGCCGCCCGCTACCACTCTGAAGAGTGGCCTCCCTTGGCCCTCCCGACCCTTCCCCCTCCCCTCACTGCCTCTCCCTGCTTACAAAGATCCTGCTTCCTCTATGGAACGCGGCTATTCCTCTTTCTGCACGCCTGTTATCCCTCTTAACAGTAAGAATTCCAAGACTGCTGCTCCATCCACTACAAAGTCTTCTGCGCCCCCTGCTGTCCTTTTTGTTAATCCTGGAGATTCCCTTAACCCTGACGACGCCACAGCCCTTGAAGAAAAAGCCGCTGGAGATCATTCTGAAGAGTGGCCACCTCCTACAGCTTCACCTTGTAAACTGCAGCCTCCTGTCCTCCCCTATAATCAATCTCCTTCCTGCTGATATTTTTCTTGCCTTTGTAACCTAAAAGCCCATCTTCACTCCCAGCTCGCAGATGCTGTTGAAATCGCTCGCCTTCAAAAACAGCTTTCGCTTTTAAACTTCTCATCTTTCACAGACTTCAGTTCCCTGCCTTACTTTCCCTGCCCCTCGCTCTCAATCTAATCCTGCTCCTCCCCCGTCCTCTGGAGAAGCTGAGGCTGCGAGCAAAGATCCTGCACCCGCCCCATCTGCCACACGCTCCCGCGCTCTCCAGCTGGGGCCCATCCCCTGGCCCTCCTCTCCCTTCACTCTTTAATTTCTCTGCCATCATGTTAAAGCCTCAGCTGCCACAACGGGCCCCCCAGCCTGTCCAATTTTTACCAGCCTCGGAGGTCAGCCAGCCCCAATCCAGCCCACTGTTGCCTCCCCCTCAGCCACTGCCCCAAGCCTTTGCTGCGCCTCCCCCGGAAGGGCAGGATTGGACCTCTGTGCCTCCTCCTGCACAATATTAAATCCTGATTCAGGCCTTCAAGTCATCTCCACAGGAGTCTTTGGGCCCCTGCTGCCTAAGACCTATTATTTAATCCTAGGGCGTGCCTCTGTGGCTCTTCGGGGCATTACCATTTTCCCCTCCCTTGTAGACAATGATTACACTGGGGAGATTAAAATCTTGGCTTCCTCCACAAGAGGGCCCCTCACCCTTCCTCTCGATACCTCTACGCCCTCATTGGGGCCACCCAGGGGGCCCTCTGCTCCCGGATCTTCTGACATTTATTGGGTCCAAAAGATTACCAAAGAACGCCCACACCTTAAACTTAAACTTAATGGCAAATACTTTGAAGTCATTCTCGATTCAGGAGCAGATTCCACTGTTTTATCTCAGGCCTTCTGTCCTTCCTCCTGGCCATGCCACCCCTCCCTAACCCACCTCCAGGGCATAGGCGTATCCACCAACACCCTCCAAAGCTCCAAGATTCTGACATGGGAGGATCCTGATGGCAATACGGGCTGTGTTCAGCCATTCATCATCCCTGGCCTGCCTGTTAACCTTTGGGGGTGAGATATATTAACCCAGATGGGAGTTTACCTTTTCAGCCCCTCTCCTACTGTGACACAACAAATGCTAGATCAGGAATTCCTCCCCGGTCAGGGCTTGGGCAAAAATAGTCAGGGATGCCCAACCCCTGTCCAGACCACTTCCAAACTAGATCGAACAGGATTGGGTTACCGTACTTCTTTTTTATAATGGCCGTTGCTCCCCCTGCACTCCAGGCTGATAAGATTACTTGGAGAAATGACTCCCCTGTCTGGATCGACCAATGGCCCTTCCCCACCAAAAAACTCACTGCGGCAATGCAGTTAGTGCAGGAACAGCTGTCCGCAGGCCATATTGAGCCCTCTACGTCTCCTTGGAACACCCCCATTTTTGTCATCCAGAAAAAAGGGGGTAAATGGCGCCTAGTACAAGACCTTAGAGAAATAAATAAAACTATGGTTCCCATGGGAGCCCTTCAGCCACGACTCCCCTCCCCTGTCGCCATTCCCAAGGGATTTTCGAAAATTGTTATTGATCTTAAGGACTGTTTCTTTTGCATCCCTTTACACCTGGAAGATTGCAAACACTTTGCCTTTAGCCTACCCATTCTTAATTGTATAGAACCCTCCCCTTGCTTCCAGTGGAAGGTACTCCCCCAAGGTATGGCTAATAGCCCTACTCTTTGCCAAAAGTATGTGGCCCAGGCCATAGATCCCTTTCGCCTTGAACATCCTGATCTCTACCTTATCCTTTTGGCAGGAGCGAATGGTGAAGAGCTCCTGTGAGTTGTGTCCTCCCTAGTAGCCAGACTCCAAGAGTTTGGGCTCCATATTGCGCCAGAAAAGGTTCAGCTTCAGCCCCCTTATTTGTTTTTAGGATACGAATTACATTCTCATAAGATTCTCACTCAAAAGATGGAACTTAGAAGAGATTTCCTAAATGAATTCCAAAAGCTCCTGGGGGACATTAACTGGTTGCACCCCTATTTAAAACTCACCACTGGAGATCGTAAGCCCCTTTTTTCTATTCTTCAGGGCGATCCTGACCCCTCTTCCCCTCGACAACTGACCCCTGAGGCTATAAAGTCCTTACAGGTTGTTGAGGCTGCTATTTCAAATCAGACCATTTCATATTACTCCCCCTCTTCTCCTCTCTGGCTGTTGATCCTCCCCACCACTTTTTCGCCCACAGGTTTGCTATGGCAAAATAAACCATTATACTGGTTACATTTACCCGCTACCCCTTCGAAAGTCCTTTCCCCATATCCCTTCTTAGTGGCCAAAATACTCAGGTTGGGAAGAGAGAGTTCCCTTAAAATATTTGGAAAAGACCCAGACATAGTCAGCCAACCCTATAGCCCCGCCCAAATCCAATGGCTACTACAAACTTCCAATGACTGGGCCGTCAATTGCTTTTCCTTCCAGGGAAAGATTGATAACCATCTCCCCTCTGACAAACTTATCCAATTTCTCAGTAAACAAGCCCTAATTTTTCCTAAACATACCAAAAGTACCCCTATCCCACAAGCCCCCTTAGTTTTTACTGATGGCTCCTCCTCCGGTGTGGCTGCCTATGTTATTGATGGACAAACTACCAGGTTTCAGACTAATCTCTCTTCTGCTCAACTAGTGGAACTGACTGCGGTCTTCCAAGTGTTCCAAAGCCTACAAGACCACCCCTTTAATTTATATACAGACAGCGCTTATGTCGCTTGCTCCATTCCTTTGTTAGAAACTGTGCCCTTTATTCGGCCAGATACTAATGCTTCCCCCCTCTTTGCTAAAATCCAAAAAAGTATCCAGCAAAGGACATGCTCCTTCTTCGTTGGACATATTCGTGCCCAAACCGGTCTGCCTGGACCGTTGGCCAGGGGCAATCATTTGGCCGATCTGGCCACCAGAAACAGCTTCTTAATTCTGTTATCCCAAGAATGGCACCCCCTTCAAATGGCCCAACAGGCTCATCAACTACACCACCTAAATGCTCAAACCCTGAGACAAATGTTCTCCATTACCAGGGAACAGGCCCGACAGATTGTACATCAGTGTCAACACTGCATTATCTTCCTCCCTGAGCCACATCTGGGAGTTAACCCTCGGGGACTCACCCCAGGAGAGTTGTGGCAAATGGACGTTACCCATTTTGCCCCTTTTGGAAAACTAAAATACATCCATGTGTCTATAGACACCTTTAGTGGATTCCTTTATGCCACCTTCAGTCCGGGGAGGCTACAAAGAATGTAATCAGCCATGTTCTTTCCTGCCTCACAGTTATGCCCCAGCCCTCCACCATTAAGACAGACAATGGGCCTGGCTATACTAGCTCCTCCTTTAAAAACTTTTGCGCCCAATTACAAATTAAACATATTACTGGAATTCCCTACAATCCCCAAGGACAAGGCATAGTAGAAAGAGCTCATCAAACCTTAAAAAATATGATTTTAAAACTCAAAAATTCTGGGGGGATATTATACCCCATCAATAATAATCATAAAAATTTATTAAATCATGCCTTATTTGTCCTTAATTTTTTAACCCTTGATAGACAGGGAAAGTCGGCTGCCGATAGATTCTGGCATCCTTCAACTGCCGATACTTATGCTCAAGTACTATGGAAAGATCCATTGACTCATCAATGGCATGGACCAGACCCTGTGCTCATTTGGGGCAAAGGACAAGCCTGTGTCTATGACCAGACTCAACAAAATGCTCGATGGCTTCCTGAAAGGCTAATCAAACTGGCTAACCCAACGACCTCCCCAGGGAAAATCCCTGAGAAAGATCAATAAATGTGTTTTCTCCTAGAATGTCCCTGCACATCTTCTTCCTCGTCCTCCTGAGCCCGGTGGTGAGTACTCCCCTCTCCCACCCCCGCCATAATCCCTATGTGATATTCAATTACACATGGGTCATTGTAAACCAGGCTGGTGACATCGTTAATTCCAGTAGCCACCTGGGAGCTCAGCCCCATTGGCTGGTCCTCCAAGTAGACCTCTGTGCACTGGCACTCGGGGCTAACCCCGACTGTGGTACTGAGAACATTTTTTGGCCCACGCATGAGTCTAAGGCTCCCGAACAGCCCATAAGAGGAAAAGACTATGTCGGATGCCGCAATGATTTAGAACGAATACTGCTTCATAAGGCTTTAAGAAGACAAGGGTACTGGGGACTAAATGGAGGCCTATATGTTTGCCCTGGCACTTCTCATCGTCCCTGGACCAATAATTACAAGTGCGGAGGCTCTAATGATTTCTTTTGTGCCTCCTGGGGATGTGAAACATCGGGAACCACTTATTGGAAGCCATCTTCCCCCTGGGATTATATCTCTGTCACTAGTTCTTGGATACACCCTGAAATTAATAATTACTATACGCCTGATGACTTAAAAAACCTTTGCAATAGCGCTCGTTGCACCACCCTCGGTTGGTGCAATCCCCTATCCATCTCCTTCACCGCCCCAGGAAAACGTCAAATTTGGACTGACAGAGGCTTTGAGTGGGGCCTACGCCTTTATAAAGTAGGTTATGACATGGGATTAACCTTTAAAATCAGGCTCTTAAAAGAAGTCCCCAATAAAATGCTGCCTCTGCAGGCCCCAATAATATACTTCATAAGCCTGCAGCAGTCGCCCCAAAGCCTCCTGCTCCTGAGCTACAGCCAACCCCTCATCCTTCTGCCACCTGCCTCTCTTCTTTCCCTACCCTGTTCCAACCCACCATCCCTGTTGGTCCCCCTTGTACTGCATAACTCATTATTGATCTCGCTAATGCCTCTATCCAGACCCTTAAAAGTGCTAACTCCTCCACTTACCCAGAATGTTGGATATGTTTCTCCCCCACCCCCCTTACTATGAGGGCATCGCGCTCTTTTCCACCCCCTCCTTTACCAATGAGACACCTCCCCCCCTTTCCATGTCCGAACATGACAACTCCATGACAGTTCAATCTATTTCTGGCTTCGGCACTTGCCTTCTGGACCCAAATATGCTTCCCCCCAGAGACCTATTGGAAGTTTACAATCAGACTCTTGTATTAAATACCACCTTCCAATTTGCCTTGGCCCCTAATGGTACTTATTTTGCCTGCTCTTCAGGCCTGGCCTCTTTTCTCTTTACCCCTTTATTTATCCACAAACGTGATTGGTGTGTGACGGTCCTCTTATTCCCTCACTTCTCTGTCCACAACCATGAAGATTTCCTGAACTTTATAGATAAGGGCGTCTCCATCCACCCCCGATCTAAGAGAGAGCCCATTACGACCCTCACCGTAGCCACTATTTTGGGCCTTGGTGCAGTGGGGGCAGGTACAGGAATTGCCTCCCTGGTGACCTCCAAACAAGGTTTTGCTGAACTCCAGACAATTATTGATAGAGATATTTCTAATATGAGAGATGGGATTCAGGAGGTAAAGGACTCCCTTGATTCCCTTGCAGAGGTAGTTCTTCAAAACCGCAGAGGCCTTGACCTCCTTTTCCTCAAGAAGGGGGGCTCTGTGCTGCTCTTAAAGAGGAATGTTGCTTCTATGTCAGTAAAACAGGCTTAGCACAAAAGAGCCTTGACAAACTTTCCAAGGCCCTGGAGGAACGTCGGCGAGCCAGAGAGAAACAAGAATCCTGGTATCAAAATTGGTTTTCCTCCTCCCCCTGGCTCTCTACCCTCTTGCCCAGCCTCCAGGGCCCCTTTGTGGGGATCCTCCTCCTCCTTTCTTTTGGGCCTTGGGCCTTCCATCGTTTAACCACCTTTGTTAAAAGCCAGGTTGACTCTGCTACCAAGAATATACAGGTCCATTACCACCGCCTCTCCTCAGAAGATCTTAAAAATAATGCCTCTGAAACAGAGACTTCAAGGGTCCAACAGCCTTCACAGCAGCCCTATGGACAACCCCTTCATTTCCAGGCATTACGCGATGCCAAATGGAGGTCTCGACTCTGCCCCAGGCGTTTCTGGTAACCTCATCAAACCCCTTCCCATCATCCTCAGTTCTTACCGCACAGCCTTTTTGCCTTAGAGGTCAGATCATTCCCCCAGGCCTGGCAGGCTGCCTGTAAGTCCTACATAACTATCCTGCAGTGAGTCTCTCTCTCTCTTCTCTCTGCGTGGCCTTTGCACTCGACTGGCCTTGGTTGCCATTGCACGTCGTAAGACACGCTATATCTGCGTGCACCCAGTGGCCATTGCACCCCGCAGGGAAGCTTGCCCATTGCACGCGGGATGGCACTGAGTGGCACCTCTAAGATGGTCCTTGATCGGTTGGCTCTGAGACATGCTCCAGCCTTGATCGGACCATTTCCTTTTCCTAAGCTCACTGCCCATATAACACCCTATGGAGAGCTGCAAAGTACTGCGCCCACATGCGGCACCAGTTTTCGCCTTCCGCCACCCCGACGGCGAGCGCTCTCAGGAATGTGTGAGACCTTCCTTGGCATGTGGTGTGCTGGGCCCTTATTAAATAGGGAAGGGGGAGATGTTGGGAGCCGATAGACCCTGGCTGAGCTGAGAGACCCTGGTTGCGTTGAACTCCAGCTGACCCTTTCCAGCCAGCCTATACAGAAAGAACTTATCAAACATTTTGCCTGGCAATGGACAAACCGCAAACAGCATGCTTGGCCCCAGGAGAGGGAACATGGCCCTGAGAAAAGGAACACTCAGTGTACCTTGGCTTTGTAGCCTTTCTCAGAAGTCACGGTACGTGAACATTTGATGTGCTGTGGTCTCTGGGAAAGGACCGCGGGGCCACCTGTCTCCTCTCCCCGCCCCACACATTGTCCCAGGGGTTCCTACCCCAGAAGATTCTGTACTTTCCCACTGCTCTCCTTCCTTCCCCCGCACTTCCTGAGGCACACTTTAAAAATCATACACCTGCTTTCAGTAAAGGACTCTTGATAAGACATACTTTCTTGAGTCGTGCCTTCTCTCTCACCCGTTCTTCCTTCACAGGCAGCGACCCCCTTCGAAACCCCAAATAACTGAACCCGCGGGACGGGGACACTGAATGTTCCAGGCAATTTATGTCCATTAACATGAATTGTAACAATGGCCCAGCAGGTAGGAATTTATCATGCTCAATTTTAAACAAGAAAACTATAGCGGAAAGAAAAACCTGTAAGCAGGTAGGCAAGGCCAGAGATCTGATTTCAGAGACTGTATAGGCTAAAACACAAGCACGATAAAACAAGACCAAAAACAGTAAGACAAAAGGAAGAGTCCCAACCCTGGAGTTCAGGACTGCTGCCTCTAAGTAGCAGTGTGACCCCATCTGAATTGGGTTTCCATTTCCTTGCCTATGAAATGAGATCACCAGCCTAGACCCTGAGCACATCATCTGGGTTTCTGTTTCCTGTGTTTGAAATGAGATTACCAAATTTAATTATTCCCTCTGGTCCCAGAACCAGAGAGTGTGTGGTCCATATGCTGTATTCCTTCTCCACAGGGTTGGGATATATCCTCAACACACCAGATTTCTCACAGGAAGGGCCACTTCACACTGTTGGAAGTGACTCAGGAATGATTCTTTTCTCCAGAGAAAACCTGCGTTCCTCCAGCTGTGATCGTGCACCGCTCGGGCAGGCTTAGAACACTTGCTCTCTTTTGCTCCCCTACCACTCAATGGCACTCTCATGATGTGTGAGAAGTGAAGGTTGTACTCACTACTTGGCACCCACATGTTCAAGTGAGTGAAAAAGTATCACATACTCACATTACCCTTTTACCCAAGAACCTGTTATCAGGCCATGCAGATGATGGATCGGGCTGGAATTACAAACAGTCAGGGATTCTTCACTCATAAAGGGAATCACCTGGATTCCTGTTCATCATGTGCTCACAGTCTGTTATGGAGATAGCTATCAGACCTAATGCACCAGAAACAGTCCTGATGAGTGCAGCTGAAAACCAGGGACCACGGATGTGATTTAATGGGAAAATATGATGATCTATTTGTAAAAGTTTGCATTATGCATAGACTCAGACTAGGTGTCTGTTGAACTAATGCAAGCACATCTTTTATGCAGCAAAAGGCCCACAGGATGAATCTATTCAGAGTGGCAAGAGAGAGCAGGGAGATAGAAACAAGATGTAAAAGTGAGCATCCTGCTTAGAGAAGCATCAATGAGTCATGATGTCTTTTAAAATGGACCAGTGTTGAGAGAAGAAAGAAGGACATCTGACAGAACTCTTTGCATTAAACAATCAGAAAAGAAGTTCCCTCTAGGCTGCATAGAGCACCAGCCATGGCATGCCACGGAGAGACATCTGCACTCTCATGTTCACTGCAGCGCTGCCAACAACAACCAAGTAGCAGAAATAACCTAAGTTGATGCCGATAAACCCATCAACTGAGGAATGACACAGAAAATGTGGTCCATATACCTCTGACAGTCCTCCATGAATAAGAGGAGTGAGGTCCTGCTGCTTGCAGTGACATGGCTTGCAGGGGAGGTCACCAAGTGAGATGAGTCTCATGTACTCTCACTCATATGGAGACTCTTAGGGGACAAACCTATAGTGGGAGAGGAGGTCCCCCTCAGTCATAGACCTAGAGAACGGGAATAAGGTGAAACTAAGAGGGAGGAATGGGAGGATACAAATGATGGGATACAACTGAGTTGCAATCTGAATAAATTAATAAAAAAGAAGGAGGAGGAGGAGAAGAAGAAAGAAGAAGAAGAAGAAGCAGCTGAGTGTTAGAGGGTGCTTACCAGGGGCTGGGGAGGGACTACAGAAGAAAGAAATCTTGAACAAGGCATGGGAAGTGACTGTTAAAAATAAGAGTCTGTGCAGTACTCTTGCATAGTAGGGTGTTTATAGGCAACAATGTCTTGTGTACTTCTGAAAGTTGGGGAAAGAGCCAACAAGATGGCTAAGTGGGTGAAGGTACTTGCCACCAGTCTTGAGGACTCTGGTTCAATTCCTAGAGCACACTGGATGGAAGAAGATAACTGATTTCCATAAGTTGTCCTCTGTCCTCTTCACACATACACCATACCATGTGCACATCCAAGTACATACACACACCATAAATAAATAAATGTATAATTTTAAGTAACAATTAGAAGAAAAAATTGAATGTTTTTACTGTAAGTAAATAATAACTATTTGAGGAGTTGTGGATGGTTAATCATATTCAAGCATTATACGCTGTATATGTACATCAAAATAGCGCAATATCCCATGAAGAGGTCTAATTTGTTTTATGCTCCAAATAAAAGTAGGTTGAGAAAATAATATCAACAGGGATTCTTTGGTTAGCATGTTAACTATTAAAGGGAACATAACAAAACAAAACAATGTTTATTTTTTCTTTTTCTCTTTTTTTTGTGTGTGTAGAGTGGCTGAGACTCAAACCCTGGGCCTATTGCATCGAGTCACTCTTTACCACTGGGCTACATCCCCAGTCTAGATACATTCTGGCTGCAAAGCTGGATAGTGCCAGGATCATATTTTCCCAGGGAGAATCTGAAAGTCTTGCCACTGTCTCTATGGTTTAATAACCCAGCCTCATCACTACAAAACACAGAGGACCAGGGAAGTCACGAGGTGGGGCTTATCCTATGTCTGAACGTGTTTGTGTCTCTTTGACTATAATGACACATGTATGAGACTGGAATCCTTCGTAAAGCCTATCAAAGTCTGGCCTCCCAAACTCAAGAGAGTACGGGGGTGGGATGGGGCAGAGGGAGGTACCCATTTGCATGTTGTCAGCTCAATCTGTTTGCTTGTCTTGTATGAATTAGTTTGCTGTGTATGCAAGGCTATAGGGAGGTGTGCATGCCGTGGCACACCTATGGTCTTCAGAGGACAACTGTCAGGAACCGGGCCTCTCTTCGCATCTAAGGATCTAGGCTTGAACTCAGGTCCTCTGGATTGCACCAGACACACTTTTGAGCCACATTGCTGACCCATATTTGCATGTTGTTAAACCCACTCACTGCACTTAGTAATTTTTTGATGAATGGCCCTTCATTAGAACATGGATGGATTAATGTCTCTTTCTTGAGTAAGGAAAATTAGTGAATGTTTAAGTTGAATATACACTTGCCAGAGAGGGAAAAATTAATTAACAAAATAATTGCCCTGTGCATATGATATTGCTTACATAAAAACAATGAAAACTATGAACTAGCAGGCACACCACAGTGGAGCATCACAGTTCTTAGCTTATTACATTCTCAACAATGGAAGTTATCATGTCCACAGTATCAGAATGCTTTGACAGGGAGCATTGTATTTCTGAAATCAATTAGTCCTAGTGATTGAGAGAAACACATCTTTTATGGTGCCCAGAAGGCAATGCTACAATTGTTAAAAATTAAGTTTTAATTCATTAAAAATCGCTTTTTTGAAAGAGAAAAATATTACAGTTTTTATGATCACCCCTGATAGCTAATGTACAGTTAGCTGCTAGGGTAATTTAGTTGAGATAATGCTTCTAAGCAGTTGTTTCTTGTGAAAGTACTAGGGGAAACTTTTTTCATGCACAAAAAAGGAATAAAATTTTTAAGTTATCTGAAGGATGAAAACACCCTTTGAAATCACTAACATATAAGTTGGTCTCTTGTGTAAATTAATATCAGCAATCTATAGGAACATATCTACTTGCAAGGGTTTGTTTCTGAAGGTTACAGTTCAGGAGGCAGTGTCTGTCACTTGTGGGGTTCTGTACATGTACAATGTACATATATTCTCATGTGGATGTGCGTAAACGCACATGTATGTGCATGCAAGTGGAGGTCACAGGTTGATATTGGCTGTTGCTCAACCACACTATGCTTTAATTTTTGACACAGGGTCACTTACTGAACCCAAAGTTTTTCCATTCAGCTACACTGACTTGCTGAGTTTTAAAAATTTGTCTCTACTCCTCAGTTCTGGGGTAAAACACACACATTTACACAAACACATACACTGATGCATACACACACTCATACACACTCTCACACAATCACCACACACACACATACTCATGCACACATGCTCACACACACACCACTTTGCCTGGCTTTTTATGTGGTGCTAGGGATCCAAAGTCAGGTCCTTGTGCTTGCCCTGCAGGCACTTAGAAAAGTGAGCCTTATCCCCTAGTTGTAGATGTTATAAGTGGGTTTTCTGTGTAGGAGCTCCTATATAAACCTCCCAAGATAGCCACTAGACCTAGAATTTCCTAGCATGGAAACTAGCAGCTAACGTCCTTTGTTTGAGGAAGGCCACACACAGAGAAAACTATTTATACTAGAAATGAACACTATTGTAAAAGGAAGGAATTACTACCCCTCCTGTTTAAGTGTAAAGAGAAGTTTAAACAAGCCAATTTCATGCCATAACCCCATATTTATTGCCACCCCCACCACGCAAAAAAGAAGTCATTATTGAAGACCAACTTTGTAATTTGCCCTGGCACGCCGGGGTTCAACTAATGCTCAGGAGGAGAAATTTCCTGTATAGGGACAGAGCACAAGACACGAAGAAGGGGGTAAGTCTGGATTCTGATCAAACGCTGTTTGTTGAAAAATTTCACAGAGTTTATATAGGCACAGAGGCATGGGTATTTGCGTAAGCAAGGGTTACTACGGATACCTAACTCTGGAATGCTCCAGCAGGTGTCTACCTTTACAGCTGCTATAATTGCAGAAGAGAGAAAATTCCAGAGAGAAAGGTAAGTTGTGAAAGATCTGGTTAGTCAGGAAAAAGTTCCCTGAACTGCTGCTCGCAGGTCGCTGGCCTTTAATCTGATCTTACCAGTAGTCTTACTGGAAAAGCTAGTTTATAGCCAGAAAGGAGTAGCTCAGGGGTCTTAGAATGACCAGCCTCCACAATAAACCATAACAGGTGTCTAACAGCCAAACCACGACAGGGTCAGCTGGTTTCTGGTAAATGGCAGACTGCTGGAGAAATAGGAACCTAGGCTCTGACAAGATGGCTGAACATTGGCCATATAGCCCATCCCCCACAGTAATTCTCCATGCAAAATGTCACTGTAGGAAAGCACTATGTTTAACTCTATCAGCTGACATTTTTCATATGAAGTGGGTGTGTTTCCTATTTGAATTTCAGCCACACAGTCTTAATACTGAACTACTCAGATCTACCGGGGTGGTTTGAAAATAAAACTGCCTGTTTTCCCAGACACCCCAGTGTATAAAATACAGAGCACCAAAAGGAAAATGGACCTGAAACTTAAAGAATAAAAGGGAATTTGGGTAACCAACCCCCTCTGCTTGCTCTTTAGGCATTGTTCTTGTTGCTGCTGCTGCTGCTGCTGTTGCTGCTGCTGCAGAAGAAGAAGAAGAAGAAGAAGAAGAAGAAGAAGAAGAAGAAGAAGAAGAAGAAGAAGAAGAAGAAGAAGAAGATGATGATGCTTGAGCCAGTCTCACTGTGTAACCTACCCATTCTGGACTTCACTGTGTAAGCCAGGCTGGCCTCCAATTGAAAGAATCCCCTGCATCACAGTCTCACAAATGCTAGGTTACAGGTGTCAGCACCAAGCCAGTCCCATGTGCTTTTGAAATTTTCTGCTTTGAAAATCCTAAGCCTCACAGCTTTCTCTTGAGCTGTGCTCATGCACAATTCTAGACCAATGGACAAGAATTTGATGTCCTTTGTTTTCAACAATTTTTATAAACTGTATTTACTGGTACTTGTTACATACCCTCATTCGCTAAGATTTTCCCAGTGGTCGTCTTATTTAAAGTTTAAGACAAAGTGTTCCAGAAAGAAACTATTATTATTATTATTATTATTATTATTATTATTATTATTATTATTATTATTATTATTATTATTATTATTATTATTATTATTATTCCAACTTACAAAAGAAAAAACAGCAAACAGAAACATGGTCAGTTAAGCAACACAAAAGTAGAGGTTGACAGGGCTGAGATTTGATCAAAGGAAGTTAAGCACCAGATCTCCACTCTTGCCTTCTACTGTGACTTCTGTCATTCCAAGTGCCCCAGTTGAATGATCCTTTTTACAACAAAGGCTACAGGCATCTGAGTGTGAGCTTTGTGTGGGTCAGTGCTGTATTCTGTTCCTTTGTGACTTACCCTTGCAAAGGTCAGCATCTTTGAAGAGTTTGATTAGCATGGTTGAGCATCTATAGCTTACAACATTGGGTGATTCTACTTGCACTCTTCCTGAGAGCTGACATAGAATCATACAACTTACCATCAGTGAATGCTGGCTGACTTCAAACTTTCTTATATAATTCCAGGTGTTGTGAGAACTGAGTACAGTGGCACACACATGTAATTCCAGAACTCAGGAGGCGCACATAGGAAGATTGCTGCAAATTTATGTCACCCTGGGCTGTAGAGTGTGTCCAAGCCCAGCCTGGAACACATAGTATACCATGGCTCTAGCAGGGCCAGTGAGGTTGCTCATTGAGTAAAGGTGTCTGCTGTTAAGATTGATGGCCTGAGTTTGATTTCCCCATGACCCAAATGATGGTAGGAGAGAATTGCTTACAAATCTCCCTCTGACCCCACATCCCACATTGACACATGTGTACACTCACACACACACAATAAATCAATCTTAAAATGCAATAAACATTTTAAGACAAATTTTGATTGGAGCTTTATTTAGTTCTAGACTTTTCTGTTTTTTGTTTTGTTTTGTTTTGTTTTTGTTTGTTTGTTTGTTTGTTTGTTTTTAGCATTTTCAGAGTCAGTTCTAGGCACTTCAGCCTTTATATTTCTCACGTATTTGTTTAGGTATTTGCTCACAACTCTGTCTGTAAGAGAATTGCTATTAAGCATCTTAATGCACATGTGCAAAAATAAAAAATGAAGGACATGGAGAGATGTGTCCATGAAGCTACTGTAAGGCAAAGGCTCTGTTTCTTACAGCAAAGTCTTGTTCCTAAGGCAATACATTACCGCTGTCAGTGAAAGATTTGTGGTAATCAAGACAGACTGTTTTTCCCCAAACCGTTTTATCATTTTGATAGCAAATAGAATCACTGGAAGATGTTCAGAATAGTCTTGAGGACCCAGAAAACAGGAACCAGGAAAAAACAATATGGTGAAGAGTCCAAGGAGTGGACTGCCCTTTCTTCAGATAAAACCAGCAAGGGTCTAGACGATGCCTAAGAGCAAGGACATATGTGATTTGTATAAAGGCTCACTGAGACTGCAGAATTGCATGTTTCCCGGGAGAATGAGCTACACATTGTGAAGTGCGTCCTGGTAACATGCTGCATTAGAATGTCTGAATGACCTGTACCAGCAAAGAAATCAACCAGTTCATCATTTCCATCTGCTGCTCTCTCTCCTTCTCCTCCTCTTTCTCCACCTCCTCTCCTTTCTCCTTCTCCCATTCCTCCTTCCCTTCCTTTTCCTCCCCTTCCTTGTCCTCTCCTTCTCCTCCTCCCTTTCCTCCTCCTTCCCATCTCCCACTCCTCTTCCTCTTCCTCTTCCTACTCTTTCTTCTCCTCCTTCTTCTCCCCAAAAGGCAGAGAATCACCACAGAAACACACCTGGAAGGATGATGCTCCACAACCCACATGAAAATCATTAGGTCAGAGAAGCAGCAAAAAGCCTGGAGACCCCCAGCCTCCCCTATGACTAAGCAGTATTTAGACGCTATAAGGATGGGGTTTTTCAACGTTGGTACCATGGCCTCTTGAAAATTACTCTTAGATTGGCATGCTGGCTCAGTGTATTAAAGCACTGCCACACAAGCTGGAATACCTGAGTTTGGTCCCTATGACCTGCATAAAGTTAGAAGGAGAGAACCCACTGCATAAAGTCATCCACTGACCTTTCAACATGCACATTCTGTGGCACACACACACTACCCAATAGTACATCATGTACATATACAATATAAATAAATAATTTTTTAAAAATTATTTTAAAATGAGATAGTACTTTCATTCATTTTACTTTTATTGCAAAGATTTCAGTGGGGTAGGGGTAGCAGAGTAGGGCATAGTTCAGTGGGATTGTATAGCTCTTGAAATAATTCAAGAGCAAAAATCAATGAACGTCAGTTTGTGTATGGCAGGGAAAATCAATCCTTAATAAGTCTAGATTTTCTAGGGTGCATTTATTTGGCCCTATGTCTAGATGCTGCTATTACAAACATTGACTGAATGAATGCTGAAAATGTGGGTGCCTGCACACCTTAAAGAAAATAATGACACTGAAGAGATGCCTCAGCAGACAAAGGAACAGAATTTGGATTCCCAGAACCCATACCAAGGGCATGTAAGCATGGCAGCCTCTTTGTAATTTCTGCACATAAAAGATGGAAGCAGGATTCAAAGAACAAGCTGCCTAGCAAGACTTGGCAGTTGGCTAGTTCTGAGTTCAAGTGAGAGACTCTGCCTCAGTGTATGAGGTGAAGAAGGAGCCAGGAAGATACCCATGCCAGTCTCTAAAGTCCACATCACAGGCATGTGTCAAGCCATAGACATTAAGAGGCACCCCTAATAGAATTTTTTGTGATAATACACTGCAGTCCCAGAACATACAAGTTTAATGCCATGATGCCAGGCTCAGCTATATAATGTGTGTGCACATATATATACTATATATTCAAAATTAATGCATGCATTCAACTATTTTTTGATCACGCAGGCATGCAATGCCTTAGTGTTTTACTGAAATGTACCTTGATATAATAGCTGTGACAACTGAAATATTCCCCATATAATGAATCTACATACATTATTCCATTTAGTGCTCCCTCCAAGCCTGAAAGTAGGAAAAACTCATAGAAAATCTAATGTTCAAAAGACCAAAGTACTGGACAAGTTCATGTGGAAGACGTTGAAGTGGGGCTAAGGGAATGTGTACCCCATGACTACCCAGTTTGCTGTGTTTTCTCTGGGCTGGTCATCCTCAGGCCATCCCAAGCTCTTGGCAGTTTTTTCTAACAAAGTAAGATCAGAGTCACATCAAAAAGAGATTCAAAATATCAGAGAGAATTAAAGTACTAGAAAGTTGCTCACAAAAGTAGTCACTATCACCTGTGGGCAGTGGGCATTGTAGGGGATAAGCATTGCTTCCTTTCAATCATAGGTCTTAGCACCCTTACGGTCAACATCTGTGACATGTTATGCAAGATAAAGCTAAGTATTTACTTCTTAAACATTAGACTGTGCAAACAAAGTTTATCGATGGCATGGGCACTGAAGTTGTATTAAAAGAATTGATGACCACAGTGGACTCAAGCACAAGTATTTGTAAAGACATTATGTGTCATGTTATTCTTGTTGCCAGCTTGACTATGTATGAAATTAGCTAAAACCCAAGCAGCTGAGTACACTTGTGACATTTTTTTTAATTAAATAATTTGAAGTGGGAAGATTTATTCCAGATCATTTGAGGTGGGAAGACACACTTTTGCTCCGGGCCACACCTTCTGCTGATAGCCTATTTAAGAACATGGAGGAAGGATGCTTCTGCTCTTTTTTTAAAATTTTTTTTATTAATTTATTCTTGTTACATCTCAATGGTTATCCCATCCCTTGTATCCTCCCATTCTTCCCTCCCTCCCATTTTTCCCTTACTCCCTTCCCCTATGACTGTTCCTGAGGGGGACTTTCCTCCCCCTGTATATGCTCATAGGGTCTCAAGTCTCTTCTTGGTAACCTGCTATCCTTCCTCTGAGTGCCACCAGGTCTCCCCCTCCAGGGGACATGCTCAAATATGAGGCAAAAGAGTTCGTGTGAAAGTCATACCCCACTCTCCACTCAACTGTGGAGAATGTTCTGTCCATTGGCTATATCTGGGTAGGAGTTTAAAGTTTACCGCCTGTATTGTCCTTGGCTGGTGCCTTAGTTTTAGCAGGATCCCTAGGCCCAAATATGCCTATCATAATGTTCTACTTGTAGGTTTCTAGGACCTTCTGGATCCTTCTACTTTGCTATTCTCCTATGCGTCTCTCATCTAGAGTCCCAATAGGATGTCCTCCCCTCTGTCCCAGTTGCCTGCTTGCTCTTGTTCTCACTGGAAAGTCCACCACTTCACTGGTATTAGAGCATGCTTCTTCAGCATTCAAGTATACACTAAGATCAGCTGAGACATCCAGCCTCATGGACTGAGCAGCTAATTACTGGATCTTGGACCTTCTGTTTATGTAGACAGTCATCGTTGGAGAAGCTGGCTCACAGCACAAGCCATTCTAATAAATCCCCTTTCTCTATAGAGAGATATGTAATTTAAATAAGATAGATAGATAGATAGATAGATAGATAGATAGAATGTATCATTTCTCTTCCTCTAGAGAACCCTAACTAGTATATTATGTAAATGAAGCATCTGCCATCGGGCAAGCTTTCACTCCCACAGTTCCTCATTTCAGAAGGCCCGGCACTGTGTGGTTGCTGTAAGTTCCCCATAGCCTTTGCTCATCATCCAGAATACATCACCACTGCTCTTGGGTATCTCCTAGAGGGGGTTTGAATTTTAAACAGTCTCCCCCTTATGAAACTCAAAATCTTCACCTCATTAGAAACTCTCTACCCTTTGGAATATTTCCTGTTATAGTTGCAATGATGGTGATGATTGTGATGGTGATGCTAGTGGTGGTGCTGGTAGTACCAGTGATGATGGTGGTGATGCTGATAGTACAAGTGATGATGGTGGTGGTGATTATTAGGGCATGCTGATGGTTGTGTAAGGAAGAGGCTTCCTTCTCCTGATTATGCATAAGGGCTGCCTCTCTTCTCAAAGAAAGGCTTAGGAATTATTTATGTACACACATAAAAATTAACTCAAATGTGTCAGATGCCTAAACCTAAGACTTAAACTGAAAAGTGCTTAGGAAGAAACATGCATAAATATGCATAACCCTAGATTAGGCAAGCAAGGTCATGAAACAAAGAAAATAGCAGGTAAACTGAACAGGCACAGAATTTTTAAAAACTGAATTGCAAATTAAAGATCAAAAAGGTAAGAAGGCAAACTTCATAAGGAAAGAAAATATTTTCAAATTATATATATATATATATATATATATATATATATATATATATATATATATATATATATATATATTTTAAAATGCTGCATCTCAAGTGTATAGTGGATTCTCATTACTCAACAATACAATAGCAAGCAACCCAATTTTGAAGTGGACAAAGAATTTGAATAGACATTTCCCCGAAAAATATGTTAGATGGCAAATAAACATACATGGGAAAAGACTTAAAAGCATCAGTCATTAGAAAGAGGGAAGTCCAGCCACAGTGAGAGAGCACTCACACCCACCGAGGTGACTAATTAAAATATTAAATGATAACAATTATTAAGGGAGAAATGGAAAAATCATAAATTTGTGCTGTTGGCTTGAAGAACAGTTTGGTAGTTCTGCAACCTGTTAAACAAAGAATTGCCATGTGACTCAGTGATACCACCCCTGGATAATAGCCAAGACATTTTTAAGTAGAATCCGGGCCTGGAGAGATGGCTCACTTGTGTTCTTCCAAAAGACTTGAGTTTGTTCCCAGCCTCTTCTACCCATCAGGCCACTCACAACCACATGTACTCCTCCTACAACTACAGGGGATCCAACACCCTCTCCCAGTCTCTAAGAGCACAGCATGCACATACATGTACACACAGACAGACAGATAAATAACTAAATAAATCTTGAAAAAATAGAGTCAGTACAAAAATTTGTGTAAACTGTATACATGTATAGTTCTATGAATAATATCTCGTATCTTATTATAAATAAAAAGTGAAGCAATGTGATGATACCAACTAATGAATAAATGAGCACTATACAGTATATCATACAGTGGGCCTCATCCATATAAAGAAATCAATCTCTGATGCATAATTAAATATGAATGAGCTTGGTAGCCATGATGATGAAAGAACCCAGACCCAACGGCCACATAATTTATTATCAAATTTACATGAAAATTTCAAAATAGTCAACTCCATATAAACAGAAGGAGGTTAGTGGCTGGGAAACTGGGAAAGGAATAATGAGCATCTCACTGCTTGGGAGGCCAAGGATTTCCTTCGCAGGTGATAAAGGCATTGTAGAATTATATATAGCAGTGGTCACACAATGCCCTGAATACACCTAAGGGAGAAGGATAATGCACTTCAAAAAAGTAAATTTGGGGCTGCAAGATGGATCAGTGGGGTGATCACCTGCCATGCAAGAACAAGGGCCTCAGTTTTCTTCCCTAGAACACACACAAAACCAACACAGTACTAAGGATCCAAGATGGTGGCGAGCAGTGTAGACTGCGTTTAGAGGCTCCAGTGAACAATTCAGGGAATTGCACAGATTTCTGAGCCAGGAACACCGAGGTCCAAACATCACGGCAGCGGGAGTGCTCCACGGTTCGGAGGGACCAGGGTGCGGAGGACCTGCATGCCCCTGCACATGGGAGGAGCATGGATTTTCTCTAATCAGAGCGGCAGCGGCAGAGGCACCAGCACCAGCGGCAATAGCAGCGGTGGCTGAGGTATGCAGCTCATAGCCTTCCAGTGGAGGCGATTGGTGTGGTGGCTGGTGGGAGTTGCTCCGGGAGAGGAAACTCGGGACAGGATTTGGATAGCGTAGAGCCTTTGGACCCAGACTGGACTCAGCGGACAGTTCGGCCCCAGAGTCCCGGGTACCAGCCCGGCCCAGCAAGCAATTCTGCCCAAGGCACTAAGTCAGCGTGGCCACAGCTCCCCTGCTGTGGCGCAGGCTTAGTTGAGTGCGCAGCTCCACAATAGGCAGCACCTCAGCTCAGCGGCAGCTCCCCTGCAGTGACACAGTCAGGGCGGAGCACTTGGTTCCACCACTGGTGCTAACTCAGAGCAGCCGCAGTTCTCCTGCTGTGGCGCAGGCTGGACAGAGCGCTCGGTTCTACCAGCACTAAGACTCTGGTTGGACACAGTGTGCAGTTTGAATCCAGAATTCCTTGCTGAGATTGGTGGTCAGTTTGGGCCCTGAGTCAATAACAGACCACAGCACGCACTTTGGGCCAAAAGGCCCTAGCGGAGCTTGGTGTGTAGTCCCAGCCCAAAAATTCTGGCTGGACCCTGTGTGCATTTTGGGCCCAGAATCCCTAGCTGAGCTTGGCAGACGGTTCAGGCCCTGAGAATCTAGCAGAGTTCAGCCCGTGGTTCGGGCCCAGTGCTCCTGGCTGGACTTGGCAGGGAACACAGAAGGCTGTGGATACCTTGGCCTGACCCAACGCTCATTCAGAGACCCAGAACAATTGCAGGATCCACAGCACAGGGGGGCGAAGGATCACTGGCTGTGAGAGACCAGAACAACAGGGCTAAAATCCTAACATCCACACCAGTGAAGGTTTGAACTCGCAGCTTAGGGAAATCATGAGAAAACAAGTGAATCTATCATCAGACACCCTCCATCTAACTCTGGAAGCTACCCAACAAAAACAAAGAGAGCAAGATGTCTAAAGGACAACGAAAAAGCATACGCAAAAAAACCCCAAAACAACATGGCGTCTCCAGTTTCCAGCTATCTCAAAGAAAACAACCCAGAGAACTCAAATATAACAGAAATAAAAGAAAATGACCTCAAATCCTTAGTTATGAGGATGATAATGGAGGAAACAAATAAAATTCGTAATCAAATGCAGGAAGATGCAGACAAACAGGTGAGAGACATAAAAGAAGCACATAGAGTGGAACTGGAAAAATTGCAGGAAAATGCAAACAACCAGATGAAAGAAATAAATAAAAAGTTTCAAGCTCTAAAGACCTATAAAGAGGCAATGGAAGAAACTCAGGAATATACAAAAAATCAGATGAAAGAAATCAAAAAATCAGTTCAAGATCTGAAAATGAAAATGGATTCAATGATAAACACACAGACAGAAGAAAAACAAGAACGTGAGACCTCAGAGAACAAGGCGATCAACACAGAAGTGAGCTTTTCTAACAGAATCCAAGAGATCGAAGAACGAATCTCAGGTCTAGAAGATACAATCACAGATATTGAAGAAAAAAAATGCCAAATCTGGAAAACTCCTGACACAAAACATCCAAGAGATTAAGGACACCATGAAAAGAAGAAATCTGAGGATAATAGGCATTGAAGAAAGAGAAGACATCAGACTCCAGGGCCCAGAAACTATTCTCAACAAAATCATAGAAGAAAATTTCCCCAATCTAAAGAAAGAAATGCCTATAAACATACAAGAGGCCTACAGAACACCAAATAGAATTGACCAGAAAAGAAAAACTGCCCGCCACATAATAATCAAAACACAAAGCATGCAGAACAAAGAAAAAATATTAAAAGCTGCAAGGGAAAAGGGCCAAATAACATTTAATGGTAAACCTATCAGAATTACATCCGACTTCTCAGCAGAGACCATAAAAGCCATAAGGGCCTGGACAGAGATCCTCCAAACCCTAAGAGACCACAGATGCCAGGCCAGACTACATTACCCAGCAAAATTATCAATAACCATTGATGGAGAAAACAAAATATTCCATGACAAAAACAAATTCAAACAGTACCTATCCACAAATCCAGCTTTATAGAAGGTACTAGAAGGAAAACTCCATCCCAAAGGGTCAAGCTACAACCAAAACTATCCAGAAAATAGATAACTATCCCATGGCAAAAACACAACTACACAAACGCTCGACTGGAAACAATATCAAAATTGAGACTCTTAACAGTCACTGGTCATTAATATCTCTCAACATCAATGGCCTCAATTCTCCAATAAAAAGAAACAGACTAACTGACTGGGAACATAAACAAGATCCAACATTCTTCTGCATTCAAGAAACACATCTCACCCATAATGAAAGGCATTACCTCAGGGTAAAAGGTTGGAAAAAAGTATTCCAAGCAAATGGTCACAAGAAGCAAGCAGGCGTAGCCATTTTAGTATTGAACAAAATAGACTTTCAACCAAAATTAATCAAGAGGGATGAGGAAGGACACTTCATACTCATCAAAGGTAAAGTCAACCAAGAAGACATCACAATTCTGAACATCTATGCTCCCAATACAAGGGCACCCACATTTGTAAAAGATCTCCTAAAAAAGCTTAAACCACACATCGATCCCCACGCAATAATAGTGGGAGACTTCAACACCCCACTCTCACTGAAGGATAAGTCATTGAAACAGAAACTAAGCCAAGAAATAACATCATTAACCAATGCCATGGCTCAAATGGATCTATCGGATATCTATAGAACCTTTCCCCCAAACAAGAAAGAATATAGCTTCTTCTCTGCACCCTATGGAACCTTCTCCAAAATTGATCACATCGTAGGTCACAAAGCAAGCCTCAATAGATACAAGTTGATTGAAATAATACCTTGTATCCTATCAGATCACCATGCTCTTAGGCTGCAATTCAACAACAACAGAAATAACAAAAAGCCTACACGTAAGTGGAAACTAAACAGCTCTCTGCTAAATGACACCTGGGTCAGGGAAGAAATAAAGAAAGAAACCAAGAAGTTTCTGAAATTCAATGAAAATGAAGAAACAACATATCCAAATTTGTGGGATCCATTGAAAGCAGTGCTAAGAGGAAAATTCATAGCACTAAGTGCCTTTAAAAAGAAATTGGAAACATCGCACATAAGCATCTTAACGACACAACTGGAAGCCCTAGAAAAAAAAGAAGCAGAAAAACCCAAGAGGAGTAGACGCCTGGAAATAATCAAACTCAGGGCTGAAATTAACAAATTAGAAACTAAGAAAACAGTCCAAAGAATCAACAACAAGAAAAAAAAAAGCTGGTTGTTTGAGAAAATCAACAAGATAGACAGACCATTAGCCAAACTAACTAAAAGGCAGAGAGACAGTATTGAAATCAACAAAATCAGAAATGAAAAGGGAGACATAACAACAGACACTGAAGAAATTCAAAGAATCATAAGATGCTACTTTGAAGGCATATACGCCACAAAATTTCAAAATCTAAGGAAAATGGACGATTTTCTTGATCAACTTCACTTGCCAAAGTTGAATGAAGAACAGATAAACAAGCTAAATAGTCCCATTTCCCCTACAGAAATAGAAGCAATCATCGATGGTCTCCCAACCAAAAAAAGCCCAGGGCCAGATGGTTTCAGTGCAGAATTCTACCAGACCTTCAAGGGCGAGCTAATACCGATACTCTTCAAGCTAATCCAAAAGTTAGAAATGGATGGAAAATTACCAAATTCATTCTATGAGGCCATAGTCTCATTGATACCTAAACCTCACAAAGACTCAACAAACAAAGAGAATTTCAGACCAATTTCTGTTATGAACATAGATGCAAAAATACTAAATAAAATACTGGCAAAATGAATACAGGAACACATCAAAGATACCATTCATCATGACCAAGTAGGCTTCATTCCAGGCATGCAGGGATGGTTTAATATACAGAAATCCATCAATGTAATCCACCATATAAACAAACTGAAAATAAAAAAAACGCATGATCATCTCCTTGGATGCAGAGAAAGCATTTGATAAAATTCAACACCCATTCATGTTTAAAGTTTTAGAGAGATCGGGGATACAAGGCACTTTCCTCAACATAATAAAGGCTATATACAGCAAGCCAATAGCCAAAATCAAAGTAAATGGTGAGATACTCAGGGAAATTCCTCTTAAATCGGGAACAAGGCAAGGCTGCCCACTCTCTCCATATCTCTTCAATATAGTACTCGAAGTTCTAGCCAGAGCAATAAGACAACAAAAGGAGATCAAGGGTATCCAGTTGGAAAAGGAGGAAATCAAATTAACCCTATTTGCAAATGATATGATAGTGTACATAAGTGACCCTCAAAATTCCACCAGAGAACTCCTAAAGCTGATAAACACCTTCAGCAAATTGGCTGGATACAAAATTAACTCAAAGAAGTCTACAGCCTTCCTATACACAAATGACAAGCTTGCAGAGGAAGAAATTAGGAAAACCACACCCTTTACATTAGCCACAAGCAACATAAAATATCTAGGAGTTACCCTAACTAAGCAAGTGAAGGACTTGTATGAAAAAAATTTCAAAACTCTGAAGAGATTGAAGATGACCTGAGAAGATGGCATGATCTTCCTTGCTCATGGATCAGGAGAATTAACATAGTAAAAATGTCCATCCTGTCAAAAGCAATCTACAGATTCAATGCGATTCCTATAAAAATACCTACACAGTTTTTAAAGACATTGAAAGTTCAATTCTGAACTTTATATGGAAAAACAAAAAACCCAGAATAGCTAAAACAATCTTGTACAATAAAAGGTGCTCTGGAGGAATCTCCATACCTCATCTCAAACTGTACTATAAGGCAATAGTAATTAAAAGAGCATGGCAGTGGCACAGCAACAGGCTGGTTGATCAGTGGAATTGAATCGAAGACCCAGATATGAATCCACACACATATGGTCACTTGATTTTTGACAAAGAAGCCAAATCCATTCAATGGAAAAAGGATAGCATCTCCAAAAAATGGTGCTGGTCTAACTGGAGGTCTATGTGTAAAAAAATGAAACTGGACCCATATTTGTCACCTTGCACAAAACTCAAATCCAAGTGGATTAAAGACCTCAACATAAAAACAGAGACACTAAGCCACTTAGAGGAAAAAGTGGGAAAGAGCCTGGAACATATTGGCACAGAACAGAACACCAATGGCCCAGGCCTTAATGTCAACCATTAATAAATGGGACCTCATGAGGATGAGAAGCTTCTGTAAGGCAGGAGACACTGTCAAGAGAACAAAGCGACAGCCTACAGACTGGGAAAAAATCTTCACCAACCCTACATCTGACAAAGACCTAATATCCAAAATATATAAAGAACTCAAGAAATTAAACACCACCAAACCGAATAACCCAATAGAGAAATGGGGCTTGGAACTAAACAGAGAATTCTCAACAGAGGAGTATGAAATGGCTGAGAAACACTTAAAGAAATGCTCAACCTCCTTAGGCATCAGGGAAATGCAAATCAAAACAACTCTGAGATTCCATCTTACACCCATCAGAATGGCTAAGATCAAAAACTCAAGCGACACCACATGCTGGCGAGGATGTGGGGAGAGAGGAACACTCCTTCATTGCTGGTGGGAATGCAAACTAGTACAGCCACTTTGGAAATCTATCTGGTGCTATCTCAGAAAAATGGGAATAGGGCTTCCTCAAGACCCAGCTATTCCACTCCTTGGAATATACCCAGAAGATGCTCCAGCACACAACAAGAAAATTTGCTCAACCATGTTCATAGCAGCCTTATTCATAATAGCCAGAACATGGAAACAGCCTAAGTGTCCCTCAGTAGAAGAGTGGATAAAGAAACTGTGGTACATATACACTATGGAATACTACTCAGCTATTAAAAACAAGGAATTCCCGAAATTTGTGGATAAATGGATTGAGCTAGAAATGATCATAATGAGTGAGTTAACCCAGAAGCAGAAAGAATCAAATGGTATATACTCATTTATATCTGCATACTAGCCCAAGGGGCATGTCCCACGAAAGCCTTCACTTACCAGGAAACTGGGACAGAGGGGAAGGCATCCTATTGGGACTCTAAATGAGAGACGCATGGGAGAATTACAAAATAAAAAGGATACAGAGAGTCCTAGAAATCTACAAGTAGAACAATATGATAGGCAGATTTGGGCCCAGGGGTCCCACTCAAACTAAGGCACCAGCCAAGGACAATAGAGGAGGTAAACTTTAAACCTCTTCCCAGATCTAGCCAATGGTCAGAATATTCTCCACATTTGAGTGGAGAGTGTGATATGACTTTCTCACGTACTCTGGTGCCTCACATTTGACCATGTCCCCTGGAGGGGGAGACCTGGTGGCACTCAGAGGAAGGACAGCTGGTAGCCAAGAAGAGACTTGATACCCTATGAGAATATATAGGGGGAGGTAATCCCCCTCTGGAACAGTCATAGGGGAGAAGAATAATGGAAAATGGGGGTGGGGAGGAATGGGAGGATACAAGGGATGGGATAAACATTGAGATGTAACAGGAATAAATTAATAAAAAACAAAGACAGAAAAAAAAAAACCCAACACAGTAGTCCACCTGGTTCATGTGCACGCACACACACACACACACATGCTTGCACACATAGGCACATGCATATGCACACACACAGGTAAAGAAAGAGATTTTGCACAGTATACATCAATTTAAAAGTTCATGTTTGCTGCATGGAATCTGACAACTAACATTCAAATGAAAGAAAAGACCACACAGGGCTTAGTTTGAAAAATTCCAGTTGCTTACTATTTTAGAAAAGTACTTTACCCACAAACCATTGCAGTAGCATTTGAGCCAACAACAGCCCACACCTTAAGTACTCCCATGCACAAATGCAAGTTTAGGGACATCATTGTATTGTGCTTGAGCATTTACAGCTTGGAAAATATTTTTATTATAAATTAGTTGCCTGCTAGTCTGTAATAAATCGACCACATTGAATTTTCTCCACTAATGGATATGGGTTTTTATATGACCTACATGTTTTACATCAGGGTAGGGATGTCCATCACATGTGTAGTTGTTGGGTCCCGGCCCACTGAAAAAATCAAATCAGGGTTCACCTGAAAGAGGGAGTGGGGATTGAAAGTAGGATACAGAGATGTGAAAAATAACAAATCAAGTCAGGAAATTTCTGATCAAGATTCACTTTAATGTCCTACTAGTAAGAATATATAGAGAGCAAGGTCAATAGGATCTATTCAGATCTCACTCACCCTAGCCCTCAGGCAAGAATACAATTGCCTGAATTGCTCCCTGTAGAACTTCCTAGTTCTCTGAGTAGTTCTCTGTAAGGCCTTCCTTGATCCTCTGGGTGGTTCCAAGTTGGGACTTCCCTACTTCTTTCAAAGGTAAATAGTTTCTCTAGAGAACCCTGACTGATACATATCCCACATGCCTTTTTTTTTTTTTTTTTTCTTATGGAAAATAGAAATGTTAAAATCTGCAGTTCTTAGAGTCTGGAACACTGAGAACAGCTGCAAGGTATATCTACTCATTCATTCATTCCTGTGTCCAAAATGCCACCCACAGGGCAGCAGGCCTTGCCTGGGCACCAACAACACCAAGATCAACACAGCTCAGGCAATTTGGAGACTAAGAGACCCAGATGATAATGGCAGTAGCCCACTGACTTACTCTGTTACTGGAAGCACTCTCAAGGAAAGTGCAGGATGCTATAAACCTTAACAAGATGAGGCCAGCCAACCTCACTGACATGCAGATAGAAATTCGAAGTGGGGCTCAGGATGCTGGGTGTGGCTCTAAACAAGCAATTACAATCTGTCCAGGAGGTTTTAGTTAAGATTCTAGGCCTTTACTCTGGTTAATCTCTTAGATCCAGACAAAAATGTGGATGCAACTCAGTGGAAGACTGGGGAGATGCGTTTCCTGGGTGATCCCTGTCACCAGGTGTGGCAACTACTGAATTAGGCAAACAGTGGGGGGAAGAAGATAAGCAGAGTAAACAGACTGCCCAGAGGTAGGGCAGAGCCTGCTTTGGATGCACACCGCGTATAGGCAAGGCTATCTTCTGAAACCCACTTAGGAGTGCAGAACTTCAGGCTCCATTCTAAACATCTGGAGACAGAAACCACAGTTTCATAAAATGCACAGGTGGGGTTTTTAAAATAATTTATTCTCTTATATATCATATCCCAACCACAGTTGGGATAAATACATCTTAATAAATACATCTTGAGTCAAGTGGAGTGTTAGGTTATGGAAGCTGCTAAGATTGAGGCAATAACCTTTGACTTCCAAACAGACACACACACACACACACACACACACACACACACACACACACACACACCATGTTTGTGAACACACACATAATAATAATATACTTAAATTTTAAAGTATAATGCTACCTTTTATGTCTCCCCCTTTTTAGTGGTCCTAAGTCAAGGATGACATATGCCCAGAGCAAGTGCTCTGCATGAGCTGCATATGCAGCCTTAGCATCTTGAGAAGTTACAGATGTCTGCTTTCCCCTGTTCTGTTCATGCCACCATAAGAGCCGATGATTTCTCTTTTTTAAATCTTTTACCTTCTTGAGCATTTGGCGTATGGCTGCTATTTTTACATCATTACTCTTTTTCTTCTCCTTTCTGCTCCTCCTGGTCACTCCTCCTCCTCAGATTCATGGACTCCTCGTTTTTGAATTCGTATAGTCACACACATACTTATAAACGCATAATTCCCACCTTCTAAGTCCATTTAACATTGCTCATATTTATACGATTTAGTGCTGCCCTCTTGATATGAGATAACCAATAGGAGGGTCTCCCTGGACTTCTGATTCTCCCTCTTGGAGGAGTCATTCCTTGCATATAGCTCTTCATCTGGGTGGGGTGGGGTTTCAAGGAACCTTCTGGGTTTCCCTCTCTGTGTTGGCATGTCTCCTGGTGGTATCATTTCTTTCCAGGAGCCTAGCTTAAGCAATCATATTGCTGAGATTTCACAGATGCACCTCTCTGTCATTTCAAGAGGACACAATTCACAGTAGACATCCTGGTCCTCTGGCTGTTATGATTCCCACAGACTGTCTTCCACACTATTCCCTGGGCCCTAGATGTAGGAGCTATATTTAGATGTGTCAGCTGGAGATAGGCACCCCACAGTCAGGGCTCTTCCTTTTGACCAGTTGTGAATTTCTGCAATGGTCTCTGTTGCAAAAAGAAGCTCTTTGACACAGGACTTACCTGAGGACATAGAAAAAATTATTTAGAAGGCAGTTAGAGATTATAATACTGGTTTCGGGGCGGTGACATGATGAGGCTAGGTTTATAGTACCACACCATTTCCTTCTTATTGAGCAAGCTCTAAGTCCAAGTATATGATAATTGATTGCTGGCAACATATAGATGCCACCGTTGCACTTTGAGGACATCTTGTCATATTGGCCATTGTTGTGTTGTGTAAGTGTCAAAGCTGGGTAGAACTCTTTATTGTTTGTGTGTGTGTTTGTGTGTGTGTTTCTTTTGTCAGATCTCACAGCATCTGCTGGTATTATGAGAGGTACTCTTGAGGGAGAAAACTTCCAGATCAGCTGCAGTGTGATTGCTGGAAGTTGTGTGCCCAAGGTGTGTGATGTCATTAACAATGGGGACTTATCTTCAAACTCTGGGAGGTAACCAAGAGTAATAGCAATAGTTTATGTTGTTTGTGGGGGATCTCTTGGACTCTCCTAATCAACAATTTGAAAGTAGCATGCCTGGCACTGGTGTTATGTTAAATAGGGGCAATATTACCTCAAGTGGAAGAGTGATTTGATCTCAATGTGTGTGTGTGTGTGTGTGTGTGCATACATACAAAGTATATGTAATTCTAGGTAAACATAAAATTATATAATTCACTAAGGACTTTTCAAACATCTGTCCTTCCCTTCCTCTCGCTCTGTATTCCTCTCCCCAGTTAAGCTGCACACCCACTTTTCTCATTTCCCCCTGCATAGCACCATCTCCATCTATTCCTTTAGCCATAGCTACTTCTCCACCCCCACCCCACCCCTGTTGCTCTTTTACTTTCCTGGTTTCTATAGTGACTTACTCTGGGTTATATACATATACACAAGGGAATACTACTTGGCCGTAAAAAATGCGATAATTGCATTTTTAAATGAACGGATGAAACTAAAAAGAAACTATACTAAGTAAAGTAACCTAGACCCAGAAAGACAAGTGCCACAGGTTCTCTCTTATTTGTGGTTCACAGTTATGAATTTTGACATACTAGCAGGATGGCTACATTGATATAGATCAATCTGCATTTCAAACCCATTAAGTTTACAGTGTTTCACAGGAGAATCAAAAGCACCAGGGGCAGGAACACATATTTTCCTTGACCTAAAAGGCAGCCCTCCTCTGTCTCTTTTTCCAGTTACTTTCCAACAGCTTTGCTTTCCAGGTCACTGGAAACACTGGCATGCTCCTCACTCCACAAGTAACTTTAGACTCTTCCCAGCTCACCTGGGAGCCAAGTGAGTATCTTTGTCCCTGGATGGGACAGTAATTGCCCTTTGTGATTCCATTGGCAGGCTACTGTCTGAAAGTAAAATAATTCCTTATCTTCTGGTGCCAAAGGGATAGCCTGGGGCCTTTTACTGGGTGGACTGGTATTTGTTTGTTTTCTCTGCTATGCTCATGATTAAGCAAGGCTTCCTACTCAGGCAACTTCAATGTCTAGGAGAGGAGGCAGACTCACGCGTTGACAATAGCAGGCTGTTGGACACAGGACCATTGCTTGACTCAGTAGAGACTATTATAAAGTTGGTTTGTTTGAAAGGTCCCTTAGGAAAAAGTGATAGTCCCTCAAACCATAAACTACTGTATGGTATTTTTCTAGAATAATAATATCTAACACAAACCTAACTGAGAGATCTCTTTTGACAAAGGGGAAAAAACCTAAATAGCCAGTCCTGAGGAGGACATAAATTCAGCTATGTTATCTAAGGCCTACTTTGTTAATATGGTGTGCAGCTGTTTCCAATGATAGTGGGTTATAGGACAAATGATCAAGAAGAAACACATAATGAAGGGACAAGTTGACATAAGCCCTTAGGACAGTATAACAGCAGCATGATTTAATAGGAATGTGGCCAGTTATCAGGGCCTCCTCAGAGCCCTGCACAATCTGCCACAGCACACTCTTCTACTGTTACTGCATTAATAATGAAAGAAGGGAAAGAAACTGTTGGCTAAGGAAGAAGAGGGGACATGTGATCGCAGCTGCCTTTGGAAAGAGATGACAAGGCAAGACAGAATGACAGTGGGTAGGGGACAGATACTGCTGGTAGGCAGAGCATGTGGCTCCAGAAGCTGCCAACATGCCTCCAACTGGCCACTGTGGCTATATAAATCTAAATTACAGGTGTTCTTCACATAGGGCTTTGTCTTAATGCACCTCATAAATACCACATTGTTTATGTATGGTATAAGTGTGCGTGCATGTTTATGTGTGCATTTGTGTATGCTTGTGCATGCATGTTCATGTGTGTGTGGCATATGCATGCATGTTCATGTGTGTACATGTGTGTGGGCATGTTCATGTGTGTGCATGTCTGGGCATGTATGTATATGTGTGTGCTTATACATGCTTGTTTATGTGTGTATGTTTGTATGGTATACATGTACATGTATGTTTGTGTGTGCATGTATGTTCATGAACATGTGTGTATGGATTTGTGTGTACATCCGTGTGTAGATGTATGCATCTGGGGAGTGCTGGATGCCAGACATCAGTGGATGTTTTCCTCAATCTCTCTCCATCCTATTTATTCCAGAGATCTTCTTGTCCAGCAGTGGGATTATGGGCATATCACCATGCCCAGTTCTTACATGGATACTGGGGACTCAACTCAGGTCCTCACACTTGTGCAGCAAGCACTTTGCAACCAAGTAAGCCATCACTCCGGCTCCTTCCCACTGAAGGAGTTCTACCAACTCTGCCTCTAGCAAGTCCACTGGCATCATTTTTTCCAGTAGTTTATTTGAATGTTGCAAATTTTTCAAGAATAAATTAGGGTTTATACATTTTTTAGACATGAGACTATTGCATTCTTTCTTATTCTATAAAACAATATAAACACAACTTCTATATATACAAACAATTCATGGCTAATTTTATTGCAATATCTTTATTGTAATATTCATTTGTATTGCAATGGCCTTGAAACAAGTCCACAGTATCTCTGAGACATATCTGCAATTAAAATTAGGTAAAAATTTAAGTCCCATTTCTCAGCAGCATCAACCTCATGTCAAGTATTTAATGGCCACTGTGGTTTATAGCAGCCATATTGGACAGGACAGCATGTAAAATTGATGCTCTGTCCATGTTAGACAATGTGCAAATTGTTGCCCTGGAGCTCACACCACAAATCTGCCTGAATTCATGTCCCACCCCTACCCTTGGGAGTTTCAGGGCTTCCAACCTGTTCCTGAACTGGTCTGTATCTCAGTTTCTTCATCTCCATTTTGAGTGTGGTTAAAAACAGAATCTCTCCAAGGGTTGTTGGAAGTCTCTCTTTCTCCTCCCCCCCCCCCCCGTGTGTGTGTGTGTGTGTGTGTGTGTGTGTGTGTGTGTGTGTGTGTGTGTGTGTGTTCCATCTGGTGCATAGTAAACATCACACAATGTGAAACTGTTCTCTACCTGAGACACAGGCAGCATCTGGTACACAGAAGCCGACAAGTACTTCTACCTCAGAGGAGCAAGAAGAAAACCTTAAAATTTGACGCTCCTTTTTAACCACTGAGGTTTGCATTTTAGATGCATCACCATGAACACCTCCGATTTTAGCCTCACCGAAAAACAGTCTCTTCCCGTCTATCTCAACCCTTCATCTTCTTGCAACAGAAGATGAGGCCCACGCTTTAGAGTACAAAGGAGATGTTTTAGGCCTGTGATGTGCCCCAAGAGCTGTTTGTACTGCTTTGGTTTGGAGATTTCTAACTAAAAGAAAGGAAAAGAGGTAGGCCTAAAACACAGGTAGGGAGAGCAGAAATCACAGCTCTTGCTTGTGACAGGCAAAATACATTAGCTACTTCTACGACAAGGCTGCAAACACAGAGACTTATTTACTGAAATGTATTTAGTTGTCAAAATACAAGTTGCAGTTTGACTTGTCCACCTTCCCATTCCCTTGGCACCGGAAAAACTGCTCCTGCAGAGAGATGGCCAGGAGCTCATGTGTTCCTTTCATTGCAGAGTACAGTAATGTGAGCTTATGCTAAGCTGGCTGTCAACAGTAGTCTGCATGGCCTTGTGTAGTGGAGGCACAATAGAGCAGGAATGGGTTTGCCTGTCTGGTTTGGCAAAGGAACTTGCTTTACACGTTCAGCCTCAACTTCGCTCTGCATATGAAAGGACAGTCTGGAGCTTTATGTTGTTTTTGCAAAGCTATTCCAAGCATCATGGGAAATGGTTAGACATGCTACACACTGTCCTGTGCCTGTTCACATGGTTCCATATACTGCAGTCACCATAATGAGGACTGGAGATTCCTCCTATATTTGGTTAAAAAAAAAAATTAAAGGATCCTAATATATATCCCTAAAACATTGGCATGAGGTCACTGACACCTTGCACATTGACATGCCCACAAAACCATGCCTTTCACATCTCTGAGATGAACTCTGCATGTTATGTAATAGATGAGAGTGTCAAAGAAGCTGACTTGAGATGAGTGTGATTTGTTTTGTTTTGTTTTGTTTTTTGAGATGAGTGTGATTTGAATCAAAGCAAATGATGCTTTCAGGAAAGGAAGTCATGGCTGACTGGAAGGACCAGTGGTTGTCAAGGTATGGAGAACAGAATTGAAAGTATGGCAGTACTTGGGCATCAGGGTGCCAGGAAGGCAGTTATTTATTTATTTTGTATCCTGTTGGCCTGCTTTTTAGCAATTTTGTTTGGGTTCTTATAACTACTACCCTTCTCCACCCCAATCCCTTCCAACATCCCAGTATCAGGTAGGAGAGACAGAAGGTTAGAGAGAAAAGGGAGAGTAGACCTCTATAGACTACTTCCTGCCAATTAGGTGTGTAGAATTCCTTGAGGGAATTCCAGTCTTTGACTCATCAGGATATCTCCAACTTTTTCTTGTCTTTTTCTCTCCACCACTTGACAAATCATCATCATAATCATCATCATCATCATCATCATCATCAGCAGGAGGAACCAGCAGGAAGAACAGCCCCACGCCCTCTCTTGGGGCTCTGGTCTTTTATGTTTTCTCTAGAGTCATCATAATTAAACTGTCTTCAGCTTGCAGAATCACACCCCTGCCAGAACACACAAAAGACAAGTAGTCTGCTGCTGTGGACAGTCTGAAGCAGCCCCATCCCACACCTGGGATTAAAACAAAAACATGTTTACAGAACATAACTGGCTTTTTCAAGACACCACAATTCTCACTACGATATTATAGAGGATATCTAGAATACTTAGAGAATAGTTAGAATAAGTACAAATCAGTTGCCTTTGGAGGAATCAACATGAAGAGAAAGAAAGCCATAGTTTCCAACACCAAAGTCATAGAGCTGGGGCAAATTCTATCCTCTCAGTGGCACTGATGATCTGAACTTCATGCTGCAGTAGGGAGCACAGACTCTAAGCCAATTTGCCAAGGTGGCAATGCATGGAAGCATAACTCCAAAATCAAGAGTTACAAATATCCTCTGGGGTCATGGCCAGTAATGGGGGAGCATGTGTGTGGTTCTTAGAGCCACCTGTGATTTGTTTTTAAATTAAATATAGATGTCTCTCTCTGCTTACTGCACAACTACACCTCAGTGAACCTTTAATAAGTTAGAAATACACTGAGTCAAAATGCATTGAACACATCAAACCTACTGAACTGAACAACTTAACTTTGAAAAATAGGACACTTAACTCTTTTTGCTTCTGGGTGAACTCACTCATTATGATAATTTCTAGTTCAATCCATTTGTCCACAAATTTCAGGAATTCCTTGTTTTTAATAGCTGAGTGGTATTCCAAAGTGTAAATGTACCACAGTTTCTTAGTCCATTCTTCTACTGAGGGACACTTAGGCTGTTTCCATGTTCTGGCTATTATGTATAAAGCTGCTATGAACATGGTTGAGCATATGTCCCTGTTGCATGGTAGGGCATTTTCTGGGTATATTCCAAGGAGTGGAGTAGCTGGGTCTTGAGGAAGCCCTATTCCCATTTTTCTGAGAAAGCGCCAGATAGCTTTCCAAAGTGGTTGTACAAGTTTGCATTCCCACCAGCAATGAAGGAGCGTTCCTCCTTCATTAAATGGTATATACTCACTTATATCAAGACACTAGTCCAAGGGGTACATCCCCATGAAAAACTTTACCTACCTGGAAAGTGGGTCAGAGGGGAGGACATCCTTTGAGACTTTAGGTGTGAGAAGCCTGGGAGTATGAGGAAATAGAAGGATCCAGAGGGCCCTGGAAAACTACAGGCGGGTCTGGGCTCTGGGGTCCTCCTCAAACTATGGCACCAGCCAAGGAAAATATAGGCAGTAAACTTTGAACCCCTACCCAGAATAGCCAATGGACAGGACATTCTCCACCATTAAGTGGAGAAGGAGATCTGACTTTCACACAAACTCTGGTGCCCCATATTTGACCATGTCCCTGGGAGACTCAATACCCTATGATCATATACAGGGGGAGGAGGCCCCCCCTCAGTCACAGACATAGGGGAGGGGAATAGAGGGGGAAGCGGGAGGGAGGGAGGGAGGAATGGGAGGATACAAGGGATGGGCTAACAACTGAGACGTAATATGAATAAATTAATAATAAAAAAAGGGAAAAAAAGAAAAATAGGACAGTAGATCCCAGATTATTTGCCAATTGATCACATACACACCATTGCTGCTAAGCATCATAGAAGTATTGCACTGAGCATCATAAATCCAGGAGTCTGTCAAAATTCAAGGACATGAGAGTCACCTTTGTATCATCTTAAAGCCAAACCATAATAAGTTGGAGTTTACCTTTTTTTCTCATTTTATAGGAATTTACACCAGCATTAGAAGAGATGAGTATATGACACACACACCCAATTTCACCACAATAGGTCCCCACTTTTAACACTGTGGCACCTTCTAAAGAATAGAGAAAAGCTGGCTCACACTTTATGGCCAACTTCCATGCCCTTTGTTGTAGTTCTGTCCATGTAATATACTTGAATGATTTTTTATATAATGTGACTTTAGAACAATATTTCAATAGTTGTTCAATGTTTCATTCTTCTTCCGTATCTTTGTTTGTGTGTGTATGGGAGCGGTATTAGTTAAGGTTTCTATTGCTGTAAAGAGATACGATGACTCAGGCAACTCTTGTAAAGAAAAGGATTTAATTGGGGATGGCTTAAAGTTTAAAGGTTTAGTCCATTGTCCTCATGGCAGGAAGCATGGTGGGACTCAGGCACACATGGTGCTGGAGAGGCAGCTGAGAGACCTACTACCACATAGACAGACAGCAGGAAGAGAGTGCCACACTGGGTCTGGTTGAGTATCTGAGACCTCAGAGCTCACTCCCAGTGTCCTACTTCCTCTAACAAAGCCACACCTCCTAAAGTGCCACTCCCTATGAGCCTATGAAGGCCATTTTCTTTCAAATCACCACATTCTACTCCTTAGCACCCATCAACTTGTAGCCATAGCACAGTACAAAATGCATTTAGTTCTGCAACTTCAAAGTCCCCATCATCTGTTATAGTATCAACACTATGTAAAAGTTCAAAGTCTCATCTGAGATTAATGTAATTTCTTAATTGCAATCCCCTGTAAAAGGAAAATGAAAAGGTTGATCACATACTTCCACCATACAACGGCACAGGATATATATTACTGTTCCAAAAGACAGTAAAGGGTGCATAGTTAGGAAACACTGGACCAAAGCAAGACTGAAAACAGTGAGGCCAACTTCAAACTCTGCATCTCCATGTCTTATGTGAAAATACTACTCAAATCGCCAACTCCTTCCAGCTAGTTCACTCCAACACGCTTCTTTCTCTTGGTCTGGTCACTCCCTGTTAGCAGCTTTCCTTGGCAGAACTCCCACTGCTCTGGTATCCTAACATCTTGGGATCTCTAAGGCAATCCAGGCTTCACCTTCACAGCTTCACACAATGGCCTCTCTAGGCCTCCATGCAGGGACACCCCTACATATGCCTTGCCCCAACAGCTTCCCTTAGTCACAAAAGGAGATTTCATAACCTTTTCCTCTATCATTGCCTCTAAAGCCAGAACCACATGGCTGAAACTGCCAAATTCTGCTGCTTGCTGGGAATGGAACATGGCCCCTCATTCAATTACATCTTCATCAGCTTTCTCTGTTCGATGGTTTCCTTCATTGCCTAAGTTTGACTGTCCTGGAACTTGCTCTGTAGACAGTCTGGCCTTGAACTCAGAGATCTACGTGCCTCTGCAGCCTCTGGAGTGCTGGGATTAAAGGTGTGCACCGCGACACCCATCTCTAAGCTTTTCTTTAATTTCTTTTCACAACCTGGATGCTTAGCTGGTTGGGGACTTACACTGAGGTCACCATTTCCTTTAGTCCATTTAACACCCTTTAGTCCATTTAACACCAGGCATTTCTTTATTGTGTATCTCCTGAACACAGGACTTAGCTCCATTCTCTTTCCCGGTGACCCTTTCCCCCTCAATTTGTACATTTTGTATTTTTCTTTGCTCAGCTTGCTCCTTTTCATTGTCAATATGCATAAGAGTAAATAACAACACAAATAATCCAAAACTCTTAAATTTAGCCTCAGGCAGATTTTTTTGGACAAGAGCAAAAGACACCTATATTCTTAACCAAAATATCACATGAACGGTCTGTAGGCTACATATTAACATTCTCCTCTGAAACCTCTTGAGCAAGGCCCCCATAGTTCAAATCACCCTCAGCACCCCTGTCTTCCATGCTCCTACTAGGATAGCCCATTAAGCCCCCACTTAAAACACTCCACTGCTTTCCTAACCCAAAGTCCCAAAGCCTATATTGCTCCAAACGAAAACATGGTCAAGCCCATCACAACAAACATTGGTACCTGGTACCAAGTTCTGTCTTAGTCAGGGTTTCTATTGCAGTGAAAAATACACCATGACCATGACAACTCTTATAAAGGAAATCATTTAATTGGGATTGGCTTACATTCCAGAGGTTTAGTCACTTGTCATCATGGTGGGAAACATTGCAAGATGCAGGTAGACATGGTGCTAGGGAGGTAGCTGTGAGTTCTACAACCAGACTGGCAGTCCACAGGAAGAGAGTTCCACACTGGGCCTGGTTGAACATCTGAGACCTCAGAGCCCATGCCCAGAGAGACACATTTCTACTCCAACAAGGCCATACCTCCTAATGATGCTGCTCCTTATGAGCCTATGGCACCTATTTGCTTTCAAACCATCGTGGGGGCAGTGTATAGTCATATGTGTGATTATAACATTTTCATGAAGGTCAAAGGAGAACCTAGGGAGCTAGTCCTCATTCTCCACCTTGTTTGAGACAATGTCTCTTGTTGCTCACCAGTGTATATGCCAGGCTAACTGGCCTCAGGTTTGGAGGGGGTAATAGGGTTTCTCATGTCTCTATCTCCCATCTCTCAAATAACATTCTAAAAGCTAAAAATGAACCACTTCCTTAAATGCAATGTACATCTTAGTTCTTCCAAAATATATTAAAGCTCCAAACTGTCAAAGCCTCCTGTTATTGTTTGCCCAGATGAAAAAGAATAAAGCAAACTAGAGATTTTTGAAATATCTTCTCTTCCACACTGAATACACTGATTTATCAGATTTCTACCACAACGACTGGATAAAAGCCCAATGTTTCCAAGGAGCTGTGTGGAACTTCTACTTAAAAAAATGTAATTCTAAATTTAGCTAGATATTAATATTTTAGCAGTAAATATTTATATATATATATATATATATATATTCTGATCTTGTGTAGTTTTTACTCAGGCTTCTTTTAATGAATATAAAAAGATAAAAGTCATATAGCTATAATTCATATATAATTAGACAACATTATTATTTCCAGATAATTCAGTTTTTCAAAAGGATTTGTGGGAGACAAATAAAAAAAAAAGAAAGAAAGAAAGAGAAAGAGATTTTTTTCATTTGTGAAATCTAGGACTTGAGCTACTGTTTTGTGCTCTCAGATGCATTGCAGAGAGTGCTTAGCAAAAACTGCCATCCAGGGGCTGGAGAGATAGCTAAGAGGTTAAGAACACCGGAAAGACAGCCATCCATCTTACATTGCAAAAATGCCTCAAAATAGCAGAGGTTGTCACAAACTACTAAAGGAGATTATGTCACTTATGAGGAAATAAATGTGTGCTTTATACTCCCTTACGTACTGTAGCAAAAAAACAACAACAAAAAAAAGGCATGTGGAAAACAAATATTTGTCATTTGCCTTCTGTGCATTAGTTCCTTCTCTAGTCACTGGAGACTTAATGAAAGGTGTGCCTTCACGTTCACAGTCTGTAGGAAGGAGGCAGGCAGGTAGGTAGGCAAATGGATGGATGGATGGACGGAGACATGAGAGAAAGAAAGAAAAATAGATGGTAGAGTGAGTGAGTGCATGAGTGAATATAGGACACCAGAATCACTTAGATGAAGCTAAAATCACTGCAGAATTAACATGTCAGCAGAGGTGGAAATACTGAGGACTGAACTCTGCAAAGACCCATGGTTAGATATTCCAGAAGCAGGAAATGAGGCTCAGCACATGTTAGAAACCGGAATTCCCTGTGGTTAAACCACGTGATGAACTCAGAAATGAAGCAGATACCAATCTATGCAGCACCCTGGAGGCCATGACAAGAAGGTTTTTTTCCCTAGTGTTTGTGATACAAACTCAGTACCTAAAAGCTTAAGAAGAGAGCTTAGCCCTCAAGGGCTTGAAATCTACAGAAGACAATTTAAGAATGTATACTGATCTGGAAGTCACATAGAAAATCAGAAAACAGGAGGCTCAAGGGGTTAATGTAACATAAATGACATATGGGTTGTAAACGGAGTCACAGCAGAGCCTGAAGGCATGGGGCTAGATTCAGCAGAAACAATGTGTGTGTGTGGGGGGGGGGGAGCAGAGAGGGGACAATGAAAGGGCAATTAAGCAAGTGACAGCATGGCAGTCTCACAGGAGACCTAGCATCACAGTGGATGGTCATCTGTCTCCTCAGCCAGCTTGGAAACTCTGGGAGGGAAGGGCAACATTCCCTGGCTTTATCTTTGCACTTTGGGCACACAGTGCCAGGTGCTTCATGAGTATATATAGAAACCCACTGAGCCCAGGAAAGTGAACAGTGTGCCCTGAGGACAGTATAAGCCAGGCGCAGAGTAGGGCTGGGTGTGGAAGATCCAGCTTTTGTTGAGAATTGAAATTTCATGGAGCACAAATAATTTAAGATTTCATTATCTGTTTACTGTTGAATCACAAAAACTGAAAGGATAGGTCTCATTGAAATTACCTGGCTTCGAGTACTGGCTCTAGAAAGCTAGATTTTTTTAAATTCTTATTTTATTTTATTTTGCCTTTTTTGTTTGTTTGTTTGTTGTTGTTGTTGTTTGAGAATAGTGGAAAGAATCTCAAAAAGACAGATGGCTAGCCTCCAAACCTTTGACATCCAAAGTGGATCTATAGTGAATAGAGAGAACAAAAGTAGTTTCCAGTGTGGACTCCAAATCCAGAGGCACAAAGTCAGTCATCCACATTGCAATTGCTGATCTTGGAGGCTGTGTGGCCATAGGGATGTATCTACTCAAGGCTTGTCTCCTAGCATCCACAGGGAAGTCGACTGGTTAATACCAAGAACAAACACATTTAGAAGACTCCTGTCCAAGCTGTGTCCTCTTGACTCAGAGGAGGAATTCTCATCAAGACCAAACTCTGTTAGCTTGTTCTCCTCCCTTCCATTGGCTCCTATAAGGAAACAGAAACCCATTGAGCTCAGTGGGGCAGACAATGTTTATTGAGGACAATAAATATTGGGGTTTGAAGGGTGGGGTGATGGCTCAGTTGATAGACTGCTTTCTTTGTAAGCCTGGGGATCTGAGTTTGATTTCACAGCACCCACATAACAACAATAATGCAAAATGCCTGGCATGGTGACACATAATATCAGCCCTAGGAAGGCAGAGACAAGTAGATCCCAGGGCCTTACTGGCCAGCAAGCCTAGCCTACTTGACAAGTTCCAAGTTCCAGACCAATAAGAGATCTTGTTTAAAACAAACAAACAAAAAGGAAATCAAAGTGGGCAGCATTTGAGGAATGGCAACTGAGACTGCCTTCTAGCCTGTGGCATATGTCACTTCCAACATGACCTCCTATCCTGCACAAGCACACTTGACCTTTGAACTAGTTGCCATTTATTAGTCCTATTCCAGAAACAGTGTTTAGTGACACTCAGAATGGCGCAAAATTTCACATATTGCCATAGGCTAACTCAGCCTATAACAAAGTTAGATTTGCTAAAACCTGTGGTAATAGAATGGTCTGCCTTACTTACTAAAGTTAGAAAAACTCCAAAATCTGAATATGGTGTGTTTGCCAAAGCAAACTTCAAGGCACCTACATTGTGATAACCAAAGTCCCTATGACATTGTCTAAAACAAAAACCATGGCAGTATCCAGCATGCTTTCCTTGTCAAAGAGCAAACAACTGTGGAAGACACGAGCACATAGTCAAGAATCTAACTAAACATGAAGCTTAGTCAGGTAATAAGTTGAGGAAGGCTGGGTAAATGAAGGCCCTGTCTCCCCAGCATCACACGAGGAAAGTAGAGACCGCTTCACTCACATGCCAGGAGACATGCAATTATCTGTGTGTAGTCCTAGTAAGTCACCTCACCCATGCTCTGGAAGCAGCTGTGCCAACTTGCCCACCAGGGTTACCTTCAAGAGGAGATTTTATTTTCACTAAGGGCAATGTTTGGAGAAAATCTACAGAGAAAGGCTGAAGCAGTTCAGTTTTATGCAGAGGGAGTGGAGAGAAGAAGATACCATTTGCCAAATAGTTGGAAATGTGAAAACAGCTAAGGATGGCTCTTAGATGGCATGTCAGACGTAAAATGATCCCACATCCCCTTAGAAGTTCATGCTTTAACCAAGGAATGTTAAACTCTTACTTTATAGAACAAGGAAGAGTTTGCAGAGGTGATAAAGACAGAGATCTGGAGGCAGGCTGACTGTCCTGGAGTAGTAATGACCCCAATAGACTCACTGGCCCTCATAAGAAAGGAGCAGAGATGGCTGTGACCTATCATGATAGTAATAGCTGCGCTGATGACGATGAGCCTGAGGACTCAGAGTTTAAGGCCAGCCTGGCTTTTCCATTAGAGCTGCAGATAGAGATTAGTAGCACAGCATCTGCTGAGGATGCTCAGTGCCATGAGTCAGACACTGGGTGAAAAAGAAGGGGAGGGGAGATTGAGAGAGAATAGAAGGGCGTGAAGTTTAGAGAGAAGACGCTGTTCTTCTGGCTTTGATGGCAGAAGGACCATGATTCAAGGAAAACAGGTTACCTCTAAGTTCTCCAAGCTGGAAAATTGAAGGAGACAGACTGCCTTCTCGACTTTTGAGGACACAGAACTGTAAACTGACAGCTTTGGACTCTTCTCGGTCACTGAGTATGAATGAGCATCAAGAGGGACTTCACAGGAGTGGCCTCTGTTGTCTTTGTAAAAGCTTTTTTCTGCTTTGTCACAGAGCTTTCAGAAAAGTCTACCCTTCCTCGGTAGGTTAGGAGTCCAATCTTGGATGTTAGGTCATGCTGAAATGGCTGAGCAGCTCACATGGGTATAAAGTGGCTTTTGGAGTTCAGCGACACTGAGGTGACACATGGTGTGAAGGTGCCCATTGGATGGCTCTCTAACACAATCATCCTCTGACCCCATTATTTCAGAATGGCCACTCATGAGGTGAGACTGGAATCTTGTACACAAGGGCACTGTAGGCATCACCTACAAGCAGCTAACCAAACCGTGCCAGAGGGAGGGGGTGGAGGTATAGATATTGGATTAGTTTATACAATATGGGGTGGATAGTCCAACAATGGCCATCCACACACTAGAGAGACTGAGAGTCAGGGTCCCAACCTGGCTCTGAGCTTAGACACTCCCTTGAGAGTCGCTGGTATTGAGCCCATGCTGAAGGGCTAAGTTAGATGGGGTTAGATATCTGATGATTCTGTCATTAGAAGAAATATGGGGTCAGGGGAGAGGAAGGGAGGAGGAGGAGAAGGAGGAGGAGGAAGTGGCATTTCACTTCTGGGACACAGAGAAGGGTCATGCAGAGAAGGTAGCTGGCTGGAAGCCTGGTCTAGTGAGTGGCTACAGGCACTGTGGGCTGGTAGTGGCCCTCTCACGCACTCTCCTGACCGCTTTCTGGCTCTCCCCATATTGCTCAATCCAGCCAGCCAGCAAGGGAGCTCTCTATAGGTCTAGTCCTAACCTGCCTTCCACCTGGTAGCCACTGAGAGCAGAGGACAAACAGCCCATGGCCTTGGAGCCCCTTTGTATAATTTCTGATACTCTACGTCTTATGCTAATTAATGTGTATGATAACTATTTTTAAGTGAGTATATAATAAGATTTCGTTAAAGACTTCTGCAATGTTATTCTAATGCAAATTCCTAAATATATTACGGTGGAATGAAAGATTAAGTGACTTTCTATGCAACGTGTCTGTTCTAAAAGGGGTCTTTCAGGGAAATCTGGGAGAAGCTGTTCATTTCTAATAACACTATCATTTGCACAGTGAATAACACATGACATCTAATAGCTCTAAGACCAAGGAACTGGCATCAGTGAGAATGGATGGTGATGTTAGGGGTTGACCACACACCAGAGGCCTAAAGCCTTGGAGTGATGCCAGTTGTGGAGGAGAACCAGTACCACACTGTCAAATTGCCGAATCTTTAGCCAGGCTTCTTGCTTATCCTGGAAGAATGCCAGGAATTTTCTTGAAGAATTAAGATAACATTCTCCAACCTAGAGTACTGATGACCAGAGTAGGAATATTGTCTCAGATCACATAAAGATTGACTATCCTAAAAAAAAAAAAAAAATTGACTATCCTCAGAAGCACACCTCCACCCCTCACCTTGAGAATTATTTACTTTGAGCAAAGATAAACTAGCTGGATTTTGTTTTGTTTAAGGTGGCCATTAAAGGAAATAAATGTTTACATATTCATGGAATTCTTTGTAGACACTCAGGAGTGAACATAGCAGACTCTAAGCTTCCTAAACAGACATTTATGTTTATTCCTGGCTTGTGGTTTGTGGAGGCAGAGGGACAGGAATTAGATTTAAAAGAAAAATACAGACATGGTGGTGATACACATTGATAATCCCAGGGCTTTGGAATTTAGACAGTAAGGCAGCCTTGGGCTAAGTGGTGAGCTTGAAGCCAACCTGTGCTACACGAAATCTAACTGTAAAAATCAATTAATAAATAAAACAAAGAAAAATACAGTACTGTGCCCAGTATGCCATCAGAGCTCTGAGATATTATCAATCCCCCACCACACCCTTCTGTAACAGAATACTATGACTCTCCTAGAGAATACATCCCACCCACCAATTTTGAGCTCAGTCAGATGACATTTCTAGCCATTAGAGTCATTAGAAACACCACAAGAGGCATATCTCATTTCTACTAGTCCAGGGAACAGCATAGGTCAACTGCAGATTTTTCTCTCAGTCTGACTTCTGGTATAAGATGACTTTGTGGCACAAACTCACACTTTAGGTTTATTCAAAGCTCATGGTTTTGAATAGATCCACAGCAAGAGACAGGTGTACTGTATGATCAATTGAAATCTGGAGCTACTCATCATCACTTCAGACATTGGTTAAAATCCATCAATAACTCTTAGAAACAGAAAAAAAATGAAAGTACTGAACATAATGCTGAAATGGTACTACCTCTTCCATGTAGCTGACGTGGGTGGCTGCCATCCATTCAGATCCCTTTAGAAGCACTACAAGCAAAACAAAGTAAGTTGTTTCTGAGATTCTGCGTGCAACGTAAATGAGGTAGCATACTGTTAAATAATATGGTAGATTAGCAGAAAAAACTTTTCAAGTGTTTGATAAATCATTTTGCAAAGGTATATTAGGAATATTGATAATTGGAAAATCAGGAACCCCAATACTGATGACAATTGTACAGTCAAGTGAATCTGCTAGTCACCAACATAGCATTATTTCAGAGGGATTCCTTCACATTCATGCATATGAGCAAACATGTGCATACATACACACACACACACACACACACACATGGTCAAAGTAACCAAAAATACCTCTCTTATAGTCTAGCATGTTGGCACACTTTGATACTGGTGCTTGGGAGGCAGAAGAGACAGATAGATCTCTGTGAGTTTGAGGTCAACCTAGTCTACATAGTAAGTTCCAAGCCAGCCAAAGGCCACCCAGTGAGATCCTGTCTCAAAGAGCAAAACAAATAACAACAACAACAAAAACAATAACAAAAAAGTCTCCTTAACCTCCTTCTTGTAGACCAAACAAACAAACAAACAAACAAAAACAATACCATAATAAAATTTGGCTTGCCTGATTAGAACATGACTGTCTTTAAGTTGTAACATATAAGGAGGCACTTTTGGTCACAAAATATATTAAAGATGGCAGTCTAGGGAAAATAAGACTCTTAAAAATTCCAATTGCCTTCAAAAACTTGAAGGTGTATCCCAGACAGTAGAAGATATGTAACTCAAGCCAGCAATACTAGGGTATCTTTGGTGGGACTAAGCAGACCTAAAGAGTCTGATACAGCAACCCTGTATCTGGCCACCCAGTATAGTCACAGCAAACAAGAGACAAGCATCTGTGGCCCTGCTATAAAATCAAAGTCCTGGTGGGCATGTCAGGGAGAGATAAGCAACAAAAACAAGGGTCTCAGTATAGAAACTACCCCCAATATGCCTGAGGTAGCCAAGTAGTCACTGGTATTAAGGTGAAAAAGAACCATTAATTCAGGGTCAGAATGCCAATGCAGGTGGATATGCCATGTCCTAGGTACCCACAGGGGTGTTTCCATGTTGGAGGATAGTAGTCAAGGCTATAGGAGGACAAGTGAAGGTGTTTCCCTGCTTTCAGTGGGTATCATAGTCAGGTGGGTGCCTGCTGGGAATTCCAGGTTCTTCTTTACTGAAACAAAAGATTGGGCAGAGACATGTGGATAACAGGAGAAGTAGAGACCAGTTATCATGAAAGATTTTCCTTCCAAGAAAGAAAGAGGGACAGAGCTAAGAAAGAAGCAAGAAGCTGCATGGCACCCAGGGCTTAGAGTTGGGCCCTCATAGGTCATTTTCTAAGGTGTTTTCTATTCATTACTTGTCAAACTCGGTGGACAAGACTCTCAAGGCTTCCTCTCTGCCCATGATTTCTTCATATGCTTATTTTATTTTATTTTATTTTATTTTATTTTTTGGTCTTTTGAGACAGGGTTTCTCTGTGCAGCCTTGCCTGTCCTATACTCATTTTGTAGACTAAGCTGGCCTTGAACTCATGGCAATCTGCTTGCCTATGCTTTCCAAGGGCTGGGATTAAAGACATGCACCACCACACCCAGTTTCATACGCTAATTTTAAATTACCTGTACTTATTTGGTGTGTGTGCATATATGCGGGTGTGCCCGTGTCACTGCACACATGTGGAGGCCAGAACTTGTGGGAAACAGTTCTCTCCTCCTATCAGATATGTCCTGGGGAACTCAAATCTTCAGACTTGTAAGCCCTTTTGTGGTCATCATATGACCTCATTCTCTTGCCATGATGAAGAAACATAAGGGAGAGAGAGCTGGTTGCTTCAGGCTTGATTGAGCAAGGTAACTTGAGTCCCTTGAGTTAATAACATGCTGTGCAGTCAACAACCAGTAGAAAATGAAGATGTGGGGAGCTTCTGCAGAAAACATCCTAATTGAGGGCTGGGTGGCATGCCAAAGGCTCTCAGAGAGCACCTGGGGAGGTGACCATTGGAGTGAGATCTGCAGAGGGGAAAAAGGGTCATCAGGAGCCACAACAGTGACAGTGTTGACAATGTGCATCACCATGCCTTCTATTCTGCACCACAGCTGAGAGCTAGGTGCCTACTTTATGCCATTTTAGAGACAGCAGAACTGAAGGGCAATGCTGGAATCTGAAGCTTCAGGCTGGATCACTTGTCAGGAGCCAGAACCTAAGCCCCTTGGAGAATCTGTGAGCCTGGAAGTTTAGCCCTAGACCCTGAGATACAGAAGTACAAGGGGACTCAGAAAGGCCCTTTGGACCTGCAGCAAACCAGCAGTGCTTACCAACCACGCAGATTCCACTCCTAACTGTAATACCATTTTGTTTGAGAACACTGATGAGAAGAATCCTGTTGTGATTTTACTTGGCCACACACTCAAGGGGCTACCTCTGCCACTGATGGTCCCTGCTGCCCAGATGTGTCCAACCTTGCTGGCCTGCTCCTGAAGGCATTCTTTCTGAGTTCTGACATGGTATTCTAGTTACTGTAGGCTGCTATGTCATGGCAAGGAAACAGTTAAAGAGTCAAAGTGTTTGTAGAGATAAGGATGCATATACATATACAAATTCTGATGAGTCCCATTTTATTTTTTTGGCACAACAATCCATTTTCACTCAGTGAAAAACAGACTGGGAGTGAACTGGGAGGACTGGTGTACAGTGGCCCCTCTTCTGTTTCTCTTTAACAACTCAGGATGGGAAAAGTAGGCTTTTTAAAGAGCAGTAAGAAAATGCATGTACAAAATGCATACCTGCCCTCAGAGCTAGGGTGGACCAGCTCCCCAAAGTAATGTCCAAATACATAGCTGTCTCCTGAAAACTTAGTGAGGATAGCAGCCAGTCCAGGGTCTTTGTCCCTAAAAGCTGAAACTTACTATGAGCCTTGATGAAAGTCAGTCTTTATTATTTCTGTTATGTTTATTGGACAAATGTTATACAATGCAGACACAATGCAACATCCCACTATGTGTATTAGTGGCTGCAGTCTATAGTCATCATAGTAATTAAACTCTTGAAGACTCCTAATATGATATGCCTGTCATCAGCTGTGAAACAACGACACAACACACAAAACAAAAACAAAAACAAAAGCAGACTTCTGCGATGGATCAGTGTGCAAAGGCACATGCTCTCAAGCGTGACGGCCTGAGTTTCATCCCTAGTGGGATTAGACAATCAGTTCCCACAAATACCTCTGACCCCATACTCACGTGGGCACACACAAAAGAAAAACCTCAAAATTTCCAGTGAACAGGCAGATTTGGGCCCAGGGGTCCCGCTCAAACTAAGGCACCAGCCAAGGACAATACAGGAGGTAAACTTTAAACCCCTTCCCAGATCTAGCCAATGGTCAGAATATTCTCCACAGTTGAGTGGAGAGTGTGATACGACTTTCTCACATACTCTGGTGCCTCACATTTGACCATGTCCCCTGGAGGGGGAGACCTGGGGGCACTCAGAGGAAGGACAGCAAGTAGCCAAGAAGAGACTTGATACCCTATGAGAATATATAGGGGGACGTAATCCCCCTCAGGAACAGTCATAGGGGAGGGGAATAATGGGAAAATGGGGGGGGGGGAGGAATGGGAGGATACAAGGGATGGGATAAACATTGAGATGTAACAAGAATAAATTAAAAAAAAAAATAAAAAAAAAAAAAAAAACAAAAAAAACAAACACCATTATAATATTCATTTTACAAATAACAACACTGAGGCTCAGAGACCCTAGGTGGCTTTTGTGGGGCTACCCTGAATCTGCTTGGCTCCTGAGGCCATTGTCTGCAAGCAGCTTGAACAAGACTCACTCCCTCAAATCATAAACCTCAGCACTAAACCAAACCAACAAGAAAACCTTTCTTCTCTGGAGCTCTGAACACAGCTCACAGCTCTCCCAGAGTTACTGATTAGGGGAGCATTTTGTGGCTCAAAACTTCTCTTAAGTAGGGTCATGGAAATGTCTTCTAAGCTCACTGTCTTCTATCATCTGCCAGCAGCAAAAAAATCGGTACTTGAAGTTCACGGCACTATGCTGACTGAACAGGCTTGATTGACAGCCTTGCAGGAAAGATGTCAGTACCTGGTTCAGAGATGGTATATGAATTTCAATATGCATATATCATATACAATATGATTGACAGCTTTGGAGGAAGCATGTCAATACCTGGTTCAGAGAAGGTATATGTATCTCAATGTGCACGTTTCTCAGATTATTGGTGGTGAAAACCAGTTTCCTCCAGGAAAACTTGGGCTCCTTTTATATCTTCTGCAGCCCCTGACAGAGTGGACAGCACAGGGGCAATGGGATAGACAGACCGCTCACTCTGGACTCAGCATAGTGAGAACTCCTGCTGAAAATAAGAAAGGACTCTGAAACAAAGAAAAGGGTTGACATCTACGCAAAGAAGAAATGCGATCATCTATGAAGCAATTCTGAACACGGCCAAAGCCAACCAGGCCTCGGCCAGAAGTCAGGACACCCGAGGCCTTGGGCAGCTCTGGCCCTCAACAGCTCAGGGTCATTGGCCAGGCTCTCCTCACTCTCAGTCTGTTCCCTCCTCTATAAAAACTGAAGAGCTTGAATTAGATGCCCTGTAGCAGGAATTAGAATGAAACAGAACTGAGGGAGAGGCAAGACTTAAAAAGCAGACCTCCTTGTCTCCCCACGTGTCAACTCACAGCCCCATCTATTCCATAGCCCCTGGAGGCCAGGCACAATTAGGCCTTGCTGCTGAGGTGTCTCTGTGCAACCCCTGCCCCTCTGCTTACTCCATGTGTGACTTCCAGATGTAGTTAACTAGAGCATCACAGACAGGTTGGAATTTACAGGTGTGCCAGGGTATTAATCCCTCAACAGCCTGCGGGGAACCCAAGCTATAGCAAGGGCCCCAGGCTAATCACCTTAATCTTTTACATATGTCTTCCTTCCCACAGCCACAAAGATACAAATTTGTGATGTAGGAAGGATGGGTAAATCCTAGTAATCCATCTAGATCTTGGATTTACCAGCTTTAGGTGAATATAATAAAGGTTTCGAGAACAGCCATTTTGAAGATTATGACTATCTTATGCACAGAGATATAGCCAGTAATATTTATCTTTATTATTGTTATTACCACTCTAAACTGATACACAGAGGGCCCTGCTTAATGCAGATGAGCTGGTCAAGATTTAAAATCTGAAGCCTCCAGTCCACCCTTAGCAAACAGACTCAAAGGCAGGTTTCCTGTGCATGTCAGTGCAGGTAGACCTCGTACAAAGAAACTATGCTCTTCTCCTTGAAGGTGTCTAACCCAGAGTAATTGTCTTTTCTAAAGGCACCGACCCTTCTAAAAGGCTATGCTTTCAAACTTACAAAGAGGCTGTGTCTCGAAACCAATGTATATTAGTGTGCCCAATAACTGTTCAGTCTTGGTGTGAGAATAAGGGAAAATAACTGAGTTCTGTGGCAAAATGTAGGCAAGGCAAGGTGTTAACAAAGAACCATAGGTAAACATCTGAGAAAGGAGAACTAATGATTACAAGTTATTGCCACATCTCAACCCTCCGTGGCCTCAACTTTGTGTTCTTTGTCTAACTGGCTGACCACAGCAGCTCAGTGGCTTTGATAATGCTAGTCTATCAGCTTCAAAGAGTGGCCCACTCCTTACATCACTTGTGACCAGGGACTGGTGCTAAGAGGTCACAGCAACCCAAGGAAATCAGAGAGTTTCCAGCATTACGCAGGAAATGAGAACATCAAAGGAAAAAGAGTGTTGGCCAAAATGTTGTTAAATGGCCACATGGGGTAGAGATGAATTAAAGAAACAGCAATGGAGAAAGGAATGACTGCAAATTTTCACGCTAGCAGGCAGGACACGGGCATTTTCAAGCCATAGAGACTGATGAAGGTCCACCTACGGCATGGTGATGGCAGCTTCTGAGTGCTAATGGAGGCAAATGTCACTAAGTAAAGGGTGACATTAGCATAAAGAAGAGGAAGTAGCAAGATGCAGAATGGGCACTCCATCTGCCTTCCTCCTGGTCACAGGCTGGGCTGTGAATGTGATATCCTAATGTGCATCACAGATGCTTTATGATATGCACCTCCACTGCCATTTTCACAGATCTGGCCAAACATCCCCTGCAGAGTAACTAAACATGAATTCATAACTTAAGCATTTCCATATATATGTATGCATGTGCATACATATATATGTAAATATATATGTGTGTGTTACAAGGGAACTCCTTCAGAGAACACACGGACTATTAAAGTCAAACAGGAAGCCCTTATAGTGACTCGGAAGGTACAAATTGGCTTAAGACCATGCAAGGTTTATATAGACATCAAACACCTGCCTGCATGCTCCATCCCACATTGCCCTCAGGGCAGGCTGTAAAGAAAACATTCTCATAGGGTATCAAGTCTCTTCTTGGTAACCTGCTCGATACCCTATGAGCATATACAGGGGGAGGAAATCCCTGTCAGGAACAGTGATAGGGGAGGGGAATAAGGGAAAAATGGGAGTGAGGGAAGAATGGGAGGATACAAGGGAGGGGTTAACCATTGAGATGTAACAAGAATAAATTAATAGAATATTTTTTAAAAAAGGAAGCATTCTCCTGCTAAATTCTCTTTGTTACAAGTTGGGGGGCAGGCTGGGAAGAGAATAGAGCCTGGAGAGACTCTTTGCACAAGTTCCTTTGTCTTATCTCAGCAGTAGGTAGTTCACACCTGCAGGTGTAGCAGCTTCTGCAACACAAAGGATCCTCCCAGCAGGTTCTGTCTAGCAGAAGGCTGCCTTTGTACTTACTGAGTAACAGTCCTCAATTATGACTCCTGAGAATAGATCATATAAAGGGCATTTTTGTGTGTGTGTGTGTGTGCATGCTGTCGTCATAGGGAAAGTCATAAGGCTTAGTTTCTGGGGCTTTGGACATCTAAGGGCACCAGATTCAGGAAAATGATCCATTTTCTCAATGAAGAAAGGAATACTCCATTTATGACCAACAAACATTCCCTTAACTACCACCCGTATAAGTACACAGAGGAATGATGATACATAGCAGTTCCAGAGGCTTTTTATGCAATTGCTATCTGTTCATTATAGGCCAAGCCTAATGTACTCAAAGTACAATAAACTGGCTCTACCAAGCATGAACAGCAAATCCATGAACAAGAAGGGGGTTATTCTACACAGCAAAATCACTAGTATTAGCTATACATAGGCAAAGCACTAGAGTTGCATTTGGACCAACCAAGGTTCCCATTCAAATAGTTCAATGAGCATAATGTCTCAAAAACAGAAGACTCAGAGATTATAGACTATATCCCTTTACCTGTAATTTATCCCTAGAACAGATTTGATTTCTCTTCTTGCTCATAAGCACTAAACAAGGACAATGGACTTTTAAAACCATAAATTGAGAAATAGTGAGTGACATCTAACAGAAGAAGGTATGCTGTGAAGCATAGTCTGAGCTATGAATGGGATGCTAAACCTTACCAATATGGTCTTATAGTTAAGAATTTTAACAACTATTCATTAGCCAATACTTGGCACGTGATAAAAGTATATTTTTTTTCTGAAAATTTTGTGCTCCTTACAGCTTAATTCCATGACCACAAGGGCCAGGTTAGGATCATTTCACACAGATAGAAAAATTATGGACATTTCAGATATATACAATCACTATTTATAGGATTTAGCTGGAATTTAAAGGCTGGACATACCAAAGCAAGTTATGGTAAAGGTGCACAGTATCATTTTGCCACTTTTACCAGTGAACTTAATCCAGAAAGACAACATGATAGTCTTTTACTTTTCTAGGTCATGGTGTGCCTTGTCTCATCCTAGAAAGTAATAAAAGAGATAAGTTTTCAAATGTATTTACCTTACTATGAGTATGCAGAATGTAGCTTAGCTTTACAAACAAAACTCAGAGTATTTTGGGGTCAAAATATTGGCCACAGATACTCTATGATGCATGTGACTGCCTAGATCAGCTCTGTTCTGTGTAGTGTTTTGTATATTTAATACACTCAGGCTGAATTACACATACAGAAATTATTTAATAATGTAAACTCCAATAAAAGTGGATACAAAGCATACAAAATACTTGTAGATACAATATCAAATTTATAAAATATTGTATCATCCTCCTTTATTATCCCTACAATGATCTTGTGTTTGGACCATGGCCATCAAATAACCTCAAGCATCTGGTTGTTTTTTTTTTTTTTTTTTTTTGTCCATTATAAGGGAGATATCACTTTAGGATTATATATATAATATATATTATATATGTATTAATATATAATATAATACACATATTATATATATATAAAATCAACCAGCTCGACTGTATTGGTCTACAGTTTTACACAAGCTTTACTCGCTACAAGGAATGATATAAAGTAGACAGATAGTCAAACAAGATTTGATTTAAAACATTAAGGAAGAGAAAGCAACTCTGTAAATGGACAGGCCCTCATATTGGTCTTAATTCTGTTGTGTTTGCTTACTAGATAATAACCTTTGGTCAACCCCTGGAGAGACTGTATTAAAAAGAATTGCTTCCTCTGAGATTATGCCCCTTTTGTGTCCTTTTTGGCACCATATGTGTGGCAGGGTTAGAGTCCCTGAAAAGAGGCCAGGAGGCTATTGAAAAAGGTAAAGTTTGTGAAGACCTCCTGCAGACCAGCTTTGGGATTAAAGAAGAGAAAGTCTTGGTGTTTCCACAGTAGGGAGAATTGAGCAGGTAGGTACAGCAAGCCAGAGAAACCAAGTTTTTCAAAGAATTAGTTAAAAGAACTACTTGTTGAGGAGAGATTGAAGAATGAAATAGAAAATAAATATTAAAGCCCAGGCATAAATTGCAGTGCAAAATTGAAAGGTCTTCTATCCCAGGAGAACTTAATTTTTTTCTATCCCTTTCATCGATCTTCCTTGGGCCAAACTCAGTACTTTATTTAAATTTCAATTCTTTCATTACAGACTACATCATAATTTTCTCAACCTTTTAATGTCAATAGAACATTTAAAGATCAATAGAGCAAGAAAACAACCTAACAGAAATATACAAACAGTTCTGTATAACCAACAATAAAGCATATAGAAAAAAATCAAACAATTTTTAAGCAATGGTCAGCATGACCTGATTCTTACTTCTTAAATAATAATCAGGAAAGATTAATCATAAATTTATCTGGAATTTAACCTACTGTGATTACATGATTCATAGCAACATAGCTTGAAATTAAATATCTTTAACACAGAAAACAACTTGACTTACTTCCAATCCCAAACCAACAGTTATGCTATTTATCTTTATCCAAGCCTAGGCTAACTGCCATGGGGTAATTTATTGTTAAATATCTTGGAAGCATAACCTTCTAATCCCACCTTATATTGCCCTCAAAGCAGATTCTAAAGAATCTTTCATTTTGATATAAGAATAAGTTTTACTTTTCTACAGCTAACACTATCTAACCAGGTACTGTTATCAAAGCCCTACCTTTCTTTTCAAGCCATTTCTGCCTTCTTGCTCACAATAGTGGAAGTGAAAACTGTCTCATTTGCTCAAGCTTTTGGCCAGATGTCTTATTTCAACATTCTCTGTGGGAAAAAGTTTGCCAATATAAATTTTATTAAGGATGAGAAATAGAAAGAAAGGCAGTTTTAGTAGAAAAAAATTCACAGTAGATTTTAGGCAAAATTAGACCAAGACCATAGACAATATTTAAGGATAGCCCTGATCAACTGGAAGTCTTATGAAATTTGTCAAGAAAAAGCCTCAGCAGCTGTTCTAGATGTCTAAAAATCATTCTGGGCAGTTGGAGGTCTTTGTCAAGTAAAGCCTCTGTGACTTGTTGTTATGTCTCTGACAAAGACCCAAACATATTGCAGATGCCAGGACATAGGATGTCCACAGAGGACATTGGTATCTGTGGAAAGGAGCAGATCTGATCTGATAATATAAGCTGAATATGTTGTGAATAACAGAACCACATAAATGGAGTTGACCATCTTCTTTGGAGGCTGTTGGAACATATGTTGATGCCCACATATGAAACTCTGAGGTTTTACATCATTTAATGTTGGTTTTGCTTTGATTGTATTGTAGCTTAAACTGTTTTTTTCTTCCTCCAAAGGTACTGAGTTCAATTCCCAGCAACCACATGGTTGTTCACAGTCATCTATAATGAGATATGGTGCCCTCTTCTGGTGTGTAGTAATACATGCAGGCAAAACATTGTATACGTAATAAATGAATCTTAAAAAGAACACAACAAACATTAAAATAATTTTTAATGTGGTACAAGTAAGTAGCATAAAGTTTATGGAGAATGAAATAAAGACGCTTTCTATGAATGAGGGTTATTAAAATTAAGGTAAATTAAGTAAATAAAATAAATTATGATGTAGTTTTTCTAAAGCAATGGATTTTTAAAGATATTAGACCAAAAGTAGATTAATAAAAACTGGGTTTAAATTATGTTTAATTTTGATAATTATTTATGTTCTCTAGATTTTATATTTAGCCACATGTTAAAGTTGTAAAGACAATCAAAACTCTAAACTGCAGAGGGAAATTCATTAAGCTTTGTTTAAATTTTATAATAGAAACAACATTGAGAATGATAAAACAGTTATTATAGTGAGAATTTTGGAATTTTGGTTTCTTTAAAAAAACACAGAAACACTATAGGAATGTTTTCATTTTAACCTCAGGTGTGAGAATATGAGAGTGCTTCAAAGTAACTGGCGTTGATTTCCCTAGTGGTCTAGCAGAGGCATGATTTCGCCAGCTACCGATAATTTCTGAGAATATGTGATGTTTAGAATTCTGGGAACTTTTAGGAATATATGTAAATGCTAGATCCCTGATCAGTATTTGGCTGGTTGGCTGGTTGGTTGCTATTTGGTTGCTGTTGATTTCAGTTTGTTAAGTAGTTGTGTGCAAAGAAGAAACAAGAAGAAAAAATTTGATATCTTTACCAGCAAAGTTCAAAGTTGGCCCAAGGAGATTGACACCCCTAGTTAGCAGGAAATAGTCTAAATGATAACATTGCACCCTTTTCTGTCTATCCATTTTTCTCTCCTATCTAGTGTTTGGGGTTGAAATGTAGAGGAAAAGGGGTAGAAGAAAGAAGAACCCACTAAATTATAAAAAGTCCAATTACAAGACATGTGGGTTACAGAAAAATCTGTTATGAACCTCAGATACTATCTGATGACTTTATTTGCCTTGGAATGGAATGTATGGGTCTGTTTGTATGTTACAAAATAGATTTTATTTGATATAAAGGTGTTGGGTTAAAGAGATATTCAATAAATGGGTATTGACTTTGGGAAGGATTGTCCTGGATAATTTGGCTCTGGACATGTAATGTACCAGTTCTCCATCACAGAAAATTTTTGTTTGTTTGTTTTAATCTATCTCTTTTTTTTTCTATTATAAAGAGAAGGGTTTAATTAACAATAGGTACAAATAGCAAGTCAGTACATTATACGGGGCTTTCCTTAGAAATTGCACCAGTTTCATATTTGTACTTGGATTTCCAAAACAGAAAAAAAAAACCATCATATTCAAAAGTATGAAAGCTAATTTAAAACACAGAAATTCTAATCAGTCTTATAATATTTAACATAGGAATGCATTATTTTCTAAAAATTTTGAAGTTTCAAAAGCATATGCCATTCAAAATTGTATGTCAGTCTATTTTTCTCACTTTCTGCTTGTGGATCAGGATTTACCTCTAAGCTACTTCTCTAGCACTATGTGTGCTGCAATACCTCCTTCATAATAATGGGCAAAACTCATGAAACTGTAAGCAATCCCCAATTAAATGTTTCTTGCATAAGAGTTGTCTGTATTGTGTTGGAGACCCCAAGATGTTGGAGATGTAAAAGTTGTGGGATTCCTACCAAGGATGGCTGCAGACCAGACATGGTACCAGCCCAAGAGAGAAGGGAGTATGCTTCAGTCAAAGTGAAAAGATGTTGGATCAAAAGAAGTGTGCTTTGACAGGAGATGAGGAGATGCAGAGTTTGGACTTTTCCCTGCTGGGATTTAAACATGATGGATTTCAATCCAGTATTTTCTCATTATGATCCTTTTCTTCTCTTTTGGAACGGTATTGTGTAACATTGTATATTTGAAGTAAGTGATCTACTTTTTGACTTTGCAGAGTGTTACAGTTAAGATATTGCTGTGAATCTAAGAAAAGACTTTATACTTTTAAGCAGTATTGAGATTATGAAATACTATGAGAACTTTTGGAAGTTGGAGTAAATGGGTTTTACACTATACAGCTATAAACCTATGAGGGCCAGGGAATGGAATGTGGTGGTTTGAATAAAAATTGTTCAAGGCTGCAAAATACAAACAGCCAAAACACTTTGAATGTAACATTTATATAATTCCTGATTGCTTTGTCATTCTTCTTGCTGTAGGTAGTTTATTATATATATGTATAACAATATAAATATATGTAAAAAAATTTTAAAAGTAATCAAGTATGTTTCAAAAAAAGAAAAACAAAAAACAAAAAAGAAAGGTAAAAGCCATTTAGAATCAACTTAAAGCTCAGTATGTTTGGATGCTTAATAAAGCATGTTTCTTCCTCAAAATAATTGTTCCAATAGGCTTATGTATTTGAATGCATAGTTCCTGGGGGTGGCATTACTTGAGAAGGATTATGAGGTGTGGACTTGTTGGAGAATGTGTGTCCTTCCTCTAGGAAGTGTGTCAATTAAGATGGGCTTTGAGCTTTCAAAAGCCCATGCCAGCCCCCTCCCCATTTGCTCTCCTTTCTATCCCCTCCCCCCTCTCTCCCCACCCTTCTCTCTCTCTCTCCCTCTCTCTGCTTACGGATCAGGATGTAGATCTCAGGTATTGTTCCAGTACCATGTACACATTCACCATATTAACAATACGTTAAATCTCTAAAACTGTAAGCAAGCCCCCAAATTAAGTGCTTTATTTTATAAAAATTGACTTAGTCAAGGTGTCTCAACACAGTAGTAGAACAGTGGTTAAGACAAAGTTCTCATCTTGAGTTCTTACCTTGGCTTCCCCTCAGTGAAAGAATATAATGTATAAGTCAAGTAAAACCTTTACTCCAATTTGGTTTTGGTAAGAGTCAGAATTTATAAAAAGTCTTCTGAAAGAAGCCACTATTTATCTGATTAAGATTGTACCACCTGTTGTTCTAGTCATGTTGTTATGATAACATCATGACCAAAGTCAATTTGGACAGGAAAGGGTTTAGTCTTAGAACTTGCAGTACACCTACATCATTGATGAATCCAAGGCAGTAAATTGAAGTATAAGCCATTGAAGGATATTACTTACTGACTTGTTTCCTTCAGATTGCTTATCTAGCTTTCTTATACAACTGAGGCCCACCTGTCTAGGAATGCTGCCACCCAGAGAGGAATGGACCTTTTTCTCACCAATTATAAAAAATGACCCACACATGCATATATGGGACAAATATTCACACAAGATTCCCTCTTCTTAGGTGTACCAAGTTAACAAAGTAATATCTGCATATGCCCAAGGCACAGTGTTCAATGACACATTTTCATGAGGTCAAGTGCTAGCGTTTAGTCTTATTAAAGCTGTAACAAAGTCAGTCCCAGATAAAGACAGTGACTTACCTTACAACATGAAGTCTCACTTTCTACCTAAATTTTACTGCCCACTTGTAGGCAGTTTTACAACTCCATGACAGCAGGGGTTCCATGCACAAATGATCTCAGCTCACATCCTTAAGTGTACAATTCTACCAGGTGTTTGTAAGACTTCCCAGGTGATGTTGGTGAACATGAATACTTTTGTATAAAATAGAATTACAGCAGGTTGCCTTTCTTTGTGCTTACACTTTCAAGAACACCACCTTTTCAAGATACCTCCCTACCTATTCAGAACTTGTCTTTGGTTTGACTCAAGGGAGTTAACATATAGACTAAGGGTATGAATTTTAAAATATGACAGGTTGCAAGAGCTGCATTCCTTTTCAAGAGAAAAATTCCACACAGTATTGTTCTCATACCTGTAGTTCCTGCTACTATAAAGGATAGTGTGTAGTCTTACTATGTAAAGACTTCTAACTAATTTTAGGGCATTAGCAAACCATAAAACACCTGCACACAGTGGATTCTGACAAGTTATATTCTATTGTATTGCAAAAAAATGTGAACGTATGACATCAGGATTAGGTCTTATTTTAGTTTTGCATCCTCAATAAAAGTGAAAGAAACAATACCCAAGGACAGCATCATTCTCTAAAAGTTCATATCTGGTACAGATCAAGTTTTGTTTATACATTTATAATTTATATCTTTACAACCTCAATAGCTTTTGTGTTTTAGATAAAATATTGACAAAAATAAGTAAGTATATAAGTTATAGTTATGTGTATTCTGTATGTTTAGTTCAAGTATAAGAACATTGTGGCGTATGACCAAGTTTTACATGACTTCTCCAGTAATTCTCATTATGTAGTCCCAAAATCTTCAATGAAGAATGTTCTCATGTAGTTTTGTTCTTATTGACTACATAAGTACTAACTTCAAGTTTCAGGATGACCTATTTTTATTTTAATCATTATTGCTTTAAGAAAAATTACCTTTAGAAACTCCCGACTTTCATACAGAAGTGGTTCCTTTAAAGTCCTTTAAAGTCCCAGTCAAATCACTTCCACTGAATGTGAGACTCATTAACACAAACACTTTAAGGGCCAAATGTTAAATGTAGCAGTGCATCAAAGATCTAGGATTCAGTAAATCGTAGTCCTGAGTACATCAAGGCTAAAACTTTTGCTAAATTTCAGGTCCATGCCTCACTTAGATCTACAACTCTGCACCTAAATAATTTCAGGTCCATGCCTCAGTTAGATCTACAACTCTGCACCTAAATAAATCATGTTTCTGTCTTTAATGCACTGTTAATATTTAAATGTATATGTTGTTAATTTAAAAGTATGGCCTATAATTGTTGTGGTGTTATTATCTAACCCACTATCACAATTAGTTAAAACTTAGATACCTGATAGATTTTAGAATAGCCTTATTTCACTTAGTACATGGCACATATTACCTCCTAAGCTATTTTTACCTCCCAAGAATAATTTTTAGGCAAAGTTTACACAGGAAGGACAGATATTCCTGGAAATGTGCTCATCTGGGCAGCATCTATGTCTTGAGGGTCAGTGGATAGCACCAGAATACATATCACCAGACCAACCTCAGCAGTATACATTGTATTTTACTCCACTTGAAGTTGTTTGGGTCATCTGCACCTCATATTCCATGCAATGAGTTTTTATAGTGAAAGCTACATACCTCATGGCAGCTGGAACTTAATACAAACAAACTAAGGAAGGGATATGAACACGGGTACTCTCCTAATACTGTCCTCATATAAGCCATTCCTATGGTGCCAAACATGTTTCATATTGAGACAAGCTATCCAAGTTTATGAATCTTGACACAACCGGTAGCCAATACTGTTATGCCACCCAATGCCTCTCCTTGTCTTGTGGGGATTGGTAAGTCTAAACAGAGAAGCAAACAGTTCACTTCAGAAATAGTATGAGAAATCTTGGAATATTTTATACCTCACCTAAATAGTGGGGACTCATGAAAATGAAATAATCCACATAGCTTAAGCCTGTGAATGATTTTTCTACAGTTAACCTTTAGAGTTTTAACCATTGCCTCCTTACAGTCACAGTCAGATATTTGAATAGATAGCAAGCTTTGTCAAGTGAACTAAAAAGTACATTTTAGCAGTAAGACTTAGAAAAATTGTTAAGGTTCTCGGAAAAGGACACTTAAACCCCTGTTCAAGCAGCTGAATCTGATCACTTAATCTCTTCTTTCTCATGAGAAAATTTATTTCTAACCACACAGTTTTATTTCATTACTTTATGAGGCATTGCTAACTTTACAATTCACTAGGATTTCTTTTCCAGGCAACATGGAAGAACTTTAGGAAACCTAACTTGGAGCATGGATGGGATAGTAGCAACTACTTAACCTTCTTTGCCTACCAATTAAGATTGTCACCTAAGCCAGGTGTATTTATTTAAAGCGCTGACCTCTCACATAGTAAGCAAGATATGAAAGTAAATCATACTACCTTTTTCTACCATCCTCTGCTAACTAATCTGAAGAAAAAATCCTTTTAAAAACTGCTTAGAGTGTTGTACACAAAAAGAGACAAAATGAGCAGTGATCTCTATTTGAGGAGACTGGCCTAGTAAGACAGCAGGAACTGTGAGGGGAGTTTTAAATGTTAGAAAAACCTACCTTCTACAACACAGCTCAATACATGGAGACCCTCTTTTAGTTTTCAAAGCACTCACTCTATAGTGTCTCAGATACCACATAAGGATTTCACCAAAATGTGGAGAATGCTGGCTCTAAGAGGATTCTGCAGGGCCAGAAAAGCAACGCAGTTGTTTGTAGCAACTTGAGTGCTCAAAGAAGAAAGAATAGTAGGCCTTAACTAGATGAAAAGTCTTCTGGTAAGCTATCCCATGTCTCATTACTTCTGCTACCCTTCCCCTTAGATTACAAGGGTTCCTAGAACCAAGTGAATTTTTTTCAGAGAGCAAATATTTATCCTACACTTTATTTCCTTCTGGATTCAGATTTAATGTTCATAAAAGTAACGTCAGTATCAATCTTTGTTCTCTGAATCTAATACTTATGAAGAGTTTCGAATTACACATATGAGTTAGGATAAGGAAACATGAAAGCCTCTGAAATCATTCCCTGATACAATCCTACTTTTCAAGACAGAAAGACAAATTCATAAGTTTTAATCAAGGGCAAAAGCTGAACAGAACTTAGGACCTTTATAAGCCCCTCCTTGGAGCCAGTCCTCACTTTCCATGGGCTGCCTGGCTTCTTTCCAGTGTCTTTCACCTGAGTCTGAGTGCCCTGTGTGATACTCAGTTTCAGATGCCACTTATTAGTAACATGAGCACAACCCTCCATTTTATGTTCCCAGGTCTAGTATAATCATTAACAAAAATATTTTAAACTCTCAAATGTATATAATTTGACAAGAAGACATGTTCTATATCAAAGCTGAGATTTGCATGAAATTTCTCCTATAAGGAGATTAGAGTATATCTAGGTGAATAAAGCCTGAAAATAACTCAAACCAGGTTGTTAGAGGGTAATAGCAAGAAAGAAACCTGAAGTGTATTGGATGGTTTTAGTATTCAGGATCTGATTGATATTTGGAGAACCGAGTCTGTCTCTAGCAATGGCTTGTTTATAGGAGCAAGAGAAAGGTCAACAGTTATCTTAGATACTTTCCTCTCACATGTGCTTAGTTTTAAGTCTGGATGCAGACTTTGTGTAAGTCTCCCCTTCTTTTATAAGTAGGAAGGACCGCTTGTTATCAATAGCCATTTATTGGTGCAGGCAGAGTTGATGGCTAAATTCTGCCTAGACAGGGTAAGCAAGTCCTCAATAGTTCTTGCTTCACAACTATGTCTTTCAGATATACTGGGCCAGAAGGCTGAAGATGATGTTCCAGTGTTATAGAGAGTTTTGGGTGACTGTTCAGCCAGCAAGCTGTTTCTACCCTTTTTTTTTTTTCCAACTTTGTAAGCTGCTAACCTGTACTTCCTGCTTACTTAGGTAATTAATTTTCCTTCTAAGTCTCTGATGGGGTTGAAGACCACATAGTTTATTTAGTTTTACAATTAAACTTAGTTGTTTAGGGGTAAAGACATTTTTAGGTCTAGGTAGATGTTTTAAGTTGATAGAGATGAAATATGATAAACATTGATTTATATTCAGAATTTTAGACTCACCGAGATAGGAAAGATGTTTTCAAATTGCCAAATACAAATAGCTAAATCATATGGATGTAACATTTATATAATTAATGATTGTTTCATCATTCTTCTTGATGTTTGTAGTTTATATATACAAGAAATAATATAAATGTATATGTAAAAAAAATAAAATAGATAATGTTAAATGCCATCATTTATAATTATACTAGAGCTGGGAACATAAACAGACAAATTAGATAGGGTCATACCTACTACTAAGAGATAGTACCTGCAACTAAGTTTTCCACAGACCATTACTTGGGCCCAGGTAAAAGGCAATGGTGCTGGATTGGGATTGGGGAGCAGTTGATCATCAGTGATGATGGTCCGAACGAGTTTAGAATGACTCTCTTTGTGGTCTCTTCAAGATTTTGCTTCTAGGTCTATTTTACAATGTTTTATTTTCCTTTCTCTAAAGCTAATCTTTCTTGGGAAGGAAACGTTTGAGATATTTCTTTGTTTCTTGGGTTTGAGCATTTATCAAACCCTGAAAGTGAATTCAAAAATTTAATGTCCCGTGGAGAAAAAAAGTGATACCAGGGTTTTTGTTTGTTTGTTTGTTTGTTTTTTATAGAAGGTAAATCTTATTCCAGGACACTAAGCATTATGAGGAAAACTTGATTTTTGGAAACTTTACTTGGCTTTAACACCATTTTAAATTCAAGTTATTGGGAGGGAGAAGATCTAGGAAGAAAGGGGGCCTTATATATCTTGAAACTGTAAGGCTTGCAAAAACATATTATTTCTCTTGTAGTTCCCACAACTCAAATAGAAAATGCTGTCTCAAATATGATGCAATGTCCTAACGTACATGAGAGATTTGTGTTTTCAAGTTCCTGTGTTTTCCCTAGAAAGTGCTGACTCCAACAGGTGGTTGAATGACAAAGGAAGGTTCCTATTATATAGGCGTTCTGGAAGAAGTGGATGATAGTGGTGGCTCTGACACTACAAATCTCCCACCATGTCTCTTTGCTGCTTCTCTAGCCCAGTCAGCCTACTACAGTAGAGTTTATTTCCTTATGAGCAACCTTTTTTGCTAATGAAGTCACCTTACAGGATTGTTGGTGTCTGTATGTCACCAGATAATGGTCAACTGGAGACCTATTTTGTCAGGTCTTCATTAATTTCCAGTGTTGTTGGACTAGTTTATATCCCTGCCAGCAACATGGACCCTTGCCACATCTCAACCTTAGATAAAACAGCTACTGTAGGTTGCTGCCATGTACTTGTAAGTCAAGTCGATTGCCCACCTTCCTGGTCATGGCTGGTGCAAAGCAGATATGGATGGCACAAAATGGAAGCAGAGGTCATAACATGGAAGAGGCTGGAACAAAACTGAGTTGGCTGACACAAAATAGCAATGGCTACACAGTCCTAGCAATACCCATGCCCTGTCAGTCGTGGCTAGTATCCTGGAATATGGAAACTCCCATGTCTCTTCTTGGGGTCCTGTAAGCTCCCCAGGTCCAATGGTCTAAATCTTGAGGGAAAACAAATGCTCAGGGCCAAGACCATATTGGTTGTATGGATGGTTTGTTGGTCTTTTCCTCAGTAGGGTATTTTTTTCTCTTTTCCTTTCCTTTTTCTTTTCCTCTTCCTTTCAATTCTCTTTTCTCTTCCTTTGCCTTCCCGTCCCTGTCATGTGTCACTTAATAGGTGGTATAACAGAAAGCCTCCAGGTCCTCAAATAAAATGGGATTCTGACTTCTATAAGTTTCTATAGAGTGGTACAAAGTACTTTATCATATAACATAGCCGAGTCTAACACATGTGCTTATGGAAGCAAGACCACAGATTTATCTTGTAGTCAACTGGGAGAGGAACTGGGTTGAATTTTACCCATAAGGTTTGAGTGTTCTTATTTGCTTGCATCAGGGTCAGTCAGTTCTTTGTTCTAGGGACATACTACAAGAGAACATGGCCTCAGTTTTTCCTCCCATCTGCTTGATTGGCTTTCTCAGAGTAACAGTGTGTTGGGTCCCATCCTGCGTGAAAAATCGAATCAGGGTTCACCTGAAAGAGGGAGTGGGGATTGAAAGTAGGATACAGAGATGCGAGAAATAATGAATCAAGTCAGGACATTTCTGATCAAGATTCACTTTATTGCTGACTCGCAGGAACATATATAGGGCAAGGTCAATAGGATCTATTCTTATCTCATTCACTCTAGCCTCCGGGCAAGAATGCAAACAGCCTAAATCGCTCCTTGTAGAACTTCCTAGTTCTCTGAGTAGTTCCTTGTAAGAACTTCCTAAATCCTCTGGGTGGGTCCAAGTTGAGACTTCTTTACTTCTTTCAAAGGTAAATAGTCCAAGGATAGCCTAGAACATGAGACCTCATGGTAAGGTAAAGGTCAGCAACTCGAAGGTCACAGCATACAACCTAAGCACAGGATTTCTAACATGGCAGAACTTGGCCGGGGTCCCCACATATTTGGCCTGGGTCCCCACAACAGTGTCTTCATCTAGGAAGTCCATGGTCTAACAAATTAATATTCAGAACTTTAAACAACTTCCAATATAGTTTTGAGGTAAGACTAACACAAAATTCAACAGAAAGATAAAAGGAAACTAATATTATGTGAAGAATCATACTCAGAGGGTTATATTTTCACAAGGAAGAGAAGTGTCTAATGCAATGGCTGAAAACATCAGCTTAATGATCAAGAAACTTGCTTTTGGATCACTGTTTTGGAAGTTTCAGTCTGTTACTTTGGCTTTGTTTTAGAACCTGTTGGGGAGGATGCATGTCATAGAAGTAGTACATGGTAGAACAAGATCACTACTTTTCTGGTAGTTGGGGAGGGAAAGAATGAAAGACAGGAAAATAACCAGGGTCTTAGTAGCTCCCCAAAGTGCACATACCCAATGACCTAACATCTCTCAGAGCTCAAACTCTTAAAAGGTTCTAACACATCCCCAATAAGCTCACTGTTTTTAATCTGCTTATCCTCTCTCTTTCTGGCAAGTTAATTTTTCTTGTTGCTGCAGCATTCCTTCACTAATATTAGGACCAGCTGGGTTTCCAGCATAGACTGAATAGTAGCAGCTCTTCAGGAATCCTCCAAAGATTCCAGCATCAGATTATGGAGGCTGACTTCCAGCTTCATGCACTGAAAAGCTACCATATTCTTGACCTTTCCGTGATGAGACAATGATTATTGGCCTATCTGGATCACCTAGCCTATAAAGCAGGTTAATAAATCCCAGCAATTATCATGGGAGTAGCTGAACATCTGCGGTAATCTAGGCTATGACCACATTCCTAAGCATTGTGTTTCTTAGAGGAGCTATGTATTGTGGCCTCAATCAGAGAGTTTCTTTCCATAAAAATGTGAGATATTTCTATGCCATGAGCACTACAGCCTTGGCAGAAGTATCTGATAGATGCTTACCTGTGACTATTAGATATCCTCACTTCTGGAGCTCTCAGCAGCATATAACTTCAATGTTCTGGAGGAGCAGGACTACATATAGTAAGTCCATAATCACCCTGGAATGTTTGATGTGTGATCCTTAAAAGGTTGTTAAGTCTATCAACTTCCAAGTTGCCATATGGGTGTACAGTATTACTTATGCATATTTTGACTCTATGGATATTTATCCACAAGCCTTTAATAAATGTAAAAGCTCTTAACTGATCACTGTTTTCTTTTCTGCCCTGTCCCCGTTAGCACATCTCTTCTGTAGCCACAGAGTCACTGGTTTGGAAAATAAGGTATTTGTTTCCCATTTTCCTGCCTCCTATGTCATTTATATTAGTACTATAACATAGGTCACCACTTGCTTTTGGTTGTTATCTGCAAAAATTTGTTAGTTCTGTCTGTGACATTGCCTACTGCTTCATGTTTCTGGATCTTTTCCTTTTATTCACTGATATTTTCCCCAACAGCTCCTCAATTATCAGTTTCTGTTATTCCTTCTGAACCTGTAGAACTCTTGGGTTGATACCTCATATATTATTTTTCTAGAATGTGAAATATTTCAGCTGAAAATTAATTAAAAGAAATATACCAAGTTCCAGTTCATCACTCACATTTGTTTCTGATGTTTCTCATCATTCATATGAATCGGCTTTTTAAACTGTCGTTCAGATCAGAAAACAAAACAAAAAGTCTGTTTTAATGTGATGATGAGTGTGACCTTGTTCAGCATATACAGCCCCCATTTCATTCACAATTTTGGTGTTATGATATGCAATGGACACACACACACACACACAAACACACACACACAGGTTTCTTTAGGACATCAGTATAAAGATAAAATGGGATATCTTGTAAAGAATTCTGCCACTGTCAAACCAACGAAGAATCTTCCTATCCAGCTGCTTTCAGATGCCCATGTATTTCCTGCACAGGTAGTGTGGCTATGAGGAAATGTACCTGCAGCTCTGCTCACTCATCATGCAGGAGTTTCAGCTATTTAGCAGCTTGCACACCAAGGCAGAACTCTTTGATTTGAGAGTGAGTCTCTGCTCCCAGAATGTCAGGAATTTACTTCAGCCATGAAGTTGCAGTTTTGGTACCCATATTTCTCAGTTTTTATTCAATTTCAGCTTTATCCATGAATCTATGATAGTTTATTAGAGTGTAAATTTTCATTATTAATTCCCTGTAGATGGTAGGGATATAATTTATGTAATTTTAAGTATTTTTTCATTTAAATGATAATGAGCTAATTTTCAGTATTTTCACATATCAAATAATAACTATGTTACTAACTGGTTTCTTTGTAGGGCCATTTTATCACAATGCATTGCACTTCAAGAATTTCAGTATTATGGACATTTTTGCTTTTATCTTCATATCTATATCAATCTCTGGTTTTAATATCTTTATGGTTCTGGTATGCAAAAAGAGGTGGCCATCTTGATTGGCTACTGCACTGTGACTTCAGAGGTGCCTCAGGATTCTGTTGTGATGATAACCTTCATGTTGTCTCAGTAAGGCCTAGATTAAGCCACTCTGATACACTATCCTTTCCAGGTTACATGTTATTTAGACTTCTGCAAGCTTTTTATTAGAATGTAACATCTCTGTGACTTAAAATTTCCAGTGTAATTATAGTTTTGAGGTAATTTTTCATGTCTTCTGAAATTATTTCCTTCTTTTTCCCATTATAACTATAATAATCTTTTGTCAGTACTCTTTACACAAATTTCATTCTAACATTGCTCTCTCTAACTATTCTTCCTTATCTTGTTAATCTCATAATTTCCATATAAGTATAAAAACAAGCTCTTTTCAGTTAGTGTTAAACTTTGATCTTACTCATGGTCCATCTTAGAACTAGTTTATGAAAAACTTGATTTTCTGTTTCATTGTAAAGTGAGAACATACCTCAAATGTTAAGTTTGAGCTTCTCACATTTCTGGGAACAGGGCATCAGTACTATCTGAGACTACTCTGGTAACTTCTTTTCTGTATTGTTTCTCCTTGGAAATTTTTCTAGGATTTACTTTGTGACTATTGAAACTCAACAGATTATGGCCAAATATTCATTTATTTCTCTTATTATTCTGTTTATGGCATATTGTTTGACACATGCCTTCTGATATAAAAATGTGTAAACTGAGTTCAATCAAGCAGCAATGAATTTTTCCTAAAATACTCCTTTATGAAGTCTCATTTTCTATCACTATTTTGAAATTGCAGGTTCATTTCTATAATTCAATTATCTTTTATATCCAATTGTCTGTCTTCTGTCTTTTCTATTTTGGTTCTTAAAATGGATATTTATTAGTTGGGTATTTTTTGTCTTGAAGTCAAGTCTAGTCCGCTGCTAGTATTGTAAGTATATTGAGTGGTCAGCAGTCATTAATACTATCAAGTTCAGACCCTTGTCAAATTGGGAAACTAATGATATACTTAGTCTTAAAATTCAAATAAGCCTGATCATAATATCTTCCTAGGTTTACATTTTCCATATTTTTGTGTTTCTGGGAAAAATTTAAACCTGGAAATTATACTTGAATTGTCTTCTGATTTGATTTTCTTTTGCTGTAATAAATAACATCAACAAAAGATAATTGGTGTCAGAAAGATTACACTATCAGTCAATAGGTAATACATTACTGAGGGAATTTAAGGAAGGAAATCAAAGCAGACACCTGGGACAGAATCCATGAAGGAAGACTGCATACTGAATTACTCTCAGGCTAACTTTCAGACCTCTTGCTCTACATGCTGGAATTTTGTCTGGCTTGAACTTGTACATTTTGTGTGTGTGTGTGCTGTCATTACCTTTGTGAGTTCACATATGTAGCTTTGCTATGTCAAGAAGATAATATTTCCTTATACTTATCTATCACCTCTTGATCTAATTCTCAATCCCTTCATCCACAATAATGACAGATACACGTGAAAGTATGTGTGTGTGTGTATATATATATATATATATATATATATACAGTCTTGGTTACAGGCATGTTCTATGGCTCTTGGGTATGCTGTCCTCAGCAACTGGGTATTAACACTACCTAAAATTCTGGAAGGTAAGTGCTATGGAAATAGTCTGTTTTGTTAGGAGATCAATGGGAACCAAATGAAGAAGAACTCCAAAAGAACAACTCTAACCTGTTCCTATCACTGTGTTTGTTATTTGGTTGGATAAGATGTATGAAAGAGTCATTGTCTTCCCATTGTAGGTAATTCCATTTCTTCATTTACACTTTTAAAATCCATGTGTATATTTACTCTTTAGGAAGCTTTTAAAATAGTGGGTTTCCATTGGACTTTTTCAAACAATCTTTTATGTTAATTATCCTTCCCAATACTTCTTCAAATATACTTTCCCCTAACTTAACCCTACTGTTCCATGTAATTCCTTTTAACCCTTTATACCTGTGCACATTCTCTCTTGATAATTGAAAGTCATTCCTCATGCCTTTACTAATTATTTTCCTAATTACACATATTTGAAGATAGAAACATTATGTCCAAAGATGAGAGGAAACATACAATATTTGTATTTCTGGGTCTGTGTTAACCTACACAGAATGATTATTTCTACCTTCATCCATTTACGTGTGAATTTCATATTTTGCTATTGTTTATAGGTGAGTCAAAATATATTGTGTAAACATGTCCCAATTTACTTATCCATTAATCTGTTTGATGGACATCTGGGCTTTTTCTATTTCCTGGCTATAGTTAATAAAAAAATCAATGAACACGGATGAATAGGATATGAAATCCTTTGGGTTATATTCAAGGGCAGCATAGCTGTATCATGTGGTAGATCAGCTTTTACCTTTTGAGCATTCACTACACTGATTTTGATAGTGGATCCACCAGATTGGAATTCCATTAGCAGTGAATAGTGGTTCTCTTCCCCCAGATCCTTGTTATGATTTGATATCAGTTGTTTTCTCTAATAAGGATCTAGGTTTTTTTTATATGTATCTATCCAGCTTGACCAGCACAATCTGTTGAAGACTATGTGTTCTTTTAATATGTTGGTTGGAATCTTTGTCAAAAACTAGATAGCTGAAGGAATGTGTTTTCTAAACTCTACTCCATCTATCAACAAGTATGTTTTTATGACAGTATGCTACTTTTATTATCATAACTGTGTAATGTAGCTTAAAGTTTGGGATGGTTGGTGATAATTATATCCATAATTTCTTGCTCAGCATTATTTTGCTTTCCTAGGTCTTGTATTTTCGTATGAAATTTAGTATTCTTTTTGCAATTCTTTTGGATTTTTATGAAGATCATGATATATTTATATATTGAATTTTGTTATATGGCTATTTTTCAAAATATTTATTCTTATAGTGCATGAGTAGAGGAAACTTTCTGTCTTGTGGTATCTTCAATATTTTTGTCAGTCTTAAAAATTTCATTAAAGAAGTCTTTCAGTTCTTTGTTTATGCTGATTGGAGAAATTTTTTTTGAGGTGATTGCAAATGGTATTGTCTGGATTTATTTCTATGTGTATTTTTCAGTTGAATACATGAAATGTACTGACTTTGTTACTTTGATTAATATGTTTATAAGCTATAGTAATTTTCTGGAGGAGTCTTTAGGGTATTTATTGTATCATATCATTTGCAAATAAGGAGACTATTGCTTCTTCCTTTCCTATTTGTATTACCTTTTTTTTTTTTTTTTTTTTTTTTTTTTTTTTTTTGCCTTGTTGCTCTGGCTAAGATTTCAAATACCATGTTAAAAATAAAAGTGGGGAGAATGGACAAGCTTTTATTATTCCTGACATTAGTGAAAATGCTTTGAATTCTCTATTTAGGGTGTTTTTTTTTTTTTTTTTGCTGTGAGTTTGATGTAAATTACCTTTATTACGTTGAGATAAGTTTATCTCTAGGCTCTCAAAGATTTCTTAATGAAAGCATGATGGATTTTGTGAATAGCATTTTCTTCTTCTAAAGACAGGATCACATGGGTTCTATCCTTTATTTTACTTATGCGGTGAGTTACACTATTGATGCATATATGTTGAAATTTTGCATCTCTGGGTAGAAGCCATCTAGACCATGGTGGATAATCTTGGTGTGTTCTTGAATTCAGTTCTCAAGTGTTTCTTTGAGAAAATTTTATTCTATTATCATCAGTTTTTGTCAAATAATTTTCTTTTTCTGATCATTGTCTAGTTTTCTCTTTTTAAAAAATTTATTAAAAATTTTATTAAATATTTTATAAATACATTTATTTTATTACACATATATAATAAATTACCTACAGCATGAAGAACAATGACAAAATTAGGAATTATTACATTCATAGTATATTTGTATTTGTAATTGGGTTCCTTGAAGAAAACATCTTTTCTATTTTGATAGATATTGATTTACACTAAGAATTTTATTCATTTTTATTTTTTAAATTTATCAAATATTTTTGCAATAATGTCTTTATTGGTATATGTTTTTTGTTTCTTTTTTTAATTTCTTTACATATACATTTATATTATTAAATGTATATGAAATAAACTACCTATAGTTTTGATATCAATATAATATTGGACCCATAAAAGAAAAGTAAAATATTTCTGTTTCTATATTGTAGGATAGTGTGAGGATTAATGATGCTAGTTTTTCTTGGATGGTCTGGTAGAACTTTGCACTGAACTTCTCTGACCCTCAGCCTCTTTTACATAGGTCATTTTAAAAATTATTTCTATGTACCTGAATGTTTTGAGTACTTATATATTATTTACTTCATATTTATTTACTTTTGTGTCCCGTCCAGCAGGACCAGTAATTACAGGATTGCGAGGGGAGCCATACCTGAGAGATGGGATGGGAAAGAAAGAGGCGAGACCAAGTAGCATTCCTATCAAGATCCGTTTATTGAATCAAAAACAGAAGCTTATATGGGGTGGAGGCAGGAACTAAGCAGTGGGGGGGACACGAGAATGTCTCCAGATAATACCATCAGGGGAACATCCTGTGGTTTTTCTCGGAGTAATTTCTATCTTATCTTAGCTAACTATCTCTCAGAAAGTCCCGAGCTAACCTGCTAAATAACATCTGCAGGGGGTGAAGGGAGGAAGTTATGCAGAGGCTGAAAGGAGGAAGTTAGCTTTGGAACCGGGCATCAGTATCTTTCCATAGCCAGTAGACTCTTTTAACCTTCAATGACCCCAGGCTGGCTCCAAACATCTCGCCCTTCCTTATTAAGTAGAAGCAGAGTGAGAGAGAGAGGGAGGAGTAGAGGCCTGACACCCCTCAAAATGGGCGTTGCATTAAGAGGTCAATGTGTGGCCATTTTTTCAGGTCACACATGTCCCCAACCTCCCAGACGCGTTTGCGGAGGACAGGGAAAGGACAGTAACATCCTTTATGCACGTCATCCTGTATGCAGTCAGGCGTGCTCCTCAGGAACGTACCGAGGTATCTGGCATGGTTCCCTGCAGTGCTTAGCCTCGCACCCTCTCAAATGAATAATCGTCTCAAGGCCTTAGTTCTCAGCTTGTTGAAGTCGAGGCCACTTTTAGCCACATTATCAGGAGTGGCATGGTCATCCGTCTCGGGGTCCAGTCGTTCGAGCCTGTGGTAATGAACTTCCACAGGGGTGGGTCCCTGTTTGCAGAGTCTATCTGGCGTTTGACAAAGTCAGTAATCTTTCTGAAAGCCCACAGTCCAAAAGATATTAGTAGTAAGAACCCTATAAGAGGTCCCAGCAGCGAAGGGAGGAGGGTAGTCAGAAGAGGGGAAGCAGAAAAACAATTTTTATACCAGGATTCAGCTCTGTCTTGCTCCCGCTTGCGATTTTCTAAACTTTCTCTGACCTTCCTCATGCTATCCTTTACGATGCCAGTTTTATCAGTATAGAAACAGCATTCTTCTTTGAGTGCTGCACATAATCCCCCTTGTAAAAACAGCAAATCTAGCCCTCTCCTATTTTGCAGTACCACTTCTGCAAGGGAGGAAAGCAAATCCTTTAAAGCTGCCATAGCAACCTGTATTTCAGCAATATCCTTATCTATGGCTGCACTAATCTGGTGATAGTTTTGATTGGAGATCACTAAAGAGGAAATGCCTGTCCCGGCTCTGACAGCCCCAAGCCCCAGTAGAACCACGATGGTTGCGGCCATAATAGGCTTGCGTTTGATCCTGGATGGTGTACCCGGAGGAGTCCAGAATTTGAGAAACTCATTTGTAGAATAAACTGTTAATCAAGGAAGTAGCTGAATAAGCACACAGTAATCATATTGTTGTAGGAAGGGCTCTACCACAATAAATGGGCTACCAGGTAGATGGGGCCACCACTGACCTCAAGGGTCTGATTACACAAAGGGTAGATAATGGAGGGTAAATGCATCTTGGGTCCCCTGATGAAGAGCTCCATGCCTGAGACTTGGGCCAGGGTCATGCCTTCCTTGGCTTCTGGGTTCCAGCGAACCAGGGAGGAGTCGTTAGTAAAGGTAATATTGCCAAGGATAGCAGTGCCCTCATAAAAAAAGGGGGGGGAAGCATGGTAACATAACCAACAATCATCTGCAAGTTTGGGACGAATAGAGTGCAGGGCAGACCAGGATTCATTGACCATGGTCAGGATAATATTAATAGACGGTGAGGGACCGGGAGGTATGGTGGGCTGAAACAGGGTGGTATGGGGTGTAACAGTGGCTGTTGTGTGGCGTGCACCCGTATCAGACCGCTGGTTCTGTAAGACCTGATTTGGGCCAGTGGCCACTGGTTTTGAATTGGGAATGGTCTTGAGTAGTTTAATTTTAAAAGTGAGGCCAGGATCATATCCAATTGTATATAAACTAAGTCCCCACTCTAGGCCTTGATCCTCCCATGTGGCCTTCTTTCCTTTGTCAGTAAAGGTAATCACAAGGGGGTTACACCATTTACTACAGTCACACGTGCCAGAGGGGTCTACTATCTCTGGGGGATCCTTTCTTTTAACAGTTATATGATCCCAAGAAGATGAAGGTTTCCAATGGGTATCTCCTGTGGTCTCACATCCCCAAGCGGCACAGTAAAAGTCACTAGAGAAGCCACATTTGTGACCAAGGGAGCAGTCTCTGTGTCCCCCGGGACACACATAAATGGGTATTACTCCCAAAAAGCACCTGGGCACTTGTCCATCACATCCTGTTTGGACACTCTTAGGCTGGAGATCCAATGGCTTATCTTGGGGCATATAATGGGAGGGGTTCCCCAGGCATCGCTGGTCCCCAAGGCCAGCATAAATAAATCCACTTCCAAAGTAGGCCAGGGTGTTTCATAAGTGGTAGAGAAAGAAGAGTTAACGATGTCCCCTGCCCAATTCATAATTACCCAGGTATAGTTGTACATCTGATATGAGGCAGACGAGGCTGCACGTCCGAGGCAGGCCAGGAGCAGGAAAAGGCTGAATGAAGTCATAGCACAATTAAAGCCTTTCCTCAGGCGTCTTCCCTGGGTGAATCAATCTGTTTAATTAGGCACTCAGGTAGCCAACGGGCATTCCCCTCCTTTGAGTCATAGACACAGGCATGTCCCTTTCCCCAAATAAGAATAGCGTCGGGACCCTGCCACCGGAAGGTGAATGGATCTTTCCATAAGGCTTGGGCATAAGTCTGAGAGGTTGTAGAATGCCATAAGTGATCCGCTGCTGATCTGTGATTTTTGTCTAGGGTAAGAAAATTTTGGGGCCGGAATGGGCCGCCTGGAGGGCTGCTTCTATTGCCAGATGTACACTTTGGGATTCCTTATGGGCAAAGGGGTCAACATCAGCACAGAGTTTGATATAGTCATTAATATCCTTACCCTTCTTATGGCCGCGCAAGGCGGTTTTATAGGTACCATTAGCATTTTCATAAGCAAGCTGTTTTAAAAGCTTATTTTCCGATTCATCTGGCCCCAAGACTCTCTCTGTGGTCTCAAATAGATGTGCAATGAAATCACTGTAAGGTTCATGGGGGCTCTGAACTACTTTGGTTAATGGGGTGGTGAGAGAGCCCTTCCCTGGTAGAGCGCTCCATGCCCCCAAGGCTGCATTTTTAACTTGGGCGAAAAGCTCGGGAGGCAATGCCGCTTGCTTTGTTTCTGAAGAATAGCGGCCCTGCCCCGTTAATTTATCAAAAGTCCAGGAAGAAGAAGTGGAATTTCTTTGATTATTTTTTGCTGTTTCTTGACAGTGGTCCATGAAATCAGCCTTCCAGAGTAAATATTGTCCACACTGGAGGACCGATTGGCCAAGTTTGAGCCACTCTCCTAGGACGATGTAGCCCTCGGGGGCAAGAGAATCGAGCAGAGAAAGAGTAAAAGGAGCGGTGGGCCCATAGTTTTTAACCCCACTATGGAGTTCTTTTAGGATCTTAAATTTTAGGGGCTTAAAAGTTGGGTTGGAGTCTGAAGGGAAGGGGTCAGAGCCCCCCTGTTCCTCATCATCTGTGACATGACCATCAGTATCTTCTAAATCATCGGCTGTCTTGTCACCCTGTGGCAGATAATCCTCAGTAGGGGCCTCGGCGCCGGAAGACTCGTTGGAATTGGCTTGAAGCCGGGTCATCACAGGAAATGCAATCATAGGGCATTTTTTAGAGGGGGCCTTGGGGCGCTGAATTGTGGCCCCTATCGTGGGGGTGGGCGGTAGAAGGGCTTTTCGGAGGGCATCTTGTAGGGATTGGGCCTCCATAGAAAATTCAGAGTATTCTTTTTGAAGACTAAGAACCTCTTTAAGGTCTTGAATCTGTAGTTTTAAGTTGTGTTCAGCCAAATGTAAGGAGGATTTACCAGGAATGTGAGGCTGAAGTGCTGAGGCAATAAAGGGAGGGGCCGATAATGGGGCGGGCACGAAAGGGGCCGCCATTCTGGGTTATGGTACTTGGTGGCCTCTTCCTCTAAGGTAGCTTCCTCAGAGGGGCTTAAATCATCCAAGTTGGGGACTGTCTTAACAGCAGGATAAGCCTAGGTTGCAGGGTCCTGGCCAGTGGGGGCATCATCTGCTAAAGAGATCTTGGGCAGGGAAGGATATAAAGGCTTATTGGAGGCGGGAGGTTTATCCCCCATATCTATGACAACAGAGGGGCAGAGGGATTTTAGGGGTTGTAAGGACTTAGAGCCGTGCGACTCCAGGGAGGCCAAGGAGGTGGAGCAAGATAAGGGCCAAATGAAGGCCTCAGCTGAAGCAACCGCAGAAGAAATGTCGGGGGCATCAGAAGAGATAAGATCTTTAATTAAAGTCCAGTTATTAAAAGTTTGAAGAGGAACAGTCTCAGGACCATGTTGGGAAGAATAGGAATCTAACTCTCGAAGAATACGGTCCCAACAGTCAGGATCAATATTAGGACCATCAATGACAAACCAGGGACAGACTTGGGAAACAAATAAGAAAAAACATACAAGGTCTTTTTTCTTAACTCTAACTCCTCTCTCCCTGAGACAACTTTTAAGGTGGCGAATAAATTGTGCCTCCTTCGAGAGACTTTTACCCATCATATTGACAGAGATGAACACTTACGTAAGTGCGGAGAGGTCCTGTGAGCGGCAGGCCCGCACCGGAGACAATCGGAGGTACTCTTAGTTTGACCTCGGCGAGAAACTTGACCGCAGCATTTCGAACTATTGCCCACGAAGAGTCTCTGTCACGGTAGAGGGCTCATACCTCGTGGCCACGTTGGGCACCACTTGTCTCGTCCAGCAGGACCAGTAATTACGGGGTCGCGAGGGGAGCCATACCTGAGAGATGGAATGGGAAAGAAAGAGGCGAGACCAAGTAGTGTTCCTATCAAGGTCCGTTTATTGAATCAAAACAGAAGCTTATATGGGGTGGAGGCAGGAACTAAGCAGTGGGGGGGGGGCACGAGAATATCTCCAGATAATACCATCAGGGGAACATCCTGTGGTTTTTCTCGGAGCAATTTCTATCTTATCTTAGCTAACTATCTCTCAGAAAGTCCTGAGCTAACCTGCTAAATAACATCTGCAGGGGGTGAAGGGAGGAAGTTATGCAGAGGCTGAAAGGAGGAAGTTATGCAGAGGCTGAAAAGAGGAAGTTAGCTTTGGAACCGGGCACCAGTATCTTTCCATAGTCAGTAGACTCTTTTAGCCTTGAATGACCCCGGACTGGCTCTGAACACTTTTGTAGGTCATACATATTAGTAATTCACTCATTGCTTTCAGTTTTGTGTGATGCAGATTTTTAAAATATATTCTTTTTATATACTTTTATTTTATTATACATGTATAAGACAAACTACATACAGCAGGGAGAGCCATGTGACAATCATAATAATGAGTTCTATACATGTTACATTCATAGTGACTTGGCCATCTGCATTCGTCCCGTTTGAAGAAAGTGTTTTTTCTGTCTTGTTGGGTCTAAGTTTCTGAATGAGATTCAATATTTATCCTATCTCAACTAGAATAGCCAAACTTCTTTATCTTGATCTAAGACAATCTTGTCCCCTAATCAACTAAGCTTGGTTGTAAAACTATACTACCTTGTCTTCAATTCCCCTCAGAGACTTGAGAAGGAATAAAACTTAAATTACTGAGTGAACCAGCAGTGTGGGTTAGCAGCTTCCAAAATGTACAAATTGACTTAAGACAGTTTACTGTCTGACCAATCACCCAAAACACTTTATATTGTTGGAGACTCATCTTCAGATTTCTGGCCTAATATCTCTGACAGACTTTTTCGCAGGGCAGGAACTACTGAGGACTTGCTTACCTTGACTTGGCAGAGTGGGCCGTCAACTCTGCCTGCATCTAAGTTGCCCATTTTTAGGCAGATTCTGTTTGTGGCAGGAACGAGGATATTTTTCCCAGTGGCTATTTTGCCACTTTTGAAACCATCTCCATAAGGAGGTTCTTTGATGCTCATCATCTTCTTTGAGGTTGGCTGGGTGTTGTCAGGAGTTAATTTGTCTTGTTTTTGAAGAAATTTAGGGTTGTAAGAACAACTTTAAATGCCATATTCTGTGTGTCTCTGAGGCGTTTGAAGACCTTATTCAATTAATTTACCACGTATATCGATAGAATCATATCTATCTGTTAGACTTAGGATATATATTCTTATGTTAAAATCTGCCAAGTATTTGACATGCTCATGTTTTGTGTCAGTATACTAAGTTTTATAGAAATGACTTGGACATAACCTTCATTATAAGTTACAATTAAGGCCTTGAGTTAAAGAGTAAGTTCAATCATCTAGCTTTTGTTCTCTCCCTCTATGTTCCTAAATCTCCCATTCTTTTCTTTCAGCTCCCATACCATTGTCTACGTATGCAAGATAAAAGCAAAGAGAGACATTCCTGCGTTTCCCCTAATTTTTTTTCTGTATAAGACCAATAATGACTTTTAACCACCTCCAGATGAGAGTAAGCATTTGTAGATCAAGCAAGCACACAGCAACCTATATACCCCCCCCCCTGGAGGGAATGGAGCATTGTTGCTTTTTCCCATCAGATTTGGACAGCTTCCTGGACAACATTGTAGAAAACTTCTGAATAAAATTGGACCATTTCAGTCTCCTACTAAGTCTGGAATCTCTCAACATTTAGAAACTGAACCATAAATGCAATCACTAAATTGCTTAACCGTTCTCTCCAATTTTTGGGGACCCATTCCAATGTATTATTTGCTCCAATTGAACCTGAAGAAATCTTAAAATATATTCTTATAATTCTCTGAAGTTCCCCAATGTCTTTTGTAATTTCTCCATTTTCATTTAATTTTATTAATTTTATTCTTGTTTTTTGGTTAGTTTGTTTAAATGTTTTGTGAATATTGTTATTTTCTTCAAAAAACAATCTTTTGCTTCATTAATTATTTACATTTTTGTTTGTTAATTTTTATTTCATAAATTTCAGCCCAGATTTTAATCTTTTTTCTTCCCATCTACATTCTTTGGGTACTGTGTTTCATTATTGTCTAAGGTCTTCATGTCAGCCAAGGAGTTATTTTTTTGAGGTCTCACAAATTTTCTTATGTAGGCATATAACGATATATACATTCATTTTATGAATGCTTTCATTGTCCCATATATTTTGGTATGCTGTATTTTCATTTCTATTTTTATGCACTTTTAAATTTCCTTCTTGATCTCTTCCTTCACCCAATTTTGAATCAGTAGTGTGTTATTCAGACTGTATGAATTTTTTTACATTCTATTATTCATTTGTTGGTGGTGAAGCCCACTTTTAATGTATGGTGTTCAGATAATATGTAATATGTAAATTTAAATTTTAATCTATTTATTGTGAGTTACTATATATCTTAATAATGATCTATTTTGATGAAGTTTCTATGGATGTTGAGAACATATATTTAGTGTTTTTCTGGGAGTTTTATGGATACCTGTTAGATACATGTGACTTGTGATATTGTTTAACTCCAGGAGTTCTCTACTTAGCTTTTTTCTCCCAGAGGACCTATTTACAAGTGAAAGCAAAGATTTTTAAATCACCAACTCTTAGTATGGTGGAGCGGGACTATGGCTTTAAATCAAATATTGTTTCTTTTATGAAACTCAGTTTGTTACATCTGTTTATTTAATATACTATTATTGGATTTTTCCTTTTAATGAGGATAAAATATCCTACCTTTTGTTTCCTGATATTATAATAACTATACCTGCTTGTTTCTTGGTTCCACTTGCTTTTTCTTTTTTTAGCATTCATTTACTCAGGTTGGTCATCGTGGTTTTTTGTTGTGTTTTGTTTTTTTTTCAAGACATGGGTTATCTGTGTAGTCTTGGCTATCCTGGAAATGCTTTGTAGACCAGACTGGCCTTGAACTTGTAATGATCCATGTGTTTTGCCACCTTGATTGCTGGGATTAAAGTCATATACCTCTATACCAAGCTCTGGGATGTGTTTCTTATATGTTGTTGAAAAGTGAAGTCTTTTTTTGTTTTGTAATCACATCAGTTAGTCTGTCTCCTTAATGGAGAGCTGGAACCACTGATATTATGATTTATTATTAAATAATATGTCTTAATATTAATGCTTATCATTTTGGTGCTTTTGAGTTCTCTTTTCTCTCTTTAGTTTCAATATGATGGAATTGTTTATTTAACGCTTGTGTCCTCTTGGGAGTATTTACCTTTATTTTCAGGCCAAATCATTTCTTCCACTATCTTCTCAATTATTGGCTCAATGGCTATGTATTTCTTAAATCTATTTTTAATCTTGGGATGCTTTCTTTTCTTTTTTAAATTATGACTGATGGTTTCTGGTGCAACAGTCTGGTCAAGCATCTGTGGTCTTTCAAATCTTGTAGAATTTTATAATAGTTCAATCCCTTCTTGTTTTCATATTCTCCATTCGAAAATATGCTATTTTTCTGATAGGCCTCCTTTTGTATGTTACTTGATCATTTTCTCTTGTTATTTTATTGCTATTTCTATGTTTTGCATATATTGTGATTTGATTATTATACAATATGAAGAGTTTCTTTTCTGATATTATTTTCATGTTCTGTATATGTTTTAGACATTGGTTAATATATGTTCCTTAAAATGGGGATGTTTCCTTTTATGATTTTGTTGAAAACATATTCTGTACCTTTGACCTGAATCCTTTCTCCTTCTAAACATATCATTTGTATGTTTTCTATATTTATAGTGACCCAAAGTTCTTACAAGTTTTATTTTGAGATTATTTTGGTCTATTTCTAATTTATCTATTTTGAATTCAAGACTTGATATTCTGTATTTGCTTCAGTAACATCTAATAGATGATACTTTCCTTTGAAGAATTTATATTCTTGAATTTTTCATTATAAATCTTATTGCTTTTTCTCAAGATGCTATTTCATTATTGAATTGTTTTATGTTGAATTGTCTATATTATTTCATTCAACTTTTTCTTAGTCATTTTTCTGTAATTTGCTCATATCTTAACTTCTTTGATGTTTATTATTGTTATTTTTAAATAATTATATAAATCATCTAGGCATTATTTCTCATGGGATATTACTATGGGAAGATTAATTTTTGGTATATATTCAGTATTTTGGATATTTGTGTTTTTGTATTTGCAATGAAACCTAAGGATATGGAGTTTGGTTATTGGTCATATTTCTACATACAGAAAAAAATTTTTTTTAGTTGAGTGTGTATGCAAAGGTCTGTTTCCTCTTACTCCAGCTTTGTTGACAAGCTATATAAGTCTTAAATTTTAGTCTTTGGGTAATTCTGTGTTCATGATCAAGTGGGGTTCTAGAAGTAGTCATGGTTCAGCTCATGATAAATGAGGTTTCAAATCCCAGGAGGAAACTGTCTGTAGAGTTATAAGGTTCTCAGTCAATCTTCAAGAGATGGTGGATGAGTACTCAGGACTTTTCCTCAGAGAGTGTGTGATGTTGGTATTGTAAACAATGAATTTGTGGTCTACTTGTGCAAGAAGGCTGGGGAGCAGGATGCTCAGAAGACAAGTAATGGGCACATGGTATTCAGGACAATCATGGAGGCGAATGAAGTTGCTAGTGTGAATGTGGTATCTTTTCTGGATAAAGAAAATGCTCTAATTACAGGGATGAAGGGGTTTGGCAAAGGTTGTTTAGTGTTACCTTAGAGAAGGGGCCAAATGTGTCCATTGAGTGTGAGTTGAGTTATTTGAAAAAAATCTAGGCTTTCTGATGTAAATATGGCAGATATGGGAAAGGTGATGCGTTTAACATTATGAGTTAGGGTTTCTATCTAAAATTGTGTAGTACAGAATACAATACGGTAGGCCAGGAAACATGGCATTCCACTAAATTTCATGGTTGGGTAGATTTGGTGGTATGTGTTTAGTGTTTCTCCCTGGAGACAGAGCATTTTTAATTACTGAAGATGGGTGTCCTTTGGGGTAAGAGATTTGCAATGGCTAAGAAAGGATCATGTGTGTGAATCAGAGATGAGTGTAGTTGGCTGGGTTGATGTAATTGAACTGGGTGAAAGAGTCTAGGCTCTCTGTATAGGCATGGGGATAGGGTTGTTCTTTGGGGATGGATGTGGCTGGTAGAATAAACTGTAGCTCCCTACCTGAAGTGAGTATGTGAAAGGGGGTTCAGAAAGAAAAATGTATTCCTTAGGAAGGTCAGAGGGCTCTCACATAGCTTCCTCTATATAGCCCAAGATGACATGGAGAGGAATGATACTGCCCATGGTTAGCTGAGTCTTACCCCATCTGTCACCAGTCAAGATAATTTTTCAAAGACTTGGCAAGAAAACAGTGTGATCTGAGAAATCTCTTAATTCAGACTTCCTTTGCCCAGGTGACTCTTGATTTTTTTCATGTTGACATTAAAAATTAAATTGTACAATGCTGATAAAAAGTATTTCATAACATACTAGTGTATATATATATATATATACATACAATTTATTGACAGATTTTTCTTTTATGAATAATTCTTTTCATGTTCTAACTTTCATTTGTTTCTAACAATACAGCCATCTTATTATTTCTTACATTTATTCTATGACTTTATTATATGTATATTTAACCCCATAGCCTCTTAAGTAACTATTACAACATTACAGTACTTACAATAAATATATTAAATCTCATAACATCTTTTTATTACAGTGTTTTACTGTATTATTTGAATTTATATCTAACAACTGTATATGTATTATCAGAAACTAAGCAAATCCTTGTTTGTCAATGTCATCCTTGGTTCATTGTTTTTCAAGGTGAGGACAGATTCTTTTGGAATTATAAGTTTCCTAAGAATCCTTCACTTAAAAAATGGGACATCTCATGGATGTTGCTTAGCTTACCCAGAGCAGGTCACTCTCAGCATATTGCTGATTCATCTATAAGCTACCATACTCTGATTATCTTTATACTATGCAATTAAACCTCTCAAGGTATTAATACTGCAACATACATAGTTAATAATTGGTCCAATATTATTACTGTCTCTGTGATTAATATTAGTATTTAAGTAATGTAAATGAAATTAATATGGATATTTATTCTATATATAAACATATTAAAATTTTGTTTTATATACTGCTATTAAATTTCCATCTATTCTTTGAGTACATTACAATCTTTATATGTTATAATGGTCTAATATCTCCACTGTGAGATTGTTCCAAATTTTACTGGGTATCAGTGCCACATTACCAACCTCATAAAAATTTATCTAAAATTTTTTCCATAGATCAGAAAATATTGGGGCAATAATTTACATAACTGTATGAAACAAATTCTCACACTGATGTAGTATAAAAGTATCAAGGATTACTTTCACTCAAATGATAAGGGGAAAAGGAAATATAAATATAAAAATGTGTTATAAAAATGGAACTGGGCAAATAGACAATAAATACACCATTATGAAGACTGACAATCCAGGTGGCACAAGTAGACAATGGTACAAAAAAATCTCATCTTCCAGCTTGGTAGAAAAAAGAACATAATACCATGTGAAAACTGAAAAAATGAAAAAGTATTGCACTCATCCCTGTTAGTTTTGAAGCCAATGTAAAAAGATCATCAGAGGAAACATGAAAATGAATCGCAATTTAGTTTACCATTTTAAAGAAAGACATTTACAGGCACACACACACACACACACACACACACACACACACACACGAATATGGTTAACCATAAGATAATGATAGTGAAATTTAAGACTCAGTATGATAGAGACTGCCCTTTTCATTATAATGAAGTGTTTATCGTATTAAATCAACATCAAGTGCAACCAACATACATTTAACTTTTCATAGCAGTGTTATTTGTTAGACTACAAGGGTTTAAAATATTTTTTACACTTTATGAGGTTTGATTTGGTATTTGTATGTCCTTTATTATTGCAAAAACATGAATAAAATCAAAATGCTCTTGTATCCCTTCAAGTCCACTGGTTAAATTAAAATAATTGAATATTCTGATCAAGGTAGATACTATAACTATATTTTATGATCATCTTTGGATTCTGAAAGTCAGCCTAATTTTCTTTGAGGAGGACACTGGCAAATATTTTACTTGTTTATAGAAGTAACATTATGTGAAAAAAAATCTCTTATTAACTAAATTTTTCTATATTCTAAAATTCAGTTGAGAGAGATGCTTTCTTAATACCCTATAATCCCATGTAAACAATGATATTCCAATGTCTATTTTGTTTTTGGTACAGTCTTGATAAAAGAATTGCAACATAAATATATTTTTCTAAGTTTCAATTAATGAGTAATTAACCTTTTTGTTTTTCAGCATTGTAATGCATATTGAGATAAATTAGCAGTTCTCAAGTTTCTGTGCTTAATTATTTTGGAGACTCTTGAACTAGTCCTGAGCTCTCAGGTTTATCATCAAGCAGACATTGCCAACTAGATCAGAAGAAAAGATAAAGTCAACATATGAAACATCTTTAAGGGGAGCTATTTTTAGTGGCTTGTCTTGTTAGCAAGCTCTAGCTTGTCAAATACACAAATATTGCAAATAGAATCAGTTTTATGTTTTCCAGATTAAGGGAAAGCGACTTAATTCTATGGATAGTACTGTAGCTGATGTAGCCTTTGACTAGACTTGAAGATGAATGCATTTGAAGAGGTTTTTTAACCAGTGAGAGTTGAAGTTGTGAGCTCTGTCTTATTTACTGAGGACACAGACAAGAACTTCCTTCTTTGTCTTCAGAATGAAGCTGATAAAATAGAAAGTTGTACTGAACCTCTGAATAAGAGACTTTTTCTGTCTTCAGAAGTTGATTCTACTTTTTTCATGCCATCTGTTGCATTCTCACTACCAGAGATAGAGCAGAGCTTTGATTTTTCACAACCGCAGCCACAGAGGTGGCTGATGAAAAGCTTACTGGTAGAAGTATGATATCATTCCAAATTTTGCAAGATGATTACCCAAATGATGTATTTCCCCTGGCTAATAAGCACTACCTGGCTTTATCAAGGCATAGGATTTTATAGGTACTGAACATGTCTTGCCTTTTGGAAGTCTCATAATCCAGAACCAGCAAGGATTAAATATTACTGGATCCTCTTTGTGAAGGCCTATTTCTATAGACTTAAAGGATACTGGACTTGCTAAAATATTACCAGCCCATGCTTATAAACATGTAAATATGCCAAAGAGGTGCTTTGCTACCTGCAGAGTAAGAGGAGTAAGGACTAGGAAGCTTTATGACTTAGTCTCCTGTCCCACATAGTTACTGCAGTTTAACTATGAATATTAAAATTGTTTTTCTTTTTACTATTTTCAATACATCTGAGATCCAGTTTTATGACAGTGTGTGAGTGAACACTCAGAAGTTTAATTGCACATATCCCTGAGTTGAATGTGTCAGGAGAGAAAAAAAAAATCTATGGACTCATAGTCTATGATTTTTGATTTTAGAATTATCCTAATGAAAGATGCCTTGAAAATAATTATGCTGACATTTATCTGTCTTATTTCACTTTGTTTGGCTTTGCATAAAAAATAATACAGCTCTGCTTAATATCTCCCCTATAATTACTGTAGAAAATACCCATCACGGTTGAATCTGGCATGGTTATCCTCCTCCAATTCCAAGACATGGCTAGCTTTTTCCTTTTCACTCTTTTCACAGATGTGAAGAAAGTTCCATATTTTATACCTCATGATTTTTTCTTAAATTTACATTTATTCAATCAGAATTTAGGAACTGAATGTAGGAACATTTGATCCCTCTTATCATTTTAATTTATTTTCTTAATACTTATATCAATAGGATGCAATACTGATTCACTTTTCCCAAAACAACTCCCAAGGCATTTTACATTAGGGAAAGGATTGAGAATACAAACCAGAATTGTTTTACTGAGATCGTGTTTCAAGTCCATGAGGTTTTCAAACCATACCATCTACTATTTGTACCAAGCTGATCCATCACTTAAACCTTCATTATGCTACCAACACAGGTAATAAGGATGTTGGGGGCTATTAGTAAAAGATACATATCTCTTTATAATAATAGCTACTAATGGAAGATGATATTTCCCCTTCTCATATACACTTAAAAGAATATATATATTGAGTGAGGAAAGACAGAGGTAGGAAAGGAGTTAGATATAAAGTATACCCCCACAAAAATACCACCTGTAGTTTTCTTAGTATACATGTCTCCTGATGGTTAGAATGCTCTTTTGTGTTTAAACAACTTTGATGATACAGAAATGTTGTTTCTCTTGGATCATAAACTAAAGTGTCAGAACACTTTCTCATATTATATTTTAATAAAGGGTTTACATTCCAAGAATGTCCCTAGCTTCCTTTCAATATTACTGACATTGAAGTTTTGATCATGCATATGTGTGGTTCTCTAGAAGATTATGAGGAGAAATATGATAGATGGAAGGTCTAATCCACTTTGATTTGTATGGGAAAAAGTTACCCTTACCATGTAAATGTGTCCCCACCTGTAGGTGTTCATAGAAACATCTTTAAATATATACAACACATAATTTCTCTGCTGTTACCACCTTTCAGAACTTGTGGCACAGGTAAATGAATCTCTAATTAAACTACCTAGATCTTTCAACTGAATTTGTTATATTGTGAGGACAAGACCTAGTACCAGAATGGTGTGCCCACACAAGGTTCTACACAAGGTCACGCCTGGCATCAATACTCATGCAGTGGCTGTTCTCTGCTTTGTTTTGTTTTATTTTGTTTGTTTGTTTTGTTTTTTTTAGCTCCATCTGCTCATGCATTGCTTCCCCAATTCCTCCCTCAGTATAGGCCTGAGTCAAAGCCTGTGCAGCTGCAGCTGCTGGACTCCACCTCCAAGCATCCTGGAATGGTAGTTGGAGTTTTTATAAGATTCAGACTTTGACAACAAAGAACAGTTGGAATTTGATCACAGTTGGGTGATGATGAAGGAGTCGATGAAAAAAATCATAAAAAAAAAAAACCCTCACACAAACAAGTGAGTCAACTGACTGTTCAGACTTCTCTGTTTTTCTCTATGCTGCCCAACTTGATGGTCCCACCAATGTACTTGAAAAGTATTTATATTTATCACTCTGCTGTTACTATTTTAAAAACTCTTTCATTACATAAATGATCAATGGTATTTGTTCCCAAATCATAATCACTAGTATTTGCATCCAGAATAGATTCTTATTCTCTGTATTGTGACAGTTATGATTTGCATTGATACTACCAATTTATAGTTAATATATAAAAGCTCTAGATTGCCAAAGATGTGTGTGTGTGTGTGTGTGTGTGTGTGTGTGTGTGTATGTGTTTGTTGTGGTGTGTGTGTGTGTGTTTTATTCTTTCATAAGACTACCATCAGAGAAACTATTTATTGCTGTTCCAAGCAAATCAAATCAGACAATATTTTTGTCATATCTCTGGTTGGATATTACACAATTGTACATAGTTGCCTTTGTAATTTTCTCATTACTTAATGTTGGAATTTTGTGAGTTATTGTATCCAACACCTCACATTATTACATTAAAAAACATTCTGCTTCATCACTGGCATTTTGTAATCTGAATTTTCTTAGGTTTTTACTTTTTCTTCAGCATTTTCATGAAATATATCCTGAATATTTTAGTATACCATGGAGGTAGTTCATTTTTTATGTCATCCAATTGCTCAAAACTTTGGAAAAATGCCATATTAACTTTCTTATTTAAGGGGACAGAAAAAATATTGGCTCATATTTTAATCCGTTTGTAATCTATGACAAAACTCAATAGAAGTTTGGAATGTGCTTCAGTGGTGGTGGTAATCTGATTAGCGATTACTGAGACCATGTACTAAAACCACATATGGAAATTATAGAAATCTTCATAAACATTAATGCCTAATGGATATCCAGAACAATGAGCATTGTATTTACTTAAAAATTATGCTATAGATCAGTGTTTTTCAAAAATTTCTTAATACTGTGACACTTTAATACACTTCTTCATGCTGTGGTGATCCTGAAACATAAAACTATTTCTTTCTTTCTTCATAACTAATTTTGGTACTGTTATGAAGTTTAATGTAAATATATGTTATGCAGAGTATCTAAGATATGAGCCCTGTGAAAGGGTAATTCAACACAAATGTTGACCATCAAGTTGAAAACTACTCCTCTAGAGAGCAGCAGTAGTAGAAATAGTGCTAGTATAATTAACAATTATAACTGAAATTCAATGTTGGTCACAGACATTAAAACATTGGAATGGTATTCAATAAAGGATTATAATTACAAGAAGAAAAAGAATCATAAGCAAGTATAAATTAAAAGAATGTGTTTTGCTGAGTGCTAATGGTGAGACATGCCTGAAAGATCTTGTCACTTTGTAACAGATGTTCACCTGAACAAGCTAGAATATTCAGGACTTGTGGCACCTCACTTAGAAACTAAACCACACAGTGTGTTTATATAGACTTGGGCATTAAACACATACATAATTTTAGATGTCAATTCAACTGAAAGAGAAACAGAAAATAGAATTAAAGGAGTTATGTTTTAAACTACATATAGATCAAGAATGTAAGAAAAGAGTTAAGTTTGAGGAGTTAGACTAATAAAATTTTATATGCTAAACAAATTTCAATAGCACATAAGAAAATGCTAAAACAAATACCAATAGCAGGAAATTAAAAAAAGACACATGATATGTACTATAAGTTGGCTATGGAAAATCAATTGGTAGCTTCTAGTGAATATGAAAATATGTTTATAGCACACTAAGAAGGCTGAGTCAGAAATGCTGTTCTGAGTTCTAGGCTAACCTCAGAGGATATGTAGTGAGTTCCAGGTTGGTTTGGGTTACAGCGTGTGGAAATATCAGAACTAAGCATGAAGGAGAAAGAGGAAAAGGAGGACAATAAGCTTCAAACGTGAGGAATAAGGGTAAATATTGAACAATTGGAAACATTTTTAGAGTTTGTCAAAGAAGTATGTCCATGGTCTCTTGAGGAAGAAGTAGATAATTTTAAAATGTGAGATAGAGTTGGTAAAAATTTACAGGAACACTATATTATGCTTTTAGACCTATAAAGGTTTATATAAATATTTTGTTTGTGTTTGTTGGCTTTAGTTAAAGATAGTTTAGACCCTACATATGTCATTTATTGTCAAGGTTTCAAAACTGCTTCTTTTTGTCTTGCCTATCAGACTGTTTGTTTGCTTTATGACCGTCATGTCAAATTTTATGTCTATGTCTGTAAATTTGATTGATTGTTTAAACATTGTTTCATTTTTCTATATTTTGAGAGAGGCCTAAGCTTTACCTGCTGCCCAATTTTCTAAACAACTCTGGGGCCCAAAATGGTATGCACAGCCCATTAGGTAGTAAGAGTACTGCCTCCGTGGTGCCGTCCAGCACTAGGCCGGCCCTTAGCGGGGCCTGGACCCAAGCACAATAGTCACCCATGGGGAAAAAGCCCAGGACTGGAGAGTCTATGGGCCAACATGTTTTAAAGGTGCTACTACTGGCTGCCTGTGGGGCAGAACAGTTATGGCTATGAACATGTGGCTGATCAGAGAAGTACAGTCTAAGGGATAGAGTTTATTGCCAAAAACTTAGAATTTTCTTGCTTAATTTTTACTTGTAAGAGACTAACCGTTTTCCAAACTGCTCTAGGGAATGGAGTTAATTCTAAACTCCTTAGCTACAAGGTGTTTATAATTTTCTTGTTTCTTTGCTTAATTTTTACTTGAGATATCTAAAAATTTTTAGATTCTCAAAAAAGAGAGATAAACTAGTTTTGTCCTTGGAAGCAGACATTTACAGTGAGAGTTTCCAACTTAGATCAAACTAGCTAAAGAAGCCCAGGGCTAGAATGTCCTTGGGTCATATAATTTCACAGACAGTGCTCCTAGCTGCCTGCAGGCTTGACTTTTACACTACAGACAAGTAGCAGGTTGGAGAGGTGTAAATAGGGGGCTTATAAACTAGCCTAGAAAATGGAGTTAACTTCCTACCAATTAGAATTTTCTTGTTTCCTTGATTAATTTTTGTTTGAGATATTTAAGGTTTTTTTTTTTTTTTTTTTTTTTTAATAGAATTGAGATGAAATAATTAAACAAAGTGTGGTGGCACATGCCTTTAATCCCAGCACTCAGGAGGCAAAGGCAGGCAGATCACTGTGACAGGGCATGGTGGTACATACCTTTAATCCTAGCACTTAAGGATTAACACAGGCAGAACCCTTGAGCTCCAACCTGGTCTCCACAGGGTGTGATCTGCTCATAAGCTAAGTTACTTACAGAGATGTAAGTTAAATTAATGAGACTATACAACTTATGGTAGCATTGCAGCCAGGAATGCCCTCTCCTGTGGCTGTTTCCAAGGATACTTTCGAAATTGTCATACATCTTAAGGATTGTTTTTTCACTGTTCCCTTGCATTCAAAAGATTGCCATCACTTTGCTTTCAGTGTGCCTTCCGTGAATTTTAAAGAACCAGTTAAGAGATATCATTGGTGGCTTTTGCCTCAGGAAAATGGCTAACAGCCCTACCATATGTTAGAAATTTGTAGCTACAGCTTTACAAAAGGTTAGAGAAAATTATATATCATTAATTACATGGGTGATATACTTATTACTGGAAACAATGGACAACAATTGCTTTTGTGTTATGCTTTTATGGAGAACCAATTATGTCATTCTGGTCTGCAAATAGCTCCTTAAAAAGTTCAAAAGGCTTATTCATATTTGTAGTTGGAATTTCAGTTTTTTCCTTCTCAGATAAAACATCAAAGTATCATCTTGAGAGTGGATCAGTTAAAGAGTTTAAATGATTTCCAAAAGTTGCTTGGTGATATAAATTGGCTTAGACATTATTTAAAATTAACAACTGGAGATTTGAGGCCCTTATTTGATATCTTACAAGGAGATTCTTCTCCAAATTCACCCCGGGAGCTTACAGCTGAAGCTAGGAAAGACTTGTTATTAGTGGAAGAGGCTATCTCCCATGAATTCATAACCTAAACAGATTATGACATGTCTCTAGAGTATATTATCTTGGGCACACATACTACACCTACTGCGGTGTTCTGGCAAGGTGCTCCTATTTTGTGGGAACATTTGCTATCTTCTCCCAATAAGGTAATAGTACCATATTATTTGGCTGTTGCGAAGTTGATTAATCAAGGTAGATTGCAAGGAAGAAAGTATTTTAGAAAAGAATCTGATTTTATTATTCAGCCATATTCCAAGGAACAGCAAAACTGGCTGTCTGCTAACACGGATGATTGGCTGTTGATTTGTGCACAATTTTGTGGATCTGTAGATAACCATTTTCCCTCTAATAGGCTTCTCCAGTTTTTAAATGAACATCTAGTTATTTTTCTTGAGATAACTCAATTTCAGCCTGTGAGAGATGGTTTGCTGATTTTTACTGATGGGTCTTCTAAAGGAAGAGCACATTATAGTAGAAGGACAGACATATATTATTCCTACTACTGCTAAGTCTGCTCAGATTGCTGAGCTGCAGGCTGTACTACTGTTTTCCAACATTATGCCTTTAGTTACTTTAATTTATATTCAGATAGTGGCTATGTAGCAGAAGCAGTTCCTCACCCAAAAACTGCAGGACAAATCCAACCCCAATCATGGGCTAGTAGATTATTTTCTTAAATCCAGATGGCTATTCAAAAGTGAAAATATCCTTTTTTATAGGACATTTAAAAGCTCACTCTGATTTACCTGGACCTTTGGCTATAGGTAATGTGTTAGCAGTTGCAGCTACTAAAAATTTGGTATGCTTTACAAATGTAGAAAAGTCTTGAAAAGCGTATGATTTGCATCACCTTAATATCAGAAGTCTAAGACTTCAATATAGGATTACTAAAGAACAAGCTCGAGCCGCTGTGAAGGCATGTGCCACATGTCCTCAGTTTCTTCTTGTACCATATCTGGAAGTTAATCCCAGAGGACTGGTCCCTAACCAACTTTGGCAAATGGATGTTACTCATGTACCTGAGTTAGGAAAGTTAAAATATGTTTAAGTATCTATAGATATATATTCTGGATATTTAATTGCTTCTCTCTAATCTGAAGAATCCACAACAAATGTAATTGCCCACTGACTGCCTTTTCTCACATTGGTGCGCCTAAGGCTATCAAGACAGAAAATGGCTCAGGGTACATCAGCAAAGCTTTTCAAAATATTTCTGACTCTGTTTCCATAAAGCATATTACAGGTATTCTTTATATTCCTCAAGGACAAGGTATGGTGGAACAAGCTCATTCTACCATAAAAACTTATTTACAAAAAGTAAAGAAGGGAGAACTTCACCTTGAATCACCTAAAAATTCTTTGAGTCATGTTCTCTTTATTTTAAATTTTTTACTGCTTGATGACAAAGGAATTTCTGTAGGCAATCGATTCTGGCACAGCAATACTCAGTCATCCTTCATTAGAGTGACATGGAAGGATCCTTTAAGTGGAGAGTGGAATGGACCTGACCCTGTATTAATATGGGGTCAAGGCTATGTTTGTGTTTTTTCACAGGAACATAATGCTGCACCCTGGCTATCTAAGAGGCTTGTGCATCAAGTGGATGCTGGCCTGGGTGAATCTGCTGATGACCCTGAAATCAGAGGTGAAACTTCATTGGACACTTATTCCTGATCCTTCTCTTCTTCAACCTACTTATTGGGATAACTTATGTCAACAACACTCACTTCCTGATTTCCCTGTGTTTGAGGAGGAAAGGAGAACTCAAGTGCTCCAGTACATATGAGGCATCCTCCTTACAGACCTGACTGGACTTTGGAGACGGTGTCTTGCAGAGACTCCTGGAGTATTTTCTTTCCAGAAGCTCAGATTTTAAGCTTCATAAGTAATTCATCCTAATTGTTAGGGTCATTGTTATCTGAAGTACTGTGGAGAACTGAAAAGAGACTTGTAGTGTGCTGTTGAGTGGTAAACTCTGTTATTATTCTATTTTTATTGTTTCTACTATTGTTTTTGCCATTGCTTTACTAATATTGTTTATACCTTAACTAAGAGGTTAGCAATTTGAGATGACTAAGCAAGTTCCAATGTCATGTTAGACTTCCCTAGACCCCTTGTGAATAGGAAACAGCTAGATTCACATTCAATATAACCTCTTTAGAAATAACAGTATTATACAACACGGATTATCCTTGGCAGGGATGGCAGGGCTCAAAATTAGCCTGTGCCTTTCTTCCTTTCTAACACAGTTCGTGTTTAAGCAATCGCAGCTGATTCGAGCACAAGCACATGGCATAGAGCTCAAAGACAATGCCCTTCTTCATGTGTTGATATGGAGGTAAGCCAGAGATGGGCAGGAGTGAGCCTGATCCTTATCTAACTTAAGACAGGCTATGAATGATGGAATTCATATGCCAATGATGGGTAAAGATAAGTCTACTCAATGACCTAAGACGGGCTCTTCATAATTTTATTTTAGAAGGGGCAGATGTGGGGAGCTATGCCAAATTCTGCCATGTTATAAAACACACGCTTAGCTGCACATTGGGACCTTTGAGTTGCTGACCTTTGCCAGAGGAGGTCTTGTGTTCTAGGCTATCCTTGTACTATTTACCTTTGAAAGATATAGGGAAGTACATACAGGGAACCACCCAGAGGATCAAGGAACTTCTTAAAGGGAGCTGCTCAGAGAAATAGGAGGTTCTTAGAGGTAGCTATTCAGGCCATTGTTTTCATGACTTGGGGCTAGGATGAGGGGGATTAGAATAGACCCTATTGACCTTGCTCTCTATATATTTGTACTAGTCTGCATTAATGAGAGTCTTGATCAGAAATTTCAAGTCTTCACTCATTAATTCTTACATCTCTGTACTCCAATTTCAATCCTGACTCCCTCTGTCAGTTGAACCCTGGTTCAAATTGTCCCATGGGCTGGAACACATCAAGTGTTTTTTAAGTTGGAGAGAACAGTTTGCCCTCTGATTAACATACACCTTGTTGCAAATTAGCGAACATTTTTAAAGATCTAGGGACACACTCAGCAACATGGGTATTGCAAATCTTGCCAAAAACACAGATGTTAAATAGTACCATGCTTGTGTCACTCTGCCAGAAATCATGATTTTTTTTTAACATCCCTACATTCATGTAAAAGTTTGCCTCGTGCTTTCTGACACCTTTATAATGAAGAAGTAGTTTTGAATTGTGTCACGCCTCTTGTGGCAAAACTTGCTACAAGATTTCAAAGGAGGGAACACTGACTCCTTTACATTTGAGCTCTCAGAAAAGGGACATGGTTTTTCATTTTCAAATCTCTTCCATGCTCTATATTTTTTCTGTGTCTAAGATACAAATAATCTTAGAAAAAGATTTGTTTTAGTACAGTGTTCATATAGTTATGTATATTCATTAAAATATGGAGGACTTAATTATATAAAATTGCCTATAGTTTCTTAAGTAATTTATAAGTTCAATGCCGTTCTAATAAGAATTCCTAGGACATTCTTCAAAAACATCAAAAACAAAAGAAATTAATGTTATGAAACTTAAAACATGGACAACAATAACAGCGCACCTGATTGTAAATTATTACTACAGAAATATAACCAGCATGCTACTGCACAAAGAGAGACTTGTAGATCAGTAGATTAAAAGATACATATGTAAGGCCACACAATTAAAATTACTTAGTTTTAACCAATATTGAAAAAATATCCTTTGGAAAAAATACAGCATCTTCAAAAAATTATATTGGAGAAACATGGATCTCAAAGAAACTATATTTCGTTTCTCACCGGTGTACGAAGTTCAACTCCATGTGGATGATGGATTTCAACCTTAGAACTAATATCATGAAAATACTGCAAAAGATTCACCAAGTAAGTGTCAAATTATGAGCACAGGTAAGGACTATATGAATATGACTTTTGTAGCACAAAAAAAAAAAAAAAAAAAAAAAAAAAAAAAAAAAAAAAAACAGCAATCAACAAGTAGGATCTCACAGAACTAAAAACCTTCTGAATTACAAAAGAACTATGACATGAATAAATATGTAGGCAAAAGAATGAGGAAAAAATACCAGGTTACATCCATCAAAATACTGTAATCAGTTTGTGGACAAATGGATGGAACTAGAAATGATCGTACTGAGTGAGTTAACCCAGAAGCTGAAAGACTCACATGGTATATACTCACTTATAATTGGGCTCTAGCCCAAAGGCATGTCTCATGAATGTCTTCACTTACTAGGATATTGGGATAGATGTGAGGACATCCTACTGTGACTATAGGAAAAAGAAATATAGGAGATGGGGAAACAGAAGGATCCAGAGAGTCCTAGAAACCTACAAGAATATCATGACAGATGGATTGGGGCCCAGGGGGAGGCTGCTAAAACTATTGCACTAACCTGGGACAATATAAGTAGTAAACATTGAACCCCTACTCTGATGTAGCCAATGGACACACATTCTCCACAGTTGTGTGGAGAGTAGGGACTGACCCAGACATGAATATGCTGCTCCATATTTGATGACTTCCCCTTGATAGGGAGGCCGGGTGGCACTCACAGAAAGACTAAGTAGGCTAAAAAGATAAGACTTGACAGCCTATGGACATATAATGGGGAGGAGGTGGCGGTGTATCATAGACCTAGGGGATGGGAATGGGCTGAAAGTGGGAGGGAGGGAGGAACGGCAGGATACAAGGTATGGGATAACAATTGAATTGTAATCTGAATAAAGTAATTAAATTATTTTTTCAAATTAAATTAAATAATAAAAAAGGATAAATCCAAGGTGAGATCCTCAGACATGGTATAGATCACACAGTGTGTCTGACTTGCAGAACAGCATTGACTGCACAGCCACCAAAGGACCATACTCAGAGCTCTAAAACACAGTGCTGGTGCTTCTCAGAAAGAAGGAAATCCTGTCATGTGAATTTTCCATGCCCTCCCATGGTCCTGTAAGCCCCAAGGTACCCTGGGCTGCCACTGCTACAGCAGCTGCTGCTTTTCATGTTGCAGCAAGGTACATTGCAGGCAAAGGAGATGGCAATCGAGGAAGGTGTGCTAATCGAGTCAAATCCGAGTGAGCGCTGCACCGCCCACACAACAGGTCTCATAAACCTTCTCTCATGGCCTGGGCCATGCCATGAGGACATGAGTGCAGGTAAGCCGGCCCTGCCATGATGACACATGTGCAGGAAAGCGCGCCATGCCCTGAGGACACGGAAACAGGTAAGCTGGCCATGCCCAGATGACATGGTGGTGGGTGAGCCAGCCCTGCCCTGTTGACACTGGAGCAGGAGAGCTGGTCCTGCCCTGATGACAAGGGAGCAAGGAGAGTGGGCCCTGTCCTGAGGACAGGTGAGTGGATGAAAAGGCCCTCCCCTCATGACTGGGGAGCAGAGGAGCAGGCCCTGCCCTTATGACATGGGAGTGAGTTAACGGCCCTGCCATGATGACACGGGATAGGGAGAGCTGGCTCTGCTCTGATCCAGAGCTCTGAGTGGATCTCACCTCAACATCTATCCCATGTATGACCAGCTGAAACGCATGAAATGGCCAGACCTGCAGATTCAAAGAATAAGAATCTCCTTGACACATGACAACAAAGGGATATCTGACAGCAGTGAGGATCTGGTAACAATAGTGTGGACCTCAAACAAGATGTATGACTCATAAGAATGAACATTTGAAAGTAAACATATGTGGAAAAGGCTATACTTCTGTGACAAGATTTTTTGTTTGTCTGTTCGTTTTATTTTACTGGGGAGAGAAGGATTTTGGTGCATCATGTGTAAATTCAATAAAAGTTAAAAAAAAAACAAACCAGGTATTATGCTTTGAGGAACCAAAAGAGAAGCTATGGTTAGGAACTGTTATTATATTTTGGGGTTCAAAAGATGAATAATGGAATCTGGTCAGCTTTTGGGAACTCTACAGCTTTCCTAAGGCCTGGGAACTTCAACTTGGTTTCATCCTGTGAAAAAAAATGAAGGTTGTTTTGTTTGATTTTGTGTGGCAAATTGATACAAGCTAGAGTCATCAGAGAGAAGAACCTCAGTTGAGAAAATGCTTCCATGAGACGCACTTGTAAGGCATTTCTACCACTAGTAATCAGTGGGCGGGGGGGGTGCGGGGGCAGTGGGAAGCAGGCCTTTGTCGGTTGTGTGCCCTCTCGGCTGGTGGTACTGAGTTCTAAAATAAGGCAGGCTATGCAAACTGTGGAAAGTAAGCCAGTTAACTGCACCCCTCCATGTCTTCTGTATCAGCTCCTTCTGACAGGTTCCAGCCCTTCAGCATTCTTGTAGAGACGTGTCCCAGTGATAGACCATAATCTGGAAGTGTAAACTGAATAAACCATTTTATAAAAAATAAAATAAAATAAAATAAACAAACCAGAAACTCACACTGGAAAATTACTCTGTCTTCAACAAATGGGACTGGCCAATCTGGATGTCTGCTTGTAGAAGAATGAAAATAGATTTATGTTTATGACCCTGTACAGTACTCAAGTCTAAGTGGATCAAAGACCTCACTATGAAGCCAGACACGCTGAACATGAAATATAAGAAATGAGGCAAATAGCCTTTACTACACTTTCACAGGAGAAGGCTCTGTGAACAACAACAACAAAAAGCAAAACAAAAACAAAAAATCAATAGCACAGGCACTAAGATCAACAGTTAATAAACAGGATACCATGAAACTGAAAAGCTTCTATAATGCAAAGAACAACATCAATCAGACATAGAAGCAATATATTAAATGGGAAAAATTCAACTCTTTCAGATAGGGGACTAATATCTAAAGTATATAAAGAACTCAAGAAACTAAAGATAAAAGTCAAATAATCTAACTTAAAGTGAAGTACAGATCTAAACAGAAAATTCTCAGTAAAGATAATTCAAATGGCTGAGAAAAAAAGAAAGAAATGTTCAACAATTTTATCCATGAAGAAATGCAAGTAAAAACTACTTTAAAATTGTGTCTTATACCTGTCAGAATGACTAAGATCAATAACACACGGACAGCTCATGCTGGAGAGGATGTGGAAGGGAAACTACTCTACTGCTGATGGAAGAGCAAACTTGTATAGCCACTATGGAAATCAACATGGTGGTTCCTCAGAAAATTGGTAATTAATCCATCTGAACCTGGCTGTACAACTCTTGGGCACATAACCCAATGGAACAAGTATACCGCAAGTATAATTGCTCAAAAATGTTCATTGCAAGTTTATTAATAATAAGAAAATGGAAACAACCTAGATGCCCTTCAGCTGAAGAATGGATAAGGAAACTGTGGTACATTGTACAACGGAGTATTACTCAGATGTTAAAAACAAAGTCATCATGAAATTTGCATGTAAGGGATAGAGCTAGAAAAAAAATCATCCTGAGTGAGGAAACACGGACACAAAATGACAAATAAGGTATATATTCACTCACATGTGTACATTAGCTATTAAAGTAATTGATAATCAAGCTACAATCCCAAGACCCAGAGTAAAGTAAAGAGGAGGGCAGTAGTGAGAAGCACAGGATCTCCCTGGGAATGAGGAACAGAATAGATTCTGAGTACTGACTGGGGGTGGAAATGGAAGCAGGAGGGGTCAGGTGGAAGTCTGTAGTGATAAAGTGCACAGAGAGAAAGTTGGAATTAGAGAGCATTTGGGGGGGACCGTATAGGAAGCTTGTGAAGTCAAAACTTTCTAGAACCTATGAGGGTGACTCGAGTGAGGACTCCCAGTAAAAGGGGACCCCAGTTTGAGCTTGTCATCATTTGTATCCAGGCAACACCTCCAGTGTAGCACTGGGTTATATTTTGTTGAGCTGTTGGCCAAGAGGGTCCTGTTGAGATATCTAAATATCCCAGGATAATGCTAGAAAAGAAGGTAATCCTCTGACATTGGAGCTTTATTGGTGATAACAACTTCTACTCAGCTCATTGAATATGGAGAGGTCAAGCTGGTGTGGGCTGGGAGCCTTCTCCGCTACATTCTAGGCTTTGTGATGCAAAAAGTTTATTCTATAGGCCAAGGAAAGAGAAACCTATACATTAACTCAGCCAGAAAACCCTATAGCTACAATCATCCCTTTCTACAAGATGTAATGGGATTATGATGGCACAAAACAATTCCAAATGGCCAACCAATGTTTGGTTTATCTTGAATTCCAGCTCAAGAGAGGAAACCCAGGCCCTAAACTGCATGAATGACCAAAACCAGGAGACCGTATAGCCCAGAGACATAGGTTAGAAGCAAACATGATTGGCAAAAATAAATGAATAAATAAATTAATTAATAAAAATAAAATAAAATAAAATAAATAAATTAATTAATTAAATCAATGAAATGATTCCTAATAATATTCTTCTATACTGATAAATAAGTGCCTTGTCCATTAATCATCAGAGAGTCTTCCTCCAGTGTGAAATGAGAGCAGGTGCAGAGACATTATGCAAACATTATGCCAAACATTATGCAGAGAGTCAGAAACTAAATTGCAGGTCTCTATCAGGCCTCTCCCCACATAGATCTGGGAACCCTGTGGGATACAGGGAGGAAAGACTGTAGGAGTCAGAGGGAATGGAAGATACCAGGATCAACTAAGCAGGGCTCGCATGGGCACACAGAGACTGAAACAGCAAGCACATGGTTTGACTCCAGTTCCTCTGTGTTATATTATGGATACTGTTTCTTTATTGTCCTGTCTGGCCGTTGTCTTGAAGATCTGCTCTCTCATGAAGAGGAAATTGAGGGGTTGTCGACCTAGCAGAGATGGGATGGGGGAGCTTGAAGGAGTGGATGGAGGGGAAGACTTTTGATGATATATTGTTATAAGGGAATAATTTATTTTCAATTATTAAATAATTAGAGGATTAACTTTCTGGGAAAAAATAAAAGGAGGTGATCTCAGAAAACACAAACTAAACAACCATCTCACCAAGGAAGCATGGATTTATTTCATTTCAAGCATCTCATTGTATGGCCCATGATAAGGAAGAAAGAATACTGGCTTTCTTTCTTTTGTGTGGATGTTGGTATATGTTGCATCTGGTGGTAAGTACATGGTGGTAACTGTGAAGGAAAAAGGTAGAACATAGGTTAGGCAGGCATATAATCTTTGCTATGCACCCACTAAAGCCCAATAGTAACCAATGTAGTTCTGTCTCTTTAAGTTTACAGCCATCCAAAACAAATTCCAGCTAAGAAAACTGTTTAAACATGTGATTTTTCAAGAAGCAGTTCAAAATGAATAGTATACAGATGAGGAAGAGCATGCTAAAAAATAGATTATTACAATTGACATGCAAAAGGTTATGAGAACTTATTAACGACATATGGTAAAACATTATAATTCTGTGTATTGGAATGAAGGTGACTGAAATATAGTATATCTCGTTATATTCCAAGGAAAATTGGAAGTCATCAATAAATCAATCTTATAAAAGCTTAGAAAATATTTAAAGCGTCTCACCTAAAAATGGTAAATCATCACACAATTTCTGAGCCGACATCTAAATTCTTTTTCCCTTAAATTTGGCTGAAAAACAAAAGACAGTTAAAGAGTCTTCAAATGGCAAGCCTCACAATATGGGCAGAGGAGATTTGTACTAGACAGGGTCTATCCTGGCATATAAGAAGAATTCTTTGTGTTATAGGCATAAATTTAAACAAAAATGCAATCTGTTTATGTAGCATAAATTGCCTTTTATTTATAAAGGGAAATGTTAGAATTAGAAACAATTAACCTTAATGCATGAAACTGGTTTATATATGTGCATGTTTTCTGTCTTCCATTTCCAGAAAAATGTTCTGCCATTTTTATATGTTATAAATATGTATAAATATCAAGCAGTATTGTTGTAAGTAGAAAGACTGTCTGAGGTTTTGGAAAAAATAAAAACAACTGCAGGGAATGGGTCTTGTCCCTTAACCTGAAGACTGGAGCTTAATCCTGGGGGGGGGGGCTATGAAAGCAGAGAATCAGGCTGTCATGTTGTAATCTGATTTGCACACGAGCCCCATAAAACATATACTGAGTCCATACACAATAAACAGATGCATGTTAAAAAAATAAATGAAGAAAGCTACTAAACCTTCCTCAGAAAACATTGAGCCAAAAGCAGTTAGAACTTGTGTAATCATTCAGTTCAGCTTCGTTTTTAAAGCACAATTTATAGGACAGTAAGTACAGAATTACTGCAGTCTACTCCTATAGATAAATGTAACCAAGAGATGTGATTCAAGTAGTGCAAATAAGTCTGGACCAGAAAAAAATTGAACATATCAAATATCTAGTCATTATAGAAATGTTGGTACATCTTCAATATTAAAGATACAGGTTATAAAATATAGAGCCAGGAGTTGATTTCTAGAAAGTTATTTGTATTCCTTGGTGGGGGCTGAAAAAGGGTCCATGAAGACACTAACGTTCCAGTGTACTTCCCATCAACTTCTAATGAAATGGAGGCATTTAAATGGTGAACTCTTTCTTCTCTGACTTGTGCTGTTTAAATGATACACTGCTTTTTTTCCTGGCTGCATGAAGATTTATCACGCTAGTTCCCTGTGCCAATGATACCTGTCTTAACCTGACCCCAAAGCCAGATACCCAAAAACTTGGGTAGCAGTGAAATTACCTGAAGTCTTTTTCAGTTCTCTGTGTGCAGGGACATCATCATTTCCTCCAAATGATGGATGAAGACTGGATTCATGTTCACTAGCCCCATCAGTTTCTGCACTGATGGTTATTTTTCCGTCATTACTATCATGTTCAAACCCAGATGTTTTGGCTCGTTTGTTTCTGGAACTGGCTTCATTATGGCTGCGTACAGATGCACTACAGCAGGGACTGCTGTCATGATTACCGTCATATCCGCTTCTAGATTCAATGTGTGGCTCCTCTCCTTGTTGGGCACTATTTATGGTGTTTATCTCTGTTTGCCCAATGCTGACATTGCCTTTCTTCTGAATTTTATGCTTCTTCTTGCCTAATGTTTTATCTTGAGAGACATCATTTGCATTAAGTTCTGGATACAATTTGCTCATGAGTTCATCAAATTCAGGGTCTGGGTCTAGTGACCTTTTTGAAATTATCTTTGTCCGACAGATAGGACACTCTTTATTACATCGTCTAAGGGATGTGATGATACACTCTTTACAAAACCGATGGAAACAGGTCTTGGAAATCATCGTGTTCCTACATATATCTAAGCAAATTGGACACATGATATTATGGCAGTCATCAGTACTTGAAGCCACAGTTTCTACATTTTTTCGAGTTGCCATCTGAGATGTTCCTGGCAGTTCCTGTAAACTGTGTTCTGATATTTCTCTCTTTAGTTGTGTTTCATTTGTCTGAACTTCCTGTGATATTGTTGTTTCTGACACTGACTGAAATTCCACTGGTCTATGATTGGGCTAGACTAGATTTTTCATTATTCTTCTTGTCTCAACCCAACACTGATGATCTGCCTACCCAACTATACTAGAATACTTTATGTATGTAAAAACCTAAAAAAAAAAAAAAAGAAAAAAAAACAACAGAAAAAGAACTCATCAGAATTATTCATATACTTATAAATTAGTGAGTCTACTCCTCAATTTAAGGCCTAATTGTCAATTTAAGGCCTAATTGTTACAAGTTTTTTGTTTTTTTACTTCCCTGGTATAGAATTTTGCATATCAACACACAATCAGTTTAACTTCTCTTTCCCTCTATCCCCCTGTCCTCCACTGCGGGGTGTGTGTGTGTGTGTGTGTGTGTGTGTGTGTGTGTGTGTGTGTGTGTCTGTTTGTGTGTGTGTGTAAAGGTATAATCCAAAACTAAAAGGCTATCAAATAGAGATGGATTGGCTTGCTATAGGAAGTTTTGCATGAAGAAAGGGGAGGGAAGAAAATTATGTCATTATATTTTAGTTTAAAATTTAACAAAGAAAAACAAAATAAAGCTAAAACTAAAATATAAATTTAAACACTATAAAGACAAAAATACATGTTTTAAACCCCTCGTTGTGGAAGTATGCTACATACATTCTCTCATTTACGGATCCTATATGTTTAATGCATACATAAAATAATTTGTACTTTGGTATGACAAGGTCCTATGTAACTATGTCAGAGAGATGGAATGGAATTAGTAGGAGTGAGTAGAGGTAAAAGGAGAATTTATGAGTGGTATATACACTAAGAGTAAATGATATACATGATAATCACTGTGAAACCTATTAGATTACACACAGAATTTAGGCCAATAATAAAAGCATGAAGAATAACTGGAAAAGGCTATCTTAACATGATGCTGTTATCTGTGGATGAGGAAATAGTAACACTCTACCTAAATAAAGTGGATTCATCTTTGCATTTGCTGTCAGACCATCCACTATGAGATTCTGTGATGACTGTTCCCATTATTCACCACTCATTTTGTAAATGTCTAATCATTTATAAGCTAGGCTGTGTCTCAAAGGAACATGTTTGTCCTAGCATGCTTGATTCCTTGGATATTGTATCTAGCATCACACACACAGAGAGGGAAACATCATTGTGCTATAGGGCATATAAAGTCCTAAATAACTACATTTCTTCACTGAAAATATTTGAGGAACAATGGAAAGTTAATTGCCATTTAGAAATAAATTATCTGTGAGAGTAGGAAAAGGAAGTATTAGAAGTGAGTTAATTTTCTAAAAAAGTAATATGTAAAACATAATGAGTATTTTCCATTTTGAAAGGACTGCCTCTAAATGCAATGTTATTATCAAAAGCCTTACAAGTAAAGAAAGATTATGCAACTCTGTGAAAACTTTCCATGATTGATCCAGTCTACTAAATATGATCAAAATATATCAAAGTATTTTAAGCAAGCCAATGGAAAAAGACAATATCTGAAAATATGATTGTTATGTATTTAACCTTATGTTTTCTGTTTGTATGATTTGTCATATTTGCTTAATGATAACTCACTGAAAGCTTAAATTTACCTTACAGGGCACCAGTATTGCCTAAGATGACAACTTGATAGAATCAGTTGACTTGGCATGAAATGATCTGCAAAGCAAAACCAAAAATATGAATCTCACATTATTTCAAACTGAGAATGACTTTCCATTTGAGTTCAGTGTGCTTATCAAATAATTTCCACACCTTAAAAGCTCAACCATTAGCGGACAGCTTGTGTATATGGGAAAATTCAGTCAATGCAACTAAGATCGTCCAAGTGACTTTCCAAGTTCATACTAAGATAGCACCAAAGTGATATAGCTGGAAAAAGTTAAAGGACTATCTTTAATCAGCTCAAAACAATCTGAGTTAGTTTAATTTTTACACTTCATCAATATTGCCCTAAGATAAAAATCTTCAAGGTGATTCAAATTTTCAAGGAGAAATTATTGTATACTATTGGGGAAGGTTCTAGGTAAAAGCAATTACAGAGATTCATAGCTTGTTTTACAAGTTTCCCCAATTTTGTTTGGGTCCCTACAAATGTAGTATTCATCCAAAGTCAGCCAGAATTAACTTTAAGAGAATGATGCCCCATTTGCCTTGAGGAGGGTTGAGTAGGCTTTTGATTGCTTTCTTGGAGGATAGATGTTTATTTTAATTGAGACTTGGTTAGAAATTATTATTGGTCTTATTTAGACAGAAAACAAGATTGGACTCAGGGATGTCTCTTTTTTTCTTTATCTTTCTTATTTTGGAGATAGAGGTTGAAAAGAAAGAATGGAGAATATAGAAAGATGTAAGCATGATAGGAAAAAAATAATTAGTGAATCTGCTCCTCAACTTAGTGCCTTAATTGTTACTAATAAGGTTTTCTTAATTTCCTCGCATAGAATTTTGTATATAAATGCATATTAAGTTTAATTTTAGATACATTGGTGTTGAATAAAAATGTAAGATTAGGATCCAAGATGGCGGCGAGCAGTATGTACCGTGTTTGGAGGCTCCAGTGAACAATTCAGGGAATTGCACATATTTCTGAGCCAGGAACACCAAGGTCCCCACACCACGGCAGCGGGAGTGCTCCACGGTTCAGAGGGACCAGGGTGCGGAGGACCTGCATGCCCGTGCACACAGGAGGAGCACAGATTTTCTTGGATCAGAGCAGCAGCGGCAGAGGCAGCAGCAACAGCGGATGCAGCAGCAACAGTGGAGGCACCAGCGGCACCAGCGTCAGCAGTGGCAGTGGCTGAGTTTTGCAGCTCTGAGCCTTCTGGTAGAGGCGATTAGTGGGGTGGCCGGTGGGAGTTGCTGCGGGAGAGGGGACTCTGGATGGGATTTGGGTCACGTGGTGCCTTGTGACTCAAACTAGACTCGGCGGACAGTTCAGCCCCAGAGTCCCGGGTTCAGCTCAGTGCGTATTGCCGTGGAGATGCTGTCTCAGCGCAGCAAGCAATTCTGCCTTAGGCACTAGCTCAACTCAGCCACAGCTCCTCTGCTGTGACACAGGCTGGGCGAAGGGCTCAATTCCACCCTAGGCACCAGCTCAGCACAGCCGCAGTTCTGCTGTGATGCAGGCTGGGTGGAGCACTCAGCTCCACCAGAGGCACTAGCTCACATCAAGGAGCAGTTCTGCCCAAGACACTAGCACAGCTCACCGGGCAGTTCTGGGGCACTAACACAGGCTGAGGTCAGCACGCAGATTCAGCCCAGAGGCCCTAGCTGGACTTGCCCAGCAGATTGGGCCCAGAGACTCTAGTTGAGCTGTGCGCACAGGCTTGGCAGCTCCAAGACTCTGGCTGGACTATACACGCAGTATAGGCCCGGAGTCCCGGCTGAATTCAGCGTGCAGTGTGAGTCCAGAGTCCCTGGCTGATCTTGGTGCAAAATTCCGCCCCAGAGACTTGGGTGGAGCTCGGCGTGCAGTTTGGGGCCTGAGACCCTAACTGTGCTTGGCAGACAGATTGGGTCCAGAGACTCTAGCAGAGTTTTTGGCACAGTCCCGGCTCTAAGACTATGGTTGGACACAGTGTGCAGTTTGAATCTAGAATTCCTGGCTGAGCTTGGCGGACAGTTCAGGCCCTGAGTCAATAACTGACCACAGCACACACTTTGGGCCGAAAGCCCCTAGCTGAGCTTAGGGCTCAGTCCCAGCCCCCCAAAATTCTGGCTGGACCCTGTGTGCATTTTGTGCCCAGAATCCGTAGCTGAGCTCGGCAGACAGTTCAGGCCATGAGAATCTAGCTGAGCTCGGCACGTGGTCGGGCCCAGAGTCCCTGGCTGGACTTGGCACGGAACCCAGAAGGCTGTGGATACCTTGGCCTGACCCAACGCTCATTCAGAGACCCAGAATGATTGCAGGACACACAGCACAGGGGAGCTGAGGATCACTGGCTGTGAGGAACCATCCACAACACACCAGTGAAGTATCAGAGCTTCCAGCCTACGGAAATAGTGAGAAAATAAGTGAATCTATCATCAGACTCCCTCCATCCAACTCTGGAAGCCACTCAACAAAAACAAAGACACCAAGATGTCTAAAGGACAGCGTAAAAGCATATGCAAAACCCCCCAAAACAACATGGCGTCTCCAGTTTCCAGCTATCCCAAAGAAAACAAACCAGAGAATTCAAATACAATGGAAATACAAGAAAATGACGTCAAATCCTTAGTAATGAGGATATTAATGGAGGAAACAAATAAAATTCGTAATCAAATGCAGGAGGACGCAGCCAAACAGGTGAGAGACATAAAAGAAGCACATAGAGTGGAACTTAAAAAATTTCAGGAAAATGCAAACAACCAGATGAAAGAAATCAAAAAATCAGTTCAAGATCTGAAGTGGAAAATGGATTCAATGATAAACACACAGACAGAAGAAAAACGAGAACGTGAGACCTCAGAGATCAAGGCGAGCAACACAGAGGTGAGCTTTTCTAACAGAATCCAAGAGATGGAAGAACGAATCTCAGGTCTAGAAGATACAATCACAGATCTTGAAGCAACCATTAAGGAAAATGCAAAATCTGTAAAACTCCTGAAACAAAACATCCAAGAAATTAAGGACACCATGAAAAGAAGAAATCTGAGGATAATAGGCATTGAAGAAAGAGAAGATATCAGTCTCCAAGGCCCAGAAAATATTCTCAATAAAATCATAGAAGAAAATTTCCCCAAGCTAAAGAAAGAGATGCCTATAAACATACAAGAGGCCTACAGAACACCAAATAGAATTGAACAGAAAAGAAAAACTGCCCGTCACATAATAATCAAAACACAAAACCTACAGAACAAAGAAAAAATAGTAAGAGCTGCCAGGGAAAAGGGCCAAATACCACTTAATGGCAACTTATCAGAATTACACCCGACTTCTCAGCAGAGGCCATAAAAGCCAGAAGGGCCTGGACAGAGATCCTCCAAACCCTAAGAGACCACAGATGCCAGGCCAGACTACTTTACCCAGCAAAAGTATCAATAACCATTGATGGAGAAAACAAAATATTCCATGACAAAAACAAATTCAAACAGTACCTATCCACAAATCCAGCTTTACAGAAGGTACTAGAAGGAAAACTCCATCCCAAAGGGTCAAGCTACAACCAAAACTACTCAGGAAATAGATAACTATCCCATGGCAAAAACACAACTATACAAACGCTTGACTGGAAACAACATCAAAATTAAGACTCTTAACAGTCACTGGTCATTAATATCTCTCAACATCAATGGTCTCAATTCTCCAAAAAAAAAAAAAAAGACACAGACTAACTGAATGGTTTCATAAACAAGATCCAACATTCTTCTGCATTCAAGAAACACATCTCACCCATAAAGATAAGCATTACCTCAGGGGAAAAGGTTGGAAAAAAATATTCCAAGCAAATGGTCACAAGAAGCAAGCAGGATTAGCCATTTTAGTATCGAACAAAATAGACTTTCAACCAAAATTAATCAAAAGGGATGAGGAAAGACACTTCATACTCATCAAAGGTAAAGTCAACCAACATGACATCACAATTCTGAACGTCTATGCTCCCAATACAAGGGCACCCACATTTGTAAAAGATCTGCTAATGGAGCTTAAACCACACATCGATCCCCACACAATAATAGTGGGGGACTTCAACACCCCACTCTCACTGAAGGATAAGTCATTGAAACAGAAACTAAACCGAGAAATAACATCATTAACCAATGCCATGGCTCAAATGGATCTATCAGATATCTATAGAACCTTTCACCCAAACAAGAAAGAACATACCTTCTTCTCTTCACCCCATGGAAGCTTCTCCAAAATTGATCACATCGTAGGTCACAAAGCAAGCCACAACAGATACAAGAGGATTGAAATAATACCTTGTATCCTATCAGATCACCATGCTCTTAGGCTGCAATTCAACAACAACAGAAATAACAAAAAGCCTACAGGCACATGGAAACTAAAAAACTCTCTCTGCTAAATGACACCTGGGTCAGCGAAGAAATAAAGAAAGAAATCAATGAGTTTCTGAAATTCAATGAAAATGAAGGAACAACGTACCCAAATTTGTGGGATACACTGAAAGCAGTGCTAAGAGGATAATTCATAGCACTAAGTGCCACCTTTAAAAAGAAATTGGAAACATCGCACATATGCATCTTAATGACACAACTGGGAGCCCTAGGGAAAAAAAAAAAGCAGAAACACCCAAAAGGAATAGACGTCTGGAAATAATCAAACTCAGGGCTGAAATTAACAAATTAGAAACTAAGAAAACAGTCCAAAGAATCAAGAAAACCAAGAGCTGGTTCTTTGAGAAAATCAACAAGATAGACAGACCATTAGCCAAACTAACTAAAAGGCAGAGAGACAGTATTGAAATCAACAAAATTAGAAACGAAAGGGGAGACATAACAACAGACACTGAAGAAATACAAAGAATCATAAGATCCTACTTTGAAGGCATATACGCCACAAAATTTGAAAATCTAAGGGAAATGGACGATTTTCTTGATCAATTTCAGTTGCGAAAGTTGAGTAAAGAACAGATAAATAAGCTAAATAGTCCCATTTCCCCTACAGATATAGAAGCAATCATTGATAGTCTCCCAACCAAAAACAGCCCAGGGCCAGATGGTTTCAGTGCAGAATTCTACCAGACCTTCAAGGGTGAGCTAATACCGATACTCGTCAAGCTACTCCAAAAGATAGAAATGGATGGAATATTACCAAATTCATTCTTTGAGGCCATAGTCACATTGATACCTAAACCTCACAAAGACTCAACAAAGAAAGAGAATTTCAGACCAATTTCTCTCATGAACATCGATGCAAAAATACTAAATAAAATACTTGCAAAACGAGTACAAGAACACATCAAAGATATCATTCATCATGACCAAGTAAGCTTCATTCCAGTCATGCGGGGATGATTTAAAATATGGAAATCCATCAATGTAATCCACCATATAAACAAACTGAAAATAAAAAACCACGTTATCATCTCTTTAGATGCTGAGAAAGCATTTGATAAAAACCAACACCCATTCATGTTTAAAGTTTTAGAGAGATGGGGAATACAAGGCACTTTCCTCAACATAATAAAGGCTATATACAGCAAGCCAATAGCCAAAATCAAAGTAAATGGTGAGATACTCAAGGAAAGTCCTCTAAAATCGGGAACAAGGCAAGGCTGCCCACTCTCTCCATATCTGTTCAATATAGTACTCGAAGTTCTAGCCAGAGCAATAAGATAACAAAAGGAGATCAAGGGTATCCAAATGGGAAAGGAGGAAGTCAAATTATCCCTGTTTGCAGATGATATGATAGTGTACATAAGTGACCCTCAAAATTCCACCAGAGAACCCCTCCAGCTGTTAAACACCTTCAGCAAATGAGCTGGATACAAAATTAACTCAAAAAAGTCTGTAGCCTTCCTATACACAAATGACAAGCTTGCCAAGGAAGAAATTAGGAGACCCACACCCTTCACATTAGCCACAAGCAATATAAAATATCTAGGAGTCACTCTAACTAAGCAAGTGAAGAACCTGTTTGAAAAAATTTCAAAACTCTGAAGAAAGAGACTGAAGATGACCTGAGAAGATGGAATGATCCTCCTTGCTCATGGATCGTGAGAACTAACGTAGTAAAAATGGCCATCCTACCAAAAGCAATCTACAGATTCAATGCAATCCCTATCAAAATACCTACACAATTTTTTAAAGACATTGAAAGTTCAATTCTGAGCTTCATATGGAAAAACAAAACGACCCAGAATAGCTAAAACAATCTTTTACAATAAAAGGTGCTCCGGAGGAATCTCCATACCTGATCTCAAACTGTACTATAAAACAATAGTAATTAAAACAGCTTGGTACTGGTACAGCAACAGGCAGGTTGATCAGTGGAATCGAAGCGAAGTCCCAGATGTGAATCCACACACATATGGTCACTTGATTTTTGACAAAGAATCCAAATCCATTCAATGGAAAAAGGATAGCATCTTCAACAAATGGTGCTGGTCTAACTGGAGGTCTATGTGTAAAAAAATGCAACTAGAACCATATTTGTCACCTTGCACAAAACTCAAATCCAAATGGATTAAAGACCTCAACATAAAACCAGAGACACTAAGTCACTTAGAGGAAAAAGTGGGGAAGAGCCTGGAACGTATTGGCACAGGAGACAACTTCCTGAACAGAACACCAACGGCCCAGGCCTTAATGTCAACCATTAATAAATGGGACCTCATGAGGATGAGAAGCTTCTGTAAGGCTGGAGACACTGTCAAGAGAACAAAGCGACAGCCTACGGACTGGGAAAAGATCTTCACCAACCCTACATCTGACAAAGGTCTAATATCCAAAATATATAAAGAACTCAAGAAGCTAAACACCACCAAACCAAATAACCCAATTGAGAAATGGGGCCTGGAACTAAACAGAGAATTCTCAACAGAGGAATATCAAATGGCTGAGAAACAATAAAGAAATGCACAACCTCCGTAGTCATGAGGGAAATGCAAATCAAAACAACTCTGAGATTCCATCTTACACCCATCAGAATGGCTAAGATCAAAAACTCAAGTGACACCACATGTTGGCGAGGATGTGGGGAGAGAGGAGCACTCCTTCATTGCTGGTGGGAATGCAAACTAGTACAACCACTTTGGAAATCTATCTGGTTCTATCTCAGAAAACTGGAAATAGGGCTTCCTCAAGACCCAGCTATTCCACTCCTTGGAATATACCCAGAAGATGTTCCAGCACACAATAAGAAAATTTTCTCCACCGTGTTCATAGCAGCCTTATTCATAATAGCCAGATCATGGAAACAGCCTAAGTGTCTCTCAGTAGAAGAATGGATAAAGAAACTGTGGTACATATACACTATGGAATACTACTCAGCTATTAAAAACAAGGAATTCCCGAAATTTGTGGATAAATGGATTGAGCTAGAAATGATCATAATGAGTGAGTTAACCCAGAAGCAGAAAGACTTAAATGGTATATACTCACTTATATCTGCATACTAGCCCAAGGGGCATGTCCCACGAATGCCTTCACTTACCAGAAAACTGGGACAGAGGGGAGGACATCCTATTGGCACTCTAGATGAGAGAAGCATGGGAGAATGGCAAAGTAGAAGGATCCAGAGGGTCCTAGAAACCTACAAGTAAAACATTATGATAGGCAGATTTGGGCCCAGGGGTCCCACTCAAACTAAGGCACCAGCCAAGGACAATACAGGCGGTAAACTTTAAACCCCTACCCAGATCTAGCCAATGGTCAGAACAGTCTCCACACTTGAGTGGAGAGTGGGATATGACTTTCTTACGTACTCTGGTGCCTCACATTTGACCATGTCCCCTGGAGGGGGAGACATGGTGGCACTCAGAGGAAGGTCAGCAGGTTACCGAGTAGAGACTTGATACCCTATGAGCATATACAGGGGGAGGTAATCCTCCTCAGGAACAGTCATAGGGGAGGGGAATAAGGGGAAAAGGGGAGGGAGGGAAGAATGGGAGGACACAAGGGATGGGATAACCATTGAGACGTGACAAGAATAAATTAATAATAAAAAAATTAGAAAAAAATAAAATGTAAGATTATTTTTCACATACATTAGATATATTTTTACTCTAATATGCAGTGTTGTAACCAATCAACTCAGTTATAAGGTTTACTTCCAAAACTTTGAAAGTGCTATTGTAGGCTGTTTAGGATAAGAATGTTACACGAGATAATTGTTAGTTGATCAAATCATTGTCACATCAACTACTACTTTATTTTTATTACAAGATTATATGTTCTGTGTGTAAAGATAAATGTGATTTTATAGATAAATAAGGTAAAACAATCAGACAAGGTCTTCAAAATCCACAGAGACATTGAGAATACGGCATTTAAAGAGGTTTTTATTGCTTTAAAGATACATTTACAACGAGACAGGTTAACTTCTGGCAGCACCCATCCTATATCTAAGAATACATTGACATCAAACAACCTACTTATGGAGATGGATTCAAAAGTGGCAAACCAGGCACTGGGAAAAATATCCTCATTTCTACCACAGATAGAATTCTGCCTAAAAAAGGGGAAGCTTGAATAGAGGCAGAGAAAACGACCAAACTCGCCAAGACAGGGTAAGCAGGCCCTCTATTGTTCCTGCCTTACAAATATGTCTGTCAGAACTATATTGGGGCAGAATGCTGAAGATGATGCTCCAATGTTATAGAGAATTTTGAGTGACTGTTCAGGCAGCAAGGAAACTGTCTATTTCATCTTCTCATTTGGAAAGCTGCCAGCAAGTGCTTCCTGTATACTCAGGCAATTCATTTTATTCCTTCTGAAATCTGTGAGGAGGTTGAAGACCAGAGAATTTAGTTTTAAACTTAGCTTGGTTGTTTAGGGGTTAAAATATTTTTAGGCCTAGATAGATTTTTTAGGCTGATAGAGATGAGATATCATAGATATTGACTTGCATTCTGAATTTCAGATGCACCAAGAGAGGAAATATGTTTTCTTCAAAGTTACCAAATACAAGTGCCAAGAACATTTTGAATAAAGCATTGATATAATTCCCAATTGTTTTGCTGTTCTTTTTGCTGTATGTAGTTTGTTTTATATATTTTTAGTAATATAAATGTATATGTAAAAAATTAAAAATAAAAAACAAAGAAAAAAATAATCCTGATGCAACAACACAAGTGTGAATGTTATAATAACAATTTTCCTTTTACACAGCTACAGTTTAAATAGCCATGTTAAAATATGAGTGAATGAGCTAGAGGACTAAGCATTGATAGAACTTTTCCTTTCCTAGATAAAAATCTGAAAACTTCTAGGAATAGAAATAAGAAGTACTATTTTCCTATAAATGTAGAAAAGGCATGTAATAATTCTTTTGTGTAAGCCTTGTGAACCATGACTTAAATAAAAAACAGTGTCTGCCACAGAGACCATAGTCATGGTAGGGAAGCAAGTGTCCGTCCCCTAGGAATGGGTTACAAGTAAATATACATATGCTTTTACTTTAGTCTTATGGTTTTCTATAAGTTCAAAATTGTAACTTCCTGCAACATAGCCATGGTAGAGAGGAAATTAATTCTCTCCTGTAAGTTTTGCTTTCTTCTACTTGGCCAAACTCTAAAAGCAAGAACTTCATTTTCTTTGACCAATTCTGGTTTCCTGGGTTTTTGTTGTTGATTTTTTGTTTTTGTTTTTGTTTTAATACAAAGAAGCTGGAGTGGTAGGTTCACAGACTTAGTTGTCAAGTAATAGGTATTAATAAAAGTAGAAATAGGTAGCTGGATAGCTGGTCATAATCTTTGTAATAAAGGGTCCAAGGGACAGAAAAACAAAACAATCCTTCCTTGAACATTGTAGAGTTAGTTATAAATACATCTATGTATGTGAAATAAGTTTCTATATTTATATAAAATACCGATCTATACATCACTATAAAAATTGAGGGTACTGTCTTTGGGTTCTTAGTGTTTTTAATAACGTAATTTTTAAAAACTGCACAAAAAGCATAATACACACTCATTCTTATCACACTACTTAAAATATATTGACAATGCTATTAGCCTCTCTAGAGACAAATGCCTCTCCCTTGATGGTTTAGTCTATAACCTCAGCAATTGTATTTTCTGGGCCTTGACCTGTAGAATATCTATTCCTTGAATGTAAAACCTGAGTCAAAACAGTGCAGTGTTCTGCATTTTGGAAGTCTGCTTTGAACCATATACTAGAGAAGGGGGTGTAGAATAAGGCCTATTGAAAAATCTACACGGAGGCAATCCCAATACCAGGTATCAAACAGAAAATAGTTAAACAAGGAAATTGCATCTCTATCTGGATAGCTTTGCCTTTTGATGATACAAATGACCCCTTATGGGTAAACATCCTCGCGTTTGTATTTAAGTTATTCCTACTATATCAGAAATGAAGGTATCAGGGCATTTTCCAATACATGTGTAATAACAATGGAAAGATCTAAAGTCACAAAATGTTCCCAGACATATTAGAATATCAAAAAGTGTGTTTTCGGCGATCACCTTTTAGGCATTACCAGAAGAACATTGAAAGACAAAGCATACTACTGACATCTAATCTATCATGATTTGGAAGGGCAAAGGGGTCATGGTACCTCATAAATACACCAAGTATTTCACAAATATTGACGAAACCTTTAACACCCACAGTGCATGGCCTGCTATGCTGCTAGTCACCCCTTTGTAGAGCTAATTTCATTCTCTCCTTGAATTTAATTATTTCTTTACCTTGCTAAGTAATCTCCTACTTAAACTAACTGTTGATTAAGTGCATCCCTTCATGATGGCAAGAATTAAGAAGAAACTTACACCTAGTAATGTATTTTAGTGTTATAATTTGTTTAAGCAGGTATGAACAAATTGCTGATAGCTGCATCTCTACAAATGAAAGATGACTTTTTCCAGATGATATGATAGTGTACATAAGCCACCCCCAAAAGTCCACCAGAGAACTCCTTCTGCTGATAAACACCTTTACAAAATTGGTTGCATAAAAAAGTAACTCAAAAAAGTCAGTCGCCTTGCAATATACAAATTACCATCATGCAGAGAAAGGAATTAGGAAAACTACACCCTTCACATTAGACACAAGCAATATAAAATATCTAAGAATACCTCTACCCAAGCAAGTGAAAGACTTGTTTGAGAAAAAAATTCAAAGCTCTGAAGAGAGAGATTGAAAATGACATGAGAAGATGGAATGATTTTCTTTGTTCGTCGATCGGGAGAATCAACATAGTAAAAATGACCATCTTACCAAAAGCAATTTACAGATCCAATGCAATCCCTATCAAAATACCTACAAAATATTTTGAAGATGTTGAAAGATCAATACTCAAATTGATATGGAGAAATAAAAAGCCCAGAATAGCAAAAACAATCCTATACAATAAAAGATCCCCTGGAGGAATCTCCATACCTGATCTCAAGCTGTACTATAGAGCAACAGTAATTAAAACTGCATGGTACTGGCACAGCAATAGGCTAGCTGATGAATGGAACTGAATCAAACACCCAGAAATGAGTTCACACACATATGGTCACTTGATTTTTGACAAAGAAGCCGAATATATTCAATGGAAAAAATGATAGCATCCTCAACAAATGGTGCTGCTCTAACTGGATGTCTACTTGTAAAAAAATGCAATTAGACCCATATTTGTCAACATGCACAAAACTCAAGTAAAAGTGGATCAAAGACCTTAACATAAAACCAGAGACATTAATTCAGTTAGAGGAAAAAGTGGGGAAGAGCCTGGAACACATTGGCACAGGAGGCAACTTCTTGAACAGAACACCAACAGCCCAGGCCTTAATGTCAAAAATTAATAAATGGGACCTCATGAGGCTGAGAAGCTTCTGTAAGGCAAGAGACACTGTCAACAGAAGAAAGTGACAGCCTACAGAGTGAGCTAACCTAGAAGCAGAAAGACTCAAATGGTATATACTCACTCATAATTGGACAGTAGCCCAAGGGGCATGTCTAATGGAAGTCTTCACTTACAGGGAAATTTGGATAGATGTGAGGACATCCAATTGGGACCATAGGTGCAAGAAGTATGGAAGAATAGGCAAATAGAAAGATCCAGAATGTCCTAGAAACGTATAAGAAGAACATTATGACTGGTGTATCTGGGCCCAGGGGTTCTGCTCAAACTATGGCACCAAGCAAGGATAATATGTGCAGTAAACATCATACCCCTACCCATATCTAGCCAATGGAGAGGACATTTTCCACAGCTGAGTGGAGAGCTGGGACTGATTTTCACATGAACTCTGGTGCCCCATATTCGACCATATCCCCGTGTTGGAGAGGCCTTGTGGCACTCAGAGGAAGGATGACAGGTTATCAGCAAGAGACTTGATACCCTATGATCATATAGAGGGGGAATTGGTCCCCTCAGTCACGGATGTAGGGGAGCAGAATAAGATGAGAGTGGGAGGGAGGGAAGAATGGGAGGAAACAAGGGATGGGATAACAATTTAGATGAAATATGAATAAATTAATAAAAAGACGCTATTTAAAAAAAGAAAGATGACTTTTGCTTAAATTTCTGGTGTGTAGTATCTACTGTGACTTGTATTCCGACGTGAAATTATGATATTCATATAAGTGTTTTGACCTCTTACAATATTATCTTCCTGTTTTGCTCTTCAAGGCCATTAAAAGTTTCAGATCTTGGCTAGCTCTTGGAGAAATATAACATTCTGTGCCTTTTAAGATTCTTCTGAGTCTAAAATCAATGTAAACTGTTTATTTGAAAATGAAGTAATAGTCTTATTCCCAGCTGCATACAGAACCCTGCCTGTCTTTCCTGATTCCTGGTAGGTTCTCTGCAGAACCCAACAGGACTCAGCTTTCCCCCCTTACCTCACCAATTTTTTCAGCTACTAATAGCCTCCACTATGTATGCTCTACCTGGAAACCCACTGGGAAGTCTTCCACAGGAATCATGTAGTCAATTTTAACCTTCCTTCCTGCTTGCCCTTTGAAATTCCCGGTTTCATGACCAGCCATGTTGCAGAATCCTTCTACGGGGGTCTGTCCTTCTCTGACTCTACTCTCTGAGAAGCTGTAGTTTTTAAAGGGCAGGCCATGTTTTCTTCCTTTGGGTTTATCATTTCAGTCCCATTCCCCTTCTAGTAGGCCACCATTCCTTCTTGTTAGTCCCTAATACTTAGAAATAAAATCATTCTACCTGGCACCAATAGTGGCCTCATCTCCCTAGAATTCTGAAACATGTACTAACAACATAACGTGCATGTCATACCCACTATGCTGCCATATGGTCTAGAGAGGGAACAGAAACCAAGGAATGGAACACCCTAACAACAAATACAATACCATGTATCAAATCCTAGAATTAATATAATCTTAAATTCAGATGTCCAGACAACAGTATAAAACATGGTCAATAACAGCCAGCATAGTATTACCAATCTGAACCCAACAATTCTATGAAAGTAGGCACAGAGAAGTACAGCACATCAGAAGCACAAAACAAAACCACTAAAATATCCATTGTCGGTATGTTTAACTATCTTAAAGAGGACATGAATAAATTCACCAATGAAGTCTAATGAAAACACAAACAGTGGAATCGAATAAGGAAAACAACTTAATGGATGAAAGTAGTAACAGAATAACTACAGAATACTTGAACTGAGGTAAAATTGGAAATGAAAAATTTAGGAAGTCCAACCAAAACCTCAGAGGTAAGCCTCAAAAACAGAATACAAAGGATGGAAAAAGGAATCTTGGGCATTGGATACAAGATAGAATAGAACAGATACTTCAATAAAAGAAAATGGTAAATCTAAAAATATCAAGTCACACAACATCCAAGATGTATTGAACACTATAAAAGCACGAAATCAATGAATAACAGGAGTCTAAAATGGAGAAGAAATCAGCTCAAAGGCCCAGAAATATTTTCAACAAAATCATAGAGAAAATGTACCCAACAAAAGAGGCGCCCATCAAGGTAAAAGAAGCATACAAAACACCAAATAGAGTGTAAAAGAAAATAAAGTGCTCATGGTATAAAATAATGAAAACAGTAAAAATAGAGAAAAAAGGAAGACTATTGTAACCTGCTAGGGATAAAGATCAAGTAACACATAAAAATAGATCAATTAGAATAACATCTGCATTTTTAATGAGGACCCTAAAAGAAAAAAAAAAAAAAAAAAGGCCTGTATAAGTGTTCTACAAACTCCAAGAGACAAAAGATGCCATCTCAATCACTCACACCCACTAAATCTTTCAATCACAAATGAAGGAGAAAAACTTCTCACAATACAACTAAATTTAAGTAGCATTTCTCTAAGAGTTCTGCTTTAAAGAAGGAACTAGCAGAAAAATTCAATTCTAAGAGCTTAAACACATGCAAGAAAACATGTGGAATGTGGAATAAATAATCCCAGATCAAATAATCAAGAGGGGAGAATCCCACACTACAACAAAAAAATATGTGGAAACAACAAACACTATCATTAATAACCCAACATTAAGGGTGTCAATTCCGTAATAAGAAGACTCTGCTTAAAAGACTGTATTATGTATTGTGCAATATGCAAGAAAAATATCTCATCATCGAAGATAGACATCATCTCAAGGTAAAAAGATGCAAAAAGATATTCAAAGCAAGTAGACATATGAATTAAGACAGTGTAACAAATTTTTCATGTGACAAAATAGGCTTCAATTGCAAACTAATCAAAAATGATGAGGAAGGATACTACATAATCATCAAAAGAAAAAACCAACCAGGGTATATTGCAACTGTTGACATTTACACAAAAAAACACATGAACACCCAAGTTCATAAAAGAAACACTATTATAGCTTAAATCACATATTGACCCTTACACAGTGATAGTGTGTGGCTTTATAAATCCAGTTTCACCAATAAACCGAGTATCTAGACCAAACTAAACTAGAAATTCTGGGGCTAAATGGCATCATAAATCCAACAGACCTAGCATTTTACCCAAGCACAAAGAATATACATTCTCAGTAGCTCATGGAACTTTTCCCAAGACAGATCATGTACCTGCATAAAGAGTGAGTCACAATAGGTACAAGAAAATTTAAATAATGTTCTGCATCCTATCTGACCACCACTGATTAAAGCTGGACATCAACAAAAGAAACAACAGAAATCTTATAAACTAATAGAAACAGAATAACTCACTAATGAATAAATATTTGGTCAAGGCAGAAATTAAGGAAGAAATGTAAACAGTTTTATAATTGAGTGTAGGAGAAAACATAATATACCCAAAGTAATGGGACACAGTGAAGGCAATTCTAAGAGACAAGTTCATAGCACTATATGTCTATGCTTTTTGTTTTCTTTTTTGTTGTTGTTGTTGTTTTTGTTTTTTCAAAAGAGGGTAACTCTGTGTTAGCCTTGGCTGTCCTAGACTTGCTTTGTAGACCAGGCTGGCCTAAAAATCACAGCGATCTGCCTGCCTCTGCCTCCCCAGTGCAGGGATTAAAGTTGTGTGCCACAATATCCAGCTTTAATGTTTACATTTTTGAAAAAGGAAAGATTTTATATTATTAATGGAATGGCATACCTGAAAGCTCTAGAACAAAAGGAAGAAGAGATGACACTCAAAAAGAGTAAACAGCAAGAAATAATAAGACTCAGGGTGAAATAATTAAAACAAAAAATGATACAAAGGATCAATGTAATAAAGGGTTGCTTCTTTAAGAAAGCCAGTAAGTTTGATAAGCCCTTAGCCAAACTAATTAAAAAAAAAAGCTAGAAGACACAAAATAGTAAAATAGGAGACAGCAAAGGGAGGATAATTACAGGCACTGAGGAAATCCAGAGAATCATAAGGGCATGCTTTGAAAATACATGTTCAACCTAATTGAAAAAAATTATAAGATAATGGATCAAGTTCTTGGTATATCACACCTGCCAAAGTTCAATCCAGATGAGAAGAGCAATTTAAAGAGATATATAACCACAAATGAAACAGAAGCAATAACTAAAATTCTCCCAGCCATTAAAGACCCACATTAAGATGGATTCAACACAGGATTTTACCAGACTTTCAAAAATGAATTAATGCCCATATTCCTCAATTTATTCTATAGAGTTTTCTTAGTTAAAAAAAAAATTTGGTTTTGATAATAAAAACAATTAGGTTGATCAGTGGAATTGAAGACCTGTACCTAATTCCATACACCGATGGATACCTGAATTTTGATAAAGCAGCCAGAAATACACTGGAAAGAGAGCATTTTAAACAAATGGTATTGCACAAATGAGATGTTCCCATGTGGCAAAATGCGAATACATCCAAACTTATTACCCTTCACAAAAATCAAGTACAAATGCAACAAGTATTTCAAATAAGGCTAGATACATTGAATCTGATAAAAGAGAGAGTGGAATATAGTCTTAAACTCATTTGCACATGAAAAGACTTCTTGGACAGAATACTATTAGCACAGCTATTAAGATCAACAATTAATAAATGGAACCTCATGAACCTGAGAACTTTCTGTGTGAAAAAATAGCATCTTTATTTTGATAAAGTGATAGCCTATATAACAGGAAAAGAATTTTTACCAGCTATACATTCATTACAGGGTAATATTTGAAGTATATGAAGAAGTAAAAGAAGCGGACATCAAGAAAACAACTTAAAAGTGGGGTACATATCTGAACAGAGATTTCTAAAGAGGAAAAACACAGTTGTCTGAGAAATACTTAAATAAATGGGCAATATCCTTAGCCATCAGAAATATGTAAATCAAAACTACTTTGATGTTTCCATCTTACACAAGTAAGAAATGCTAAGAGCAATAAAACAAGTTATATCTCATTCTGGTAAGAATGTGGTGTATGGGAAACAATCATCCATTGTTTACGAAAGTGCAAAATTGCACATCCATTATGACAATCAGTATGGCAATTCCTCAGGAAGCAAGAAATAGACCCACCTCAACACTCAGCTATACTGCATATGGGCATGTACACAAAAAAAGTGCTTCATTCTACTACAGAGACACTTGACCAACCATGTTCCATTCTGGTCTTCTCATAATAATTAGCATTTAAAGACAGTCTAGATGTCTATTAATTGATGAAAGGATGAAGAAAATGCGGTACAATTACACAGTGAGTTATTAATCATCTGTTAAAAAACCTAAATCATGGACTTGGCAGGTAAATAAGTGGAGGTAGAAAAATTCATCCTGATTGAGGTAACTGAGGATCCCCAAAACAGATATGGCATGCATTCTGTTGTATGTGGTTGTTATACATTATATCCATGATAAGCAGACTACAATCAGTATAACCGCAGAGTTTGGGTATAGTCTTCAGGCCTTGGGAGCAAGTAAAGATCTCCCTATGAAGAGGAAATGAAACAGATAGCTATGGGGAAAAGGATGGAAGAGTATATAAGAGAAGAAATGTGGGGAGGGACAGCTAAACAAAGGACCATCTGAAGGGTCACAGAAAATCTAATGTAGTAGAAGTTTCTTAAAATATAAACATATATAAAAATTTATTTGGATTCATCACATAATGGGGAGACAGAGACCCAACTAGACAATTCTTGACACTAAATAAAGCCTCCACTCCTGGGACTGTGTTACATCTAAATAAGTTGTTGGCCAAAGAGGGTCTCATAGAACCCAACCCTGCAAAAAACATAAACTATTTGGTGCTCTCTACAAACTGCTGGTGAGCACATATTGATGAATACAATGTTTACATAATTCACTAAATATGGAGAAGTCAAATTCATGCCTACCTAGAGCTTTCAGCACTATGACTAATGCTGATGGTTCTGGAAGGTACTCTGTAGGCTTCCAGAGGATAAAGGTAAACATCAACCAAGCTACAAACCTTTCCATCTTCATTGGTAACATGCTTGCACAATACTCTGGTACAATAGTGGCACAAAACTTACGGAAGCAACCAGCCAGTATCTTATTAGTATTAGGGCTCACTCCATGAGAAAAAACCCATCCCTGATACCGGTCATTTGGCCAAGAACCTGATACTATACAATATTGTCCATGGACCTATAAGAAAACCAAGTACTACTGTACTACTAGAGAATATAGCAAGAAAAATGATTACTAAGGACATTCTGTTATACTTCTAGATCGGTGTTCTGGTCAGCCATAATCAGAGATGTTTCCTCTCACAATAGATGGAAACACATACACAGATCCACAACTTGAAAATATGTGGACAACATTCAGTTATACATGAGATTTCTTCATCAAACACCTCCCATCATGGTCCAGGGAACTCTGAGGAAGAAGAGGCAGGAAAAACCAGCTAGAGTAGATGGAAGTCACAAAAGAAACAAGACCTTCTAGACACAACACAGGTAACACACATATGATTTCAGAGAGACTGTGGCAGCACACACAAAGCCTGAACAGGGAAAAGCCGGATGAGGCTCTAGTTCTGGGAGAGAAACTAGGCACAAGACTTTACCTCCAATGCTTCAAAAAAAAATTAGTTTTTTCCAGAGTTTCTCACTGGATATACACACCAATCTTAAGGCAACATCCCATGTTCAGCATTGAATGGCCAATACAAAACAAAATGAACGGTAATTTTGGAGTTTTTCGTTTGTTGTTTGTTTTGTCATTTCTTTTCATTTGTTTCTCTTTTTTAAATTTTTTTTCCAGGATTTTCTTTCTTTTTTTCCCCTTACAGATCTGTGCTATGTAGTATTCTGTCAACTTGACAGAAGCTAGAGTTATTTGAAAAGAGGGAACTTCAGTTGAGAAAATGCTTCCATAAGATATAAGGCACTCTCTCAATTAGTGATCAATGAAGGAAGGCACAGCCCATTTTGGGTGGTGCCATACCTGAGATGGTTGTTTTCTGTTCTATAAGAAAGCAGGCCCAGCAAGCTATAGGGAGAAAGCTAGTAAGAAGCATCCCCTGTGGTCTCTGTATCAGGGCTTTCTTCCAGTTCCCTGCCCAGTTTGAGTTGCTATCCTGACCTCTAGTGATGAAGAATATTAATATGGAAATATAAGCTAAATAAATCTTTTTCTCCCCAACTTTCTTTCAAAGGTAATAGCATTTTGTAGCACAAATAAGATAATTTTTTAATATATTCTGGTTTCCAGTTTTATCTCTTGAGTTGTTTCTGTGTCGGGTAGGGAAGATGTCTGTGGTTTTCCTTTGGCTCTTCTCTTTCTGTCTGTCTCTGTAGCCTTATTTTGCTTTTTTGTTTGTTTGTTTGTTTTTCTTTTATTTTTACTACTACTTCAACTTCCTCTTCTTCTTCCTATTATTATTATCATTATTATTATTATCATTATTATTTAAATGCATATTAATAGTATAATTAGATAATGAAAGAATATAGATTAGGGCAGGTGGAGAATTGGAGAGTTTCTGGTAAACAATATATCGCATTGAAAAAGAATCTATTTTCATTAAAATCAAGTAACAATGTTTAAAACTATCCCAGAATAAGAAACTGGCAATACTAGTTATATTATTTTCATTAAATAATATTAATAAGCTGATGAATCAGATTTTGTTCAGGCTCATAATAGACTGTAGAAAGTAGTTGGTAATTGGAAGAAATAACAAATATAAAATAGAAGTATTTATTATAAAGAGGCATAAAAATTTAGCCTGAGGATTTTGTGGAACTCATGACAGTGGAAGTGAGTGATTGCCTCATTTTTGGCCTTCCCTTGTTGCCCTTTTTCTTCTACTGGTATGTCTCATCCACCCTTGATATGAGGGTTGTGCCTAGTCTTATTGCATCTTGTCATACAGTGTTCAGTTGGTATCCCTGGGAGGCCAGCTACTGTCTGAAGGGAAATTCAGAGTAGTGGATCTGGGAGAGAGGTCAAGTGGTATAGGGTAGGGACTAGGAGGAATGCAGGGGGGAAAGGAAGGCAGCAGTCAGGATGTATTGTATGAGAAAAGAACACATTTTATAAAATAAAAATAAGTTTAAAAGAATACCATTTGAATGAGTAAGAATTTTTATATTGCTAAATAAAAGTTTCCATAAAATAAACTGACAAAGATTTTGCAAAAGAAAACAAAAATGAGTGCAAAACCAGAAAAGTGTAAGTCTTTGAAAATTCCATACAAACTGGAAATAAAACACAAGGATGGTTCATGTATGATGATTAACTTTTAGAATATATGGAGCACAACTTTCTAATGACAGAGAATGTGATAAATGCAATTAAAACTAAAATTGATGATTTCATACTCAAAGGTGGATTAAAGCTCTTTCTTGGTGTTCATTAGCTAAAGTTTGGATGCTTTTACACTTTTATTCAAATATATATAATCAATAGTTTTTATTCATAAATGCATCATAGCAGAAAAGAAAAATACACTGTGGATTTACAAGTAACTAAGAGAAATATGGGAAGTGTTGGAGGGGGAAAGATAAAGTGAGGATGAAAAAAATCAAAATTATCATCTACAATCAATGGTGTTGCAACTGGAAAAGAACGTAATTCTACTAATAACTGGCCAAATTTGTCATCAGGGCAGGTTTCAAGCAGAGAACACAGTGATTTTAGGTCCTACAAAAGAGTTAGACACTCAGATAATTCTAAATAAAATGAATATAAAAATCCTACTAGTGACAGAACATGATTGTTATCCTGACACCTCATCCAGTGATTCTGATTATGTTAATTACCTATAAAGACAGGGATTCAGGAGACCAGTTTCATCAATTAATGATAAATAATATTATTAACACCTGACAAACTCCAGAAAATTACTATATTCACTTATAATGTAGAGGACAACCATAGAAGAGTACACCAATTAAGGATTTAGATTTGTCTTCAAAAGAAACCCTGAGTGTCGAATATAGATAAGTAAATCTACGGACCCATAATCTATGGTTTTTGATTTTTGATTTGTCTTAATGAAAGATACCTTGAAAACAAATATGCTGACATTTATATCTCTTATTCCACTTTGTTTGGCTTTGTGTAAAAAATCACACATCTCTGCTTAATAGCTCCCCTATAATTACTGTAGAAAATACCCATCACGGTTGAATCTGGCATGGTTATCCTTCTCCCATTCTAAGACATGGCTAGCTTTTTCCTTTTCACTCTTTTCACAGATGTGAAGAAAGTTCCATATTTTATTCCTCATGATTTTTTCTTAAATTTACTTTTATTCCATCAGAATTTAGGAACTGAATGTAGGAACATTTGATCCCTCTTACCATTTTAATTTATTTTCTTAATACTTATATCAATAGGATGCAATACTGATTCACTTTTCCCAAAACAACTCCCAAGGCATTTTACATTAGGGAAAGGATTGAGAATACAAACCAGAATTGTTTTACTGAGATCGTGTCTCAAGTCCATGAGGTTTTCAAACCATACCATCTACTATTTGTACCAAGCTGATCCATCACTTAAACCTTCATTATGCTACCAACACAGGTAATAAGGATGTTGGGGGCTATTAGTAAAAGATACATATCTCTTTATAATAATAGCTACTAATGGAAGATGATATTTCCCCTTCTCATATACACTTAAAAGAATATATATATTGAGTGAGGAAAGACAGAGGTAGGAAAGGAGTTAGATATAAAGTATACCCCCACATAAACACCACCTGTAGTTTTCTTAGTATACATGTCTCCTGATGGTTAGAATGCTCTTTTGTGTTTAAACAACTTTGATGATACAGAAATGTTGTTTCTCTTGGATCATAAACTAAAGTGTCAGAACACTTTCTCATATTATATTTTAATAAAGGGTTTACATTCCAAGAATGTCCCTAGCTTCCTTTCAATATTACTGACATTGAAGTTTTGATCATGCATATGTGTGGTTCTCTAGAAGATTATGAGGAGAAATATGATAGATGGAAGGTCTAATCCACTTTGATTTGTATGGGAAAAAGTTACCCTTACCATGTAAATGTGTCCCCACCTGTAGGTGTTCATAGAAACATCTTTAAATATATACAACACATAATTTCTCTGCTGTTACCACCTTTCAGAACTTGTGGCACAGGTAAATGAATCTCTGATTAAACTACCTAGATCTTTCAACTGAATTTGTTATATTGTGAGGATAAGACCTAGTACCAGAATGGTGTGCCCACACAAGGTTCTACACAAGGTCACGCCTGGCATCAATACTCATGCAGTGGCTGTTCTCTGTTTTGTTTTGTTTTATTTTGTTTTTGTTTTTTGTTTGTTTGTTTGTTTTAGCTTCATCTGCTCATGCATTGCTTCCCCAATTCCTCCCTCAGTATAGGCCTGAGTCAAAGCCTGTGCAGCTGCAGCTGCTGGACTGCACCTCCAAGCATCCTGGAATGGTAGTTGGAGTTCTTATAAGATTCAGACTTTGACAACAAAGAACTGTCTGAATTTGACCAAAGTTGGATGGTATTGAAGAAGTCAAAAAAATCATTAAAAAAAAAATCCCCAAATCAAAGTGAATCAAAAGACTGTTCAGACTTCCCTGTTCTTCTCTATGCTTCCCAGCTTGATGGTGCCACCAATGTACTTGAGAAGTATCTGTATTTATCACTCTGCTGTTACTATTTTAAAAACTCTTTCATTACATAAATGGTCAATGGTATTTGTTCCCAAATCATGATCACTAATATTTGCCTCTAGAATAGATTCTTATTCTCTGTATTGTGACATCTATGAGTTGCAATGATACTATCAATTTATAGTTAATATTTAAAATTTTAGAATGCCAAAGATATGTGTGTGTTTGTGTGTGGTGAGTGTGGTGTGTGTGTGTGTGTGTGTGTGTGTGTGTGTGTGTGTGTATGTTTCATTCTTTCATAAGACTACCATTATATAAACTATTTATAAAGGTTCCAAGCAAATTAAATCAGACACTTTTGTGATATCCCTGGTTTGATATTACACAATTTTACGTAGTTGACTTTGTAGTTTTCTCACTATTATTTAATATAGGAATTTTGTGAATTATTATATACAACATCTCACTTTATACCATTCCAAAAAAAAAAAAAAAAGATTCTGTTTCATCACTGGTATTTTCTAAACTGAATTTCTTTTAGATTTTCACTTTATATTCAGCATTTTTATGAAATATAACGCCAATATTTTATTATACCATGGAGATATTTGTGTTTTTATGCTAAAACTTTGGAAAAATGCCCTATTAACTTTCTTATTTAAGGGGACCGGAAAAATATTGGCTCATATTTTAATCCGTTTGTAATCTATGACAAAACTCAAAAGCAGTTTGGAATATGTGGAAATGATGGTGCTAATCAGGTTAGCATTTACTGTGACCATGTACTAAAGCCACAAATGGAAATTACAGAAATCTTTATAAATATTAATGCCTAAAAGATAGCCAGAAAAATAAGTATGATATTTACCTAAATATTATGCTATAGATCAGTGTTTCTCAAAAAATTCCTTATACTGTGACACTTTAATACACTTCTTCATGCTGTGGTAATCCTGAAACATAAAACTATTTCTTTCTTCATAACTAATTTTGGTACTTTTATGAAGTTTAATATAAATATCTGATATATGCAGTATATCTAATATGTGAACTCTCTGAGAGGGTAATTCAACGCAAAATTTGACCATCAGGTTGAAAACCACTGCTCTAGAGAGCAGCATTAATAGAAATAGTGCTAGTATAATTAACAATTATAATTGAAATTCAATGTTGGTAAAGACATTAAAACATGGAATACTATTTAAGGAGGGAGTATAATTGCAAGAAGAAAAACAATCATATGGCAAGTATAAAATTTAAAAATGTGTTTGGCTGAGTGCTAATGGTGTGACATGCCTGAAAGGTCTTGCCAGAAGATGATCACCTGTATAAGCTAGAATATTCAGGACCAGTGGCACCTCATTTAGAAACTCAACCACACAGTATCTTTGCATAGACTTGGGCATTAAACACATACGCAATTTTAGATGTCAAATCAACAGAAAGAGAAAAAGATAAATAGAATTCAAGGTGTTATGTTTCAAGTTACATATAGCTTAAGAATGTAAGAAAAGAGATGAGTTTGTAGAATTAGGCTAATAAAATTCAATATGCTAATAAAATTTCAGTAGCGCATAAGAAAATGCTAAAACAAATACCAAGAGCAGGAAATTAAAAAAGGACACATGATACGTAATATAAGTTGGTATGGAGATTAAATTGATAGCTTCTAATGAATATCAAAATATGTTTATAGCACACTAAGAAGGCTGAATCAGAAATGCTGTTCTGAGGTCTAGGCTAATATCAGCAGGGAATGTAATGAGTTCCAGGTTGGTTTGGGCTACAGGGTGTGAAACTATCACAACTAACCAAGAAGGAGAAAGAGGAAAAGGAGGACGAGGAGGAGCTTAAGGAGGGAGGAGGAGGAAGAAGAAAATGAAAGAAGAAAAGACAAATTTAATTACGTGGCTATGTTTAAAAATAGACCCTAGTATTGTTAAAAGTATTTTGACAACAAAATTTGTAAGTTAAACCAATATGTTATATAAAGAAAATAAGAATAGAAATACATCAATATTTACATAAGATCTTTTGGAGTTTTCACAAATCAAGGAAGAAGTGGGTCTTCAAAATGTTGAAAAAAGATGAGATGAAATATTATGTTAGTCTACAACTTACTCTTGTAGCACTAAAATCCTGGTCTCATGAAGCATACCAGAACCAATTTCATGAAAATTCTGACTTCAAAATCACATCAAAACAAAGATGGACAAGCATTACTTGGGCCAAGACGCACAGTAATATGGTTAGTTAAACTGAGCATAAAGTTCTTGTAACATGACATAATGAAATAATTTATGAGCCAGAACATACTGGCTGTGTATATACTAGAGATTTCTGAACTCAAGACTACTACAATTCCCATGGCATCATAAATTTCATTATCTACTAACTAAATAGATATTAGCATACTACTGAATAATACTAACGTTAAATACCAAAACCCAGATAAAATTTACTAGAATTTTCTCAATTTAAAGGTAAGTTATTCTTTTAAAAATCAAGAGTATGTTAGAAAACATGTTACCTCTTGTGGCTGAAAATGCAGACTGGCTATGAATACTGAGGTAGCAACAGAATGGTCACAGGATTTATGACCTCATAATGAAGAATCCAGTCAAGATGGCTACATGTTTCTGCTGCCTTAGTGAGGATATACCAGGCTGGGAAAACTTCAAAAATGAGTGTGTGATAAAAGAAAAATGTTAGAAAACTAATAAAAATTTTTGTGAAGAAGTGGAACCATTGCAGGTCCTTTCAGAGCCTCCAAGACTATATAGTGAACATTATCTAACTATAGGCACAGAAGCTTTGGCTTAATGATACAATATTCTCACATAGCATGCTAGGTTTACTCTTATTCGAACAAAATGTTAGTTGACGATAATTATATAAACACCTATTGATATATCATTGTTTTATGAAAAGTCTTTGAAGAACTTTTAGGAAAATACAATTCGTACAAGGGATTTTTTGAGTTGGAAAGATCAGTTTGCCCTCTGATTAACACACACCTTGTTGCAAATTAGTGAACATTTTTAAAGATCTAGGGACACACTCAGCAACATGGGTATTACAAATCTTGCCAAAAACACAGATATTAAATAGTACCATGCTTGTGTCACTCTGCCAGAAATCATGATTTTTTTTCTTAACATCCCTACATTCATGTAAAAGTTTGCCTCGTGCTTTCTGACACCTTTATAATGAAGAAGTAGTTTTGAATTGTGTCACAGTTTTTGTAGCAAAACTTCGTACTAGAATCTAAGTTCTAAGTAGGGAACACTGACTCCTTTAACATTGAGCTCTCAATAAAGGGGCATGGTTTCTCATTTTCAAAGCTCTTCCATGCTCCAGAATTTATCTGTGTCTAAGATACTGATGATCTTAAAAAAAGTTTTGTTTTAATATAGTGTTCATATAGTTCTGAATGTTCCCTAAAATATGGAGGACTTAATTATGTAAAATTGACTATAGTTCCTAAAATAATTTATAGGTTCAATGCTTTTCTAATAAAAAATTCTCTGAAATTCTTCGTAAACATCAAAAATAAAAAAATTAATGTTATGAAAACTTAAAACCCTGACAGCAATAACACCATACCTGATTTTAAATTATTACTACAGAAATATCACCATCATGCTACTGCAGAAAGAGAGACTTGTAGATTAAAATGCCACACAATTAAAATTACTTAGTTTTAACAAGGACTACAAAAATATCATTTGGAAAAAAGACAGCATCTTCAAAAAATTATATTGGAGAAACATGGATTTCAATGAAACTGTATCCTGTCTCTCATTGTGCACAAAATTCAACTTCATATAGATGATGGACTTCAACCTTAGACTTAATATAATGAAAGTTTTGCAAAAAATTCATCAAGTGTGTGTCAAATTATAATCATATGAATATGAATATGACTTCTGTAGCACGAAAAAGACCAAGAATCAACAAGTAGTATCTCATAGAAGTAAAAATCTTCTGAATTGCAAACGAAATGATGAAGTGAATAAATATGTAGGCAAAAAATGAGAAAAAAATGTACCAGGTATACATGCATCAAAGTACTGTAATCAAGAACACACAAAGGAAAAAAAAAGCTCAACATCAAACAAAAACAAACCTAGTTATAAATTGTAAGGTGAAGAACAAAAGGAAATTTCATAAAGAAAAACAGCACACAGATTGGACACACCTTAAAAATTGTTCAACAAACTTAGCCACCAGAAAAATGAAACAAACAAATAAACAAACAAACAATCTCTTAAGTTTCCACCTTATCCCAATGAAAATGGCCAACAGGAAGGATAGCAGGCTACCAAGAAGTGACTTGATACCCTATGAGCATATACATGGTGAGAAAGTCCCCCTCAGTCACAGTCATAGGGTAAGGGAGTAAGGGGAAAATGGGAGGGAGGGAGGAATGGGAGGATACAAGGGAGGAGATAACCATTGAGATGTACTACAAATAAATTAATAAAATAAAATTAAAAAATAAAAAATAAAGCATCTGATGTTGTAATGAGTTTATCTTCATGTTGAATAGTTTTATTATGAAAAATATTTACACAACAAATAAAATTGACAAGAAATTTGGCATGGTATGATGACATGAAAACTTTTATATACTTTGGGTAGAAGTATTATTTAGTGCTGCCACTATTGAAATCAGCCTTGAGGGCTTTAACCAAATAGAACTGACACTGCCATAAAACCCAGCTATATCATACCAGGACATATAGCCAATAGACTTTATATCTACTATAGATAAATGTGTATATCCATTATCATTGCTGATATAGTCACAATATCTTGGAAAGGAAAACAATATATATGTTCATTAAAAGATTAATCAGTAAGAAAAATGGTACATATAAACAGTGGAATACTACTCAGATCTGAAAAAATGAAATAATTTAATTGAAACTTAAAAAAAATATGTGTGATGTATTTCAGGCCCAAAAGACAAATGGATCTCTCTTATATGTGGATCCTAGTTTCAAGTATTTGTTTTGAGTGTTTAACTTGGAGTACAAGTAGAAACGAGGAACTAGTAGTTGGCCCATTTGAGTAGGGGACCTATTATAGGAGGGAGTATATTAAGTTTGTGTTCAATAGGTACTCCATATATCTGTAGATATAAGATGATACTTCTTCCTACACATTAAAACTGTAGCTCAAAAGTTTATCCATCTCTCCCAACTCTCCAGCCCATACAGAGGAGATAGTTTTGTCTGTCTTTGACCAATTCCTTTCTTTGCACTAGACCCCTGAATACTAAGCTTTCTTCAAGAACATTCTGGACAGCTGGGGCCTGATCCACATGAAGGAGGCAATTCCAGCAGTGCAGCCTCATCACCCTCCCAAGTGAGTCTAGCCTTCCTTCTAGGACCCAGCCAGGCTATACCATGGAGTCATATCTAATCTATGAAAAATCATCTAAACATACTTGGAATTTAACAGTTTTGCTTTTCGATCTTTAGAGTAACTTACAAAAATAATGAAAATGCCTGCAATGCTGCCACATGCCAGGTACATTTTACACAGAAACTTTTGACATAATATCTACCTTTATCCTGTAGATAGATGTAGAAATGAAATATCATGAAGCTTTGTAAGGAAGTACTGGGAAACAAGGCAGTAAGAAATATTCTTCTATGGCTTTTGCTTTGGTTCCTAAATCTAGATCCCTGTTTTGAGTTCTTTCCTTGACTTCTTTCATTGAATCTCTGAGATTTGTAAGATAAAACAGATTCCTTCCTTTCCAAGTTGTTTTTAGTCATGATGTTTTGTCACAGTGATACAAAGCCAAACTAAGACAATACCTATGCATTTACAACTCACTATATGTCAGGCTTGTTTTGCACTTTTAAGTAAGGAGGGAGCAGTGAGCCTACATGACAAGATTCTACCTCTAAGACCTAAGGCATAGATTCCAATAAAAATAGAACAAATAAACAATAAAGGTGGAAATGACTGTATTAAACAAAAGAGTTTTATTATATCATAATCAGGAAAGGTGTCTCTGGAAAGTTGACTTCAGGGATGAATACCTGAAGAATAATAAGGAAGTAGTTTTTCAAACCTTGGGGGATGAGATTTTCAAATACAAGAAAGAGTGAGTGCCAAATTGCTGGTGTATGGAAGAGGATGATATATTCTTTTTTTTTTTTTTTTTTTTTTTTTTTTTTTTTTTTTTTTTTTTTTTTTTTTTTTATTTATTTATTTATTTTTTTATTAATTTATTCTTGTTACATCTCAATGTTTATCCCATCCCTTGTATCCTCCCATTCCTCCCCCCCCATTTTCCCATTATTCCCCTCCCCTATGACTGTTCCTGAGGGGGATTACGTCCCCCTATATATTCTCATAGGGTATCAAGTCTCTTCTTGGCTACTTGCTGTCCTTCCTCTGAGTGCCACCAGGTCTCCCCCTCCAGGGGACATGGTCAAATGTGAGGCACCAGAGTATGTGAGAAAGTCGTATCACACTCTCCACTCAACTGTGGAGAATATTCTGACCATTGGCTAGATCTGGGAAGGGGTTTAAAGTTTACCTCCTGTATTGTCCTTGGCTGGTGCCTTAGTTTGAGCGGGACCCCTGGGCCCAAATCTGCCTATCATATTGTTCTACTTGTAGATTTCTAGGACCCTCTGGATCCTTTTATTTTGCTGTTCTCCCATGCGTCTCACGAAAGCCTTCACTTACCAGGAAACTGGGACAGAGGGGAAGGCATCCTATTAGGACTCTAAATGAGAGGATGATATATTCAAGAAACTAAATGAAGACAACATGGGAAAGTATCACAAGAAATGTAAGAGAAAGGTTGAAATGAAGGCATTCTGTGATTCTATATTACCTCTACTTGTTGTGAAAAGAGTTTCTGCGTTATGTTTCTGGTATATTTTGGTATTTTGTCAACTTGAAACAAGCTATAATTATCCTGGAAGAGAGAACCTTAAACTCCCTCCATCAGATTGACTTGTGTATATTTTTAATTAATGATTGATGTGGGAGGTCCTATCCTACTGTGACTTAAGCCCTCACTATGGAAGTGATCCTACATTGTATAAGAAAGAAAACTGGACAAGCCATGGGGAGTAAACCAGTAAGCAACATTCTACTATGATTTCTACATCAGTGTCTACATGCAGATTCCTGCCTTGAGTTCTAACCCTGACTTTCCTTCATGGTAGAATATAAACTGTAAGTGGAGCTAAATGATTTTCTTTTCTAAATTGTTTTTGCTCATGGTTTCTTCACCGCAGCAATAGAAATTAAGGAGGGCATCCAAGTTCAGTAGGAAAACATGAGAGACTTTGAAGTGGAGTGACCTCTCATACATTATGCTTTTTGCAAGAAAAAGCTGGATTCCCTGAAAAAAAGCTGCAGAGGAATGAGAACAGAAGCCAAAAGAGCACATAAAGACTATATATAAAACATAAGATGATAACTAAAGCAAGGCTGGTGGTATGTGCAAGAGAAGGGGACATGTGAAAATTATTTGGAGGTAGAGTGACAGCATATGTAGATCAGAAGAGAAGATTTGGTATGAATGCATTGATGTGAAGGCTTCCCAAGATGTGATCATAAGAACAACTTGACTTCTGAGCTATGGGATTGTCTGACTAAATCTCAAGCTCCATGCAAACAGAAAGCCAGCCAGTGTTCTTGAAGAAATCTAAATGCCTTCCTATTATTGAATAGGAGGAAGTGGTCAGAGAAATGTGGCAATCAAACCAATCTAAGTTCCCTGCTAAAAATTCAGTCCCCAGTGGAGTCCATTATAATGGCTTAGCTGATTTCTATCTATCCCCTTCCTTCAGTAGGATGATAGATATCACTGCCTGCAATTCTCTAAATGATTGTGGCCTTGATGGATGATACTGAGTCAATCATTTGGGCTGGATGACAAGTTCAAATGGGAGTAACTGGCTATGAAGTACAAGATACCAGGTAAAGAAGAAGGGAAGCTGTATGTTCCTAAAAAAATGTTATAAGAAGTGATTTCATGGTGACTTTGAGGACTCCACTTATTCCTCTTTTATCTGAGCTGAGTTTTCAAGATAAGGACAATGTTTGTGAAGAATCCATTGGGCATGATAGCTTTATAAAGCTATATATTCTCAGGCAAACCCAGCATGATGTTAGAATGATTAAGGGTATTAGAAAGGTGAAACACAGGTGGTAAAGATGTAGTTGGATAAGAGAACATATTGTTTTTACAGACGACTTTGGTTCATTTCCCAATACCCAAACGTGTCCCCGACCCACGGGTTCAGTTATTCGTGGAGTGGCGACCTGTGAATAAAGAATTAGGCGGGAGAGAGAGACACGAGCCCAGGAAAAACTTTGCTTATCGAGGGCCGTTTATTGTACGGGGGTATCCAAATTTATAGTAAGCTTCTGAAAGGGCGGGGGTAGGAAGGAATGCAGTGGGAAAGTACAGAATCTTCTGGGGTAAGAACCCCGGGGTAATGTGTGGGAGGGGGAGGAAATGGGTAGCTTTTCTCAGAAGTCACGGTACGCTGAATGTTCCTTTTCTCAGGGACGGGCAGAATGTCTGTGGTTTGTCAGAAGTCACGGTACGCTGAATGTTCCTTTTCTCAGGGCCAGGCAGAATGTTTGATAAGTTCTTTCAACAGTAGGCTTGAGGCCAGCTGGAGTCCAGCTCAGCCAGGGGTCTCTTGGCTCCCAACAAAAACGGTAGGCACAATTCCCTGCAACTAAAATTCTGAAGGGTATAGAGCACTATTTTGACCTGCATAGCTTGATATATACATATGGTACACACACACACACACACACACACACACACACACACACACACATATGTATATTAATATGTATGTATTTTAAAAGATGAAATTTTTTCTACAAAAGATTTTCTTACTTGACACTTTTCTCTTCTCATTCTCTCCCTTTGTTTCTTACTTCCATTTCAAATGAAGCCGGTAATATTACACATTCTAGATAACTGCTCTTTTTACCACTTACACAAAATTCCTGGTCTTAAAAATTCCTTTCTGATGATGATGTGAGGAAAATTTATAGAAACCATTTTTCTTCCTTCCTTTCTTCCTTCCCTCCCACCTGCCATCCATCTCACCCCTCTTTCTTCTCTTCCTTCCTTCTTATTCTTTATTTTGCTAAGGAAGACTTCTCTCCATTTTGGTGTATACTTCATTTTATTTTGCTTCTTAGTTTATATGCTAACACAATAGAACGATTTCCCAAGAAAGTTATAAGTAAGCTATTTCTTTTTTTTATTAATTCATTCATATTACATGTCAATAGTTATCCCACCCCTTGTATCCTCCCATTCATCCCTCCATCTGCTTTCACCCTACTCCCCTCCCTTATGACTGTGCCACAGTTTCTTTTAATTTATTTATTTCTTATTTTTATTTTTTTATTATTGATTTATTCTTGTATTTATTTAATCAATGTGATACTATTTGGTATAAAGCCATTGTAGTTCCCCATTGAGTCATATTGCTACAATTATTGAAGCTAATTTGACCAAATATATCTATGTTTTCTTTTCTATTTATTTATTTATATTAATTTATTCTTTTTTGGTTATAAAACTCTTTTTTTATTTTATTTTTTTATTAATTTATTCATATTACATCTCGATTGTTAGCCCTTCCCCTGTTTCCTCCCATTCATCCCTCCTTCCCAATTCTCCCCTTCTGCCCTCCCCTATGTCTGTGATTGAGAGAGACCTCCTCCCCCTATATATGCTCTCAGAATATCAAGTCTCTTCTTGGTAACTAGCTATCCTTCCTCTGAGTGCCATCAGATCTCCTCATCCAGGGGACATGGTCAGAAAGAGGCACCAGAGTTCGTGTGAGAGTCAGATCTTACTCTCCACTCAACGGTGGAGAATATCCTGTTTGTCAGCTAGGTCTCAGTAGGGCTTCGAAGTTTACTGCCTATATTCTCCTTGGCTGGTGCCTTAGTTTGAGGAGGACCCCAGGATCCAGATCTGCCTGTCATAAAGTTCTTCTTGTAGGTTTCCAGGACCCCGTGGGTTCCACTATTTTCTCTTTCTTCCATGCTACTCTTGCCTAAAGTCTCAATCAAATATCCTCTCCTCTGACTCACTTTCTTGGTAAGTAAAGATTTTTATGGTACGTATCCCTTGGACTAGTGTTTTGATATAAGTGAGTATATGCCGTTTGTCTCTTTTTGCTTCTGGGTGAACTCACTCATTATGATAATTTCAATAACAATCCATTTGTCCACAAATTTCCGGAATTCCTCGTTTTTAATCGCTGAGTAGTATTCCATTGTGTAATTATACCACAGTTTCTTAGTCCATTCTTCTACTGAGGGGCACGTAGGCTGTTTCCATGTTCTGGCTATTATGTATAAAGCAGCTATGAACATGGTTGAGCATATGTCCCTGTTGTGTGGTAGGGCATTTTCTGGGTATATTCCAAGGAGTGGGATGGCTGGGTCTTGAGGAAGCCCTATTCCCATTTTTCTGAGAAAGCGCCAGATAGCTTTCCAAAGTAGTTGTACTAGTTTGCATTCCCACCAGCAATGAAGGAGTGTTCCTCTCTCTCCACATCTTCGCCAACATGTGGTGTCATTTGAGTTTTTGATCTTAGCCATTCTGATGGGTGTAAGATGGAATCTCAGTGTCGTTTTGATTTGCAATTCTCTGATGACTAACGAGGACGAGCATTTCTTTAAGTGTTTCTTGGCCATATGATATTCCTCTGTTGAGAATTCTCTGTTAAGTTCCAAGCCCCATTTCACAATTGGGTTGTTTGGTTTGGTGGTGTTTAATTTCTTGAGTTCTTTATATATATTGGATATTAAACCTTTGTCAGATGAAGGGTTGGTGAAAATCTTTTCCCAGTCTTTAGGCTGTCGTTTTGTTCTCTTGACAGTGTCTCCTGCCTTACAGAAGCTTCTCAGCCTCATGAGGTCCCATTTATTAATTGTTGACATTAAGGCCTGGGCTGTTGGTGTACTGTTCAGTAAGTTGTCTCCTGTGCTAATATGTTCCAGGCTCTTCCCCACTTTTTCCTCTAACTGAATTAATGTCTCTGGTTTTAAGTTGAGGTCTTTAATCCACTTCGACTTGAGTTTTGTGCATGGTGACAAATAAGGGTCTAATTGCATTTTTCTACATGTAGACATCCAGTTAGACCAGCACCATTTGTTGAAGATGCTATCCTTTTTCCATTGAATAGATTTGGCTTCTTTCTCAAAAATCAAGTGAGCAAATGTGTGTGGATTCATCTCTGGGTCTTTGATTCAATTCCATTGATCCATCAGTTTATTGCTTTGCCAGTACCATGCTGTTTTAATTACTGTTGCTCTGTAGTACAGCTTGAGAACAGGTATGGAGATTCCTCCAGGGGATCTTTTGTTATATAGGATTGTTTTTGCTATTCTGGGTTTTTTTATTTATCCATATGAATTTGAGAATTGATCTTTCAATATCTTCAAAGTATTTTGTAGGTATTTTGATAGGGATTGCGTTGAATCTTTAAATTGCTTTTGGTAAGATGGCCATTTTTACGCTGTTGATTCTCCCGATCCACGAACAAGGTAAATCCCTCCATCTTCTCATGTCATCTTCAATCTCTTTCTTTAGAGGTTTGAAGTTTTTTTCGAATAAGTCTTTCACTTCCTTGGTTAGAGTTACTCCTAGATATCTTATATTGTTTGTGGCTATCGTGAAGGGAGGAGTTTTCCTAATTTCTTCCTCTGCCTGTTTGTCATTTGTATACAGAAAAGCTACTGACTTTTTTGAGTTTATTTTGTATCCTGCCAATTTGCTGAAGGTGTTTATCAGCTGTAGGAGTTCTCTGGTGGAATTTTTTGGGTCACTTATATACAGTATCATATCATCTGCAAATAAGGATAATTTGACTTCTTCCTTTCCCATTTGGATCCCCTTGATCTCCTTTTGCTGTCTTATTGCTCTGACTAGAACTTTAAGAACTATATTGAAGAGATAAGGGGACAGGGGGCAGCCTTGTCTGGTTCCCGATTTTAGAGGTATTTCCTTGACTATCTCTCCATTTAATTTAATGTTGGCTGTTGGTTTGCTGTATATGGCCTTCATTATGTTTAGATAAGTGCCTTGTATTCCCGATCTCTCCAGAACTTTGTATATAAATGGGTGTTGGATTTTATCAAATGCTTTTTCTGCATCTAAAGAGATGATCATGTGGTTTTTCTCTTTCAGTTTGTTTATATGGTGGATTACATTGATGGATTTCCGTATGTTAAACCATCCCTGCATACCTGGAATGAATCCTACCTGGTCATAGTGAATGATGTCTTTGATATGCTCTGTATTCGCTTTGCTAGAATTTTGTTGAGTATTTTTCCATCAATGTTCATAAGAGAAATTGGTCTGAAATTCTCTGTTTTTGTTGGATCTTTGAGAGGTTTAGGTATCAATGTGACTGTGGCCTCATAAAAAGAATTTGGTAATATTCCGTCCATTTCTATCTTTTGGAATAGCTTGAATAGTATCGGTATTAGCTCCCCTTTGAAGGTCTGGTAGAATTCTGCACTGAAACCATCTGGCCCTGGGTTTTTTTTTTTTTTTTTGGTTGGGAGACTATCAATGGTTGCTTCTATTTCTATAGGTAAAATAGGGTTATTTAATTTGTTTATCTGGACTTGGTTCAATTTCAGCAAATGGAATCGGTCAAGAAATTTTTCCTTTTCCGTTAAAATTTCAAATTTTGTGGCATAAATGCCTTTAAAGTAAGTTCTTACGATTTTTTGTATTTCTTCGGTGTCTGTTGTTATGTCTCCCTTTTCATTTCTGATTTTGTCAATTTGGATAGTGTTTCTCTGTCTTTTAGTCAGATTGACTAACGGTTTGTCTATCTTGTTAATTTTCTCAAAGAACCAGCTCTTGGTTTTGTTGATTCTTTGGATTGTTCTCTTTCTTTCTAATTTATTGATTTCAGCCTGAGTTTGATTATTTCTAGGCGTCTACTCCTCTTGGGTGTTTCTGCTTCTTTTTTTTCTAGAGCTTCCAGATGTGTTGCTTGGTTGTTTATATGGGATGATTCCTTTTTCTTTTTGAAGGCGCTTAGTGCTATGAATTTTCCTCTTAGCACTGCTTTCAATGTGTCCCACAAATTTGGGTATGTTGTTCCATCATTTTCATTGAATTTCAGGAAGTCTTTTATTTCTTCCCTTATTTCTTCCATGACCCCTGTGTCATTAAGTAGAAAGTTGTTTAGGTTCCACGTGTTAGTATGCTTTTTGTTATTTCTGTTGCTGTTGAAGTCCAGTCTTAGACCATGGTGATCTGATAAGATACAAGGTATTATTTCAATCTTTTTGTATCTATTGAGGTTTGCTTCATGACCAACTATGTGATCAATTTTAGAGAACGTTCCATGGGGTGCTGAGAAAAAGGTATAATCCTTTGCATTTGGGTGGAAAGTTCTGTAGATATCTGTTAGATCCATTTGTTTCATGACATTGGTTAATGAGGTTATTGCCGGGCTTATTTTTTTGATTCAAAGACCTATCCTTGAGTGAAAGAGGGGTGTTGAAGTCTCCCACTATTAATGTGTGGGTATCAATGAGTGGGGCAAGCTTTGTTAATAACTCTTTTACAAATGTGGGAGCCCTTGTATTAGGAGCATAGATGTTCAAAATCATGATGTTTTATTGATTGACTTTACCTTTGACGAGTATGAAGTGACCATCCTCATCTCGTTTGATTAATTTTGGTTGAAAGTCTATTTTATTAGATATTAGAATGGCTACCCCAGCTTGCTTCTTGTGACCATTTGATTGGAATATTTTTCCCAAACTTTTATTCTGAGGCAATGTCTGTCCTTGTGGTTGAGGTGTGTTTCTTGAATGTAGAAGAATGTTGGGTCATGTTTATGCATCCACTCCGTTAGTCTGTGTCTTTTTATTGGAGAATTGAGACCATTGACGTTGAGAGATATTAATGACCAGTGATTGGTAAGTCCCTTCATTTTTGGTATTTGTAACAGTTGAGATTTTGTGAGGTTGTGATTTTGCAATGGTATAGTTACCTATTTCCTATGTAGTTTTGGTTGTAGTTTGACCAGTTGGGGTGGAGTTTTCCTTCTAATAGCTTCTGTAAAGCCGGATTTGTGGCTAGGTACTGTTTGAATTTGTTTTTGTCATGAAATAACTTGTCTTCTCCATCAATGGTTATTGATAATTTTGCTGGATATAGTAGTCTTGCCTGGTATCTGTGTTCTCTTAGGGTTTGCAGAACCTCTGTGCAGGCCCTTCTGGCTTTCATGGTCTCTGCTGAGAAGTCAGGAGTGATTCTGATAGGTTTGCCTTCGGATGTTACTCGGCCTTTTTCTCTTGCCGCTTTCAATATTTTTTCCTTGTTCTGTATATTTTGTGTTGTTATTATTATGTGGCAGGAAGATTTTCTTTTCAGGTCTAATTCTATTTGGTGTTCTGTAGGCCTCTTGTATGCTCGTATACATCTCTTTCTTCAAATTGGGAAAATTTTCCTCCATTATTTGATTAAAGATGTGTTCTGGGCTGTGGATTCGGCTGTCCAGTCTCTCCTGTATCCCTATTATTCGCAAGTTTCATCTTTTCATGTGGTCTTTTAGCTCTTGAATGGTCTGTGTTAGGAACTTTTCAGATTTAGCATTTCCCTGAATGGTTGTTTCCAGTTCTGCGATTGTATCTTCAAGTCCCGATATTCGTTCTTCCATTTATTGCACTCTTTAGATAAGGCCACCTCTGAGATGCTTGCTTTCTTCTTTGCAGACTCTTGATCATATTTTTCTTCTGTGTGTTCCTGCATCATAGCTTCCATTTTTATCTTCATGTCTTGGACTGTTTTAATGATTTCCATCATCTGGTTATATATATTTTTCTGAAAGTCTTCAAGTGCCTCTTTATATGACTCTTTTAAATCTTCAGCCCTCTTCTTTGCCTCCTCCTGCATTTGTTTACAGAATTTATTTGTTTCTTCCATTATCATCTTCTTTACTAAGGACTTGAGGTCATTTTCTTGCCTATCCATTGCTGTTTGGTTCTCTAGGTTGTTTTCATTGGGAATGTTGGGATCCGGAGATGCCAAACTGTTTTGGTTTTTGATAGCGTTCTTACGCTGTCCTCTAGTCATTTTGATGGCTCTGATGTTGGAAGGTATTTTGTAGTGACCTTCGCGGATTGAGAGTATTTAATTGATGACTGATTATAGGTCAGGTGCTCTTGCCTGTGTGGATCAGGGAGCATTTTTGTGGAACAGGTAGGTGATCCAGTTTCATTCCTGGTGATTTTCCTCTGCCCACTGGGCTCCAGGCTGAGCCAGCCAAAGTAGATATCTCTTTGGACTTTACTGCTATAATTCAGAGCAGCAGTCTTGGGACCTAGAATAAGGTCCACAGACAAACCTTCTGGTTGAGTAGGTTGATCCCAGCTGCCCGTCCTTCCTGTGGATTTGTAGTCAAGACCCCAGGTAGATGAGATCTTCTGGGGGTGTAGCTGTCTTTTAGCTCTGCCTCTATACCCTGTAGCAGTGTCCAACCTCTCCCAGTACTATAAGCCTAGAGGGACCAATGTCGCTCTTGGTCAGCAATTAGGCACTGCAAGCAAGACTCTCTTTTTGTCTCCCGATAAAGTGAAAGTGCCTGCCTTGCTTGGGCCAGGATCTCCACTGGACTCTCTCATTTGGGGAGCATGAGCACAGTGCCAGGGCCTTGCAGTTGGGCAGTTAGTAAGACTGGCTCTGCAGAGCTCTGGTGGCCGCTCGCAGAACCAAATCTTTCCGCCAGGGTATGTTGGTCCCCTCACACTCTGGGTCAGCAATTAGATGCTGCAAACACGACCCATCCATGTTTCGTCTCCCGATAATGTGAGAGTGCCTGCCTTGCTCAGGCCAGGATCTCCCGGTGGGCTCACTCGTTAGGAAGAAGGGAGCACAGGGCCAGCTCAGCTGGTCTCTTTCGTTCGGGGAGCAGGGAGCGCAGGGCTAGGGCCTTGTGGCTGGGCAGTTAGTAAGACTGGCGCTGCAGCATTCTGGCAGCGACTCGCGGAACCAAATCTTCCTGCTTGGGTATGCTGGTCCTTTCACACTCTAAGACAGCAATTAGAAGAGTGGATAAAGAAACTGTGGTACATATACACTATGGAATACTACTCAGCTATTAAAAACAAGGAATTCCCGAAATTTGTGAATAAATGGATTGAGCTAGAAATGATCATAATGAGTGAGTTAACCCAGAAGCAGAAAGAATCAAATGGTATATACTCACTTATATCTGCATACTAGCCCAAGGGTCATGTCCCACGAAAGCCTTCACTTACCAGGAAACTGGGACAGATGGGAGGGCATCCTGTTGGGACTCTAAATGAGAGATGCATGGGAGAATAGCAAAATAAAAGGATACAGAGGGTCCTAGAAACCTACAAGTAGAACAATATGATAGGCAGATTTGGGCCCAGGGGTCCCGCTCAAACTAAGGCACCAGCCAAGGAAAATACAGGAGGTAAACTTTAAACCCCTTCCCAGATCTAGCCAATGGTCAGAATATTCTCCACAGTTGAGTGGAGAGTGTGATATGAGTTTCTCACGTACTCTGGTGCCTTACATTTGACCATGTCCCCTGGAGGGGGAGACCTGGTGGCACTCAGGAAGGACAGCAGGTAGTCAAGAAGAGACTTGATAGCCTATGAGAATATACAGGGGGAAGTAATCCCCCTCAGGAACAGTCATAGGGGAGGGTAATAATGGGAAAATGGGGGGGAGGGAAGAATGGGAGGGTACAAGGGATGGGACAAACATTGAGATGTAACAAGAATAAATTAATAAAAAAATCAATAAAACTAAAAAAAAAAAAAAAAAAAAAAAAAAAAAGACAGCAATTAGACTCTGCACACACGACCCACCCACTTCTTGTCTCCCGATAATGTGAGAGTGCCTGCCTTGCTCGGGCCAGGATCTCCAGCTGGTCGCTCTCGTTCGGGGAGTGGGGAGCAGAGCGTAGGACCAGTGCCTTGCGGCTGGGTAGGAACAAAATGGTTGCAGAGCTCTGGCAGAAGCACGCAGAACCAGGTTTTCCCGCAGGCCTAATAAGTTCAGCTATAGCTCTAGGCAAGACCCACGTCTCCAAAAAGTCTGTGGAAGCAGTTCAAGCTGATTTCTCACTGCCGCTGTTTGCAGGCTGAGTCCGCTGTGATTGGTGTTGAGTTTGGCCCCTGATGGCCCGCGTGCTGTGGACCCACTATAACTGTCTCTGTTGGGTCCCGCCACCTGTGTTTTCAGTTGGCCTAGGGGGGTGACCTATGCAGTTTGGGGTGGTGTGGAAGGAGGAATCCTCGGGCAGATTCACCCTCTTCGCTGAGACTCCTCTGGATGGGGACTCTAGAAAAATCCCTCCCCAAACAGTGAGTCTGTGCTTTATATACAGGCTGCAGTTTGCATTTGGATTCCGTTTCAGAGTTTGGGGAGTGCGTTTAGCACCTCCGGGATGTTGCTTGACACAAGGGGTTAGGCCCCATGTTTGGTCTGCGGCATTTGGGGCCCCACTCACCTACAGTTCTAAGAGTCCAAAAATCTCTTGCTCCTCTTATGTCTCTGGTCTCCATGGAGTAGATCAAATACATGGCTTAATGGTCGGTGCCATCTTGGAATCCAATTTATTCTTGTTACATCTCAATGGTTATCGCATCCCTTGTATCCTCCCATTCTTTCCTCCCTCGCATTTTCCCATATTCCCCTCCCCTATCACTGTTTCTGAGGGGGATTTCCAGCCCCCTGTATCTGCTCATACGGTATGAAGTCTCTTATTGGTAACCTGCTGTCCTTCCTCTGAGTGCCACCAGGTCCCCCCCTCCAGGGGACATGGTCAAATGTGAGGCACCTGAGTATATGAGAAAGTCATATCCCACTCTCCACTCAACTGTGGAGAATGTTCTGACCATTGGCTAGATCTGGGTAGGGGTTTAAAGTTTATTGCCTGTATTATCTTTGGATGGTGCCTTAGTTTGAACGGGACCCCTGGGCCCAAATCTGCCTATCATACTGTTCTACTTGTAGGTTTCTAGGACATTCTGGATCTTTCTACTTTGCTATTTTCCCATGCTTCTCTCATCTAGAGTCCCAATAGGATGTCCTCACCTCTGTCCCCATTACCTGGTAAGTGAAGGCTTTCGTGGGACATGCCCCTTGGGCTAGTATGCAGATATAAGTGAGTATATACCATTTGAGTCTTTCTGCTTCTGAGTTAACTCACTCATTATGATCATTTCTACCTCAATCCATTTACCTGCAAATTTCAGGAATTCCTTGTTTTTAATAGCTGAGTAGTATTCCATAGTGTATATGTACCACAGTTTCGTTATCCATTCTTCTACTGAGAGACACTTAGGCTGTTTCCATGATCTGGCTATTATGAATAAGGCTGCTATGAACAAGGTGGAGACAATTTTCTTATTGTGTGCTGGAGCATCTTCTGGGTATATTCCAAGGAGTGGAATAGCTGGGTCTTGAGGAAGCCCTATTTCCAGTTTTCTGAAATAGCACCAGATAGATTTCCAAAGTGGCTGTACTAGTTTGCATTCCCACAAGCAATGCAGGAGTGTTCCTCTCTCCCCACATCCTCGACAGCATGTGGTGTCGCTTGAATTTTTGATCTTAGCAATTCTGATGGGTGTAAGATGGAATCTCAGAGTTGTTTTGATTTGCATTTCCCTGATGACTAAGGAGGTTGAGCATTTCTTTAAGTGTTTCTCAGCCATTTGATACTCCTCTGTTGAGAATTCTCTGTTTAGTTCCAAGCCCCATTTCTCAATTGGGTTATTCGGTTTGGTGGTGTTTAATTTCTTGAGTTCTTTATATAATTTTCATATTAGACCTTTGTCAGATGTAGGGTTGGTGAAGATCTTTTCCCAGTCTGTAGGCTGTCGCTTTGTTCTACTGACAGTGTCTCCTGCCTTACAGAAGCTTCTCAGCCTCATGAGGTCCCATTTATTAATGGTTGACATTAAGGCCTGGGCTGTTGGTGTTCTGTGCAGGAAGTTGTCTCCTGTGCCAATATGTTCCAGGCTCTTTCCCACTTTTCCTTCGAAGTGACTTAGTGTCTCTGGTTTTATGTTGAGGTCTCTAATCCACTTGGATTTGAGTTTTGTGCAAGGTGACAAATATGGGTCCTGTTGCATTTTTTTATACATAGACCTCCAGTTAGACCAGCACCATTTGTTGAAGATGCTATCTTTTTTCCATTGAATGGATTTGGATTCTTTGTCAAAAATGAAGTGACCATATGTGTGTGGATTCATATCTGGGTCTTCAATTCGATTCCACTGACCAATCAGCCAGTTGCTGTGCCAGTACCATGCTGTTTTAATTACTATTGCTTTATAGTACAGTTTAAGATCAGGTTGGAGATTCCTCCGGAGCATCTTTTATTGTACAAGATTATTTTAGCTATTCTGGGTTGTTTTGTTTTTCCATATGAAGCTCAGAATTGAACTTTCAATGTCTTTAAAAAATTGTGTAGGTATTTTGATAGGGATTGCATTGAATCTGTAGATTACTTTTGGTAGGATGGCCATTTTTACTATGTTAATTCTCCCGATCCATGAGCAAATAAGATCATTATATCTTCTCAGGTCATCTTCAATCTCTTTCTTCAGAGTTTTGAAATTTTTTTCAAACAAGTCCTTCACTTGCTTAGTTAGGGTAACTCCTAGATATTTTATATAGATTGTGGCTAATGTGAAGGGTATGGTTTTCCTAATTTCTTCCTCTGCAAGCTTGTCATTTATGTATAGGAAGGCTACAGACTGTTTTGAGTTAATTTTGTATCCAGCCAATTTGCTGAAGGTGTTTATCAGCTTTAGCAGTTCTCTGGTGAAATTTTGAGGGTCACTTATGTACACTATCATATCATCTGCAAATAGGGATAATTTGACTTCCTCCTTTCCCATTTGGATAGCCTTGATCTCCTTTTGTTGTCTTATTGCTCTGGCTAGAACTTCGAGTACTATATTGAAGAGATATGGAAAGAGTGGGCAGCCTTGCCTTGTTCCCGATTTTAGAGGAATTTCCTTGAGTATCTCACCATTTACTTTGATTGTGGCTATTGGCTTGCTGTATATAGCCTTTATTATGTTGAGGAAAGTGCCTTGTATCCCCGATCTCTCTAAAACTTTAAACATGAATGGGTGTTGAATTTTATCAAATGCTTTCTCTGCATCCAAGGAGATGATCATGCGGTTTTTTATTTTCAGTTTGTTTATATGGTGGATTACATTGATGGATTTCCGTATTTTAAATCATCCCCGCATGACTGGAATGAAGCCTACTTCGTCATTATGAATGATATCTTTGATGTGTTCCTGTATTCGTTTTGCAAGTATTTTATTTAGTATTTTTGCGTCGATGGTCATAAGAGAAATTGGTCTGAAATTCTCTTTCTTTGTTGAGTCTTTGTGAGGTTTAGGTATCAATGAGACTGTGGCCTCATAGAATGAATTTGGTAATATTCCATCCATTTCTATCTTTTGGAGTAGCTTGAAGAGTATTGGTATTAGCTCGCCCTTGAAGGGCTGGTCGAATTCTGCACTGAAACCATATGGCCCTAGGCTTTTTTTTGTTGGGAGATCATCGTTGATTGCTTCTATTTCTGTAGGGGAAATGGGACTATTTAGCTTGTTTATCTGTTCTTCATTCAACTTTGGCAAGTGAAATTGATCAAGAAAATCGTCCATTTCCCTTAGATTTTCAAATTTGGTGGCGTATATGCCTTCAAAGTAGGATCTTATGATTCTTTGAATTTCTTCAGTGTCTGTTGTTATGTCTCCCTTTTCATTTCTGATTTTGTTGATTTCAATACTGTCTCTCTGCCTTTTAGTTAGTTAGGCTAATGGTCTGTCTATCTTGTTGATTTTCTCAAAGAACCAGCTTTTGGTTTTGTTGATTCTTTGGACTGTTTTCTTAGTTTCTAATTTGTTAATTTCATCCCTGATTTTGATTATTTCCAGGCGTCTACTCCTCTTGGGTGTTTCTGCTTCTTTTTTTTCTAGGGCTTCCAGTTGTGTCGTTAAGATGCTTATGTGCGATGTTTCCAATTTCTTTTTAAAGGCACTTAGTGCTATGAATTTTCCTCTTAGCACTGCTTTCGATGTATCCCACAAATTTGGGTATGTTGTTTCTTCATTTTCATTGAATTTCAGAAACTCCTTGATTTCTTTCTTTATTTCTTCCCTGACCCAGGTGTCATTTAGCAGAGAGTTGTTTAGTTTCCACGTACGTGTAAGCTTTTTGTTATTTCTGTTGTTGTTGAATTGCAGCCTAAGAGCATGGTGATCTGATAGGATACAAGGTATTATTTAAATCCTCTTGTATCTATTGAGGCTTGCTTTGTGACCTACAATGTGATCAATTTTGGAGAAGGTTCCATGGGGTGCAGAGAAGAAGGTATATTCTTTCTTGTTTGGTTGAAAGGTTCTATAGATATCTGTTAGATCCATTTGACCCATGGCATTGGTTAATGATGTTATTTCTCGCCTTAGTTTCTGTTTCAATGACCTATCCTTCAGTGAGAGTGGGTGTTGAAGTTTTCCACTATTATTGTGTGGGGATTGATGTGTGGTTTAAGCTTCATTAGCAGATCTTTTACAAATGTGGGTGCCCTTGTATTGGGAGCATAGATGTTCAGAATTGTGTTGTCATCTTGTTGACTTTACCTTTGATGAGTATGAAGTGTCCTTCCTCATCCCTTTTGATTAATTTTGGTTGAAAATCTATTTTGTTCGATACTAAAACGGCTATGCCTGCTTGCTTCTTGTGACCATTTGCTTGGAATATTTTTTTCCAACCGTTTCCCCTTAGGTAATGCTTATCATTATGGGTGAGATGTGTTTCTTGAATGCAGAAGAATGTTGGATCTTTTTTATGCTCCCATTCAGTTAGTCTGTGTCATTTTTTTTTTTTTTGAGAATTGAGACCATTGATGATGAGAGATATTAATTACCAGTGACTGTTAAGAGTCTTAATTTTGATGTTGTTTCCAGTCGAGCGTTTGTGTAGTTGTGTTTTTGCCATGGGATAGTTATCTATTTCCTGAGTAGTTTTGGTTGTAGCTTGACCCTTTGGGATGGAGTTTTCCTTCTAGTCCCTTCTGTAAAGCTGGATTTGTGGATAGGTACTGTTTGAATTTGTTTTTGTCATGGAATATTTTATTTTCTCCATCAATGGTTATTGATACTTTTGCTGGGTAAAGTAGTCTGGCCTGGCATCTGTGGTCTCTTAGGGTTTGGAGGATCTCTGTCCAGGCCCTTCTGGCTTTTATGGTCTCTGCTGAGAAGTCAGGTGTAATTCTGATAGGTTTGCCATTAAGTGGTAATTGGCCCTTTTGCCTTGCAGCTTTTACTATTTTTTCTTTGTTCTGTAGGTTTTGTGTTTTGATTATTATGTGACGGGCAGTTTTTCTTTTCTGTTCAATTCTAGTTGGTGTTCTGTAGGCCTCTTGTATGTTTATAGGCATCTCTTTCTTTAGATTGGGGAAATTTTCTTCTATGATTTTATTGAGAATATTTTCTGTGCCTTGGAGACTGGTATCTTCTCTTTCTTCAATGCCTATTATCCTCAGATTTCTTCTTTTCATGGTGTCCTTATTTTCTTGGATGTTTTGTGTCAGGAGTTTTACAGATTTTGCATTTTCCTTAATGGTTGCTTCAAGATCTGTGATTGTATCTTCTAGACCTGAGATTCGTTCTTCCATCTCTTGGATTCTGTTAGAAAAGCTCACCTCTGTGTTGCTTGCCTTGTTCTCTGAGGTCTCACGTTCTCGTTTTTCTTCTGTCTGTGTGTTTATCATTGAATCCATTTTCCACTTCAGATCTTGAACTGATTTTTTGATTTCTTTCATCTGGTTGTTTGCATTTTCCTGAAATTTTTCAAGTTCCACTCTATGTGCTTCTTTTATGTCTCTCACCTGTTTGGCTGTGTCCTCCTGCATTTGATTACGAATTTTATTTGTTTCATCCATTAATATCCTCATTACTAAGGATTTGAGGTCATTTTCTTGTATTTCCGTTGTATTTGAGTTCTCTGGTTGTTTTCTTTGGGATATCTGGAAACTGGAGACGCCATGTTGTTTTGGGGGGTTTTGCATATGCTTTTACGCTGTCCTTTAGACATCTCGGTGTCTTTGTTTTTGTTGAGTAGCTTCCAGAGTTGGATGGAGGGGGTCTGATGGTAGATTCACTTATTTTTTCACGATTTCCATAGGCTGGAAGCTCTGATACTTCACTGGTGTGGTGTGGATGGTTCATCACAGTCAGTGATCCTCAGCTTCCCTGTGCTGCGGGTCCTACAATCGTTCTGGGTCTCTGAGTGAGCGTTGGGGTAGGCCAAGGTATCCACAGCCTTCTGTGTCCCCTGCCAAGTCCAGCCGAGAACACTGGGCCTGAACCATGGGCTGAACTCAGCTAGATTCTCATGGCCTGAACCATCTGCCGAGCTCAGCTAGGGATTCTGGGTCCCAAATGAACACAGGGTCCAGCCAGAATTTTGGGGCTGGGACTGTGCACCAAGATCAGCTAGGAGATTTTGTCCCAAAGTGCGTTCTGTGGTCAGTTATTGACTCAGGGCCCAAACTGTCCACCAAGCTCCGCCGGGAATTCTGGATTCAAACTGCATACTGTGTCCAACCAGAGCCTTCGAGCTGGGACTGTGCCTAAAGCTCAGCTAGAATCACTGGGCCCAATCTGTCTGCCAGGCACAGTTAGGGTCTCAGGCCCCAAACTGCACGCCGAGCTCCACCCAAGTCTCTGGGGCGGAATTGTGCACCAAGATCAGCCAGGGACTCTGGACTCACACTGCATGCTGAATTCAGCCCGAGACTCCGAGTCTATACTGTGTGTATAGTCCAGCCAGAGTCTTGGAGCCGCCAAGCTTTTGCGCACAGCTCAACTAGAGTCTCTGGGCCCAATCTGCCTGGCAAGGCCAGCTAGGGCCTCTGGGGTGAATCTACATGCTGACCTCAGCCTGCATCAGTGCCCCAGAACTGCCCTCCTCGAGCAGAACTGCTTACTGAGCCGAGCCAGCTCCTCCAGTGGAACCGTGCGCTCTACCCAGCCTGCGCCACAGCAGGAGAACTGTGGCTGCACTAAGCTAGTGCCTCTGGCGGAGCTGAGCGCTTCGCCCAGCCTGTGTCACAGCAGGAGAACTGTGGCTATGCTGACCAAGCGCCGCTGGTGGAACTGAGAGCTCTGCCCAGCCTGCGTCACAGCAGGGGAGCTGCCGCTTAGCTGAGCTGGTCCCTGGGTGGAACTGAGCACTTGGCTCAGCCTGTGTCATAGCAGGGGAGCTGTGGCTGTGCTAAGCTAGTGCCTTGGGCAGAATTACTTGCTGAGCTGAGCCAGTGTCTCCGCGGCATTGCGCACTGAGCTGAGCCCGGGACTCTGGGGCAGAACTGTCTGCTAAGTCCAGTCTGTGTCCCAAGGCACCATGCGACCCAAATCCTGCCCAGAGTCCCCTATCCCGCAGCAACTCCCACCAGCCACCACACCAATCGCTTCCACTGGGCTTCCACCTGGGCTGTTGGTGTTCCATTCAAGAAGTTGTTTCCTGTGCCAGTGTGTTCCAGGCTCTTCCTCACCTTTTCTTCTAATTGATTTAATGTCTCTTGTTTTATGTTGAAGTCTTTAATCCGCTTTGATTTGAGTTTTGTGCATGGTGACAAACATGGGTCTAATTGCATTTTTCTACATGTAGACATCCAGTTGGACCAGCACCATTTGTTGAAGATGCTATCCTTTTTCCTTTGAATAGATTTGGCTTCTTTGTCAAAAATCAAGTGACTATATGTGTGTGGAGTCATATCTGGGTCTTTGGTTCAATTCCATTGATCCACTGGCCTATTGCTATACCAGTACCATGCTGTTTTAATTACTGTTGCTCTATAGTACAGCTTGAGATCGGGTATGGAGATTCCTCCTGAGGATCTTTTATTGTATAAGACTGCTTTAGTTATTCTGTTTTTTGTCTTTTCATATGAAGTTGAGAATTGATCTTTCAAAGTCTTTAAAAATTGTGTAGGTATTTTGATAGAGATTGCATTGAATCTGTTAATTGCTTTTGGTAATATAGCCATTTTTACTATGTTAATTCTCCTGATACACGAACAAGGGAGATACTTTCATCTTCTCAAGTCGTCTTCAGTCTCTTTCTTCAGAGACTTAAAGCTTTTTTTTTTCAAACAAGTCTTTCATTTGCTTGCTTAGAGTAATTCCTAGATATTTTGTATTGCTTGTGGCTAATGTGAAGGATGTAGATTTCCTAATTTCTTCCTCCGTATTATTGTCGTTTGGATATAGAAAGGCAGCTGATTTTTTTGAGTTAATTTGGTATACAGCCAATTTGCTGAAAGTGTTTTTCAGCTGAAGGAGTTCTGTGGTGGAATTTTGGGGGTAAGTTATGTGCAGAATCATATCATCTGCAAATAGGGATAATTTGACCTCCCTTTTTCCAATTTGGATTCCCTTGATATCCTTTTGTTGTCTTATTGCTCTGGCTAGAACTTCAAGAAATATATTGAAGAGGTATGGAGATAGTGTGCAGCCTTGTCTGGTCCCTGATTTTAGAGGAATTTCCTTGAATATCTCTCCATTTATTTTGATATTGGCTATTGGCTCTCTGTATACAGCTTTTACTATATTTAGGTATGTGCCTTGTATCCCAGATCTCTCCAAAACTTTAAACATGATGGGTATTGGATTTTGTGAATGGTTTTTCTTCATCTAAGAAGATGATCATGTGTTTTTTCTTTTAGTTTTTTTATATTGTGTGTTATATTGATGTATTTCAGTATGTTAAACCATCCCTGCATGCCTGGAATGAAGCCTATCTGGTCATGATGAATGATATCTTTGATATGTTCTTGTATTCATTTTGCAATTATTTTATTAATTATCTTTGCATCTATGTTCATAAGAGAAATTTGTCTGGAGTTCTCCTTTTTTTGTTGGGTCTTTGTGAGGTTTAGGTATCAATGTGGCTTTGGATTCATAGAAAGAATTTGATAATGTTCCATCCATTTCTATCTTTTGGAGTAGCTTGAAGAGTATTGATATTTTCTCCTCTTTGAAGTTCTGATAGAATTCTGCCCTGAAACCATCTGATCCTGGTCTTTTTTTTTTTTGGTTGGGAGATTATCAATGATTGTTTCTATTTCTATAGGAGAAATAGGACTATTTAATGTGTTTATCTGGTCTTGATTCAATTTTGGCAAGTGGTAAAATTGTCCATTTCCCATAGATTTTCAAATTTTGTGGCATATATGACTTTAAAGTTGGACCTTGAAGGAGAGAAATCTCTTCTTTATGATCCCCAGTGTGGGATCAGAATGGTCTCATGAGAAAAGAGGTGATGTTAGCTCACTAGAAGAGCAACCACCTCGTGCAGGAGCTTAATTGCTACCAGATGAAAAATATCCTATGAACAGACTGTGGGAGGAGATATATAAATGAGCCCAGAAATGGTGGCGGGGCAGATTGTAGACTTGATAGATTTGGCTGTTCATCGTTGTCCTTCAAGACGCTCCTAGAGAAAACCACTCAAGGGAAGACTTCAGAGCTCTGGTTCCTGCTGAGGCCCTGGGGTCTGGTTCCAGTGGAAGAAATCCTGCTGCTCCTGACTGGAGAATCATTCCTCAAAAATGATATCCTTAAGGTTCTGTTATTGTGTTCCTTAATCCTCATTTCCTACTGTTTTGGTTAATTGGATTGTAATTGATGTAGGCTCAGTCACTAAGTTGTTAATAATATTTTGGTTAAGAAAATTGAGTCTGCAGGTGGTGCCCAACGTGCTTTGGAAACATCATGGGTAATTTAACTTCTAATGTTGTGGAGGAAGATAATGGTTTTCAAGAGACAGTAATGCTTTTTCAGGGTGTCGGCAAAATCACAGCTGCTGTTACAAAGTCCTTTCTTGCCTTATACCCAGATGAGCTTTTTTGTTTTTTCCTCGTCTTTTTATTGTATAAAATTTTAATAAGTTTTGGAAGAAAGATCGATAAGGTGCAAAACCAGGAAGAGTCAATAAGCTCTATTCTGTTGGAAAGAATTACTGAATTGACTGAACAAATGGGAAAAATGCAGAAAAAACTGGAAGGGCTAGAAAAGCAGATGGCACCTTTGGTAAAAAAAAAAGGGGGTGGAGAAGGTCAGAAACCAGAGGAAAAAGTAGGCAGACAGACCAAAAGGTCTTTGGAGGAAAATGTCCCAGTGGAGGACACCTCCAGAGTCGCCCAGACACCTTCAGCTTTTCCAGTCACTGTAAGACATGTGATAGTGCAAAATGGTGCTAAGGGTTATGACAAAATGGCCTGGTGTCCTGTAGACATGATGGATCTAAAATATTTTAAGGAATCGTTCATCAAATATGGTATGCATTCTGTCTTCATTAAACAAATGTTAAACAGCTGGGCCACTGAGAATAGTCTTGTTCCCCAAGATTGGAAAAATTTAGTTTCAGCAGTATTGGAAGCAGCACAACAGTTACAGTGGTTATCATGGTGGTGAACAGAGGTTGTAAGAATAGAACAAGAAAATAGGACACAGGGAATAAATATTAATAGAGATCAATTGCTTGGGGAAGGAAAATATACTAACTCAAAAGAACAAATTCAAGCTAAAGATAGAGTGATTGAACAATGTTGTAATGCAGCCTTGAGAGCTTGTGAGCTCGTAGAGGAACCTGGGAAAATAACTACTTCAGTTACTAAGGTATTCCAAGGACCTCTGTAACCTTTTACAGACTTTTACAGAGATTAGGATAGGGTATTGCCAGATTCTGAAACCAAACAGGCATTAAAATTTATTATGGCTTATGAGAACGTGAATATTGAATGTATGAGAGTACTTAGACTATTAAAGGAAAGAGGCGCTCCATTAGACGACTGGGTAAAAGAGACCATTAATATTAACTGTCAGGAATATAAAAATAATATAGTGGGACAAGCTTTAGCCAGAGAGCCCAGATATCATAATACTCGATGTTTTAAGTGTAGTAAAAGTGGTCATGTGCAAAGAAACTGTAGAGATAGAAAGCGCAATAACTGGGGAGAGTACATGAATTGAAAGAGAGAACAAGGAGGTTCTGGCAATAATGGTAATGAGGTACCAAGACTTCCAGGGTACTGTAGTCACAGTGGAAAAGGGAAACATTGGTCTCGGGATTGTCAGTCTAAGAGAAATGTGCAAGGCAATATCTTGCCGACAGTAAATGGCAGGAGGGGGCCATCGGCTTGGGTCCCCGTAAACAATGCCAGCTGAATTCCTTTGGCCAGTCTGGAAGTGACAAACCTGAAGGGAAATGGGAACTGAATATTACTGATCTAATGCATGCCACTGAAGCCAGTGCACCCTTGGATCTGGCTTCAAATATGTCTCTTACCCTATCTCCCCAGGCTGAATGTTACAAACTAAATACCCGTGTGTTTGGTCCCTTGCCTTCAGGCACAGTAGGAATGGTTCTGGGAAGAAGTGGGATGATTTCTCAGGGTTTTATTGTTCATGCCAGTATTATAGATGGAGAGTCTTAGGAGGAAATAAAAATCATGGCATGTGTAAAAAAGGAGATGAAAATCAATACCGAGGATAGAATTTTCCAACTCCTATTGTTTCCTTACATTAAGTGCAAAGCCGCTCCAGTGGAAAGGACTGGTGCATTCAGAAGCACTGGGACACCTGTGTTCTGGAAAACAGTAATTAATGATCAGAGACCTAAGTTAATTATACACCTGAATGGTGTTAAAATAGAAGGCTTGGTTGACAGTGGAGACGACATGTCAATCATTAGTCAGAAGTCTTGGCACCAAAATTGGCCACTTAATAAGGTTTATACAGAAATTGTAAGAATTGGTAAGATATATCATATAAAACAAAGTTTGCACTGGCTTGAGTGTGTGGGACCAGAAGGTCAGACTGGAAGGCTGAAACCCTATGTGGCTGACATTCCCATAAATTTATGGGGAAGAGATCTCTTACAACAATGGGGTACTCAGATTACTATCCCTGCAAATACAGAAATAAACAATGTTGAAACCATGGGTGAATTGGTTCGTGCTTCTGGGACAGATTAATGTAAATGATCAGGGGTGACCACAAACTAAGCCCACTGACCAAACTCAGAACTCATCAGATTTAGAGTGTCAAAATTTATAAGAGGGGAGACTGCTGAGATATCAACCGCCCTGCCCCTAAAATGGATTTCAAATAGACCTGTATGGTAGGAGCAATGGCCCTTAACAAAAGAAAAGTTGCAGGCACTTCACTGTTTAGTGAAAGAACAGCTGGAGGCTCAACACATAAAAGAATCTTCCAGTCCCTGGAATTCCCCTGTGTTTGTGGTAAGAAAGAAATCAGGTGAGTGGAGAATGATAATGGATTTGAGGGCCATAAATAAGGTGATTTAAACCATGGGTTTGCTTCAACCTGGAATTCCTTTGCCTTCCTTGTTACCTAGGTCTTAGCATATAATTACAATTGATTTAAAATATTTTTTTTAACCATAGCTCTACATTAGAAGGACAGGGAAATGTTTGCTTTTTCAGTACCTACTCTGAACAGTAGTGGTCCAATGAAAAAATATCATTGGAAAGTACTTCTACAGAGAATGTTGAATAGTCCAGCTTTATGCCAGTCTTTTGTACAACAACCTTTAGAAATAATTCATAGACAGTTTCCTCAATCTATCATATACCATTAAAGGGATGATATTCTGCTAGCAGATTCTGATCTTAGTGTTGTAGAAAAAATGTTTCAGGATGCACAAAAAAATTCTTCCAAGCTGGGGATTACAGATTGCTGTGGACAAAATACAAAAAGGAGATTCAATTATCTATTTAGGTTATAAAATATCTGAACAAAAAATTCAACCACAAAAGGTACAGATCCGTAGAGATCAATTGCAAACTCTTAATGACTTTCAAAAATTATTGGGAGATATTAACTGGTTAAGGCCTACAATCAGGTTAGCTACCTATGAGTTAAGTAACTTATTTCAAACATTACAAGGGGATTCATAATTAAACAGTCCAAGGTGTCTAACCGCTGAGGCAGAAAAGGAGTTAATTCTGGTGGAGCAAAAACTTCAAAAGGCTTATGTGGATAGAATTGATCCTGAACTTGGTTGCATTCTGGTTATTTTGCCTTCAAATCATTCTCCTACTGTGCTTCTTATGCAAAGGGAAGACAGAATCATAGAATGGATATTCCTGGCAAGTAAACAAAGCAAAAAATTGAAAACACACATAGAGAAAATTTCTGAACTGATTATAAAGGGAAGAATAAGGTTGCATTAACTGTCAGGGATGGACCTGGAGGAAATCATAGTGCCTCTTAACTGATTCTGAGATCATGTCATTATGGGTAATTAATGAAGATTGGCAAAAAGCTTGTAGTAACTATTTGGGAGACATTAACAATAGATACACCAAAAGCAAATGTATACAGTATATAAAAAGAACTAATTGGATCATTCCAAGTATTGTAAAGAGGTCACCAATTTCAGGGACACCCACCTTTTTCACTGATGCAAATAAATCAGGTATGGCTGATTATAAGTCTGATAAAATAACTAAGGTGATTGAAAGTCCATTTACATCAGTTCAAAAATCAGAACTATATGCCATCCTTACGGTACTGTTAGATTTTCCAGAATCTCTTAATATAATTACTGACTCTCTATATGCTGAAAGAGTTGTTTTGCATATAGAAACTGCTGAATTTATTCCGGATAATACAGAATTGACTACATTATTTATAGAACTGCAACAGGTCATCAGAAGCAGAAATTATCCCTTGTATATTACTCATATTCGGTCTCACACAGGTTTACCAGGTCCATTGGCACAAGGAAATGAAGAGATCGACAAAGTATTGATAGGTAATGTATTCGAAGCCTCAAAATTTCATGAAAACCATCCTGTTAATGGTAAGAGCTTGAAGAAAAAATTCTCTATCACTTGGCAACAAGCCAGAGAAATAACTAATAAGTGTCCTACATGTTCCTTATATAGTCAAATACCATTACCTGCTGGAATTAACCATAGAGATAACAAAAGGAATGAAATTTGGTAGATGGATGTGTTTCATTGTGCAGAATTTGGAAAAATGAGATATGTGCATCATACTATCGATACATATGTAGGTTTTCAATGGGCAACTGCCTTAAGTTCTGAAAGGGCTGACTGTGTGATTACTCATTTGCTGGAAGTAATGGCATTTAGGGGAATACCTTCACAAATTAAGACTGACAATGCTCCTGCATATGTGTCCCTTAAGACGAAAAGCTTCTTTATGTATTATAATATAAAACATATTACTGGTATACCTCATAACCCCACAGGACAAGCAGTTGTGTAAAGAGCTGACCGTACCTTCAAAGAAATGCTTATTAAACAAAAGGGAAGGGTAAAGACACCCAGGGACTGATTAAATAATGCTTTGTTGACTCTAAATTTTCTTAATGTTAATGATGAAGGGACGTCAGCTGCAGAGAGACATTGGTTGATAGAAAAAACTGAGGAGCTGGGACAACCAATATTCTCTAAGAATTGGTCTAGTATGAAATGGAAACCTGCAACAGTTTTATGACGTGGTCATGAGTATGTTTATGTTTCCACAGGAAGTGAAAAAATGTGGCTACCAATTAAGCTTATAAAGATTAGACCTGACTATACAGCAAGTGAATCTTAAGAGCTATCTGATTCTTACAGCTTGAAATTTTTTTATACAGCTGGGAGAACTAATGCCCTCTTCTGGCCTGTTGGTGTATATGTAGGTAGAGCTCTGTATTATTTACAAAAAGCGGGACAATGCTAAAGATGAAGCAGGCAGCCTGGGTGATTTAAACTAAAAAAAAAAAAAACATGCTTCTGGCACCTCAAGCAAGGTGCCTCAACTGATCTTTCCTAAAAAAATTATATATGTAATAACATACCTATACTAATGATTTCAAAAGTTTGCTTACTTTCAGAGAAAAAAACAGGACAATGATGAAGATTGAACTTCTGCCTCTGGTGTTACTGCTTCTTCCAGAAATTGCATGCATATTAACAATAAAATGGCTAGCCAAAAAGATCGATCCCAAAAAGACTGGACAAAAACAGATACAGGTAGCTTTTCCAGTGCTTGGACAATATATTATTTTTCTAAGGGTACCCAAAAATATGTTTTTCCCCCAAACAGCAAATAGTAATTTTGAGAGAATGACACCCCCATTCCCAATAGATGGGGTAGTGGTTTATGGTGGGTTACCAATGTTCATTTTTGCCTAAGGGGGTTAGTTATACTTAATAAAAGTTTCATTTTGGGATTTCTTTCTTCTATCTGTTTTTCTCTCTTATCTTTCTAACCCATCTAATATTAAGGAAAAGAGGAGAAAGAAGGGAAGATATAGTTTTATAGAATAAAGTAGATTATTGAATCTACTAGCCTCAAATAATTTGCATTGGTATTCAACTATTTCACATTGGTATTGTAGATTGATGGAAATTTACGATTGTTTTCCTTTTTCAACTTTTGCTCTATGTATTTTATATGATATGTTAATGGAACATAAATTGTATGTTGGTATAAACATAAGATCATTTTGTTTGACATTTATTTAATGTATTATACATGTATAACTTATTTGAAAAGGTGAAAAAATAGCTGTTATAACTTGTTCAGGATGGTTGGAAATAGAAATTGGTAGTTGGTCACTTATAAATCTTACTAGATACTAAATAACTTGATTATAGAATAAGCTTTATTTAGATTTTTGTGTATGTTTTCAAAGGAATAGATAGATGATAGATAGATAGATGGTCTTCAAACACTTCAGAGATCTACAGAAAATGGCATTTGATAATAAGGGCTTTTATGACAGAGAGACATTAATTCCTGGCAGTGCCTCCAGTCTAATTATATGGGCATCAAGAAATGATAGTGTCAGATAGCCACTGGACTGAGGAACTTTGCTTATCTCTACTGATGATGAGAGAATTATCGTTGGATATGATTAAGCTTGATACTGAGAAATTGACTGCCTAGCCTTGAAGGGACCAGGTGGGGTAGTTCTTTGGGATTCTTGCTTCAGAGCAGTCTTTGAGATGCTTTGAACTGGTTGGATGAAGGTGGAATGCACCTACCATGAAGAGAAATTTGTGACAGTCCAGAAACAGTCTGTCAAATGCCTTGGGTTGGCTGGCTGAAGATTGGATGCCCCAACAATGGAGAAGAAACTTGTCACTGTCCAGACAATCAGCTCTCTGTCATGTCAATACTTTTGGAAGTTGCTTGCCTGCACTTCTTTCATATTAGATAGTTTTTCCTTCTGAGGTCTCTGATGTGGTTGAAGACCATATAGCCACAGTTTTATTATAGGTATAGTTAAAAGAATCAGTAATATAAGACAGTGGAATAATTTCTTAAAAATTGTTAACTATAAATGGACTGGTCCTTATAAATGTTGACATAAAGGGTAATTCTTAGTTTGTTGTATATAGCTTATTTTATTAAATAGAAAGGGGGAGATGAAGGAGAGAACCTGTTCTTTAGGATCCCAAGTGTGGGATCAGAACTAACTAGTGAGAGAAGAGGTGATGTTAATTCAGTAGAAGAGCAACCACCTCGTGCAGGAGCTTAATTGCTACCAGATGAAAAAGATCCCGTGAACAAACTCTGGGAGGAGATATATAAATGAGCCCAGAACTGGCAGCAGGGCAGATTGGAGACTTGGGATAGATTTGGCTGTTCATCACTGCCCTTCAAGACCCTCCTAGAGAAAACTGCTAGAGGGAAGGCTGCAGAGCCCTGGCTCCTTCTAAGGCTCTGGGGTCTGGTTACCGCAGGTTCCAGTGGAAGAAATCCTGCACCTCCCGACTGGAAAATCGTTCCTTGGAAATGATATCCTTAAGGTTTTGTTATTGTGTTCACTAATCCTCATTTCCTACTGTTTTGGTTAATCGGGTAATAATTGACATAGGCTCAGTCACTAAGTGGTTAATAAAATATTTTGGTTAAGAAAATTGAGTCTACAGGATCTTACGATTCTTTATATTTCTTCAGTGTCTGTTCTTATGTCTCCATTTTCATTTCTGATTTTCTTGATTTGCATAGTGTCTCTCTGCCTTTTAGTTAGTTTGGCTAACGGTTTGTCTACCTGGTTGATTCCCCCCCCCCCAAAAAAAAAAAAACAGCTCCTGGTTTTGTTGATTCTTTGAGTTGTTCTCTTTGTTTCTAATTTACTGATTTTCAGCCCTGAATTTGATTATTTCCAGATGTCTACTCCCCTTGGATGTTTCTGCTTCTTTTTTTTTTCTAAGTCTTCCAGAGGAGTTGTTAAATTGCTTATGTGGGATGTTTCTAATTTCTTTTTAAAGGCACTTAGTGCTATGAATTTTCCTCTTAGCACTGCTTTCAATGTGTTCCACAAATTTGGGTATTTTGTTCCATCATTTTCATTGAATTTCAGGAAGTCCTTTATTTCTTCCCTGACCCAGGTGTCATTAAGTAGAAAGTTGTTTTGTTTCCTTGTGTGAGTAGGCTTTTTGTTATTTCTGTTGTTGTTGAATTCCAGCCTTTGTCCATGGTGATCTGATAAGATACAAGGTATTATTTCAATCTTTTTGTATCTGTTGAGGCTTGCTTTCTGGTGTACTATATTATTAATTCTGGAGAAGGTTCCATGGGGTGCTGAAAAGAAAGTATAGTCTTTCCTGTTTGTGTGGAAAGTTCTGTAATCATCTGTTATATCTATTTGATTCATGGGGTTGGTTAGTGATGTTGTTTCTCAGTTAAGTTTCTTTTTCAATGACCTCTCCTTCAGTGAAAGTGGGGTGTTGAATTCTCCACTATTAATGTGTTGAGATTGATAAGTGGTTTAAGCTTTGGTAATAATTCTTTTAGAAATGTGGGTGCCCTTGTATTTGGAGTATAGATGTTCAGAATTGTGATGTCATCTTGGCTGATTTTGCCCTTGATGAGTATGAAGTGTCCTTCCTCATCCCTTTTGATTAATATTGGTTGAAAGTCTATTTTATTAGATATTAGAATGGTTTTACCAGCTTGCTTCTTGTTACCATTAACTTGGAATAATTTTTCCAGCCTATTACCATGAGGTAATGTCTGTCCTTGTGGGTGAGATATGTTTCTTGAATGCAGAAGAATGTTGTGTCTTGTTTATGCATCCATTCAGTTAGTCTATGTCTTTTTATTGGAGAATTGAGACCATTGATGTTGAGAGATATTAATGACCAGTGACTGTTAAGTCTTTTCATTTTGATGTTTGTTATATTTGAGAGTTTGTGAGGTTGTGATTTTGTGATGGTGTAGTTATCAATTGCCTATGTAGTTTTGGTTGTAACTTATCCCTGCGTGGTATAGTTTTCCTTCTAGTAACTTCTGTAATGCTGGATTATGGATAGGTACTGTTTGAATTTTTTTCTGTCATGGAATATTTTGTTTTCTCCATCAGTGGTTATTGATAGTTTTGCTGGGTACAGTAGTGTAGCCTGGCATCTGTGGTCTCTTAGGTTTTGCAGGACCTCTGTCCAGGCCCTTCTGTGTTTCATGGTCTCATTTGAGAAGTCGGGTATAATTCTGATAGGTTTGCCATTGTATGTTACTTTGCCCTTTTCCCTTGCAGCTTTTAATAATTTTCTTTGTTCTGTATAGTTTGTGTTTTTATTATTATGTGGTGCAAAAATTTTATTTTCTGTTCTATTGTATTTCGTGTTTTATAGGCCTCTTGTATGTGCCTATGCATCTCCTTCAGATTGGGAAAATTGTCTTCTATGATTTTGTGGAAGATATTTTCTCAGCCATGGAGTCGGGTGTCTTCTCTTTCCTCAATGCCTATTAATCTCAGGTTTCTTCTTTTCATGGTGTCCTTGATTTTTTGGATGTTCTATGTCAGGAACTTTTTGGATTTAGCATTTTCTTTTATGGTTGTTTCGAGTTCTACAATTGTATCTTCAAGTCCCAAAATTTGTTCCTCCATTTCTTAAATTCTGCTTGAGAAGGCCAACTCTTTGTTGGTTGCTTTATTCTTTATCGCCTCTTGGTCACGTTTTTTTTTTTTTTTTTTTTTTTTTTTTTTTTTTTTTTTGGTTTTTCGAGACAGGGTTTCTCTGTGTGGCCTTGGCCATCCTGGACTCACTTTGTAGAGCAAGCTGGCCTCGAACTCACAGCATTCCACCTGCCTCTGCCTTCTGAGTGCTGGGATTAAAGGCGTGCACCACCATACTAGGCTGGTCACGTTTTTCTTATGTGTGTTCTTTTATTATAGATTCCATTTCCGTCATCAGATCTTGAAGTCTTTTATTGATTTCCTTCATCTGTCTCTTTGTATTTTCCTGAAAATTTCCAGTGCCTCTCTATATGACTCTTTTATGTTCTCTACCTGCTTGGTTGCATCCTCTTGCAGTTGTTAACAGATTTCATTCATCTCTTCCATTATCTTCTTCCTTACTAAGGACTTAAGGTCATTTTCTTGTATTTCAACTGTGTTTGGGTTCCCAGGGTTGTTTTCTTTGGGATAGCTGGGATCTGGAGGTGCTGAGTTGTTTTGGTTTTTGTTGCTTGCATTCTTACGCTGTCCTTTAGATATTTTGCTGTTTCTCTTAATGGGATGTGGCTTCTGGTGTCCTTCACTGGTTGTTGAGAGTGGATAATTGGTGAATTATTATAGGTTGCATGCTCTTGCCTATGAGGATTAGGGAGTTTTTCCCTGACACAGACAGGTGACTTAGTTTCCACTCCTGGAGACTTTGCTCTGCACCTTAGGCTCCAGGCTGGGTCATCAGAGATAGGCTTCTGACTGGTCTCTTTCACGTTAGTGTTGTGATACATACCAGTTGTTATGGGGTATCATATGAAGGCTGGCAAGCTGTAGCTGGGCAAGATGCTCCCAGTTGCCCACACTTCCCATGGGCCTGTAGTCCACATCTCGCCTGGATCAGACACACTGAGCTATGGGCGCCTGTTAGACCAGCGTATAAACACTTCAGGGTTGTCCAGCCTTTCCTGAGAGGGTGGAAGATCCTGCCAGGGCTGTGTGAAGTGTCCAAGGTGGGTTTTAACTGCTCAGATCTTCAGGCTCTGTCGTCTGTGCTCTGTTCCAATGTGGGCCCAGTTTGGCCCCCCGCAGGTTTCACGCTGCTCTCTCTGAGCTAGGTGGACCCAAGCAGCTCAGGACCCTGTGCTCTGTTCCTGTGTGGGCACAAACTCCAAGTAGCTTAAGACCAAATTCCCAACATTTCTTTTAGAGACTTGCAAGATGAATATCACTTCATAGATGAGAGGGCACTGGCTGCTTGCTTGTTTGTTTACCTTTTTGCAGTAGAAAATACTGTATCACATTAACAGCCATGTCTCTGGCAGAGAACTGAACTGCAGCTGGTCTAGAACTTGGATCAACCTGAATGCTTACAGGAGTTACAGAATAGGTCAAACATTCCTGTGTTTTGTTAAAAAAAAAAAAAGAGGGCTGTCCATGAAATTCAAGGTGTCAGAACTATTAGCCAGTAACTCACTGGCAGTGTCTGGGGAGCATCCAAAGTTTAAAGCTGAGAATCTTTTCACAATATAAGGGGGAGCTCCCCATGTTAAAGTATAGTAAGGGGCATTTCTGTTGATGCAGGTGAGAGTAGAGGGCTGGAGCTGGACATAGTCAGTAGGTGGAGAAAATCCAAACTAGATTTCTTGTAATAGTCAAGAAGTTCGGAAAAGTATATACCAGCTGAGCAGTTCAAAAGTGTTAAACTTCATCTACTTTGGTAGTAACAGTTTTTAATGGATTTTACTTCTTGTTTTGTTCTGGGGATTTATGAACAAAAGATTATAATACAGGTTTCTATCTTGTGTAAGCTCTATTTGAACTGAATAAAGTAGGGAGGAAACTTAATTGTTTTGTGGGATTTTTTGTTTCTTTTGAACATTGACAAATGAGAGCTGAGTACATAGGTCAGATGGTAGAGTGCTTGATTAACATGCACTGGGTCCCTTGTTCAACATAAACCAGACTCCTTGCAAGCCTGTTATCCTTTCACTTGGAAGGTGGAGACAAGGTCAGAAGTTCTTGTCATTCTTGGCCAAGTACTGAGTTCTAGCTGCCCTGGGACATATAAAACCCTTTCTCAAAAGAAACAATAATATATGGGTAAACTTATTGTTAAAAAGTTGTGATTTTGTTTGTCCTTGTGTGTACATTTCTTAGACTTTTTACAAACTACTTGTTTTCTAAGCTTCAGAATCACCTCTAAAGTTGCTGTAAAATGAATATATGTATTATCTTTAGTTATTTTTCCTGCTGTTGTTATTGTTTTTTTTTTAAGTTTTTGAGATAGGGTTTGATGTTATAACACAGTCTTTCCTGTGGTGTATGTAGCTTAGGCTCAAAACTCTCCTCAGTGATGAACTACCCAGTTCAACATTCCTTAGGTCTGGGAATCAAAGCATGAAAATTAGTTAGAAATGCAAACACTCAAACCTGTCTCTCACTTACTACATTAAATATTGATAATGTAGTGACTTAAGAATACTGTCTGGATGATTCAGGAATTATTTTCCCCTGGCACTTGGTATTGAACTTAACCTCAAACAAGTTAGGCAAGTATTGTTCCACTACTCTTTATCCTTATCTCAAGAAATCTAGATAATAGTTATGTCTGCAAAAGTTTGAAAAATATTGTGTAATTAAATTTCTAATTTTTAAATCATATATATATAAATTTAAAAGTGGTACATGTGTGTACTTATAAACAGATAACCAAACAAAAATTTTGTGAAAATACTGATTGCAATCTTTCTTTGGTTTTAGCTTTCAATTTTATTTTAACTTTAACACATAAGACTATATACATTTTACATCATAGTTTAATATTAAAACACAAAAAATAACATTGGTTCCTACAATGGACAATATAATTAGTATTGTGTCCCATCCAGTAGGACCAGTAATTACGGGGTCGCGAGGGGATGAGATGGGAAAGAAAGAAGAGAGACCAAGTAGCGTTCCTATCAAGGTCCATTTATTGAATCAAAAACAGAAGCTTACATGGGGTGGAGGCAGGAACTAAGCAGTAGGGGGGGGCACAAGAATGTCTCCAGATAATACCATCAGGGGAACATCCTGTGGTTTTCTCTCAGAACAATTTCTATCTTATCTTAGCTAACTATCTCTATCTCTCGGAAAGTCCTGATCTAACCTGCTAAACAACATCTGCAGAGGCTGAAAGGAGGAAGTTAGCATTGGAACGGGGCATCTTTCCATAGCCAGTAGACTCTTTTAGCCTTGAATGACCCCGGGCTGGCTCCTAACATCTCCCCCTTCTTTATTAAGTAGAAGCAGAGAGAGAGAGAGAGAGAGAGAGAGGGAGAGGGGAGAGTAGAGGCCTGACCCCCCTCGAGTTGGGCGTTGAATTCAGAGGTCAATGCGTGGCCATTTTTTCAGGTCACACATGTCCCCAACCTCCCAGACACGTTTGCAGAGGACAGGGAAAGGATAGTAACATCCTTTATGCACATCATCCTGTATGCAGTCCGGCATGCTCCTCAGGAACCTACCGAGGTGTCTGGCATGGTTCCCTGCAGTGCTTAGCCTCGCACCCTCTGAAGTGAACAATAGACTCAAGCCCTTAGGCCTCAGCTTGTTGTAGTTGAGGCCATTTTTAGCCGCATTATCAGGGATGTCATAGTCTTCCGCATCGGGTTCAAGTCATTCGAGCCTGTGGTAATGAACCTCAACAGGGGTGGGTCCCTTTATGGCAGAATCTGTCTGGCGTTTGACAAAGTCAGTAATCTTTCTGAAAGCCCACAGTCCAAAAGATATTAGTAGCAAGAAACCTATAAGAGGTCCCAGCAGTGAAGGGAGGAGGGTAGTCAGAAGAGGGGAAGCAGAAAACCAATTTTTATACCAGGATTCAGCTCTGTCTCGCTCATGCTTGTGATTTTCTAGACTTTCTCTGACCTTCCTCATGCTATCTTCTACGATCCTGGTTTTATCAGTATAGAAACAGCATTCTTCTTTGACTGCTGCAAATAATCCTCCCTGTTGTAAAAAACAGCAAATCTAAGCTTGTTTTGGAGAGCCACCTCCACGGGGTAGGAGAGGGACTCTTTTAAGGCAGCCATAGCAGTCTGTATTTCAGCAATATCTTGATCTATGGCTGCGCTAAGTTGATGGTAGTTTTGGTTGGAGAGCACCAGGGAGGAGATGCCTGTCCCAGCTCCTATGGTTCTGAGCCCTAGTAGGATGGCGATGGCTGCGGCCATAATAGGCTCATGCTTGACCCTGGACAGTGTACCCGGAGAAGCCCAGAAGTGGAGAAATTCATCTGTAGAATAAACTGTTAATTGGGGGAGTAGTTGAACAAGCACACAGTAATCATATTGGCGTAAGAAGGACTGTACCACAATAAACGGGGTTGGGCCAGTAGAGCATGCCAAATAGGTATCATTTGGGGCTACCAGGTAGGTGGAGCCACCACTGAGCTCAAGGGTCTGATTACACAAAGGGGAAATAGTGGAGGGTAAACGCATCCTGGGTTCCCGGATGCAGAGCCTCAGGCCTGAAACTTGGGCCAGGGTCATGCCTTGAGGGAGAACTCTCCATTGGTATTGTCGCATGGGGCCGGGGCTGACCCCTCCATCTGTTTCCCTGTGGTAGAGGAAAGGGATTACCTTGAATATTGGTTTTGGAACGGCAAAGGTTTGCCCAATGTTTTCCGCGATTACAGCGTGGGCAAACAGTTGCTGGTGCAGCGTTCGAGGTAGAAGAAGGCGCATTGTTGGGGAGACTGGTGGTGGTGGCCGAGACAGGGCATTGTCTAGCAAAATGACCGGGCTGCTTACAGCGGAAACAGGTCCTGGGGCCAGAATGGGCCACCTGGAGGGCGGCTCCTATTGCCAGATGTATACTTTGGGATACTTTATGGGCAAAGGGGTCAATATGAGCACAGAGTCTGATATAATCATTAATATCCTTACCCATCATATGGTTGCGCAAGGCAGTTTTACAGGCACCATTAGCATTTTCATAAGCAAGCTGTTTTAAAAGCTTATTTTCAGATTTGTCTGGCCCCAAGACTTTCTCTGCGGTCTCAAATAGACATGCAATGAAATCACTGTAAAGTCCATGGGGGCCCTGAACTACTTTGGGTAACGGGGTGGTAAGAGAACCCTTCCCTGGTAGAGCGCGCCGTGCCCCCAAGGCTGTATTTTTAACTTGGGCAAGAAGCCCGGGAGGCAATGCCGCTAGTTTTTTTTCTGAAAAATAGCGGCCCTGCCCCGTTAATTTATCAAAAGTCCAGGAAGAAGAAGTGGACTTTCTTTGATTATTTTTTGCCGTTTCTTGACAGCGGTCCATGAAATCAGCCTTCCAGAGTAAATATTGTCCACGCTGGAGGACCGATAGGCTAAGTTTGAGCCATTCTCCTGGGACAAGTTAGCCCTCGGGGGCAAGAGAATTGAGCAAAGAAAGAGTAAAAGGAGCAGTGGGCCCATAGTTTTTAACCACACTATGGAGTTCCTTTAGGATCTTGAATTTTAGGGCCTTAAAAGTTGGATTGGGATAAACATTGAGATGTAACAAGAATAAATTAATAAAAAAAATGCCAAAAAAAAGTTGGATTGGGGTCTGAAGGGGAGGGGTCAGAGCCCCCCTGTTCCTCATCACCTGAGCCATGACCATCAGTATCTTCTAAATCATCGGTCGTCTTCTCACTCTGTGGCGGAGAATCTTCAGGAGATGCCTCAGCGCCGGAAAACTCTTTGGAATTGGCTTAAACCCAGGTCATCACAGGAAACACTAGCATAGGTCATTTTTTAGAGGGGGCCCTGAGCACTGAATTGTAGCCCCTGTCATGCGGGCGGGTGGTAGAAGAGCTTGTCGGAGGGCATCTTGGAGGGATTGGACCTCCATAGAAAATTCAGAGTACTCTTTTTGAAGACTAAGAACCTCTTTAAGGTCTTGAATCTGAAGTTTTAAGTTGCGTTCAGCCAAATGTAAGGAGGATTTACCGGGAAGGTGAGGCTGAAGTGAGGGGGCAATAAAGGGAGGAGGCTGATAATGGGGTGGGCAGGAAAGGTGCAGCCAATCTGGGTTATGGTATTTGGCAGCCTCTTCCTCTAAGGTAGCTTCCTCAGAGGGGCTTAAGTCATCTGAAATGGGGACTGTCTTAACAACAGGATAAGCCTATGTTGCAGGGCCCTGGTCTGTGGGGGCATCATCCGCCAGAGGGAACTTGGACAGGGAAGGATATAAAGGCTTATTGGAGGTGGGAGGTTCATCCTCCATGTCTACTACAACAGAGGGACAAGGGGATTTTAGGGACTGTAACGACTTGGAGCTGTGTGACTCCAGGGGAGGCCAAGGAGGCGGAACGAGATAAGGGCCAAAAAAAGGCCTCAGCTGAAGCAACCGCGGAAGAAATGTCAGGGGCATCAGAAGATATAAGATCTTTAATTAAAGTCCAGTAATTAAAAGTTTGAAGAGGAATAGTCTCTGGACCATGTTGGGAAGAATAGGAGTCTAACCCTTGATGAACACGGTCCCAATGGTCAGGATTAATAGTAGGGCCATCAATGACAAACCAGGGACAGGCTTGGGAAACAAATAAGAAAAAACATACATGGTCTTTTTTCTTAACTCTAACTCCTCTTTCCCTGAGACATTTAAGGTGGCGAATAAATTGTACCTCCTTCAAGAGACTTTTACCCATCGTATTGACAGAGATGAACATTTTCCTAAGTGCGGAGAGGTCCTGTGAGCCGCAGGCCGGCACCGGAGACAAGACTTGACCGAAGTATCTTGAACTATTGCCCACGAAGGGTCTCTGTCATGGTAGAGGGCTCCTACCTCATGGCCCCATTTTGGGCGTCACTTGTCCCGTCCAGCAGGACCCGGAATTACGGGGTTGTGAGGGGAGCCATACCTGAGGGTTGAGATGGGATAGAAAGAAGAGAGACCAAGTAGCGTTCCTATCAAGGTCCATTTATTGAATCAAAAACAGAAGCTTATATGGGGTGGAGGCAGGAACTAAACAGTAGGGGGGGCATGAGAATGTCTCCAGATAATACCATCAGGGAAACATCCTGTGGTTTTTCTCGGAACAATTTCTATCTTATCTTAGCTAACTATCTCTCAGAAAGTCCTAAGCTAACCTGCTAAACAACATCTGCAGCGGCTGAAAGGAGGAAGTTAGCTTTGGAACGGGGCATCAGTATTTTTCCATAGCCAGTAGACTCTTTTAGCCTTGAATTACCCCTGGCTGGCTCCGAACAGCATTGTATTTCTTTTTCTTTTGTGTCACTTTTCTTCCTCTTTTAAGTGTTAGATTTCTGATATATACAGTGGTATAATGATACACAGTGGTATGACTGGCCCTTTGAACAGTGCTGATATGGATCACTAGTTGCAAACTCAAATGTTGAAAAAGGTTGAACAACTGAATGGGAGGGCTATGAAGACTGTGATACCATGAAGAGCTCAGAGACCTTGAAAGCGCAGATCAGGTAGTCAACCCTAAATAATCATCCTCAGGTAGGTATATAAAGTGCTACTGCTAGAATTCTGTTCATTACAGGACATACAATTTCAGAAGTAACTGTAAAACATCTTCAATTTTAAAACTTAAAGAAATTGGCACAGTGATATAGCTCAATGAGTAAAGGTGTTGGCTACTAAACCTGAGGTACTGAGTTCTAATTCCCAGGATATACATGGTGGAAGGAGTACTGTTCAACACATGCAAACATACACGCATGCACACACATACACACACACACACACACACACACACATACCACAAATTGGCTTTTAAAATGTATATTTTTATAAAATGTATAATTATCTAAGATGTGGGAAAGAAAAAGTAAGAGCTAATTGACTCAGTTTTTTCTCGATTTGATTGTGACAGGCCTGCTGTGTGACCTTGAATTGCTAACTTTTTTGACTCCTCTTATGTATTTTATATCCATATAAAATATAAGAATGAATATAAAATAAAAGAACACAAGAACATATAATATATTATATGTACATGTATAAAATATTTAACCAGATGTTATAATGCAAAAAATAGGTTTTTGGCTCAAAAATTAATATTTCAGCAATTCTGTGGTGTTCCTTATGGTAGTATTTTCTTTTTGGTTAGGATCTATGTATTGTATTATACTATAGTATCCCTAGGGTCAATAGAGTATACCTCTGAATTATTCATTACATTTTCATTATTATAGCCAATAAACTAATTATTAGAAGAACATAATGGTATCTATTACTTATTTTCTTCTTATTCAATTCATATTATAATCATAGTTAGATATGTTGACTTGAGTTTTGTAGAAATATGCAGCTTTAGCTTTTAAAAAAATTATTGCTGAGAAGAGTCTCAATGTAGTCTAATATTACAAAATTCAAAGTCTCTTCTGAGACTCATAGTAATCTCTTAATTGTAAACCCTTATAAAATAAATATCAAAAAGAAGACCTCATACTTCCAACCAGCAATGACAGATAATATACATTACAATTATAAGAGGGAGAAAATGGAGCATAGTGAAAAAATATAGGACCAAAGCAAGGCCAAAACCCAGCTGGTCAAACTCCCAATTCTAGGTCTTTATATCTGATGTCAAGCATTCTTCAGATCTCCAACTCATTTCAACTAAGAGAGTTGACTACAACATACTTCTCTCTCTTGGGCTGGTTCCACTCCCTGTTAGCAGGTTTCTGCAGCAGGTATCCTATGACTCTAGTGTCCCCAACATCTTAGGGTCTCCAGGCTGCACCTTTGCAGTTTTATACAATGGCCTCTCTAGGGCTTCATGGATTGGCATCCTGACATATACTTGGTCTCAGAAGATGACATTCTTAGGCATACAGTGAGATTCCATAACCCTTTTCTTGTATACTTGATTGTAAAGCCAGAAACACATGGCCAAAGCTTCCAAGTTCTTCTGCTTGCTGGGGCTGCAATGTGGTCCTCTTCAAATTTTTGTTTTGTTTTGTTTTCTGGTTTTCTTCACTGCCTAAGTTTAGCTGTCCTGGAACTCAGTTTGTAGACCAGGCTTGTCATGGGCCTATGCTTCTCGAGTTCTGGGAATAAAGACTTGTGCCACCACATTCAACCCAATTTTTCAAAAGATGTATTTATTTATGTATACAGTGTTTTGCCCACATGTACACCTACATAACATAAAAAGACATCATATCTTATTATAGATGGTTGTCAGCCACCATGTGGTTGCTGGGAATTGAACTCAGGACCTTTGGAAGAGCAGCCAATTCTAAACCATCTCTCCAGCCCACAATCCTATTTTTTTTTTAAGTTTCCTTTTTCCAGGTTTGAAGCTTAGCTGAGGAGGGACTTACCCTAAGGTCACAGATCTTTATCCCATTGAGATCAGGCTTTTCTTCAGACTTTTTTCTGCTGTTCCTTTTATCCTCAAATTGTACATTTTGTAATTTTCCTTGCCTATATTGTTCTCATTCATTATGTTTGCTTAAGTATGGCCACTGTTAACCAAGAAATACAGTCCATATTAGACTGCCTGTAAATCTTCTCTATCAATGAAGTTAATCCATATTTCTTTAATTTATCATCAGGGAGATTTTTTAGACAGGGACAAAAAGCAGCCACATTCTTTATCAAAACATCACAAGAACAATCTTTAGGCCAAATATTAATATTCTTTTCCTCTGAAAGCATTTGAGCTAGACTCCAACAGATCAAATCACCCTGAGTACCACTGCCTTCCTTGCTGCTACTTTTATAGCCCATTAGGTCCTTGTTAAAGCATTCAACTGCTTTTTTGACCCCAAGTCCCAAAATGAACATTCCTCCAAACAAAAACATAGACAGAACTATCATAATACCTTAGTGCCTGATATCCAACTTTTGTCTTAGTTAGGACTTCTATTGTTGTGGAAAGACATGATGACCACAGAAATTCTTATAAAAGAGAGCCATTTAATTAAGGTTGCTTACAGTTAAGAGGCTTAGTTCAATATTGTCATTACAGGAACTTGATAGAACACAGGCAGCCATGGTGCTAAAGAGGTAGGTGAATGTTCTACATTCAGATGGACAGTCAGCAGCAAGAGAAAGAGTGAGCTTGTGGGCGTGGTTTGAGCACATATAATTATTCCATCTATGAACAGAGACTTCTTTTCTTATTACTATCGCTTTAATTTCCTTTTTTTATATTGCTTTATATAGTGCTTCAAGATTTATATTGAAAAAGTGTGAATATTGGATAATTCTCTTATGGTTTTGAGTTTAAGGGGATTGGTTTTTGTTTTTCTCAATTTAGAATGATATTGTCATTGGTTTGTCAAAGATAACTTTGATTGTGTTGACATATGCTCCCAGAAGCACTACTATGTCAAGGATTTTCAACATAAGACAAGTCAGAGTTTGTCAAAGGCTTTTGTACAAGTATTGAGATAAAAATTCAATGTCTGTCTCCAAATCCATTTATTTCATTTATTGTATTTGTTGAATTACATATGTTGAGGTATTCCTAATCTCTGGATTAAAGCCAACTTGATCATGATATCTACTCTTTTGGCGTATGCTTGTATTCAGTTTGCAATACTTTCTTGAGGGTATCTGCATCTGTGTTCATCATACTGGCCTGTAAGAGCTTTTGTTTTGTCTTGATTGTTTTTGTGTTGTTGCTGTAATTTTACCTGGTTTGGGTATTATAAAAGTAATACTGGCTTCACTGAAACAGTTTTTAAGTCTTCCTTCTCTTGCTATTTTAAAAATTAATTAATAATTATTGGTTGTATATAATATTTTAAATCTGTTAGAAATCTTCTGTGGAGCCATCTGAATTCAGGCTTTCTTTTTTAAACCAGAAGGAATTTTTCATTGTTTTTACCTTATTTTTTGTTATGGGTGTGTTTATTACTCTCTTCTTGGTTTAACTGGTGGTTCAGGTGAATTTAGAAATTTATTACTTCTCCTTTGTCTTCTAACTTAATTGAGTATATATTTTAAATGATAACCTTATTATATAAAATTATGAATTTCTGTGTTATCTGTTGTTATATTTCCCTGTTCATGTCTGACTCTTTTGATTTGAGTCATCTCTTTCTTTCTTTCACTTCGTTAGTTGGAGTAAATTCCTGTGATCTCATGTCCTTTCTTAAGGAACTGGCTTTTAGATAATTTGATACTTTTTGGTACTGCTTTTTGTTTGTTATGCTTTCAGTAATACTTCTCCTACCCAGCAGCATGGTCACGGGAATCTCTCAGTTCTGGCTTCCTAGCATTCAGGCCACTTCTGCTGCTCTGACTTACTATGAATTATGTGCTTCTTTATTTATTCAGGTCTCACAGAGCAAAGACAGACTAAAAATCATCCAAGAAATCCAGATTATGTGTTTGATTTTTTATTGCATGTCCAGGGTTACAAGTTCAATAACATCTAGAAAATACAAATGGAATAAATCCAATTAAAACAATCTAGAGGATATCTTCTCCAAAGAAAACACTTTTATTATACCAGCCTGATTTTAGGCTGGCAATATTTGTAGTTTTAAAGCAATCCAGATAAGAGGAAATACTGAACTTTTCGTTTTATGAATAACAACTACTAATATATTTTAATCTATGCTTCATCAGCTGTGCTATAAAGTAGAAAATATTTGTTTTAGTTAATTCATCTTACATAATTAGCTCTATTCCTCCAAAGGGTACCTTGTATGATCCCCAATTTTAAACTACATTTTCAGGAGTGCTAAGCCTATAATAAAAGGAGACCTTGAATCTGTAACCTACACTTCTGGCCAGAGTTTGTCAATTGACTCTAAGCAGAATCAATTATACTGCTTGAGTTTGGTCAGGAGCAGATAGTCCCCAAAGATTCCTGGAATACTGTTTCATTTAGCTAAGTGCTTATCTGTGCTTGATGATCTCCAGGGCATAAAGAAGACTTCCAAATACTGGCCTAATAAATTTGATTTTAAGAATTATCACAAAATACTGAGGTGATGTAATTTTCTAAAAAAAAAAAAAAAAAACATGAGAAAGTCATATCACACTCTCCACTCAACTGTGGAGAATATTCTGACCATTGGCTAGATCTGGGAAGGGGTTTAAAGTTTACCTCCTGTATTGTCCTTGGCTGGTGCCTTAGTTTGAGCAGGACCCCTGGGCCCAAATCTGCCTATCATATTGTTCAACTTGTAGATTTCTAGGACCCTCTGTATCCTTTTATTTTGCTATTCTCCCATGCATCTCTCATTTAGAGTCCCAATAGGATGCCCTCCCCTCTGTCCCAGTTTCCTGGTAAGTGAAGGCTTTCGTGGGACATGTCCCTTGGGCTAGTATGCAGATATAAGTGAGTATATACCATTTGATTCTTTCTGCTTCTGGGTTAACTCACTCATTATGATCATTTCTAGCTCAATCCATTTATCCACAAATTTCAGGAATTCCTTGTTTTTAATAGCTGAGTAGTATTCCATAGTGTATATGTACCACAGTTTCTTTATCCATTCTTCTACTGAGAGACACTTAGGCTATTTCCGTGATCTGGCTATTAGGAATAAGGCTGCTATGAACATGGTGCCTCACATTTGACCATGTCCCCTGGAGGGGGAGAACTGGTGGCACTCAGAGGAAGGACATCAGGTAGCCAAGAAGAGACTTGATACCCTATGAGAATATACAGGGGGAGGTAATCCCCCTCAGGAACAGTCAAAGGGGAGGGGAATAATGGGAAAATGAGGGGGGGAGGAATGGGAGGATACAAGGGATGGGATAAACATTGAGATGTAACAAGAATAAATTAATTAAAAAATTAAAACAAACAAACAAACAAACAAAAAAACAACTTGGAAAAAAAACATAAAGTGAATCATATTACAGAAAGTACTGCAAACTGCAACATGCAGAGCCTCAAAACCAAAAGTTAGAGATAGAAGAATATTGATTGAAGCAATCCACTCAGCTTTGCTGGAACTGTGTCAGGCAGATGTGTTGCCCTTTCCAGTGGATATGGCTGTGCCCTCTTCCAATTTCCTTTCTTTCTTACAATTTAATATGATTTCATGTGTATTTTATGTGATTGAATGTTGTAAGTGTACCAGATGAATGTAGGAGCCATTGGAGGTCAACAGAGGCCATCAGATTCCCCTAACTTGAACTTGGAGTTCAAATGGATTGTGTATTGCCCATGAATGCTAATAAATGAAATGGGTCCTCTGTAAAAGCTGTGAGTTCTATTATTTACTGAGAAATTTCGCATTTCCTGATTAAAAAAAAAACTATTTTCAGTCATCTACTAGAATTGCGTTAATTTGTCCATATTTTTCTGAATTTTTGAATAGGACCATTAAGGTTATTTGTGTTCTTTCTGATATTTTATAATATAAATTTTATTGATTTAATTTTATGCATGTTTTGCTTATATATACGTATGTCCACCAAATGCATGTCTAGTGCCAAAAGAGGTCAGGAGATAAACTTAAATTCCCTAAAATTGAAATTAAAAATTGCTGTAGACTGTCATGTTGTTGCTGTGACTTGAACCCGGATCCTCTAGAAGAGTAAATAGTGCTCTTAGCTATTGAGCCATTTTCAAGCTATACACATTAATTTTGTGATGTCAGCACTTCAAATGATAAATTTTCCTCTCAGTACTATTTACAAAGTGCCACTGAGGTTGCATTGTGTTCTGTTTTCATTTTCGTTTTATTCCAGGAATTTATTTATTTTTCTTGATTTCTTCTTTGACTCATTCACTGTTAGTAATGTGTTCAATTTGTTGAAGATGCTATTCTTTTTCCATTGAAAAGATTTAGCATCTTTGTCAAAAATCAAGTGACCATATGTGTGTAGATTCATTTCTGCATCTTCGATTCAATTCCATTGATCTGTCAGCCTATTCCTGCACCAATACCATGCTGTTTTAATTACTGTTGTTCTATAATACAGCTTGAGATCAGGTATGGAGATTCCTCCAGAGGATCTTTTATTTTATACAATTGTTTTAGCTATTCTGGGTTTTATAGGCTGACTGCAGTCTGCAGGTGGGTTCCTTTCCGGTGTCTGGAGGTTCAGGATGTCCATGCACTGTTGATTGACCCAGGGCCAGGCCTGCCTGTGATCTGCACTGTGCGGACCCCCACTCACCTAGTGTTCTCTAGTTCTAACAGTCTTTGTCTCTAGTCAGGTCCCTGGCCTCCGTGCCATAGATCAGATACAGTGCATGATCGGTGCTGCCATCTTGGAACTCCCCTGATTCCTTGTCTTTTCATGATGTCACACAGTTCCTGAGGGTTCCTCTGGTGTTTTTAAAAAAATATTTTTATACTCTTAGCTTGTGGGTTTTAATACATCTACTTTATTTTCAAGACCTGATATTCTGATTTCTACTTGATTCATTCTATTTGTATGTCTTTAAACCCCTGAATTTTCTGAATTATTGAGTTTTTAAGTTCTATCTTTATTTCAGTTTAAGTTCACTTCAATATGTCTATCTTTGTATTTAATTTAGTTTTCAAATCCTGGATTGCCTTAGATATTTTAGTCAGATCTATGTGTTTTCTTCAGAATCACTCAGGAATTAATTGCTATTCATTTTAGGTTTATTGAGATGTTTGTGGATATCTTCTTTAAATGCCTTGAATTCCTTGGCAAAGTTTGTGGTTGTTCTTCTAAGTTCTTTGGCCTAGGGTTCATCTAGGTAATTTTTTTGAGACAGATTCCTCTGTGTATCCTTGGCTCTCCTGCACTCTCTATGTAGACAAGGCTTGCCTCAGACATACAGAGATATTCCTTCCACTGACTTCTTAAGTGCTTGGATTATAGGTATGAGCTACCTTGCCTGGCTTCATCTTGGTAATTCTTATTTGAGAACATTACTCTAGGACAGGAGGATTTTGGTTGGTACTGTGGTACTATACTGAAATGAACATATGAATATAGCCAGGCCAAGTGGGTGATTAGAATTCAGATGCAAGGAAGAATGGAAATTGGAAAAATTGATGCATCTCCTTGGCTGAGCTGTTATACAATCTGTGCTACCTGAGCTATGCATGGAAATAAAAAGTAAGCACTGTATTGGCTGACTTTGTTCCTGGAAACTAACTAGATGTGGTTAATCTTTAACTGATGGTTCACATAAGGGCTGATTGCCAGACAAGTCTCTAGTAATTTAGCTGAACTGGTCTAAAAATATGCAACCTTGGCTACGTCTGAGAATTAAGGAGAGTTTATATGGGTGTGAGTTTAGGGAACTTACTACCCACTTACTGTAAAATACATGATTTTTTTTTCCTTAGAGCTGAAGGAGTATGACATTGAGTCCTTTAGTTATGGCAGTTTCATATCATAGACCTATTTTTAGGTTTTTAAGAATTCTCCATCCCAATTTCCATAGTGGCTGCAACAATTTCTTATCCTACCAAAAGTGAATGAGTGTTATCTCCTACTCATTGCTTCCCATCCTAATCTCAAAGTATTGTATTTTCCATTTTTAGGTCTATGTGTATTCAACTTCAGTTTTCACCTTTTTTAAAAAATTGAGATTCCGGAGTTCCAAGATGGTGGCACCTCTCAAGCACTGTACCTGATCTACAGTACAGAGACCAGGGACCAGACTGACAACCACAGACTGAAAGAACTGGAGAACACTAGGTGAATGGGGTTACACACAGTGAAGACCAGAGTGAGGCCTGGTCCCAGGTCAAACAACATATCATGTGGGTCTTGAACCCACTCCACAGACTTTGGAACAGAACAAACCTGTGGCTACAGTCAGCCTCTATAGTGTAGGCACAGTGTGTGAGGTGATACAATACCAGATCTCCTGGCCTGGGGAAGTCTCAGGGAAGCAGGTGAATCTGTCCTTGGACACCTACACCCACCCCACACCAGTCCACAGAGAGCCCCGGAGACCACAGGGAAGCCCAGGTGATGGTGAACATGAAACTCAGGAACAGCATGCGCAGTCAGGGTGAGTCTGGGATGGAGCCAGTCAGCTGGTCTCAACAGATGGAGCCTGCAAAATTGGGCTGAAAGAACTCCCCCAGGTCAGTCCCTATGGCCCAGCAGAGACGCCTGTGTTCATGAGAAAAGCTGGACTTCCCTGAAGGTCGGGAAGGGGGTCTGAATTGTAGCCAAAACTCAGTAGTACTGAACCGCCAAAGGGGCATAATATAGACTGGTACACTAGCTAGACAGGTCCAGGCAGGAACTTGACTGCGGGGTACAGCAGTCCAGACTTGGATAATAGGGCAGCTAACGCACAGCCAGGACAGTCCCCATGGCCCAGCAGGGACCCTCACACTCATGGGAGACGCTAGACTGTGCTGAGGAGCCTGGAAGTGGGTGGGAATTGTGGCCACAACTCAATGGGACTAAACCACCAAAGGTGCATAATCTAGACTGGTACACTAGCTAGACAGGTCCAGGCAGGAATCTGACTGCTGGCCAAAGTGGTCAGGGCCTAGATAATTAGGCAGCTAAAACCCAGCCAGGGCAGTCCCCACCACCAGAAGGGACTCCCATGCTCATGGGAAAAACTGGACTGCCCTGAGGGGTCTGGAAGGGGGTCTGAATTGCAGGCAAAACTCAGTGGCACTGAACCGCCAAAGGTATGAAATCTTGATTGGGCCTCTATTTAGACTGTTCCACATAGGAACCTTATTGCAGGCCACAGCAGTCCAAGCATGGAAAATTGGAAAGCTAAAGCCCAGCCAGGACAGTCCTCATAGACCGGCAGGGACTCCCATGCTTGTGGGATAAGCTGGGCTGCTCGAGGGGTCTGGAAGGGGGTCTCAATTGCACCCACAACTCTGTGGGACTGAACTGCAAAAGGTGCACAATCTAGACTTGTCCACTATCTAGACTGTTGCTGGCAGGAACCTGACTATGGGCCACAGAGGTCCGGGACTGGATAACTGGGCAGTTAAAACCTGGCCTGGCCAGTCCCCATGGCCCGGCGGGGTCTCCTACAGGCTTGGAAGAGGCTGAACTGAACAGAGGGGTCAAGAAAGAAAATTAAACAGTGGCTTGAATGGAATCAGGTAGAAGCCTACCTCTGCTGACATACCCAGGAGCTTAGGGTGTAGAGCAAAGTCTCCTGGAGCAGAAACCAGGTCACCTGCCAGTTCCAGAGAAGAACTCCCTGATCCCCACAGGCAAGACTTATAATCACTCACTAACTATCCACTCTCTACGACCAGTGAAGGACACTAGAAGCTACCTCCCAACATCAGAAATAGCAAGAAGACTAAAGGACAGTGTAAGAATGCAAACAATAAAAACTAAAACAACTTGGCATCTCCAGATCCCAGCTATCCCAAAGAAAGCAACCCTGAGAGCCCAAACACAATCAAAATACAAGAAAATGACCTCAAATCCTTATTAATGAAGATGATAATGGAAGAAAGGGATAAAATCCGTAATCAAATGCCGGAAGATGCAGCCAAACAGCTGGAAGACATAGAAGAGGCCTATAGAGAGGTACTGGAAAAAATTCAGGAAAATACAAGCAACCAGATGAAGGAAATCAGTAAAACAGTTCAAGATCTGAAGATGAAAATGGAAACAGTGATAAAAGTACAGACAGAAGAAAAAGGGGTTTGAGAAGCCTTAGAGAATAAAGCAAGCAACACAGAGGTGACCTTCTTTAATAGAATCCAAGAATTGGAGGAACAAATCTTGGCACTTGAAGATACCATTATAGAATTCAAAACAACCATCAAATAAAAGGATAATTTTGAAAAAATTCTTGCACAAAACATCCAGAAAATCAAGCAAACTATGAAAAGATGAAACCTGAGGAGAGAGAAGATGCCTGACTTCAAATCCCAGGAAATATCTTCTACAAGATTGTAGAAGAAAAATAACCCAATTTGAAAAAGGAGATGCCTATAAACATATAAAAGGCCTACAGAACACCAAATAGAATAGACCAGAAAAGAAAGTATTCCCTTCCACATAATAATAAAAATACAAAATACACAGAACAAAGAAAAAAATATTAAAAGCAGGAAGAGAAAAAGGCAAAGTAACATACAATGGGAATCCTATCAGAATTACACCTGACTTCTCAGCAGAGACCATAGAAGCCAGAAGTGCCTAGATAGAGGTCCTACAAACACTAAGACCACAAATGCCAGGTCAGACTACTATACCCTGTGAAACTATCAATAACCATTGATGGAGAAAACAAAACATTCCTGGAAAAAACAAATTCAAACAGTATCTGTCCACAAATCCAGCTTTACAGAAGTTACTAGAAGGAAAACTCCACCACAAAAGGACAAGTTACAACCAAAATTACACAGGAAATATATAACTACACAATCACAAAAACACAACCACACAAAATCTCTACTGTAACCAACATCAAAAATTAAGGGACTTAGCAGACACTGGTCATTAATATCTCTCAACATCAATGGTCTCAACTCTCCAATAAAAAGACACAGATTAACTGAATGGATGCATAAAGAAGATCCAACATTCTTCTGCATTCAAGAAACATCTTATCCTCAAGGACAGATATTACCTCAATGTAAAAGCCTGGAAAAAATGTCTTTTTTCCCCAAGCTTTTGGAAAAAGCCTTTGGACCATTTGGATCAAGCAAATGGTCAAAAGAAGTAAGCTGCTGTAGCCATTTTAATATCTAATAAAATAGATTTTCAACCAAAATTAATCAAAAGGAATGAGGAAGGACACTTCATACTCATCAAAGGTAAAATCAGCAAAGATTACATCACAATTCTGAAACCTATGCTCCAAAAGAAAGGGCACCCACATTTGTAAAAGAACTATTAAAAAAACCTAAACCACACACTGATTCCCGGACAATAATCACGGGAGGCTTCAACATCCCACTTTCACTGAAGGATAGGATAGGTCATTTAAAGAGAAACTAAGCAGACAAATATCATCATTAAGCAATGTCATGAATCAAATAGATCTAACAGAAATTCACAGATATTTTCATTCAAACACAAAGGATTATACCTTCTTCTCAGCACCCATTGTAACCTTCTCCAAGATTGATCACATACTATGTCACAAAGCAAGGCTCAAAAGATATAAGAAGATTTAAATAACACCTTGTATCCTATCAGATCACCATGGTGTAAGGCTGGACTTCAACAATAGAAATAAAAAAAAAAAGGCTACACACACATGGAAACTACACAACTCTCTAATTAATGACATCTGGGTCAGGGAAGAAATGAAGAAATTGAGGACTTCCTGAAACTCAATGAAAATGAAGGTACAACATGCTCAATTTTGGGAACATATTCAAAGCACTGATAAGAGGAAAATTCATAGCATTAAGTGCCTTAATAAAGAAATTGGCAACATCCCACATAAGCAACTGAATGACACATCTGGAAGCCCTAGGGGAAAAAAAAAGCAAAAACACCCAAGAGGAGTAGAAACTGGAAACAATCAAACTCAGGGCTGAAATCAGTAAATTAGAAACACAGAGAACAATTCAAAGAATCAACCAAACCAGGAGATGGCTCTTTGAGAAAATCAGCAAGATAGAACAAGATAGACAAACTGTTAGTCAAACTACCTAAGAGGCAGAGAATCTAATTCAACAAAATCAGAAATGAAAAGGGAGTCATATCAACAGACATTGAGGAAATACAAAGAATTATAAGATCCTACTTCAAAGGCATACTTTCACATAGTTTGAAAATATAAGGAAAATGCACAATTTCCTTGATCGATACCACTTGCCAAAATTGAATTAAGATCAGATAAACAAATTAAATATCCCCATTTCTCCTATAGAAATAGAAGCAATCATTGATAGTCTCCCAACCAAAAAAAGCCCAGGGCCAGATAGTTTTCAATGCAGAATTCTTCTAAACCTTCAAATAAGAGCTAATACAGATACTCTTCAAGATACTCCAAAAGATAGAAATGGATGGAACATTACCAAATTCATTCTATGTGGCCACAGTCACATTCATACAGAAATCCCACAAATATCCAGCAAAAGAAAAGAATTTCAGTATAATTTCTGTCATGAACATTGATGCAAAAATACTCAATAAAATACTCACAAAATGATTACGAGAATATATCAAAGATATCATTCACCATAAACAAGTAGACTTCATTCCAGGCATGCAGGGATGGTATAATATACAGAAATCCATCAATGTAATCCACCATATGAACAAACTGAAAGAAAAAAACCACATGATCATCTCCTTAGATGTAGGAAAAACATTTGACAAAATCCAACACCCATTCATGTTTAAAGTTTTGGAAAAATCAGTGATACAAGGCAAATAACCTCAATATAGTAAATGCTATATACAGCTAGCCAATAGTCAACATTAAATTAAATGGAGAGATACTCAAGAAAATTCCTCTAAAATCAGGGACGAGGCAAGGCTTTCCACATTCTCCATATCTCTTCAGTATAGTTCTTGAGGTTCTAGCCAGAGCAATAAGACAACAGAAGGAGATGAAAGGGATCAAAATGGGAAATGAGTAATTCAAATTATCCCTATTTGCAGATGATTTATAGTGTATGTAAGTGACCCCCAAAACTCCATCAAAAAACTCCTATAGCTGAAAAACACTTTCAGCAAATTGACTTGATACAAAATTAACTGAAAAAAGTCAGTAGCCTTCCTGTATACAAATGACAATCATGCAAAGGAAAAAATTGGGAAAACTACACCCTTCATGATAGCCACAAGCAATATGAAATATCCAGGAGGAACTCTAACCAAGCAAGTGAAGGACTTGTTTGAAAAAAACCTTTATGTCCCTGAAGACAGAGAGTGAAGATGACTTGAGAAGATGGACGTATCTCCCTTGTTCATGGATTGGGAGAATTAACATAGTAAACATGGCCATCTTACTAAAAGCAATTTACAGATTCAGTGCAGTCCCTATCAAAATACCTACACAACTTTTTTAAAGATGTTGAAAGTCTGTTCATAATTTCAAATGGAAAGACAAGAACAAAAACAACAACAACAACAACAAAACAGAATAGATTAAACAATCCTATACAATAAAAGATCCTCAGGAGGAGTCTCCACACCTGATCTCAAGCTGTACTGTAGAGCAACAGAAATTAAAACAGCATGGTGCTGTTAAGAAATGGGGATCTGGTGTTTAATTTCTTGAGTTCTTTATATATTTTGGATACTAGACTTTTGTCAAATGTAGGACTGGTGAAGATCTTTTCCCAGTCTGTAGGCTGTCGCTTTGTTCTGTTAACAGTTTCTCCTGCCTTACAGAAGCTTCTTGGCCTCATGAGGTCCCATTTATTAATTGTCAACCTTAAGGCCTGGGCAGTTGGTGTTCTGTTCAGGAAGTTGTCTCTTGTGCCAATGTGTTCCAGGCTCTTTCCCAATTTTTCTTCTAACTGAATTAGTGTCTCTGGTTTTATGTTGAGGTCTTTGATCCACGTGGACTTGAGTTTTGTGCATGGTGACAAATATAGGTCCAGTTGCATTTTCTTACACGTAGACATCCAGTTAGACCAGCACCATTTGTTGAAGATGCTATCCTTTTTCCATTGAATAGATTTGGCTTCTTCATCAAAAAACAAGTGACCATATATGTTTAGATTCATATCTGGGTCTTCGATTCGATTCCACTAATCAACCAGCCTATTGCTGTGCCCATACCATGCTGTTTTTATTACTGTTGCTTTATAATACAGCTTGAGATAAAGTACGGAGCTTCCTTCTGAGGATCTTTTATTGTACAAGATTGTTTTATCTATTCTGGGTTTTTTGTTTTTCCATATGAAATTGAGAATTGACCTTTCAATGCCTTTAAAAAATTGTGTAGGTATTTTGTTTTTTTAAAAAATTAATTTATTCTTGTTATATCTCAATGGTTATCCCAGCCCTTGTATATTCCCCTTACTCCCCTCCCCTATGACTGTGCCTGAGAGGGACTTCCTCCTCCTTTATATGCTTGTGTAGGTATTTTGATAGGGATTGCATTGATCCAAATAACTGAATTGAGAAATGAGGCTCAGAACTAAACAGAGAATTCTCAACAGAGGAATAGCGAATGGCTGAGAAACACTTAAAGAAATGCTCAATATCCTTAGACACCAGGGAAATGCAAATCAAAACAACACTGAGATTCCATCTTACACCCATCAGAATGGCTAAGATCAAAAACTCAAATGACACCACATGTTGGCGAGGATGTGGAGAGAGAGGAACACTCCTTCATTGCTGGTGGGAATGCAAACTAGTAAGCCACTTTGGAAATCTATCTGATGCTAGCTCAGAAAACTGGGAATAAGGCTTCCTCAATACCCAGCTATTCCACTCCTTGGAATATACCTAGAAGATGCTCCAGCACACAGTAAGAACTTTTGTTCAACCATGTTCATAGAAGCTTTATTCATAATGGCCAGAACATGGAAACAGCCTAAGTGTCCCTCAGTAGAACAATGGATAAAGAAACTGTTGTAAATTTATACTATGGAATTTTATTCATCTATTAAAAACAAGGAATTCTTGAAATTTGTGGACAAATGGATTGAACTAGAAATGATTATAATGAGTGAGGTAACTCAGAAGTGGAAAGAGTCAAATGGTATATACTCACTTATTTCTGGAGAGTAGCCCAAGGAACACGTACCATGAAAGTCTTCACTTACCAGTAAATCGGGACAGAGGGGAGAACATCCTATAGGGACTCTAGATGAGAGAAGCATGGGAGAATGGGGAACTAGAAGGATCCAGAGGGTCCTAGAATCCTACAAGAAGAACAATATAATGAGCGTATCTGGGCCCAGAGGTCTTGCTCAAACTATGGCACTGGCCAAAGACAATACCTCCAGTAAATTCAAACCCCTACCCAAATCTAGCCAATGGACAGGATATTCTCCTCAGTTGAGTGGAGAGTGATGTCTGACTTTCGCCCAAATTCTGGTGCCCCATATTTGACCATGTCTCCTGGATAGGGTGGTGTGGTGGCACTCAGAGGAAGGATATCAGGCTACCAAGAATAGACTTGGTACCCTATGAGCATATAGAGGAGAAGGAAGTCTCCCTCAGTCACAGTCATAGGGGAGGGGAGTAAGGGGAAAATGGGAGGGAGTGAGGAATGGGAGGATACAAAGGATGGGATAACAATTTAGATGTAATATAAATAAATTAATAAAAATATTTTAAAAAAAGAAATGAGATTCAGAACTAAACAGAGAATTCTCAACATAGGAATATCAAATTGCTGAGAAACACTTAAAGAAATGCTGAATGTCTTTAGTCATCAGAGAAATGCAAATCAAATTGACTCTGAGATTCCATCTTACACCCATCAGAATGGCTAAGATAAAAAAATTCAAGTGATACCACATGCTGGCAAGGATGTGGGGAAAGAGGAACACTTCTTCATTGCTGGTCAGAATGAAAACTTGTACAACTACTTTGGAAATCTATCTGGTGCTTTCTCAGAAAACTGAGAATAGGGCTTCCTCAAGACCCAGCTATTCCACTCCTTGGAATATACCCAGAAAATTCTCCACCACACAACAAAGACATATACTCAACCATGTTCATAGCAGCCTTATTCGTAAGAGTCAGAACCTGGAAACAGCCTATGTGTCCCTCAGTAGAAGAATGGATAAAGAAATTATGGTACATTTATACTAGGAATACTACTCAGGTATTATAAACAAGGAAATTCTGAAATTTGTGAACAAATGGATGGAACCAGAGATGATCAGACTTAATGGGTTAACCCAGAAACAGAAAGACTCACATAGTATATACTCACTTAAAGTTGGGCACTAGATTAAAAGGCACGTCCCATGAAAGTCTTCACTTACCAAGAGATTGAGGTAGATGTGAGAACATCCTATTGGGAGCCTAGGTTAGAGAAATATAGGGGATTGGGAAATAGACAGACCCAGAGGGGCCTAGAAAACTACAAAAGGAACATCTTGACAAATGGATCAGGTCCCAGTGTTGTCTGCTGAAACTGTTGCACTAACCAAGGACAATACAAGTAGTAAACATTGAATCCCCACTCTGATCTACCCAATGGACAGGACATTATCCACAGTTCTATGAAGAGTGGGGACTGGACACTGACATGAACTCTGGTATCCCATATTTTGCCACATCCCCTTGGTGGTCAGGCCCTATGGTACTCAAACAAAGAATAAGTAGGCTACCAATATGAGACTTGATAACCTATGACCATACAGTGGGGGAGGAGGTCCCCTTCGGTCACTGTCATAGGAGAGGGGAATAGAGAGAAAGCAGGAGAGAGGGAAGAATGGGAGGATACAAGTGGTGGGATAACAATTGAGTTGTAATCTGAATAAATAAATTAAATAATAATAATAAAAACTGAGGTTCTTCACCAGAAGAGTAAACAGTTTTGCCTTGCTTACATTTCCTGGTTCAATATAAGCCATAAATATCTATTTCTAGCTAATTATGTCCATTCAGATCATTGATCTCTTAGGTTTTCCTTATTTTATTTTCTCATCCTTAGGATTGAAATGTCCTGATATTTTCAATATGCTCTAGTACCTGTATGTGTACAGTATTGAAAGATAGTCTAAATATACAGACTTAAATAGATTTGTACTTTCAATGCTGTTTAATCTCCTCCATTTTTTTTTTAAAACAAAGTTTCTTCATAGTATATCTGTGTGTCGACATAAGTATTTTTTTGATTAGTATTGCAAATACTGTTTAATACTATTTTCATAAGGTGTTATTTGAATTAATGTTATTTTTCAACTGAAAATAAATGAGGTGAAGTACTTTGAAGTATTTCCTAAAATAACCTAACTTCATTATAGTATGGGAAATTTTAATTATTTTTACTTAATCACTTGATAGTTCTTCTCCTTTTTGAATGAATGCTGATCAGTCTAAGATGAAGTAGGTTATGCTTTAATTGGAGTCAGTTGAATTTTTTCATTGTAAATGTAGTAGTCCTTCTTTTTGCAGCCTATCCATATCTTCCGCTTAGGGTTTGTTATACTGTCTAAAGTACTGATGTTATGACTTTAACCATAATACAATTTGTTTGCTATTTGGAAAATCTAGAGTATTTAAGACTTGTGTTAAACCATTTCACTATTATGAATTTTTCTGAGCTTTTAGCTTCAACTATGACCTTAGAGATTCCATTAGACAACACCTTTACATTCTTATTTTTTCTTTACTGCTATCCCAACACAAAATATTGTCATTTTCTATTTGATTTATTCTTTTCAAAAAAATTAATTCTATTTTTAAGTGTAATTATTTTTGTCATTTTTGTTGTTAGCAGCCTGTCACATAAAATTATTTGTTTGTAATGCTATTCCTCAACAGATTTTGTATTTTAATATATAAATGTTGTATCTTTTTACTTTAATATTTTATTAGCTTCTTAATATCTTGAAGATCTTGACTAGCACATTCTGGCAGTGAGGGCCTGTGGCCATTTTGCCTGGCTTACTCATTGTGAGGAAACCCTTCCTCAAAATTCTGTTGTCATGGGAACCTTCCTGTATGCTCAGTAAGGTCAATGTTAGTCCAGTCTGGTTGTTCATCCTTTCCAGGTAACCTATTTGTTAAGTTTCACTAGATTTTTAGAGAAAAATAACTTTTTATTCACTTTTAAACAGTCTGGTAGGTTATATATGTATATATTTAAGAGTTTTTGGTTCCTATCTTCTGACTTTAGTTCCTTATATTTTCACTGTAATATTTTGTCTAATGTTCAACAATCTCTTTTAAATAACTTCCAAGATATTTTTGCTTTTCATAAATTATTTTTCCCTACATCATTGTAATATATTTTATAACTAGTTATGAGAATTTGTTTCTATTCATGCTGTCTTACAGTATTGTGAAAACACACACTGGCACTGTGAATTTTGGCCCATCTTGATGTTCTTCTGTATTATAAAATCAGAATCTGAAATTTTAAAATTTTACTAGATACCTTCTTATGATCAGAATTTCAGTGCCATCTGAAACTAATAAGAAACTTCAATTTTTCCTTAATTTTTAAATTTTAGGGAAGTAACTTGTTATTTTTTCAAATTTTCAGATATTTAAATATTGATTTATTTATATTCTTATTTTATATTTGACATATTTTCCGTTTTAAAGGTATTATGAGTTTTATCTATGTTTCCATTGGTCTATTTTAAAATTCGTTTCATGTATACTTAATAATTTTATACTCCCAGCATTGATATTATTTGTTTTTCTTATGTGACATCTCATATTTAATATCAAAACTTTAACGTTCTTTTACTTACAATTTTTACACTTACAAGTTGGTTATGTCTTTAATTTTAATAGATAAATTTGTACTGTATAGATCATATTTTTTATATTTTAAACTAAAAAAAAAAAAAACCTCAGGGTTCTCGATTTTCCTGTCAGCATTCATATCTGCACATTATACTGCTTAACACGTAATAAAATTTGCTTTTTGTCGATTTTTTTCTATTTGTTAGTTCACAGTTGAAATTTAGTTATTTTGGAGGGGTTTTAATTTAATTACAACATTTCTTCTTTCCCTTTCTTCCCTGCTCTTTTCCTCTCCACACTCCATCAAATTAATGGCCTATTTTTCACTAATAATTTTTACACTCATGTATATGTGAGTATATATAAACTAAATATTAATTATTTGTCTATATAATTCTATTTCTATGAATATTTTCAGGGATGACTAAAAATTTTTTTAGCAAGGCCAAAGAAATTAGCGAATGTCAGCTCCTTTTCACAGCTTTCTTCAGGTATCTACAGTGTGTGTGTGTGTGTGTGTGTGTGTGTGTGTGTGTGTGTTTAGGGTGTGGCCTTCATACTTTCCTCAAACCACTTTGTTATATATATTGGTGCTGTCCTTGCTAGTCTCACATTTGAGTAGTCATGTTGATGACCTTTTATAGTTTTAGCTACTGATCTTAGTGGTAGTAGTTTCTGTCACTCTCACAGAAATTTCCAGTTCCCTTGTCTATTAAAATCTGTCTGCTCTCTTTTCTGCAATGGTCAGAGATTCTTAGGTTAAGGAGCGCTTTGTAGATTTTTTATTGGGACTGGTTTCCATAACTCTGTACTTTGATTAGTTTTGCTTTGTTGCAATGGTGTCTGTTGCAAAGAGAAGTTAACTTGATGAGGGGCAAAGACTAAACATATGTGATGTTATAAGAACAAACGTTTGTAGATGGTTGTGAAGAATTATGTTGGTTTACTAAACTAGAGGATGTAGATTGTCCTCCAGTAACCATGACTTCAGTACCACTGTGAAGTTAGCCAGCCTTCCAGCATCAGTAACGGTCTCCTTCTTCTTGAGCAAGTTTTAAGTTCAATTAAAGTGCTGTTGGTTACTATAATGATATATGTGCCAAAACTGCACCCTTAGGGTTATTATGCCATGTTGTTAGTTGATATAGTTCCTAGGCAAATTATCTGGGTATGGATAATGGTTGCCTATTTTGTGAGGAAAGAGGCAAGCATGGTACCTTCTGGTACTATGAAAGCTAGTCTTCAAGAAGGAGACTTCCAGGTTAGTGTCAGCTAAGGCACCTGTGGACTTTTCCACTGAAGTGCATGGTATCTTCAACAATGGGGATTTAAGTTTCTTTTCCTTCTAGATAACCAAGGGTATCATAAATAAATTGTATGTTTTGGTCAGCAATTCAAAAGAACATTTCACATGTCTATCATTGGCGTTTTTGTTAGAGTAAATTAGAAAAGTGTAGGCTTTTTAAGGAAAGGAGAGGGAGGAAAATTTAGAACATGAAGGGAGGAAGATAAAACAATAAATACCTCTGAAAAAAGCACAAGGGATCATATTAATAACTACTAACAAAAAACCTAACTGTAACATGCATATATAAATTTTGACATTATTTAGGAGAGTGTATATATATGTATATATACATATAAAATCTGTGTATGTGTATTACATACAAGCATATGTAATATATATGTATATATATTTCTGTTAATAGTATTTGCTTGATGAGGCATTTTAATACAGGGCCACCCTAGCATCCCAAGTTTCATGTAATAGAAGATTACCATTTTTATTTTCAGCTTTTCACTTGATATTGAGGCAAAGAAGCAATTCCATGAAGCTGTCTTCTTCATTTTTTTTTGAAAGCTTGAAAGGTAAGATTGTGCTTTCATAAATTTATCAACAAAGGGTCATGGTATACTGGAGAAGAAGAAAATGTAAGGTGGAATGCCACATCAAATATCATTTCAAATACATTTTTGATAATATAATGCTAAAACATTTATTCATGAAGAAATTTTGAGAAAAACATTGATGATTTCTGTTTCAGTGGTTCAAACATGGTAATGTTTAAAAAATTAAAACATAAGAATCAGACTGCACTGCATAGCATTTTATACAACCATAATGTACTTACAATTAAACATTTTCATAATTGAAAACTTTTCCCTCCCTGAGACAGACTTTCTTATTAGGAACAGTAAAAATTTGAGGTAGCCTTTCTCCTTTCCATTCATTACTTATATGAATAGTAAATATGCAAGAGTGTTTTCCCAATGATGTTCCGTAAAAATATGTTTCAATATAAGTTTCGATTATATATAACTTAGAAAATTACATCTATTACTAGGAAGTTATTCCTGTTATATGGATGTTCTAATATTGAGCTACACCTAAGATAAGTAGGTATTTTGATTATCTAGTAAACAAGAGATATAATATCCAGTAAGTGTCTTTCTTGGATGTTTTGAAATGACCTGCAAAGCAAATTATTTTATTTTGTTTAATATTTTCTAAGTTTGTGTAACAATAATTATGTTTCCCAGTGTAATGGAAAGCATCTTAAGGAGGTGATCTTACTGAAAATCATATTGCCATAAAAATCAGTTTCAGAATTTTCCTAGTTTACTTTTTCAGCCAATAGATATTTTTTCCTTTATCATCCTTGTTAGTGTGAACTTTGGTAATTAATTTGATCATTTTATTCTTTCACAAATTAGACTGACTAAAATTTTAGACCTTTGCAATGTTTTAATTGTAAAGATTTCTTAATTTTTTTATATTTTCTTTTTATCTGCCTAGAAGTTTTTTTATTCCCCTTGCTTTCATAAGATGAATGTTTATATAATTTTAAACTTCCCTTTAATATTTTCTTTGTGACCTGTGAACTTTACTATTCAGAAACATTATCCAATCCTACAGTTTTTCTTTTCTTTTTTTTAACATTTCTCAGTTACTAATTTTACTCATTATTTATTTTGAATCAGAGTACATGGTACTTGAATATTTATTTTTGGAATTATGTTATTTATTTTTCATTCAATTTTATTGTGAAAAGAGAACTAATATATTTAAAACACCTATCTTTTAAAGTTTATGGAGATGTATTATTAGTAGCTTATAAGGAGAATATTGTAGCAAATGTATTTCCTTCACTGGATAAAATTATTTATAGTCTTGTTTGGGGGTATACATTTCTGTATCAATTTTATCTTCATGGTCACTTCTGCTATCTTATAATCTCCCCTGAGTGCACAGAAAATAAACCTGTGGAGCAGAAGTCTCCATATGAAAACTCCTTCTCTCCTCGACCCTGTTCATCATGGACTTAATATTAAATCTGTTTATTTCCTTTCCAATCTGCATTGTGTCCAAGTAACTAATATTTTTCTTCAGAAAAATGTATATTTACAAAGGGAAAATGAGAAAAACTCTTGTGAGCAAAGAGGGCCTCCATGGGAGGAATATTCAGTAGCTTGTTATTTGAAGCATATCCACTAGGGAACCCATTGTTCTTCCAACCAATATAGGCTATTAGTATTTTAGTGATTCCCTTTGTCACCTCCGTGAATTTTTGACTACATCTAGGGCTTGCTCCACAGGAGAGGATATCATGACATGTACTGTAGTCTTGGTCAAAAGGCCTTGCCTTTGAAGGACATTGGCCCTAATACTGAATTTTCTATTGCTACTTAGTCAAAGGTCTTGACTAATTGCTTTCTAAATATTTATGTTTATGTCTATAGATCTGGGCTAGTTCCAACCTTAGAGATGTTAATTCTTATCACTTAGTATCAACCTTCTTCTTACAGATACATTCTGTAATCTTTCCACATATTTTAAAATTATGTTGCAAAATAATAGGCATTGGTGTGGGTTTTTATACCCTCTTCATACTCTGATTTTTCCCATACACCCACATGACTCCTTGCTTTAGCCTTTGCAATCCCAGTATTCCACCTCATTGAACCTATGATCTACTTTTTCACTTCTCAGAACTTGTCCCTCCCCATAAGGTCTGTTTCTATTTTTCTGGGTTTCACAGGTGCATCAAGTCAAATACACAAAAAATTTGAATCTAAGATTCACATATGACAGAGATAGTATGCATTTGTATTTTTAGACTGGAATCATCGCACTCAGTATAGTTTTTGTTCCAGTTCCATTCATTTAGCTATTATTTCCTTTCAAATTTTTTTATATTGGAGTAATTTTTCATTGTGCACGAGTGCCACAATATTCTTTGGATTCATCAGTCAGTGGACTTCCAGGTTGATTCCATTTTCTAGCTCCTATGAATAAATTAATAATGTAAAAATGTCTCTGTATTATAGATGCATTATATAGAATTTCTATTTATAGTTTTTATTCATGTTTTGTGAAACATCCAGGTTATTTTTAGTGTGTATATGGTAGTTTGCACTCCTATCCATATCATGTAAGACTTCTTTTATCACTACAGCCATGCCAATATGTATGTCTATTAGTATTCCTGATGATGGCCATTCTGACTTGTGTGAGTTGGAGTAGTAAAGTAGATTTAATTTCATAATTAAATAAATGTGGCACTATCTAATATGTCCCCTAAAAATTTGAAATTCTTTTCTTGTAAATTTTCTGTTCGGTTCCACATTGTCTCAGTTTATTCATTTACAGAAAAGGAAACTGTTATTATTCACGATTATTTGAGATTCAATTCCTTTATTTTTGTTTTATTTTTGTGCTAATGGAGTCAAAGTCCTTACCTAGGCCTATAAATTGAAAAATTCCATATTTTTTCTATTACCAGTGACAGAGGATTCGGTCTTATGTTGATCTCCTTGCTCTATTTAAGTTCTAGTTTCTACATGATGAGAGGTGAGAATCTAATTCCAGTTTTTTAAGTAATGAAGTTTATTTTGTCTAAATGTGCTTTTTAATGTTGTCTTTTTTCCAATTAGTATTTTTGTAATTTTTCATAATTATATTTGAATTGACTCCTATATTCTATTACATCAACCCATGTGTCTGTGTCAGTAATATGTTGTTTTGTTACTCCAGCTCCACAGTATAACTTTAAATCAGGTGTAATGCTTTCTTCAAAGGTATTATTTTTGGTCAGAGTTCCTTTGGCAATACATGGTCTTCTGTGCTTCTATATAAATTCTGTATTTTTTCTAAATTTGTAAAGAATATCCCTGGGATTTGGATTGGCATTGCCTAGAATCTATAGATAGCTTCTGATAAGATAGTCAATTTTACACTATTATTTCTTCTAATCAAAAAACATATGATGGCTTTCCATCTGTTAGTGTCTATGTCAATTTATTTCTACATTTTCCATTATGTAGATTTTTTTGTAGTTAGTTTTATTAACAAGTATAGTTTATTATTTCTGTGGTTGTTGTAAATGATATTAATTCCCTTATTTCTTTTTCAGCTTTTTCCCTTTGGTATATAGTAAGGTAACTGAATATTGTGTGCTAATATTTTATCATGTTACTTTGTTGAATGACTTTAATATGTATAGTTTTCTTGTACAGATATTAATAGAAATAACAAAATTATTTAAAAATAGTAACACTTTGATTTCTTGTCTTCCTACTGATTTATTTTATGATTTTTATTTACTGTTCATGTCTCATCACTCTATGAATTCAAACAATATAAAGAGAGTATATGCCTCTTCATTATTTCTGATCTTAGCAGGAACTCTTTGAGTTTCCTCCATTTAATATGATGTTGACAATAGTTGTGTAGTATGTATTCTTTATTATGTTGATGTATATTCTCTATAACCCCAAGCATTCTATTACTTTGAAAACAACTTTTAAGAGTTTTTTCTGTATCAAAAGAGAGGATATTGTCACTTTTGTATGACATTCTACTCACGTGATGCATAAAATTTATTGTTTTGTACATGCTGAAACATTTTTTTCAGAAATAAAATAAACATGCTTGTAAAGAATGATCTTTTTGATATGAACTGGAATTTAATTTGACAGTGGTCTATAGGAAATTTTCATGAGGATTATCATTCTTATTTTTCTTATCAGTTTTGTTAATGGCTTGCTTAGGCATCAGGGTAGTGTTGCCTTCCTTAAAAGATTTTCGAAGCCTTCTTTGCTTTGCTGTTTGGCAGAATAGTTTGAGTAGTATAGGTGTTAATTCTTCAGTTATTTTTTGGTAGAATTTTGCAGTGCATCCATCTCATTCTGGTTTCTTTTAAGTTAGGAGGCCTTATTACCACTTCAGTCACATTGCTGGTTATGATTTTATTACTTTATCTTGATTTAGGTTTGGTATGGCTATGCGTTGAAATGAATCATCTATATCTTTCAGTGTTCCCAATTTCACAAATTACATATTTTAAATCATGACAATGAGGTTTATAGAATTTAATTATTTTCTCTCATAATGTCTCACCTTGTGCTTCTAATTTAACTAATTTGAGTATTCTGTCCTTTGGCTATTTTGATTAAGTATTATCAGTTTGCTTACTTAATCAAATTTACAGAAACTTAGATATATGAGGAAAGGGATTTTTTAACAAAGAAAATACTTCTATAAGATTGACATGTAGTAAACACTATGGAGGCATATTCTTGGTTAATGAATGTTAACCTTTGGCAGGTGAATCTGAGCTATATGAAGGTGCAGCCTCAGTTGCAGTAGAAGCCCCAGGATTGAAGTGGTCCTGAGCAGACTTTGAGGCTTGGCACTATTTGGCAGCAGCAATCCCCTGATGGATGTCCGAAGATAGGGTACTCTTGAAAGTCAAATCTTGTTGCAATGGAGCAAATGGGGATGCCAGTACAATGAAATACCCACCAAGGGCAGCAGTAGGTATTGAGGTGGAACCACCCTGGAGACAAGATCTGTTTGCTGTGGATAACAGAGAAAGAGAAGCAGTTTTACAAGTTCTTTGGAGATCAGAATATCATAAGTGAATACTACATGTATAAGTCTTAGCTTTTTACACTGTGTAACTTTGGGTTTTGCTTTTTTCCCTTATTTTATTTACTTATTCACTTTACATCCTGATATCAGCCTCTTCCCTCCTCTCTTCCCAACCTAACTCTCCCAATCTCTTTCACATTTCCTTTCACCCCTTCTCCTCAGGAAGGGGGAGTACCACCTGTACCAACCCACACTGGCATATCAAGTCTCATTAGCACTAAGAGCATGCTTTTCCACTGAAGACAGACAAGTCAGCCCTGCTGGGAGAAAGTGATCCAAAAGTAGGAAACTGATTCTATTTCAGAGACAGCACCCTGTTCCAATTGTTATGGGACCCTCATGAAGACCAAGATCTACATCAGCTACACATATGTGGGGGGCGTAGGTCCAGTCTATGCTTTCTCTTTGGTTCATGGTTCAGTATCTATGAGCCCAATCATATTCAGTTAGTTGATTCTGCTTGTCTTCTTGTGTCATTCTTGTTCTCTTTGTGTCTATCTTTCCCCCAACTGTTCCACGAGATTCCACAACCCTCCCAGAGCTCCATCTAATGTTTGTCTGTGGTTCTCAGCATCTATTTTGATCTGCTGCTGGGTGGAATCTCTCACAACACTTCTTTCTCCAAGCACAGCAGAGTATCATTAATAGTGTCAGGGGTTAAATATCTCCTGTGGGGTGGGTCTCAAGTTGGGCAGACATTGTTTGGCCATTAACTAAATATCTGTTCCATTTTTATCCCTGCACACTTTGTAGGCAGGGTAAATTTGGAGTCAAAGTGTTTGTGGGTGGATTAGTGGTCCCTCCCTTCAATGGAAGTCCTGCCTAACTATAGGAGGTAACCACTTCAGTCTCCATATCCCTCACTGATAAGAGTCTCAGCTGGAGTCACCTCTGTATCCTCCTAAAAGTCTAACCTGTTACAGGTGTCCAGCTTTTCCCAGAGATGCCCCCATCAGTTTCCCTTTTCTCCCACATCTCTCTCTCCTCCTCCTTCTACTTTCACCACATCTGATCCCCACTCTCATTTCCTTACCCACTCATTCTCCCAACAAGTTCTCTCTCTTCATATGATTCCAATGTCTATTTTGTTTCCCCTTCTGAGTGAGATTCAAGAAATAGAAACTCCCCTTGGACTCTCATTGATACTTAGCTTCTTTGAGTTTGTGACTTGTAGTATGTTATCTAATACTATGTGGCTAATATCCACTTATACGTGAGTGCACATAATGTGTTTAATTCTGGGTCTGGTTACCACACTCAGAGTGATCTCTCCTAGTTCCATCCAATTGCCTGAAAACTTCATGATTTCCTTTTTTTTTTTAAATTGCTGAGTAGTATTCCATTGTATAAAAGTACCACATTTTTTTAATCCATTCTTTGGTTGAGGGACATTGAAGTTTTTTTTCCAGATTTGGGTTATTACAGATAAAGGTGGTGTGTCCTTTTGGTATGGTGGAGAAACTCTTAGGTATATGCCTAGGAGTGGTATTGCTGAGAAAGCACTAGATTGATTTCCAAGTTGTACAAGTTTGCATTCCCATGAGCAAGCAAGGGGTGTTATATGTTCTCCATAGCCATGCCAGAATGTAGTGTGACATGAGTTTTTTTTTTTTTTTTTTATCTTAGACATTCTGATGGGTGTAATACGGAATCTCAGAGTTTACATGATTTTTAGTTCCCTGTTGACTAAGGACTTGAGCATTTCTTTAAGTGCTTCTCAGTCATTAGAGGCTCCCTTCTTGAGAATTCTTGGTTCTGTACCTCATTTTTAATTGGCTTATGTGGTTTGTTAATGCTTAATTTCTTTTATTGATTGTGACTGTGTCTTAATTCTGGCGTTTTGGCCTATGAAAGTATTTAAGTTGTATGTTGATTTCACAAGAGCACACTTTGTAGTTATAGAGAGATTCGTGGTGTTTAAAGTGATTTGAGGTATTATAAATGAAAAATTTTTCAGTTTTTTTGAGACTATGAGTTTTAACAATTGCTATCTACTTTATTTTCTTTTATTAATATAGATGTGAGTAAACAGTAAAGGAAATATTGTACTTTACTATTGATGTGTTGACAGTATAGGTCAATCATGTTAGTTGAATTTCTTTCAACTTGACTCAAATCTATGCAATTTGCAGAAGCAAAATATTAATACAAAACAGAGAAAACACCTTGATAAGACTAATAATCTGAGCTTATTCATCATGAGTCAACAGCTTTGCCATTGACCACCATTATCTGTTCCAATACAAGCCTTAAATACCCATTTATAGTTAACTATGAAGATCCAGATCCTTGGACTTTAAGGTTTTCCTTATTTAATTTCTCATCTTGATGAAAATGTAGTATTATTCCCAGGATGTTCTAGTATCTGTATGTGTTAAATGTTGACAGATAATGGAATTACACAGACTTATAGAGATTTGTACTTTTAGGATGATTTAATTTCTTCCTTTATTTACAAGGATTTGATATACTGGATTTATGTTGCAACATCTTTATTTTACAGTAAGTATTGCCATCTGGCATTTTGAATTATGTATCTGAGGTATAGTTGGAGCTGAAGAATTGGCTGTGAGACTATTGTACTTTACCTAGGTTGAATCTCATGTCAACTTAGTCCTGTACTTCCCTCAACACTATAGCTTCTCTATTACAATCTTAAGGAAGCACTTCCCAGAATATTTGCCCTCAATGATGTTGGTCTCTTCATAAGTACAGCAACTTAAGACCCATATCAACTGTCTTAGGAAATCAAAGGCCTCACTTTAGTGGTTCTGATCTCTTAACAGTAGGAAGTAATTCTTCAAGTGGTCCTGTGTTTTATAAGAAAGGCTTACTGAGCCATGAGTAGCAAACCAATAATATATATTCCTTCTTGGCTTATGCATAAGTTCCTAGAGACTCTTGCTTCCAGCCCCCAGTTTCTGCATTGGCTTCACACAATGATGAGTTTGATATAAGCACTAAAAATAAAACAAAACTTTTCTAAGTTTCATTCTGTTGCTGGGTTTCATAATAATAGAAAAGTTACTTGGGCATTCATCTTGTTTCTATTCAGAAAAATCACCTACTTTTATTGATTCTTTTTAGTATTACTTATTTGTATTTTATCAACTTCAGACCAGATTTTGATAATATCTACCAATCTACTGTTTTTGGATTGTGATTTGTTCCTGATTTTCATGTCTTTTGATTGTATAATTCAGCTATTGATTTTATGTTTCAAATGTTCTTTGGACTTTTAGGACTGCCTTCATTGTATTCCATAGAAATTTTTATGTTGATATTTATTTTTATTCAATAGTTTGTTGTTTAATATCCATGAATTTTTATACATTTTTTAGGTTTATTTTTCTTGATGTCTAGATTTTTTTCCACTGTGATCAGATAAAAGGTAGGGTGTTATTCTAGTTTTCCTGTATTTTTGAGACTTTGTTTTTGCTCTAATATGTGATTTACTTTGGAGGATGGTCCATGGACCAATGTGTGTTATTTAGTATTTTGGTGGAATCTTTTTTAGATATCTGTAGGATACATTTGGTTTATGGTACAATTCAACTGCATGTTTCTTTGCTAAGTTTTTGTACGTATTACTGGTCCATTGGTCACAGTGGGTTAAAAAATCATGTACTATCACTTTATTGGGATTTAGTTTGTAATTTTCCATTTAATAATGTGATTTTTAAATGAAATTGAGTACACCTGTGTTTGATGTATGTATGCTTGAATTGTTATATACTCTTGGTAGAGTGTTCCCCTTATGAATATGAAATAGTCTTCTTTTCTGGTTATTTTTCCTTTGAAGTATATTTTATCAAGTTAGAATAATTATACCTACTTATCTCCTAGTTCCATTACCTTAGAATACCCTTTTCCATCTCTTTTACCTCTTTTATTATCAATGATAACAAAGGATGTTACTTTGATTCAGCACAAAGATAAATTTTTTTTTTAATTTGTTCTAATTTCTGTATTTTTGTCAAGGAATGGACACCACTAATATTCATTTGTTATTGAAAGACATATGCTAATTTTGTCATGTTGTAATTGTGTGGTATTTTATTAGACCTCTTGAGCAACTGTACTGGAATTATATAGGCTTACTTTTTTTGGATACTTTATTGGGTTCTTCTATCTGCCACTCTTCCAAACTTCATTGCAAACTAATCCTTTCTAACCCCCAACACTAGGTAGAAGGTTAGAGGGAAAAGGGGGCATATACCTCTTTAGATTTCTTCATGCTACTTAGAGGCATCAAGTTCCTATAGGCCAGTCCAATCATCATTATTGTCATCAGAGTATCCAGAATAGCAGTAAACAAACAATAGCTAACAGAGAAGCAGGGACCAGTAGCAGTGGGGGAGCAACATCTGCCACAGGCCCTTTCAGGGGTCTATCATTTATATACCCTCTCCAGATACTTCAGAATTGAACTATCTGCCACCGGCAAAATTCATGCCCTTCCTAAAGAATGAGACAATCATAATTAACAACTGTGGACTAACTGAAGCAGCACCATATTTCACACATAGGATTAAAACAAATTCATATTCACATAACATAACTGGGTTTAATAATAAACAAATACTATCACCATATTTCCCCCTTTTGTTAAGATGGCTTTTTTCTAACATTAATAAACTATTTTTTAGTCTGTTTCAAGAATTTCAGCGGATTCTTTTTATTTACATCCTGATTATAGCCCCCTTCCTCATTGCCTCGAGATGCCACCCTTCCCCACCCCTACTTGTCAGAAAGGGGGAGCCTTTCACCCCTGATATCTGACCTCAGCCTATCAAGTCTGATCTGAACTGCCTGTATCCTCTTTCTCTGTGGCCGAGCAAGGCTGTCCCACCAGAAGGAAGTGATCAATGTGTGGGGGCCAGAGTCCATGACAGAAGTAGCCCCTTCTCCCAATATCGTGGAACCCACAAGGAGACTGTGCTGTCTATATACTACATCTGGACAGAGGGTCTATGTTTTCATCATGCATGGTTCTTGGTTGGTACATCAGTCTCTGTAGAACCACCTTCTCCACCAGGATTTGTTGTCTCCATTGGTGTTCTTGTCGACTTTCTGTTCCCTTCAAATCCTTCTATTCACCAACTCTTCCATAAAACTCCTGCACTTCACAACAAAGTTTGGGTGTGAGTCTCTGCATCTGTTTGGATCCCCTGATGGATGAAGTCTTTCAGAGAACCTATATGGTAAGCTCCCATCCTTGTACCTCTACCTTCCTTTCAACCTTTATTTCATCCTAATCTCTTCACATACCAGCAACACTAGCTAGAAAAGAAAGATGGTTACAGGAGAAAGGGGTCATAGATTTCCTTGAATTATTTCTTCCTCATTAGGGGCAAATCCAATCATTTTCATCATCAGATTATCCAGCAGTCCATCAAACCAGCATCCAGCAATATCAGTCACAACCACAAAGGCAGAATCAGGCAAACTAGCCACAGGAGTGGCAACAGCAGGAGGATAAGTAGCTACCACAGGCCCTCTCAAGTTTCTTCCCTTATACACTTTTTAGAATACCCAGAATTAAACTATCTGCAGCTGATAAAGATCATGCCCCTGTTAGTGCACAAGGCATACCATAATCAGTTGTTTTGAAAGAGCTTCTTATCCCACATCTGGCATTAAAACTTATAAGTGAGTTTTTAAAGAAACCAAAATGCTCACTACACATGCCATTTTTTGTCCAATAAAGGCTTATTCTCTAATATTAATAAACTATCTAAAATAATCCCAATTAAAGCCAGGTGTGATAGCATACATCTTTAATTCCAGTACTCAGGGATTCCACAGAAGCTGGTGGATCACTGTGAGTTCAAGACCAGCCTGACATACAAAGTGAGTCAAGGACTGCTAAAGCTACACAAGAAACCTTGTCAAAAAACAAAAACAAAAACAAAAAAAGAAAGAACTATTATGAGAACTACAAAATTAAATTTATATTTACAATGTCCAGTCCATATGTATTCCACTAACCTCTCATGGTAAGACCAAAGTTTGTATCTAAATCACTTCCTAATCAAAATTTCCATTTATCAACCTAAAAACAACTTTTTAAATCCTAAAATATTTTCTTAGATCCTAAAGATCTTAATATTTTATGTCTTTGATATTTAATAAGGAAAATATTAAGACTTTAACTATATAGTCTTCAGCCATATCAGAGAACAGAGAAAGATACATTTTACCTGAGAAAACAGAAAGAGCAGAGTAAGCAACTTTAAAAAATTATAGAAATGACAGAGGTCACTGACTACCTAAGCAATCATCCGAGGTTTCTCTGTGTCATTGTTTGATCCAATATTTGGTTGACAGGCCCAGAATATCTGACAAATATTACTGTGAAACAGGAATTTTGAAGGACTGGCCTACCTTGTCTCTGCAAAGTTGAGCAGTCAGCTTTTCTGTGTCTGACTTGTCCACAGTTTGGACAGTCTTCTGTCAGCAGTCAAGGTGAAGGTAGTTTTATTCCTATTGTCTAGTTTTGGCATGTTTGAAACAAACTCCAAGTATAGGTTCTTCAGTGTTGATCAACTTCTTTGAATTAGTACGGGATAATGCCAGGAGCAGAAATTTCTTACTGTATGAAAATTCTATTGTTAAGAAAACATCTTTAATACCATGTTCTGTAGATCTCTGAAGTGTCTGAAGACCGCATATCTATCTCAGTATATCTAAACAGATGAATATTGCTTATTTCTATGTATTTACTTTCTGCTTAACTTTGAAAATATACATGCATCAAATAATGTTTACTTTTTTAATATATTAAATGAATACCTAACACGATTAGAAGATTGTTTATAGGTGAATAACTACTAACTTGCATTTCTAATTATCCTAAACAGTTTACAATATTAGCTTTTGTAAGATTAGAACATATATATATTTAAGACCTTTATTAACAGGTGCTTGCAGTTTGTTGTTGTTTTACGTAAGACTAGAACTTTACATTATATATTTTTATTTAAGGTCTTTATTAACAGACACTTGCAGTTTGTTGACTTTTTAAAAACAAGTCATAAACTTCTATTACAAAATAAAAATTAGGTTCTTAAAATTTTCAAAATGACCAGGTATGAAAAAAATTAAAAATCATTAAAGATGTATGTAGAAAAACCAGGCCCCTCTTTTTTTTTTCTTAAAAAATGTTTGTTGTTAGCAAAAAGAGACATTTTTAGGTAAAAATAATAAAAACCCCATGCCATGTAGATAATGCAGATAGCTCTAGTGTGTCTGGTCAACAGGCAAAAAGCAAGCACAATAATGCCTTCATCTCCAATCTTTGTTCATTTCTTACTGCTGGAATTTCATATTCCTTTCTTTTTGTTGGATGACCAAACCAGATGATGGTAGAGATGGTAAACCATCATTTACTCAGTCCCTTCCTGCTCAGCCTTGGAAGTGGATCAGATTGGCTATTTTTGTCTCTTTTCCATCTTGTTGTTTATTGTTCTTTGAGCATGTGTGTTGATAATTGAAATTTCAGTGATATGGGCGTTGAGGTGGCTGCTGACCTTGGCTCTCATCTCCTTGATTTTTCTTGTCCTCTTTATTTCAGTCTTCTCTAGGCTGTCTTTGGTGAGGAGGTCCCCTGCAGAATCATTTTCTGTAACTCTGATACATATTCTCTCTCACTGGTCTACCTTGCTTTCCTACACCTTGGTTGTCAGCACTCTCCATCACTTCTAATTGCATAGGCAGGGTGGAATACTGTGGTCAACTCCCATAGGGTCTCCACATTTAGTAAGATGGGAACCTCTGCCTAAGATATGGTTGATGCTGTTGGGCCAGGCCTTCAGAAGTGCTCTCTGATCTCTCATTCTTTTGCCCACTATCACTATTCTGGTAGTTTTGCTGGTAATTTCATAGGAGACCCCTCTTACATGGATGGCATAATGGTTTCGGTCTGCTGCATATTTAAGGTCTTGAACTGGAATTCCACCAGGGCCTGTAAAATTTGCTGCCTCTGCACCCTTTTATCCTTCAACAACATCAAACTTCACAGTCTCTCCATCTCCTACATTGTGAAAGATGGTACCTCCTGGGGTAATTGTTTTTATGGCAGTCTGGTGTACAAGGAAGTCGTCTTTGGTGTCATTCCTGTTGAAGAAATCATTGAACCATTTTTTCTGATTTTTATTGTTTCTTTTTTAATGTATACATTTATATTATTACACATAAAAAACTACAGACATCAGGAAGAACCAGAAAACAATCAGGGATCATATAAATATTACATTCATAGGGATTTGGCTATGCATATTTGGCAAATTTGTAGAAAGCATTTTTCCTATCTTGTTGAGTCTAAAATTCTGAATGAAAATCAATATGTATTGTATCTCATCTCAGTTAACTTAAAACACTATCTAGATCTAAAAACATCTTAATCTCTAATCAACTAAGCTTAAATGCAAGATTAAACTATCTGGTCCTCAACCCCATCAGAGACTTGAGAAGGAACAAAACTTAATTACCTGAGTGAACTAGAACTTCAAGTTAGCAGTTTCCAAAGTGAAAAACTGACAGAGACAGTTTATTGCCTGAACAGTCAGTCACCCAATACTCTCTATAACGTTGGAGCATCATCTCCAGCCTTCTAGTTTAATATATCCTACAGGCACTCCTGTGAGACAGGAACTATTGAGGACTTGCCTACCCTGTCTTGGCAGAGTTTGACTGTCGACTCTGCCTGCATCCAAACTTGCCCATTCTTAGGCAGAATTCTGTCTGTGGCAGAAACTAGGAGATTTTTCCCAGTAGCTTGTTTGCCACACTTGAAGCCAACTCCATAATGAGGTTCTTTGATGCTCATCTTCTTCTTTGATGTAGGCAGGATGCTACCAGGAGTTAACTTGTCTTGTTGTTGAGGAATCTTTAGAATAACAAAAACATTTTAAATATCATTCTGTAGGTCTCTGAAGCTTTTGAGATTTTATTTAACTATTTTACCTTATATATCTATAGAATGATATCTATCTTTTAGACCAGGACATATAATCTTGTGATGAAAGTAGACTAGTATTTGACATGACCATGATTTGATCAACTAACAATTAGCTTGTATTACTTAAATATCCTAAATAACCTGCAGCACCAGGTTATATATAATATGTGAAGAATAATCTTATCTTTGAATTCTGTACCAATATATCAAAATTATACTTATTTTGCATCAGTATACAAACTTGTATACCAATGAAGTAAAACAAACCTTATTTGTGAGTAACAATTAAGGCCTTGAGTTGAGGAGTAGATTCAATGAACCATTTGTTCTATCCATCCTCTATATTTCTATATCCCTCCTTGTTTGTTTTCATCACCTATCTCTTTATCTACAAAAGAAAGATAAAGGAAAAGAGAAACATCCCTGAATCCAACCTAGTTTTCTCTCGGTTTAAGACTAATAATAGCTTATAACCAATTCCCAATGATAATAAGCATCTGTAGCCCAAAAGAGCAAACAGAAACCTACCTACCCCCCCCCCCTTAGAGGAAATAGGAAGTTGTTCCCTTAAGGTTTCTTCAGGCTGAAATAGGGCAAGTAATAACTTTGAAGGAACCCAAATAAAAATGGTTAAGCAAGCCAGGGAAAGCATTTGTGGTCCAATTTCTAAATGTTGAGAAATTCCAGGCTTAATAGGAGTCCTTTGTGGGACAGGAAGAAATGCTGGACCAATTGAGATCAGAAGCTTTCTACAACGCTGTCCTGTTCTAATGAGTAACAGCAACTGAGGTGCCTGGGGCTGGAACATGAAAGATGCAGGATGTCAGTGTCCAGCATGCTAAGAGGAATGAGCCCTGTCAGGTCTGATACAGTGTCAGTGTACAGTTCTTTTGTTCTGAAAACATAATTAATCCCAATAATTATACAGTTCTAAAAAATATAATTGTATGAGGTGTGTGGGATACACAGAACAATTAAGGCCAGTCCTTTGTTCTTTGTATGAACAGAAGTAAGACATCTGCAAATCTTCCGTCATGCCATTCTAAGAATAGCCTCTAACGATAAGTCACAGGGAATCTGTGACCAACACGAAGCCTTGTCAATGCATAGACATTCGTATCTCAGCCAGTCTCAGAGCTACTCCAATGTAGCGGGATTAACAATATAAGTTACATGCTTCTTCTGCAGTTTGAATTCTTTACATCCCAACTGTAGCCCCCTCATCTCAGCTGCTAAAGGCTATGCTCACAACGAAAACATTGAACCATTTTACTGTTCCCAAAACCTTCCTTTTAATGATATTTTTGTTCCTGTAGGCAGGCACGGCTGATGTGAGGCCATCTGGGCTGCCAAATACCCATGCTGCTGCCCTTGGAGCTGGGCTTGGTGTTGGCAGCACTGATGGCAGCGGATGGCTGCTGAGTCTTGGCCTTGCTGCTCCTGGTTGCAGTGATGGCAACTGGGGTAGTGGGACACAGTGGCTGCTCCTCCCTGGTGTGATGGTGACTAGGCCTGTGGCAGTATTGAAGATCTCAGGGCTCGTCCACATTACATGTTTTAGTGAGTTGCAGATGTACAATGTATTAAGCAAGGATTGAACAAAATAGCCTTAAATATCTGTAAATATACAACAATCAATACACATGTAAATTATTTGATAATTGTTATTGCTTTCAAGTCTAAAAGGAGATAAAATAGTGTTTTTTATTGCTATGACTTCTAAGATGCATTTATCCTTTTTTTTTTTTTTTTTTTTTTTTTTTTTTTCTCAGACTAATGTATTCCTTCTGGTGTTCTGTGAATTGTTTCAGATTTTCTTGTTGTTTTATTAGGGTTTGCAATTTTGAAGTTTGTGTGATAAGTTTGTGGGAGTGTGGGCTGTGGGCTGGACTCAGATAGCCTGTAGACAGCTTACCTGTTAGAATCCAGACAAGGGAACTAGGGGACTACTTAGATGATGAGCATCAGGAGGTGTTTATGTCAGGAGAGTTTCAGCCCACTTTTCAGAGCCTAGAGATTCTTACTTATCTGTGTTGGGACCTGAGTAGACCTTTCCTTGCAATTTCATCTTTAAAATTTCAGGATGAAAATCCTTAATGATTAATTTTGTCAATTATCATATGTGAATAATGTGCAGTTTGATTCTTTAAAAGTATGGTGACATTTAGTTCCAGGTCTTATCTTAAATCTATTTATTATAGCATTTTATGTGTTGTGAAGAATTTTTCAATGTATATGAACAAATGTCTCCAATAAATATTCAGTTGTTAATGTGGTTTCAAACATAAATAGAGGACATAATTCAGGCAACTTATAACAATTTATTAAATAAGTAAGTTATTATTATTTGTTTATTCTAGAACATTATTGTATTTTGACATTTAGCATGTGTTGTGAAAGTCAAAGGTTGTTGAAATATAAATATCTACTAATGGTCATATAGGTATTCTGAAGTTTTTCATCCTTAAGACCAATTCTACTATGAACATTTCATTGGATATTTATTGATACATGAGGGTATGTGTTTCTAGACAATTAACAGTGATATGTGCAAGTGATAGACAATTTGTATGCTATGCACAAGGCCTGGCACTTGATTTCTATCAGTGTAAATGGAAAAAAAAAGAAGTAATGCTAACGGAAAGGGTATTCATGTTTCATTATATAACTACAAAGGATGCCAAAATGTGGCACTTTCTGCTAAAAGGTACATAATTATAATTCCAGCCTCATAATATCTGTCCATTTCTGTTCAAGAGTTGAACCAATGACCAGTCTCCAAATTTTCCACATCAACTTTGACCAAAGTCCAGTAATTGAGAGTAGGAATTGCACTAGTCAGCATTTGACATGATTAGGTATTTTATTATTTGCTCATTATGAAGAAGCTAATAGTATATTCATCTGTATTTTAATATTGGTAAATATAAGTTATTTTTATTTAATTGGCAATAGCATTTTCTCATCTATTTTTTACTATGATAGGTTTCACTGATATTATATTCCATATAGTATCATGTAAGTTTACATGATTTGGTTTTCTTTCTGTTATCCAAAATTCATATAGGTATATTATCTGTTCTTGTAATATAGTATAAATGCTAACAGGCAATGCAAATACAATAACTAATAAGCCAACTCCTTGATATAGAGGTATATTATAGAGAATGTTGTAAATTGGTATAGACTTTATGTCCTTCAAATAGTATTAGTAATAGGTTTAAAAAAAGAAATAAGAGCTAGCCTGGTCTACAAAGCAAGTCCAGGACAACCAAGGCTACACAGAGAAACCCTGTCTTAAAAAAAAAAGAAAGAAAGTAAGTAAGAAGAATTAAGAGTTTATGGAGTGCTGAGAGTGGAATGGAAGAATGAGGAGATGAAAGGGCCCAGAGGGTTCAGGAGCCTTACAAGGAGATCATGGAAGTCTGAGGATCTGGACCTAGGGGGGCCTGCACAAACTGTTGCACTAAGCAAAGACAGTGCATTCAGTTAACCTGGACACACCTGCTCATTCTCCACAGTTGTAGGGAGAGTGGAGACAACCTCTGACATGAACTCTAGTGCCCCCTATTTGATCATTTCTCCTTGGTGAGGAGAAGTGGCAGGTATACAGAGGAAGGAGTAGCAGTATATCTGGATGAGACTTGACAGGCTATGGTCATATGGTGAGGGAGGAGGTCTATCGGAGGTCTAGGGGATGGGAATAGGGCAGAAGAGAGAGGCAGGGTGGGAATGGGAAAATATAAGTGAAGGAATAACAATCAGGATGTAATCTGAATAAATTATAATAAAGCTTTTAAAAATGAGTATATATAGTTTAACCAGGCAGAGAAGCATTCTTTAGAGATGACATTTGGGTTGAGGTCTGAATGATAATAGAAAAATCCTGAAGGAAGACCTTGAAATTATTCTGATATAGGTATAGCATATGCTGAAGTCAAGAAAACAAATGTATAGACAACAATCAAGGAAGATTTAGACAACTGTATAAGTAGTGTAGTGTGTTGGGCGAAAAACTGGCAGCTATGATCACTGAAGTAGAAAACATGAATATACTCAATGGTCTTTTTAAGGTGAAAATAATTTTTTGACATGTCATAGTTTAAATTAAGAGGATTCATTTTGTTATAATTACAATCATATCCCACTAGGTGGTGGCTAGGGAAAAGTACGCTTCTTCCTATTTGAGCAAATTATATGTGCTTGCTTTCATAAAATAAACCAGAGATTGGAAAAGTACCATTCTTCAGTCAGTGCTTGTTACTATGATGATATATTGGCTTATGTTTGGATTGCATATCAGACAGTATAAGGAAAAGTTGATTTTAGCCTGACAGGAATTATTTTATTTTCTATGTGCTACATGAAATAATGTGAGTGTTAAAAAGATGACACCAAATGCTTAGAAAGCAATATGAAAATAAAATAGTATTTGAAAAATGCAAGACTTCTCCAAGAAGTGAAAAATCTAGAGATCTAGTTATAGGCTGAATGGACTATGAATTGTGTAAGTAGTGATAGTGAGACAGCTGATGATATAAATATTGAAGATCAGGGTTATGGGTGTATATTTAAGAAAAACAGCATAATATAATATTCAAAGTTTGGAATCTTCTAAGTTACAGATAAAAATTATATTACATAAAGAACAACTAGAGGAACAATTGCTCTCAGAAAAGAAGCAATACTTTTATGTTGAATTTTACTCTTGGTGATAGAATCAGAAATAGTACTTGTGTCAGATGAATAATAGAGGTAAAAATTAATTAGAAATCTTATTCAATAACAGAAAATAATAACTTTAAATTTCAGCATGACTAAACTTCAAAGTGATAAGAAAGTAAAGATTTAAAATTCAGCAGACTGTAAGATATATGATACTACTATTATGAATTTCTAGGTAAGATAACCAAAGAAAGCAAAACTAAACTTATGTTTCCTAGGTGTGATGGAAGAAATGAGGGTTACCTGTGCATGATGGTCACATTGTGAGATTATGAAAATGATGTAAACCTGAGTTATAATATTTGTACAAAATTTTGAAATTGTTAATATCTCTGGATTGCAGACATGAAATATGTGACAATTTTAAAGTTATTCCTCAATTAAACCCTTAAATAAGCAGACCCTTGTAAATACAGCATCTTTTTTCATTTCATATAAAAATATTGTTTGGAATTTGGAGGATCAGTCTGATACTGACACTCTGTAGATGTAGTCTAAGTTTTCTGATATATATCAAATTATTGAGGAGAAATATGCATTTTAGTATAACTAGTAAAATTGATTTCCAATTAATTAGCTCTAGAAATTATCTGGAAGAACATAACACTCTCATTGTTGCTATTATTTAAATTATCCTTTCTTTTATCCTGATTACTAGTGAATTCTGACTTCCACTGCTCAACAACTATTCAGAGAAAGCCAGCTCCTATAAATGCAGGATCAGTCTATCTTATATTTTTTACTTCAAAAGTTACTAGAAAATTACATGTTTTCAGATGTTATTTCTAGTCATTACTTGGCAGCAAAGAATAAATTGAAATACAGGGTTTTAAAAAATAAATGTCATCTTAAGACTGTCAAACATGAATTAAAAGATGATTTTCCCTTAGACAAAAGGTATGTGTTTCCTCACAGTCATCAGAGTTTGAGACCATATTTTGCTCATTTTAAGAATACATCAATAGGTAAAGCATATATATTTTGCCTGATTGGTACAGTATAAAAATGTAAGTTATTATCTCATCTATAGATTATCTTGGAAACAACATATATTTAATTTTTTTATTTCTTTTCCTTAGACTAATATGCAAAAAGGGCAACTACAGGAGGTTTCACTGCTGGTTAATAACAATTTATCTGCAATACATCTAGATTATTATTATTTGAAATTCAACAATGATATCAAACAAAACCTGCATTATGCACCCAAACAAGTGTTTGCAAAAGGATAATGATGCTATGGCCTTGAATTCAAATACGAAGGCCAATTTTCCATCAAATTGTAATTTGGAGAATGATGTAATTATCAGAAACCCAGAAAACTGTGAACTAGCTCGAAATTGGTTTCTTACGATGCAGAAAAATACAGTCAAAATTACACAAGTGGAATTATCTATTCCTTCTAGTCTATTTAAATCGCTTTTCAATCCAAAACAACGTTTGATTGAACCAATCATGAAAGAATGTGGAAGATTCAATATTTATATTTCAAAAAACAAGACAAACCCTCAAAAAATCATTATTAGGGGCCCTGCAGAAAATATTGAAAAGGCAAAGAAAAAATTTCTGCAGTTATTGGAAGAAGAAAAAGCCAAGAGTTATTCTATAGTTATCCCTGTCAAGTCAAAATATCACCAGTTTCTTAAGAATAAAAATGGTGGCAATCTTCCCAGTACATGTGTAAAATTTGGGGTACGTGCTATTTTCCCTACCCTTAAAAATAAGGAGCAGGACTTGGTAACAATCATAGGGAAAGAGGAAGATGTTAAAGGAGTACAAAAAGAGCTAGAGCTTATGTTGAAAGACTTAGAGTATGTGGTAGAGGACAGCATATTGATAAATCGTAAGTTTCACCACTATTTTGTCATGCGAAGGGACCAGCTTATACGAGAAATGACTGAAGTGTATGCTGGTATAATTATTAACTTTATGCATGAAGGAAAACAGAACATCAGAGTTACAATGAAAGGAGAAAAAGCTTGCGTTGAAGCAGCAAAGAAACACATCCAGCAGATTTTTGAGCCTGTGGGGTCTCACGTCACAACACAATACGTTATTCCTCAGGAGTTTTATACTTTTTTCATGGGACCAATGTGTTCCAGAGTTCAGCAAATTGCTAGGGATTATAAAGTTAAATTCTCATTTTCAGACAAAGAAAAGCCAAGTATGTATATACATCCAGTGGTTCAGGAAACTGGGAAAGAAAAGGGAGGAAAGAACACTAAAGAAGTTTTTAGTAACCTAAGGAAATGTAAGACCATATTTATCTCAGGGCAAATGGAAAATTGCAAAGCTGCCATGGAAGCTCTTGAGTATCTAATTCCTTTCACTGATGAAGTCCACATGCCTTCTCATCTACATCCTTACATCATTGGGCAGAATGGAAGTGGGATAAAGAAGCTAATGAGTGAATTTGATGTTCATACTCAGGTATTAAACTCTGGAGGCAATTCTGATATCATATGCATAATGGGTCTTGCTGCAAAGGTGGAGCAAGCTAAGATTAAATTGGAAAAGCAAATCAGTGCTTTACAAACAGAAATAGAAGATCGAGCACTAAGAAATTTTAAGCTAATGTTTAATCTAGATCCAAAATACCATTCCAAGATCACTGGACATAAGGGCTTGCTTATTGCTCAGATTTGCACAGAGCATGGTGTTACTATCCATTTTCCAAAAAAAGGAAACCATGAGATACAAGACCAAATAATAATTATAGGCTATAAAGAGAACACCTTAGCTGCTAAAGATGCAATAATGAGAACGTTATACAGGATAGAAAAAACAGTTTTTAAGGAAATCACACTAAACCACCAGGTTCGTGACAAGATTATTGGATATGGTGGAAAAAACATCCATAAAATTATGGAAGAATTCCATGTTGACATCCGTTTACCTCCAAAAGGATCCTGGAATCCCAACATCACAGTGATTGGACTCCCTTGCAATGTTGAGGCAGCAATTGACCATATCAGTCATCTTGAGAAATATTACCTTTCTGCTGTCATAAAATATGACTCTCGTCTGGATAATCTTAGGAACACCTGTCTTTACAAAATAACCATGGGGTCGTCTAAGTGTTTTATGAAAAGCGATGTTCCTCGTAATGCAAAACCCACACCAAACTCCCCAAATGATGATTGTGAAGATTTCCAAAAGTCGAAACAACAGGCCCCTAATAAGATGCTTCCTTGGAAACCATAACATTAAATGATTTAAAACAATAAAATTGTTCCAACCTGCTTACCTGAAAGCATTGTGAAAAAAATAATTTCTTACCTAATGTAGCTAAAAAATTGTAGACATATTTCTGACACATTTACATCATATATCTAGTGTTCCAAAATGTTTCACAGTGAAATATGTCACATGCTTCCACTTGTAAGTATGCAATATGCATCAACTTGTGTTTTTTTTTCCACTGTAGACTTGATCTTATAATTTCTTTCATAATACACACTTTCTAATATTGCAAAAATATATTCCACTTATCCATTCCATACATACCACAGGGTTCCTACGTTTTATGGTATATCAGTATAACACTTTTCAATTTATTATGAGCCTCAGCAACTGTCACAAGGGGGCTACATCTTTAACTTTACATCATGAGACCACAATCTAATTATTATCTTTTTGTTTATTTTCCCTTGTCTTATTTGCATTACTCCTTATTTATTTTTATAAAGATCACACAGCCTTCTTCCCACTTATCATGGCTTAGAGCAGGAGAGGAAACATGAACTGTAATCATTGTATTATGTATATCAGTGTATCAGTGATATTCGCAAGTATCATGGATCCTAAAGAACATCAGTTTTTGTTGAATGGAATTGTATACTTAGATAATGGTTGGAGAATTTCATACTTTTGTTTTGCTTTTTAGTATCTAGGCACACCTTTTAGAAAACCTTTTGAGGGAAAATGTTAAACACCAAAACAGACTATGTTTTAACCTTCTTTTCTGTGAACTCTCAGAATTGTAAACCAAGAATATCAAAGCATTTTCAGTTTGTAGTTTCTTGATTTCTTTCTTTTTGAGGGATGTGAGGACGGCTAGTCATTAAACAAAGTGTGACTGCTAATAATACCAGATGTCTGGCATCTTAATTCATATCTTCCTGTACCTACCCTATTTCATTTGAGCTAATTGTCCAAGTCATGCTATATTCCCAGTAGTATCTTTACTCTACTAACTGTTCTGTATTATAAGGCATGCATACCAGACTTCAAAATAACTCCACTTGTATCTTGAAACCTGGCACTCACTGTGAGCTCAGCTGTGTCCTCCCTTATATCTGTATAAAATTTAAACATCTTTTCTCACACTAAACTTCTTTCATTCTCCCACACATGTTGATCCTAAGATACTTACTTATGAAGGGAAGATACATCTTTACTAACGAAGGTGATGGCTGGATATTAGAGAGTGGATTGTTTTTTCTATAATATTTGAGTCTTCTTCACACCTGAAATTGACCTTACAAAATACCATAAAGAACCCCTACAAAATACTAGATTTTTGTTTTTGTTTTTGTTTTTGTTTTTGTTTTTTTTTTTTTTTTTTTTTTTTTGAGACAGGATTTATCTGTATAGCCTTGGTTGTCTTGGAACTCAATCTGTAGACCAGCTGGGCTTCAAACTCAGAGACCAACCAGCATCTGCCTGCCAGAGTACTGAGATTACAGGTGCATACCACCATGCTCAGCTACAACCCAGAATATTATATCACTATATTTTGATTTGTTTTGGTTTTTATATGGCAATTCCAAAAGAAAACTTTACAAAAATGCACACATTCTGGTATACTCACTTGCCTCTGTATGGGTGTTGGGCAGTGGTGACTCATGACTTTAATCTCAGCACTCAGGAGGCACAGACAGGAGGATCGCTGTGAGTTCAAGGCCAGGTTGGTCTACTAAGTGAGTCCAGGACAGCCAAGGCTACACAGGCAAACTTTGTTGTGAAAAACCAAAAAAGTAGGCGTGAACATCAATTTGTGTGTGTGTGGGGGGGGTGATGATCTTGAATTAAGATATTAGGTTTTGTTTATTGTTTATTTTGGAAACAGGGTCCCATGTAGTCAAGACTTGGCTCAAATTCTTGTTCCTTCTACTAATTCTTCTTCCCAAGTGCTGTAAATACAGACATATAACACATAATGTGAGTTTTTAACTTTAGTGTGTATTAGCTCATTTTCTTTACATCCACAAGAAATAGGAGAGTTCTTAATAGGCAGGCCACATCATCAGCAAGAGTTTCTGTGAATTTATACCTTAGATATTACCTTAAAACTGTATTGATTTTGCAATATCAGCTTTAGTTCTTTAAAGATTATAGGCAAATACCTGGGTATTTTGTCTTAAGCCATGAAGTTTAGGTATTATATTTCTAGTAAATCTGAGATCTGTTTATCCACAGTTATGGTAAGTAGGTGATGATCAATATTGCACTTCAATATTGTACTTAAAAATCAATTTTTGTTTAATAGAAACAATTTAGAATATGTCACTATAAAATATATGAATAATTCACATTGCATTTACTTCACTACTAAACAATTATCTATTTTATGCCTTATTTCTAATTACATCTAATGGGATGTTTCTAAGAGTGGCTTCAGGCTTGTGGTCCAGCTAGTTCAAGAATGGCTGTCTCTCAAAGGAAAGGCCAAGAATCTAGTAGTTGTTCAGTATATGAGGCTGGTATCTCAGCTGGCCTTCATTCTACATTGGAAACCTGAAGAAGTAGCCCAGTGAAGAATTGCCTCATAAACAGGAATAATGACTTTCCTAGCAAGAATGAGGGCAAGCAGGGAAAAAGCAAAACTTTCCTTCTCACATATCCGGTTTGTAGGGACTGCCATCGTAATATGTGGACAAGATTTAAAGTGGATCTTGCCAACTCAATTATCTACTTAGTAAAATTCCATACAGAGAGGTCCACTGATTGGTTTCACCTGGTCTTTAGATGTATTCAAGTTGGCAGCCATATTAGTCATCACAAGTTTTTCCTTTGTCAACTTGAAATGTTATTACATATCTATAAATTATGTTTAATTTCCAAATGAAAACAACAATTATGTCATAATAATTCTGCCAAATATTACAAAATTATCCCACATACAACAATTGTTTTGGGAATCTTTCTGGAATAAGCACTCAACACCAGTGAGAGTGGAGAGGAGGAGATGACACATCTAGTTGCAATCTCATTTTATACTCTAAAATTTCAAGGTGGAGGTAAGAAGCAAATGAAAATTTGCAGAAGCATATTTGACAGTTAGGAGAAGTTTGAAAAAGACAATATTTTATTCTTTTAGCTATTTTTTCAGTTCATTATGTTCCAGGTAGCAAGTGAAGTCATGTTTGGTGAGTAGGCAATATGAGCAGTGCTTTAAGAAAATTACTCATTGGAGGCCACCATTTTTCTGACAAAGAGAAGGAAGACTGTGGGTTAAGGACATTGAGAGTGTGACTGGGAGGAAAGAAGAGAGGAGGCTGTGATCAGGCAGCAAAGTGATTAAATTTAAGAAGTCACAAATAATAAATAAATGAATGAATACAAAGTTTTTATTCCTTAAAAAATGAAAATCAATATATAAATGAAAAAATTAATATCTAATAATTGGTCTTTTTAGCCTCATTTAATTTTACTATAAATGTAAACACAGCCATTAATACTATTCCAACTTATGTTATATTCCATGGTAATGAAATAGAGAGAAAACACACAAATATCTGCCTAATGTACATGTATATATTTCCCAACATGTTCTCAACAAAATAGCAGAGAAACACTTATTTCAAACACAATTTTTATTTCTGCAGCTGGTCACACAGCCCTAACTAGTTTGTGTAACTACTTTTCACTGCTACTCATTCTATATTTTATCCAACTTTAGTCAGAAACTTAGCAAGTCTTGATTCTTTTATTGGAGGAGTGATCCATACCTGTGGAGGAATGTCTTGAGTGGATGTAACAACTGTCAATAAAGTGCTGTTTAGCCAATAAGCTGGCCTGAAGGACAGGAAGTAGACTCCCCTTGAGAGTGGGAAATGCTGAGAGTTGACAGTTCACAGGAGAGAGTTGATGGATGAGAGTTGAAAAAGAGAGGAGGGGAGGGGAGGGGAGGGGAGGGGACACTGAGGATCAGATAGGCAAGTGCTTGGGATATATGTAGGTTATGAGGATTAGAGTAGTTTATTTTAGTTTATTGTTTAAAAAGTAGCAGTTTAGATTCTGTCTGGCATAGTGTTTGCAGCTTTAAATTATATTTCAGTCTCTTTGTGTCAGTTATTGGCTTCCTAGGTGGAACAGATACATTTTATTGTAACAAATTCGCACCCAAAAAATTTAGTGTATGCATACCCTTGAAAAAGCATACTTTGTTATAGTTTGGTGGGGGGAATAGTTGCCAAAGAGAAAAGCCAAATAATAAATTAGAGACTGTTATGGTTCCTCTCCAAGTTGCTATGGCAGAAGGCTCCTGGATCCTTTATGGCTATTTTTTTTTTTTAGTTTTTTGTTTGTTTGTTTGTTTGTTTGTTTGTTTTTTAGTTTTTCTGTTCAGGGAGAAAAGCAGAAAGATGAGATATGCCAGGCTAAGTTACCAACAATGAGAAAGGGAGCAAGTAGCAAACTTTTTCCATAGAATTGATAACATCTGAAATTCAGAATTCATTAGCTGCAAGGTGTTTGATAGCTCTCTCTGGAAAGGGTTCACCTATGTGAATTAGCAATAAATAAATTCAAAAGAATGGTGGAAAGGGCTTGGCTTACTGAAGCATAATTGGCGCAACTGACCCAAAACTTAGCACATTTTTTTAAATTTTAAACTTTACTTGAGATCTCTGTAGATTTTGCTAGAATTGTTATAAAATATTTGTGCAGAGTGGTGGCGGCACACTGCCTCAATCTTAACACAAAGGAGAAAAATACAGACTGACCTCTGTGAGTTCTAGGCATAAGTGACTTGCAGAGACAACCTAGGATTTAAAATAACAATTTTTTCTTAAACTTACTAGTAAGTTCCATTTTCTTAATAACAGATTATATGTCTTTACTGATCTAAAGTATGGATACACAACAATTTTAAGTTTATGTGAGGAAAACTGTCACTGCTTTTTTAAAAAAGCCAGCCATTCTGCTTAAAAATGGAGCTTCCATTGGGAGAAATGGTGACAAAAGGTAATTGACCTAAGAGATATATTCTGTTGGTCTGTGTGAAGACAAACATTGGGCAGGGAGACAGACATGCAAGTTGTATGTCTCCCACGTTGAAAAGCCTTTGTATGCTGAGTTGAGGTGTCACTGTTCTAGCAACTGGCTTATCTCCCTAAACATGAGCTACTTTCAAGGGGGACAGGTGACAGTCACAACAGATGCAAAAAGACACAGAGGCTTAAATGTGACAAAGCACACATCAGGTTAGTTAGGTCCCCAAAGCTTAAAGGCTATAATTCATATACATAAAAGTACACGCTTAATGTCTTTTCTTTTGATCAGGGCAACCAACTTGTCTCTAAAATGGGATATATTTTCTCAGGAGACAGGTAGTGGCCTGGCTTATACATCAGGTGCCATAGAGCCTAGAGAAGGACATTTAGAACTATACAATCTTGTTTTGATTTCAATTAAATAATGATTTATGTTCTTTGGTAATGGTAATACTTCCTCTTTGAAAGGTCAAAATAAAACAGTCCTGGAGGAAAGAGAGACTGCTAAATTAAGTCAGTCTATACATACATGAATTCAAACTACAGAACCAGCCTTTATTGTTCTGTACATCCTGCATACTTTGTGCATATATACATTCAGAACTGTATAATGTTTGTGAGAAATTATATATTTTCAGAGCAAAAGAACTAGACTCTGATGCTGGATAGGACCTGACAGGACACATCCTCCAGCATGCTTAGATGCTGACATCCTTCATTCTTCATGTTCCAGCCATAAGTGCTTCAGTTGCTGTTCATCATCAGAATAGAACAGCTCACAAGACAGCTTCAAAGAAAGCTCCTAATTAAACCTTGAATTTTTCAATATTTAGAGACTGAACCAAAAATGCTATCTGGATTTTTCAACCATTTTCCCATTTTTATTTGGGCCCCTACATAGGTATTATTTCGCCCAAATCAGCCAGAAGAAGCCTTAGAGAAAGACATCCCATTTCCCTTAAAGGGGTTGGGTAAGGTTTGCAGCTATATGTGTTTAGTTTTCATTGGGAATTGGTTGTTATTATTGTTCTTATTCGGAGAGAGAATGAGATTGGATTCATGGTTTTTTCTCTGATAAGATAGAAATATATAGGGATGATAGGACAATTTAAAGCCTTAATTGTTACTCACAAGGCAATTTTTAATTCATTGGTAAAGAATAGTATATATTGATGTAAAATAAGTTAATTTTAATTCGTTATACTATTCAATTTTGTCACAAGAAGGTCTTCAGAAACTTCAGAGACCTACAGAATATGGCATTTAAAGTTTGTTTCGTTGTGTGCTGGAGCATCTTCTGGGTATATTACAAGGTGTGGAATAGCTGGGTCTTAAGGAAGCCCTATTCCCAGTTTTCTGAGATAGCACCAGATAGATTTCCAACGTGGCTGTACTAGTTTGCATTTCCACCAGCAATGAAGGAGTGTTCCTCTCTCTCCACGTCCTCGCCAGCATGTGGTGTCACTTGAATTTTTGATCTTAGCCATTCTGATGGGTGTAAGATGGAATCTCCGAGTCGTTTTGATTTCTTTAAGTATTTCTCAGCCATTTGATATTCCTCTGTTGAGAATTCTCTGTTTAGTTCCAAGCCCCATTTCTCAATTGGGTTATTTGGTTCGGTAGTGTTTAATTTCTTGAGTTCTTTATATATCTTGGATATTAGACCTTTGTCAGATGTAGGGTTGGTGAAGATCTTTTCCCAGTCTTTAGGCTGTCGCTTTGTTCTCTTGACAGTGTTTCCTGCCTTACAGAAGCTTCTCATCCTGATGAGGTCCCACTTACTAATTGTTGACATTAAGTCCTGGGCTGTTGGTCTTCTGTTTTGCTCAACCATGTTCATAGCAGCCTTATTCATAACAGCCAGAACATGGAAACAGCCTAAGTGTCCATTAGTAAAAGAATGGATACAGAAACTGTGGTACATATACACTATGGAATACTACTCAGCTATTAAAAACAAGGAATTCCCAAAATTTGAGGACAAATGAATTGAGCTAGAAATTATCATAATGAGTGAGTTAACCCAGAAGCAGAAAGACTCAAATGGTATATACTCACTTATATCTCCATACTAGCCCAAGGGGCATGTCCCATGAAAGCCTTCAGTTACCAGGAAACTGGGACAGTGTGGAGGAAATCCTATTGGGACTCTAGATGAGAGAGGTATGGGAGAATAGCAAAGTAGAAGGATCCAGAGGGTCCTAGAAACCTACAAGAAGAACTTTTGATAGGCAGAATTGGGCCCATGGGTCCCACTCAAACTATAGCACCAGCCAAGAACAATACAGGCGGTAAACTTTAAATCCCTACCCAGATCTAGCCAATGGACAGCACATTCTTCGCCGTTGAGTGGAGAGTGGGGTATGACTTTCACACGCACTCTGGTGCCTCATATTTGACCATATCCCCTGGAGCGGGAGACCTGGTGGCACTCAGAGGAAGGATAGCAGGTTACCAAGAAGAGAATTGATACCCTATGAGCATATAAAGGGGGAGAAAGTCCTCCTCAGTCAGTCATAGGGGAGGGGAGTAAGGGGAAAATGGGAAGGAGGGAAGAATGGAAGGATACAAAGGATGGAATAACCATTGAGATGTAACAAGAATAAATTAATAAAAAAATAAATAAAGTTTGTTTTGTTTTGTTTTGTTTTGAGGATTATTGGAAAATGAGACAGGTTTACTCGTGGCAATACCCAGCCTGCGTCAAAGAATGTAATGAGCATTGTTGAGCCTCCTTACACAGATGGCTTCAGATGTGGTACACAAGTCACTGGGAAAAAATGTCCTTGTTTTCCACACAGACAAAATGCTGCCTGAAATGGGCAAGCTTGGATGCAGGTGGAGTTGACGGCCTAACTCTGCTAAGACAAGGTACATAAGTCCTCAATAGTCCTTGCTTCACAAATAGTTCTGTCAGATATACTGGACCAGAAGGCTGAAGATGATGCTCCAACATATTAGAGAGTTTTGAGTGACTGTTTAGGCAGCAAAGTGTCCCTGCAATTTTTTTTTTCATTTTGGAATCTGTTACCCAGTACTTCCTGTTTACTCAGGTAATTATTCTCAAGTCTCTGATGGGGTTGAAGACAGCAAAACATTATGAGTATAACATGAATATAATGATTGTTTTGTGGTTCTTATCTGTGAATATTGAATATTGTTGTAATAATATAAATGTAAGTTAAAAGTTTTTTATTATTAGACTAAAAAGGGGAACTGTGGAGGAATGTCTTGACTGGATGTAACAATTATCAGTAAAGCACTATTTAGTCAATCAGCTGGGAAGAAGGATAGGCAGTAGAAGGCAGTTCATCCTTGAAGTGGGAGGAGCTGAGAGTTGACAGTTGACAGGGGCTGAGGTAGGAGTTGACAGATGAGAGTTGACTGAGAGTTGGAGGGAGAAGTTGTTGAGGATCAGATTGGCAAGTGCTTGGGATATATGTAGGTTATGAGGATTAGAGTAGTTTATTTTAGTTTATTGATGAAAAAAAGTAGTTTAGATTCTGCACAGCATAGTGTTTGCAGTTTTGAATTTTTCAAAAATATATCTTATTAATTTATTCATATTACATCTCAATTGTTATCTCATCCCTTGTATCCTCCAATTTCTCCCTCCCTTCCATTTTTACCTTACTCCCCTCCCCTATGACTGTGACTGAGGGGGACCTCCTCCCCCTATATATGCTCATAGGGTATGAAGTCTCTTCTTGGTATCTTTCCTCTGAATGCCGCCAAGCACATTTGACGTGATCAAATATGGGGCACCAGAGTTCATGTAAGAGTCAATCCAGACTCTTCATTCAACTGTGGAGAATGTCCTGTCCATTGGCTAGATCTGGGTAGGGGTTCGACGTTTACTGGACGTATTGTCCCTGGCTGGTGCCATAGTTTCAGTAGGACCCCTGGGCCCAGATCTGCCTATCATAATGTTCTACTTATAAGTTTCTAGTTAAACATATAAGTTTAAGTTCTCACCTAAAATTCCAATAGGATGTCCTCTCCTCTATCTCACTTTCCTGGTAAGTGAAGACTTTCATGGACATGCCCCTTGGGATAGTGTCCAGATATAAGTGAGTATATACCATTGGACTCTTTCTGCTTCTGGGTTAAATCACTCATTATGATCATTTGTAGTTCAATCCATTTGTCCACAAACTTCAGGAATTCCTTGCTTTTAATAGCTGAGTAGTATTCCATAGTGTAAATGTACCACAGTTTCTTTATCCATTGTTCTACTGAGGGACACTTAGGCTGTTCCATGTTCTGGCTATCATGAATAATGCTGTTATGAACATTGTTGAGCAAATCTTGTTATGTGCTGGAGCATCTTCTGGGTATATTCCAAAGAGTGGAATAGCTGGGTCTTAAGGAAGCCTTATTCCCAATTTTCTGAGATAGCGCCAGATAGATTTCCAAAGTGGGTGTACTAGTTTGCATTCCCACCAGCAATGAAGGAGTGTTGCTCTCTCTCCACATCCTCACCAGCAAGTGGTGTCACTTGAGTTCTTTATCTTAGCCATTGTGATGGGTGTAAGATGGAATCTCAGAGTTGTTTTGATTTGCATTTCCCTGATGATTAAAGATGTTGAGCATTTTTTAACCTGTTTCTCAGCCATTCTACATTTTTCTGTTGAGAATTCTCTGTTTAGTTCTGAGCTCCATTTCTCAATTGGGTTATTTGGCTTGGTGGTGTTTAATTTCTTGAGTTCTTTATATAATTCTGATATCAGACCTTTGTCAGATGAAGGGTTGGTGAATATCTTTTCTCAATCTGTAGGCTGTTGCTTTGTTCTGCTGACAGTGCCTCCTGCCTACAGAAACTTATCAGCCTCATGAGGTCCCATTTATTAATTGTTGACCTTAAGGCCTGGGCTGTTAGTGTTCTGTTCAGGAAGTTGTCTCCTGTGCCAATGTGTTCCAGGCTCTTCCCTACTTTTTCTTCTAACCAATTTAGTGTCTCTGGTTTTATGTTGAGGTCTTTTATCCACTTGGACTTGAGTTTTGTGCACTTGAGTTTTGTGCATGGTGACCAATATGGGTCCAAATGTGTTTTGTTTTGTTTGTTTGTTTGTTTTAAAGTAGACATCCAGTTAGCCTAGCACCATTTGTTGAAGATGCTATCCTTTTCCCATGAAATAGATTTGGATTCTTTGTTAAAAATCAAGCGACCATATGCGTGCAGATTAATTTCTGGGTCTTCTATTTGATTCCATTAATCAACCAGCCTATTGCTGTGCCACTACCATGTTGTTTTAATTACTGTGGCTCTGTAATACAGCTTGAGATTGGGTATGGAAATTCCTCTGGAGGATCTTTTATTGTATAGGATTGATTTTGGTATTCTGGATTTTTTATTTTCCCACATGAAATTGAGAATTGAACTTTCTTTGTCTTTAAAATATTGTATAGGTATTTTGATATAGATTGCATTGAATCTGTAAATTGCTTTTTATAAGATGGCCATTTTTACTATGTTAATTCTCATGAGCCATGAAGAAGAGAGATCCCTCCATCTTCTGATATCATCTTAAATCTCTTTCTTCAGAGATTTAAAGTTTTTGCAAACAAGTCCTTCACTTGCTTCGTTAGAGTTACTCTTAGATATTTTATATTGTTCATGGCTATCATAAAGAGTGTAGTTTTCTTAATTTCTTCCTTTGTGTGTTTATCATTTGTATATACAAAGGCTACTGAATTTTTTTCATTTAATTTTGTATCCAGGCAATTTGCTGAAGTTGTTTTTCAGCTATAGGAGTTCTCCAGTGGAATTATGGGGGTTATTTATGTAAAGAATCATATCATTTACAAATAGGGACAATTTGACTTCTTTCTTTACCATTTGGATCCCTTTGATCTCCTTTTGATGTCTTTTTGCTCTGGCTAGAACTTCAAGGACTACTATATTGAATAGATATGGAGAAAGTGGGCAGCCTTGTCTCATCCTGTATTCTAGAGGAATTTCCTAGAGTATCTCTGCATTTAATTTGATGTTCGCTATTGGCTTGCTGTATATAGCCTTTATTATGTTTAGGTATGTGCCTTATATTCCTGATCTCTCCAAAACTTTAAACATCAATGGGTGTTGGGTTTTGTCAAATGCTTTTTCTGCATCTAAGGAGATGGTCATTTGGTTTTTTTCCTTTCAGTTTGTTTATATGGTGGATTACTTTGATGGATTTCCACATATTAAACCATCCCTGCATGCTTGGAATAAAGCCTACCTGGTCATGGTGAATGATATCTTTGATATGTTCTTGTATTCATTTTGCGAGTATTTTATTGCATGTTTTTGCATCAATGTTCATAAGAGAAATTGTACTGAAATCCTATTTTTTTTTGTTGTTCTGTCTTCCTGAGATTTAGGTATCAACTTGACTGTGGCCTCAGAGAATGAATTTGGAATGTTGTATCTATTTCTATCTTTTGGAGTAGCTTGAGGAATATCAGTATTAGCTCTTCTATGAAGGTCTGGTAGAATTCTGCACTGCAACCATCTGGCCCTGATCTTTTTTTGGTTGGGAGACTATCAATGATTATTTCTATTTCTATAGAAGAAATGGGACTATTTAATTTGTTTATCTGATTTTGATTCAATTTTGGCAAGTGGAATTTATCAAGAAAATTGTCCAATTCCCTTAGAATATCAAATGTGGCCTTTATGCCTTCGAATTAGGATCTTATGATTCTTTATATTTCTCCAGTGTCTGCTGTTATGTCTTTCTCCCTTTTCATTTCTGATTTTGTTGATTTGGATAGTATCTCTCTGCCTTTTAGTTAGTTTGGCTAACGGTTTGTCTATCTTGTTGATTTTCTCAAAGAACCAATTCCTGGTTTTGTTGATTCTTTGAATTGTTCTCTTTGTTTCTAATTTATTGATTTTAGCCTTGAGTTTGATTATTTCCAGACATCTACTCCTCTTGGGGGGTTTCTGCTTCTTTTTTTCTCCTAAGGCTTCCAGATGTATCATTAAGTTGCTTATATGGAATGTTTCTACTTTCTTTCTAAAGACACTTAGTGCTATACCTTTTCCTCTTAGCACCGCTTTCAATGTGTCCCACCAATTTGGGTATGTTGTTCCTTCATTATCATTGAATTTCAGGAAGTCCTTAATTTCTTTCTTTAATTTTTCCCTGACCCAGGTGTCATCAAGTAGAGAATTTAGTTCCCATGTGTGTGGAGGCTTTTTATTATTTCTCTTGTTGTTGAAGTCCAGCCTTAGACCAATGTGATCTGATAGGATACAAGGTATTATATCAATCCTCTTGTATCTGTTGAGACTTTCTTTGTGACCTACTTTGTGATCAATTTTGGAGAAGGTTCTATGGGGTGCTGAGAAGAAGATTTACTTCTTTTTTGTGGCATTAAAAGTTCTGTAAATATCTGTTAGATCCATTTGATTCATGGTGTTGGTTAATGATGTTATTTCTCAGCTTAGTTTATGTTTCAATGACCTAACCTTCAGTGAAAGTGGGGTGTTGAAGTCTACCACTACTAATGTGTGGGGATCGATGTGTGGTTTAAGCTTTTTTAATAGTTCTTTTACAATGTGGGTGCCCTTGTATTTGGAGCATAGATGTTCGTAATTGTGATGTCTTGGTTGATTTTACCTTTGATCTGTATGAAGTTACCTTCCTCTTCCCTTTTGATTAATTATGGTTGAAAGTCTATTTTATTAGATATTAAAACGGCTACACGAACTTGCTTCTTGTGACTATTTGCTTGGTATATTTTTTCCAGCCTTTTATTTTGAGGTAATGTCTGTCCTTATGGGTAAGATGTGTTTCTTGAATGCAGAGGAGTGTTAGATCTTGTTTATATATCCATTCTGTTAGTCTGTGTCCTTTTCTTGGAGAGTTGAGACCATTGATGTTGAGATATATTAATGACTAATGACTGTTAAGTCCCTTCATTTTTGATGTTTGTTACAGCAGAGAGTTTGTGTCATTGTGTTTTTGTGATGGTGTAGTTATGTATTTCCTGTGTAGTTTTGGTTGTGGCTTGTCCCTTTGTGGTAGAGTTTTCCATCTAGTAACTTTTGTAAAGCAAGATTTGTGGATAGGTGCTGTTTGAATTTTTTTTTTTGTCATGGAGTATTTTGGGTTTTTTTTTTGTCAATGGTTATTGATAGTTTCACTTGATACTGGCGTCTGTTGTTTGTTATGGTTTGCAGGTGCTCTGTCCAGGTTCTTCTGGCTTTTATTGTCTCTGCTGAGAAGTCTGGTGTAATTCTGATAGGTTTGCCATTTTATGTTGCTTTACCTTTTTCTCTTGCTGCTTTTAATATTTTTTCTTTGTTCAATATATTTTGTAGTTTTATTATTATGTGTCGGGAAGATTTTCTTTTCTGGTCTATTCTGTTCGGTGTTCTGTAGGCCTCTTGTATGTTTATATGCATCTCCTTTCAATTGGGGAAATTTTATTCTATGATTGTGTTGAAGATATTTTCTGGAACTTGGAGTTGTGTCTTTTCTCTTTCCTTGATGCCTATTATTCTCAGGTTTCATCTTTTCATGGTGTATTTATTTCTTGGATATTTTCTGTCAGGAATTTTTCAGATTTAGCATTTTCTTTGATAGTTGCTTTGAGTTCTACAATTGTATCTTCTAGTTCTGAGATTCATTCCTCCATTTCTTGCATTCTATTAGAGATTCCTCCTTCTGTGTTGCTTACTTTCTTTTCTAAGGTCTCTCATTCCTGTTTTTCTTCGGTCTGTGCTTTTATCACTGTTTCCATTTTCATCTTCAGATCTTGAACTGTTTTATTTCCTTTATCTGGTTGCTGGTATTTTCCTGAATATTTTCCAGTGCCTCTGTATAGGCTTCTTTTATGTCTTCCACCTGTTTGGCTGCATCTTCTTGCATTTGATTACTGATTTTATTCGTTTCCTCCATTATCATCTACATTACTAATGATCATAGGTCATTTTCTTGTATTTCAATGGTGTTTGAGTTCTCAGGGTTACTTTCTTTTGGGATACTTGGCATCTGGGGATGATGAGTTGTTTTGTTTTTTTCTTTGCATTCTTACACATTCCTTTAGTCATCTTTCTATCTCTGGTGTTGTGTGGTAGCTTCTGGTGTTAGTCACTGGTCGTTGAGAGTAGATAATTGGTGAGTGATCCCTATGGGGATCAGGGAGTTCTTCTCTGGAACCTGCAGGTGACCTGGTTTCTGCTCCAGGAGACGTTCTAATACACCTTAAGCTCCTGACTGGGTCAGCAGAGGTAGGCTTCTGCCTGATATCATTCATGCTACTGAGGAGATTCAGACTAGCTGTGTTGGGGGCTTCTGCTTAATTTTCTGTCCTGACACCCTCCAAGGCAGTCCAGCCTCTCCCAACAGAGTAGGAGACTGGGCCATTATCTGCTCAATTGTCCAGGCTCAAACTGACATGGTCCACAGCCATGTTCCTGCCAGGATCAGTCTAGCAAGCTACCCAGTTTGGATTGTGCTCCCTTGGTGACTCAGTCCCACCAAGCTACAGCTGCAACTCAGACTCCTCTTCAGACACCCAGGGCAGTCCAGTTTCTCCCACAAGCATGGGAGTTCCTGCCGGGCTATGGGGACTGTGTCTTTATCTGCACAATTGTCCAGGCCCTGAGCACTGTGGCCCTTGACAGGTTCCTTTCCGTATCAGTGTAGATAGCCGACCAGCCTAGATTGCACACTTTTGGCAGCTTAGTCACACTGTGTGGTAGCGGCAATTCAGACCCCATTCCAGATCCTAAGAGCAGTCCAGATTCTCCCACGAGTGTGGGAGTCCCTGCCAGGCCATGGAGATTTTCCTGGCCAAGTTTTATCAGCCCAAAATTTCAGGCTCAGTTTGCTGAGGCTGACTGCCTGGCTCCAGCTGGACCTGCCTAGATGGCGCACGCTCTTTCTGGGTACTGTGAGCTTCAGCGTGGCCTCCGGTGCTCCCTGTGGACTGAGGTGGGCAAGTAGGGGTGTCTGAGGACTGATTCACTTGTTTCTCTAAGACTTTCCCAGGCCAGGGTCTCTGGTGTTTGACCATCGCACACACTGGGCCTGGGCTATAGAGGCTGGCTGCAGTCCACAGGTGCGTTCCATTCCATAGTCTGGAGAGTGCATTCAGGTCCACTGTGGGCTGTTGTTTGGCCTGGAGACAAATATGACTACGGTCTGTACTGAGCAGGACCTCACTGATCTAGCATTCTCCAGTTTATGAAGTCTGTGGCTCCCAATCCAGTCCCTGGTCTCTGTGTAGTAGACCAGATACAGTGCGTGATAGGCGCCGCCATCTTGGAACTCCTGCAGCTTTGAATTTTGTTTCAGTCTCTTTGTATCAATTATTGGATTCCCAGGCCAATCAGACACATTTTATTGTAGCAAATATTTTCATTCCTGAAGGAACTGGGGATTCTGTTGTACTATTTGGATTGGGCTGTTGTAAATTCCAGTTGACTTTAAATATAGGGTATGGTAAAGCCAAGAGATGCCATAAGGGATATTATGAACTCCAGACACAATCTTCCTACATTCTATTGCAGAAAAGCCTTCTAATTTTCTTCTAGTAGTCTGCATGGCTCACCCCTCCTAATCCTGTTATTTCTTTCATACATGTTTATTGAAGGGCATTACAAGCCTGAAGTCACCAGGGGAAAATCTTGAGACTCTATTTCAATTGAATGTTTGTTGTGTGTCCTGGAAGGAGAGTGCCTCTGTCTGGAACTAGAACTTATGTGGAACTAGAACATGAAGAAACTGTCTAGTAGAGCTTATGATTTCAGAAACAGAAAGCAAAATGTTTCCTAGTGGGTCACAAGGAGTAATAGTGACTGGAAATACTCCTAATTCTTTCCATTGATTCCTGAACTCATAAATCCTGCTAAGGGGGAAACTGTACCACATATTGGACATTGATTCATAGAATATTCTGCCTTCTTGAGAAATTTAGCCCAGCCCACCAATCTATTGCCACCTAACTGTTTCTTTAACTGTGTCTTCAATAGAACATTCCACTGTTCTATCAAGCCAGATGCTTCAAGATGGTAGGTAACATGGTTATAACAGTGTATTTCATCAACATGGAACCACTATTGCAGTTCTCTGGGTGTGAATGCAGTTCTATAGTCAGAAGCAGTGCTCTGTGAAATAACATGATGGTTGATGAGGCATTCTGTAAGTCCTCAGATGGTAGTTTTGGCAAAATCATCAAATGCAAGAAATGCTATTCCAAAACCTCCATACAGTATGGACGAACTTTTGCCTTTTTCTTAAAGGACATGATTCAGTTTAGTTAACCTAACACAAGGTTTTTAGCAGGTCACCCTAGGGAGTGGTGCTATTTAAGCTGTTAAGAGTCAATTTCTGAGGAAGACAGATATGGTACTCATCAGAAACTGTAGCCAGGTGAGTGGAACTACATGTAGAATCCATGCATATTTTCTATCTCAAACACCATTTCTACTGTGTTCATTGTTCCATGGGGCAATGACAGGGCTTGCCAAGGAACCAGGCTACTCTCCACATCATCCTAATTACTTGATTACTGATGTCATTTCCTGATGAGCATTTACATAGGATAAACATATCTTAAAGTAACTTTCACATTTAAAGAGTTCTACCCACATACTTCTTTCCCAAAGGTCTTTCTCACTAATTTTCCAATCATATTCTTTACAATGCCTTGACCATCCAGCCAGTACATTGGCTACAGTCCATTTAATCACTAAACAAGTACACATCTGGACATTTTTGTGTACTGCCTCAGTTCTGCCTACTGTGAAGATATGCCTTCACCAGTTTCTTTCAGGGTTGTTCCAGAAAGGAGTTCTAATGTTGCAGCTGTCAACTTCTAAGTGGTACATTCATTGGACGTGGAATTTTCTCTTCCTCAGTCAACCCAATCATAGGGAAAATCCTATGAAACTAAAGGGCATGATTGGTTCCAAAGGCATTGAAACAGGAATAAAAACTACAGGCATTTGAGTAAATTCATCATGTAACTTGTACACTCAGTAACTTCTTGGGCCTGATCATATAGATATCATTTTCATCTGATAATGTATTGCTTTCAAGTAGGTCATATTATACACGGCTTATGATAGACAACTCAGACGTTACAAAAATATCTACTATGACATTAAATGGAATACAAAGTTCATTCTGTGACTGAATGAACCTAAATAGCAACAATAATTTTTAAAAAGACAGGGATGAACACAACTTTAATAGTAAACCTCTATCTATTGAAAAATCCAAAAGACAAATAAAACTACAAGGATACAACACAACAAATTTAAAAATCTATGTGTACTGTCTTGATCATATAAGGTACCCCAAAACCTCAAACTCATAGGGAAATGGCAAAATCTTCTGTGGGCTATGCTCAGAGAAATGACAAAACATTCCCTCCTTGTCTTAGTGAAAATGTTTATATTAAATGCAGAAAGTGTCCACTATAGCTTTGTGCCACCCCCCAGTATTTTCCGCCTGCATAATATCCCCATATAGAGACTGTTCTTATAGAAGTTAGCTAAATCTGTCTGCTTTATCCAGTTGTATATAACAAACTCTGCCTCCTTATTTATTTGTATGTAATAATGTAACCTGATTGTATGCAATAAATTTGCCTCCCTGTTCAACTCTGTATAATAATCACACTGAACGAACAGGGTGCTTCACTTTCTCTATCAGATATCCCATGTCAAATAACACCACCTTCTCTGTGTGCCTTTGTTTGTATTTTCTGTGTTCCATCACTATCAAAGTCAGGTCTTTCCTTGAGGCTAAACAAGGACTGGTAAATTTGCTCCCGAACAGGAACACAGGGACAAGGATGTATACACTGCCTACTCTGTACTCTCATTGATCAGACAAAGAAACATCTCTGCAACAAGTGTGATCATACAAGTAAAAGAAAAATGGGAGGGAAGGAAAAAACTAAGGTAAAAGATAGGTATAAGAACTATGAGTGATGTAGAATCTCAAAAAAATCATTGTAATTTGGAACTTAGGTGAGATTTGGGGAAACCCTGGAAATGAGGTAAGGGCATTGTAGCATCATAGATTCTCAGGTTGCTTGGGTTCTTAGTGTGTTTGGATTTAGAGAAGGGAACAGTGAATTTGGCTACTAGAAATATAATTAATAAATAATAGAAGAAAATAGAAGAATGGATACATGGCTGAGGGACATAAGAGTGATGCCATTTTTGTTTTTCATTTAAATGCTTTAATGTTACATTAGAAAATAAAAGAAGAGATCAGGTAATGGATACATAGGCTGTAGGCCTGTCTGCCTATCCAACTGTGTGGGCTAAAAGTGCAGAAGGAAGCCTACTTGGTTTATGCTTTCTCATAAAATGACTTGAATCCCTCCACATCTATTTATATTGATGAGTCTATGTTCAAGGGTACAGCTCTAACAACTTGAGTCCCACCATATTCTGTTAAAATATTTTGGGCACATTAAACACTGCAATTTATACAAGGTAATGAGGAATTAATTGAGAAACTTCTGTTGGTTACTTAGACCCATAGAAATGATAGTTTTCTCACATCATAGAAAAGCAAAAAGCTTAAGATCTGATTAGTTTCTCCTGCTAATATAACAAAAAATATGTATGTCCACTTTTCTTTCTACTTCTCTGTGATGAAAAACAAGGCTACATTTCAAACCTGAGAACATTCTGAGTTCATACTTCTGAACTTTCCAGCTGCACTATATGGCAGTGTCAGCTTATGAGTGAGTACATACCATGTGTATACTTCTGGGTCTGGGTTACCTCACAGAATATTTTCTAGTTCTATCCATTTGTCTCCAAATTTTATGCTGTTCTTGTTTTTAATGGCTGAGTATTATTCCATTATGTAAATGTACCAAAATTTTTTATTCATTCTGTGGCTGGGAAACATCTAGATTGTTTCCAGTTACTGGCTCTTAGGATTAAAGCTGCTATGAACAATTTTCATTATACTTAATTTGGAGAACAGATTTACTCTATATAGAGTATATGTACTCTATATAAAGAACTTCTATAATAATTCATTGCAAATTTTTACTGAGTTTTAGTGACATGAAAAATGAAAATAAAGAAATAATTGCCATTCCATAATTCATGTTGCCATAGACTTTGAGAAATTAACACATAAAGAGCATTGAAATATTAATAAATACTCATATTTTGCCTGCAGGTTCTTTAAGATTTTATTTTTTATTGAGTTACAGATATTGTATCCTTCATCTAACCAGTTTATCAGTACTGTGTATTGTGTTCATTGACATTTATTTATAACAAATTCCTTCATAAAATAATCATTGCATTTAAGGTTTCTCAAAGTCTAGTGAAAACATGAGCAGGTTTGAAGTGACCTTTAGTTATTTTCTCTTTGCACTGTGCTAATATTTACTATTATTATCAATCCATTATGACTTTTCAGCATTATTTAAGATTCTTGTTTTCATGACCAGACAAGTAATCTAGTTATTATTTCTATGAAGAAACACCTCCATCTAATAGCCATTGTGAATTTATCTATCTATCTATTTATTTATTTATTTACATTTCCAAGTTTTCAAAATCAATTCCAAAAGTTTTTTTTCTCTTTGAAACAAAACTTCTTTACCCCTTAATGAAAAATATTTGTACCAACAATATTTAGTAGTGTATGTGTGTGCATGTATGCACATCTGTAGCTACATCTGTCATGTATTTATGTTGTCTATTCATCTCTACCAATAAGCTAAGTATGCATACATTTTTGTATTACTATATAGAAATTAGAATTTTTAAGTACCAAAGTTTTATATAATACTTGGACAAAACATGTTATAGACTCAATTTAATTTGAAGTTTTGAAATGGTGCTTGTGCTTTTAATATATTATCACTTGTCTTATAATATTACATTCTTTGTCTTTGTATTATAGAAAAGATTATATTATTACAATTGGTTTTCAATTGTTAATTATATCTTATTGTTTATAAAATAATATTATTGGCATAATTTTTCCAATATGAAAATATTGGCATTCATTTCATATTTCATATTCCATAAGAAAAACTAATATAATGAATCTCTTAACAACTTTTAGGAATACAATTATTGTCATACTAATTTGAAAAAAAAATGTTGGCAAGCTCTGACAAAAAAGGTCTATATAAAGTATTTTCAATATTGGCTCCTTTGAAAATAGGTACAAAACATATTTCAATGGGCTTTTTGTTAAATTCTAAATAATCTATAAATATTTAGAATGCTTATACAAACCAAACACATTAATAGGTAAGTTGGGAAGCAAAGGTGTAGAAGGATAGACAACATAAATGGAATACAGGATGTAATTTTCATAATTGAAGAAAATTTCATGAGGTATCAAAAGGAAAAACCCCGAAACTTGCAATATAATTTCTTTTTTTTTACTTTTTAAATATATTTTAGGAGGGCGGACCGCGTCGGGCGCGCTGGGCTGTGTGGCCATCGCTCCCTGGCACGCGGGGCGCGCCTTGGCTCTTCCTGCACTGCGGGCTTCAGACCGGACCTGGCTCTGCCTGAGGATCGGCGGCTCCCGGGAGAGGGCCGAGGGGGCTGTGCAGACCTACAGTCCCTCTGCACTGAATGGCGGTTTGTATTGAAATATTGCTGAGCAAAGATTCTTGATAGATTGTCTAGGTTGGTTTGACATCCACAAATGCAGAACTGAGGGGTTTTATAGATCAGAATTTCAGTCCAACAAAAGGTAAATACCTAGAAGTGGAATTGCTGGGTCATATGGTAACATCTCACTGGTTGCATATCCAGTTTCCAGCACTAACTCACCAACAAAGATTTTACCAAAAACCTTAGGGCCAATAAATGTGAATGTTGGACCCCAAATGATTAAAAGCACACCATAGAGAACCACCAATTCAGGAAGTGTTCTGATTGGGAGTCCATATACCCCTGCACCAGCAATGGTCACCCAGACTCACATAGCTGAGGCTACTGGCTGGGTTCCCAGTGATAGAAAACGAGCTAGAGAATTTATAGACTCTGATTTTTCAAAAAGTAAACGAAGCAAAAAAGGAGATAAAAATGGGAAAGGCTTGAGACACTTTTCAATGAAAGTATGTGAGAAAGTTCAGCGGAAAGGCACGACATCCTACAATGAAGTAGCCGATGAGCTGGTGTCTGAGTTCACCAATTCAAGTAACCATCTGGCAGCTGATTCGGCTTATGATCAGAAGAACATTAGACGAAGAGTTTATGATGCTTTAAATGTGCTAATGTCAATGAACATAATTTCAAAGGGAAAAAAAGAGAGCCTGCCTACCAATTCTGCTCAGGAGTGCTAAAACCTGGAAATAGAGAAGCAGAGGTGGATAGAGCGGATAAAGCAGAAACGAGCCCAGCTGCAAGAGCTTCTCCTGCAGCAAATTGCTTTTAAAAACCTGGTACAGAGAAAACGACAAAATGTGTGTTTTGAAATGATTGCTTCAGTCTTTGCCTTTGTTTGCATTTGTCTTTAGTGAAAACTAGAGAAACACAAGCAGCAAATTTTATGAAGGCCGAGATGATTGAAATGGAAGTTAACATAGCGTGAAGGAAACCTGAGCAGTAGGGCACGTCGCAAACAAAACATGCTTTCTGAAGAAACGGAGGGTCAGCAACCCATGAAAAACAGATGTGGAGGAAGTTCATTTGTTTTCAGGGAGGTAGGATTTTAAAGACCCCTCAGTGTGTGAGCATTTAGACTTGAGATTGCTGCAAGGAACAGTATGCAGTGTTGATTGTTTCCTCCCTCACTGGGCTATCTTTTATAGGCACAAATGAACTTGAAAGTCCCAGTGGATGTACACTGAGGGATCTAGATTGCAGTTCTTGTAGCCTGAGGAGCACAGGTGAACTGCTGAGCTAATTGAAGTCTAGCTGAGGTGCTTTGTGCATCTGCTGCCTTAGCTTCTAGAAGGGAGCAAGTGCTAACTTTTAAGTACCTAGGTGACGTTTAGAATAATTGACAGTAAACTGAAGTGATCACGTGTCAATGTGTCGATGCAGAGGAGTTACTAGTGCTACTTCTGGAAGCCAAATAGAATAGCATTTCCATGTGCATTAAAACCTTCGCCAGCACTGCCTTTTTGCCAGCATTCTAGATTCAGAGTTTTAGTGAGAAGGAAACTGTGCTTATAGTTTTAATCAAAGCTATGCAGCCTTTTAATTTAGAGTGAAACAAAGCAGCAAATTCCTTTGACCAAATTGCTTGTCTATAGCTGTCTGCAGTACTGTATGATTTTACCCATGTGCAATTTGTGAAACTGAACCAAATGTCATTACTTTATTTCAAGAATATGGACATCATTGTTCTCTTGTACATGTTACCTTGTTCATATTTTAATTATCAAATTGACCTTATCAGATTTATTTCTGGGTAAATTGCATTTCAAACTAAATATATATATATATATATATATATATATATATATATATATATATATATAGTATTGATTTATTCATATTACATCTAAATTGTTATCCCATCCCTTGTATCCTCCCATTCCTCCCTCCCTCCCATTTTCCCCTTACTCCCCTCCCCTATGATTGTGTATGAGGGGAACCTCTTCCCCCTGTATATGCTCATAGGGTATCAAGTATCTTCTTGGTAGCCTGCTATCCTTCCCCTGAGTGCAAAAAAATCTAGAAGGAAAAGTGAACTCAAATTAATCAGAGAAAGTAAATAAGAGTAAGGACAGAAATCAATAAACTAGAAAGTAGTAAAAACAATAGAGAAAAATCAATATAACAAAAAGCATGTCTATAGAACAATCAATAAAAATGAGAAATTTCTAGCTACTCTAAAAAGGAAGAACCACTTAAAAGAAATAAACACACAAGTTTGTAATACCAGGAATGAGGAAAGTGGCATCAGCACTGTTGTTAGTATGGAGAATTTGTAACAGTTTCGGGACTATGTGTATATATATATATTGTCCACTAACTTTTGTTTATGTAAATTTATTTTTTTAATTAATTTATCCTTGTTACATCTCATTGGTTATCTCATCCCTTGTATCTTCCAATTCTTCCCTCCCTCCCATTTTCCCATTATTCCCCTCCCCTATGACTGTTCCTGAGGGGTATTACCTCCCTCTGTATATGCTCATAGGGTATCAAGTCTCTTCTCAGTAACCTGCTATCCTTCCTCTGAGTACCACCAGGTCTCCCTCTCCAGGGGGCATGGTCAAATGTGAGGCACCAGAGTACGTGAGAAAGTCATATCCCATTCTCCACTCAGTGTGGAGAGTGTTCTGACCATTGGCTAGATCTGGGTAGGGGTTTAAAGTTTACCGCCTATATTGTCCTTGGCTGGTGCCTTAGTTTGAGAGGGACTCCTGGGCCCAAATCTGGCTATCATAATGTTCTACTTGTAGGTTTTTAGGACCCTCTGGATCCTTCTATTTGCTATTCTCCCATGCTTCTCTCATCTAGAGTCCCAATAGGACATCCTCCCCTCTGTCCCAGTTTCCTGGTAAGTGAAGGTTTTCGTGGGACATGCCCCTTGGGCTAGTATGCAGAAATAAGTGAGTATATACCATTTGAGTCTTTCTGCTTCTGGGTTAACTCACTCATTATGATCATTTTTACCTCAATCCATTTATCCACAAATTTTGGGAATTCCTTGTTTTTAATAGCTGATTAGTATTCCATAGTGTATATGTACCACAGTTTCTTTATCTATTCTTCTACTAATGGACACTTAGGCTGTGTACATGTTATGGCTATTATGAATAAGGCTGCTATGAACATGGTTGAGCAAATTTTCTTGTTGTGTGCTGGAGCATCTTCTGGGTATATACCAAGGAGTAGAATACCTGGGTCTTGAGGAAGTCCTATTCCCAGATTTCTGAGATAGCACCAGATAGATTTCCAACGTGGCTGTACTAGTTTGCATTCCCACCAGCAATGAAGGAGTGTTCCTCTCTCCCCGCATCCTCGCCAGCATGTAGTGTCACTTGAATTTTTGATCTTAGCCATTCTGATGGGTGTAAGATGGAATCTCAGAGTTGTTTTGATTTGCATTTCTCTGATGACTAAACAGGTTGAGCATTTCTTTTACTGTTTCTCATCCATTTGAATTTCCTCCATTGAGAATTCTCTGTTTAGTTCCAAGCCCCATTTCTCAATTGGGTTATTTGGTTTGGTAGTGTTTAATTTCTTGAGTTCTTTATATATCTTGGATATTAGACCTTTGTCAGATGTAGGGTTGGTGAAGATCTTTTCCCAGTCTGTAGGCTGTCGCTTTGTTCTGTTGACAATGTCTCCAGCCTTACAGAAGTGTCTAAGCCTTATGAGGACCCATTTATTATGGTTGACATTAATGCCTGGGCCATTGGTGTTCTGTTCAGGAAGTTGTCTCCTGTGCCAATATGTTCCAGGCTCTTCCCCAATTTTTCTTCTAAGTGACTTAGTGTCTCTTGTTTTATGTTGAAGTCTTTAATCCACTTGGATTTGAGTTTTGTGCAAGGTGACAAATATGGGTCCAGTTGCATTTTTTTACATATAGACCTCCAGTTAGACCAGCACCATTTGTTGAAGATGCTATCCTTTTTTCATTGAATGGATTTGGTTTCTTTGTCGAAAATCAAGTGACCATATGTGTGAGGATTCATATCTAGTCTTTGATTCGATTCCACTGATCAACCAGCCTATTCCTGTGCCAGTACCATGCTGTTTTAATTACTATTGCTTTATAGTATTGAAATCAGGTATCGCGATTCCTATGGAGCACCTTTTATTGTACAAGATTGTTTTGGCTATTCTGGGTTTTTTGTTTTTCTATGTGAAGTTCAGAATTGAACTTTCAATGTCTTTAAAAAATTGTGTATGTATTTTGATAGGGATTGCATTGAATCTGTAGATTGCTTTTGGCAAGATGGCCATTTTTACTATGTTAAGTCTCCCGATCCATGAGCAAGAAAGATCATTCCATCTTCTCTGGTCATATTCAATCTCTTTCTTCAGAGTTTTGAAATTTTTTTCAAACAAGTCCTTCTCTTGCTTGGTTGGAGTAACTCCTAAATATTTTATATTGTTCTAGGCTAATGTGAAGGGTGTGGTTTCCTAATTTCTTCCTCTGCAAGCTTGTCATTTGTGTATAGGAAGGCTACAGACTTTTTTGAGTTAATTTTGTATCCAGTCAAATTGCTGAAGTTTTTTATCAGCTGTAGGAGTTCTCTGGTGGAATTTTGAGGGTTTTATGTACACTATCATATCACCTGCAAATAGGAATAATTTGACTTCTTCCTTTCCCATTCGGATACCCTTGATCTGCTTTTGTGTCTTATTGCTTTGGCTAGAAGTTCGAGTACTATATTGAAGAGATATGGAGAGAGTGGGCAGCCTTGCCTTGTTCCCGATTTTAGAGGAATTTCCTTGAGTATCTCACCATTTACTTTGATTTTGGCTATTGGCTTGCGGTATGTAGCATTTATTATGTTGAGGAAAGTACCTTGTATTCTCGGTCTCTGTAAAACTTTAAACATGAATGGGTGTTGGATTTTATCAAATGCTTTCTCTGCATCTAAAGAGAAGATCATGTGGTTTTTTATTTTCAGTTTTTTATATGATGGATTCCATTGATGGATTTCCGTATATTAAACCATCCCTGCATGACTGGAATGAAGCCTACTTGGTCATGATGAATAATGTCTTTGATTTGTTCTTATATTTGTTTTGAAAGTTTTTTATTTAATATTTTTGCATCGATTTTCATAAGAGAAATTGATCTAAAATTCTCTTTCTTTGTTGAGTCTTTGTGAGGTTTAGGTATCAATGAGAGTATGGCCTCATAGAATGAATTTGGTAATGTTCCATCCATTTCTATCTTTTGGAGTAGCTTGAATAGTATCGGTATTAGCTCACCATTGAAGGTCTGGTAGAATTCTGCACTGAAATCATCTGGCCCTGGGCTTTTTTGGGTTGGGAGACTATCAATGATTGCTTCTATTTCTGTAGGGGAAATGGGACTATTTAGCTTGTTTATTTGTTCTTCACTCATCTTTCGCAAGTGAAATTGATCAAGAAAAGCGTCCATTTCCGTTAGATTTTTAAATGTTGTGGCATATATGCCTTCAAAGTAGGATCTTATGATTCTTTGTATTTCTTCAGTGTTTGTTGTTATGTCTCCCTTTTCATTTCTGATTTTGTTGATTTCAATACTGTCTCTCTGCCTTTTGGTTAGTTTGGCTAACGGTCTGTCTATTTTTTGATTTTCTCAAAGAACCAGCTCTTGGTTTTGTTGATTCTTTGGACTGTTTTCTTAGTTTCTAATTTGTTAATCTCAGCCCTGAGTTTGATTATTTCCCGACATCTACTCCTTTTGGGTGTTTCTGCTTCTTTTTTTCTAGGGCTCCCAGTTGTGTCATTAAGATGCTTATATGTGCTGTTTCCAATTTCTTATTAACTGCACTTTGTGTTATGAATTTTCCTCTTAGCACTGCTTTCAATATATCCCACAATTTGGGTATGTTGTTCCTTCATTTTCATTGAATTTCAGAAACTCCTTGATTTCTTTCTTTATTTCTTCCCTGACCCAGGTGTCGTTTAGCAGAGAGTTGTTTAGTTTCCACATACATGTAGGCTTTTTGTTATTTCTGTTGTTGTTGATTTGCAGCCTAAGAGCATGGTGATCTGATAGAATACAAGGTATTATTTCAATCCTCTTATATCTATTGAGGCTTGCTTTGTGACCTACGATGTGATCAATTTTGGACTAGGTTCCATGGGGTTCAGAGAAGAAGGTACATTCTTTCTTGTTTGGGTGAAAGGTTCTATAGATATCTGTTAGATCTGTTTGACCCATGGCATTGGTTAATGATGTTATTTCTCAGCTTAGTTTCTGTTTCAATGACTTATCTTTCAGTGAGAGTCGGGTGTTGAAGTCTCCTACTATTATTGTGTGGGGATCGATGTGTGGTTTAAGCTTCATTAGCAGATCTTTTACAAATGTGGGTGCCCTTGTATTGGGAGCATAGATGTTCAGAATTGTGATGTCATCTTGGTTGACTTTACCTTTGATGAGTATGAAGTGTCCTTCCTCATCCCTTTTGATTAATTTTGGTTGAAAGTCTATTTTGTTCGATATTAAAATGGCTACACCTGCTAGCTTCTTGTGACCATTTGTTTGGAATATTATTTTCCAACCTTTTACCCCGAGGTAATGCCTATCATTATGGGTGAGATGTGTTTCTTGAATGCAGAAGTATGTTGGATCTTGTTTATGCACCCATTCAGTTAGTTGTGTCTTTTTACTGTAGAATTTAGACCATTGATGTTGAGAGATATTAATGACCAGTGACTGTTAAGAGTCTTAATTTGATGTTGTTTCCAGTCCAGAATTTGTGTAGTTCTGTTTTTGCTATGGTATAGTTATCTATTTCCTGAGTAGTATGGTTGTATCTTGACCCTTTGGGATGGAGTTTTCCTTCTAGTACCTTCTATAAAGCTGGATTTGTGGATAGGTACTGTTTGAATTTGTTTTTGTCATGGAATATTTTGTTTTCTCCATCAATGGTTATTGATAGTGTTGCTGGGTAAAGTAGTCTGGCCTGGCATCTGTGGTTTCTTAGGGTTTGGAGGGTCTCTGTCCAGGCCCTTCTGGCTTTTATGGTCTCTGCTGAGAAGTCGGGTGTAATTCTGATAGGTTTTCCATTGACTCTTATTTGGCCCTTTTGCCTTGCAGCTTTTAATATTTTTTCTTTGTTCTGTAGGTTTTGTGTTTTTATTATTATGTGACGGGCAGGTTTTCTTTTCTGGTCAATTCAATTTGGTGTTGTCTAGGCCTCTTGTATGTTTATAGTCAACTCTTTGTTTAGATCAGGGAAATTTTCTTCTATAATTTTGTTGAGAATTGTTTTTGGGCCTTGGAGTCTGATATCTTCTCTTTCTTCAATGCCTATTATCCTCAGATTTCTTCTTTTCATGGTGTCCTTAATTTCTTGGATGTTTTGTGTCAGGAGTTTTACAGATTTTGCATTTTCCTTAATGGTTGCTTGAAGATCTGTGATTGTATCTTCTAGCCCTGAGATTCGTTCTTCCATCTCTTGGATTCTGTTAGCAAAGCTCACCTTTGTGTTGGTCGCCTTCTTCTCTGAGGTCTCACATTCTCATTTTTCTTCTGTCTGTGTGTTTATCATTGACTCCATTTTCATTTTCAGATCTTGAACTGATTTTTTGTTTTCTTTTATCTGATTGTTTGTACATTCCTGAGTTTCTTCCATTGCCTCTTTATAGGTCTTCAGAGCTTAAACTGTTTTATTTATTTATTTCATCTGGTTGTTTGCATTTTCCTGCAATTTTTTCAGTTTCACTCTATGTGCTTCTTTTATGTCTCTCACCTGTTGGGGTCTGTCTTTCTGCATTTGATTACGAATTTTATTTGTTTCCTCCATTACCATCCTTATTACTAAGGATTTGAAGTCATTTTCTTATATTTCTGTTGTATTTGATTTCTCTCGTTTGTTTTCTTTGAGATAGCTGGAAACTGGAGACCGCATGTTGTTTTGGAGTTTTTTGCTTATGCTTTTACGCTGTCCTTTAGACATCTTGCCGCCTTTGTTTTTGTTGGGTAGCTTCCAGAGTTGGATGGAGGGAGTATGATGATAGATTCACCTGTTTTCTCATGATTTCCCTTGGCTGGAAGCTCTAATGCTTCACTGGTGTGGATGGTAGGAGGTTAGCCCTGTCATTCTGGACTCTCATAGCCAGTGATCTTCAGCTCCCCCGTGCTGTGGGTCCTGCAATCGTTCTGGGTCTCTGAATGCGCATTGGGTCAGGCCAAGCTATCGACAGCCTCTCCGTCCTCTGCCAAGTCCAGCCAGGGAACACTGGGCCCAAACCATGGGCTGAACTCAGCTAGATTCTCAGGGCCTGAACCATCTGCCGAGCTCAGCTAGGCATTCTGGGCCCAAAATGCACACAGGGTCCAGCTAGAATTTTTGGGCTGGGACTCCGCACCAAACTCAGCTAGGGGCTTTGGTCCAAAGTGGGTGGTGTGGTAAGTTATTGACTCAGGGCCCAAACTGTCCGCCAAGGTCAGCCAGGAATTCTGGATTCAAACTGAACACTGTGTCCAACCATTCTTAGAGCTGGTGGAACTAAGCCCTCCGCCCAACCTGCGTAACAGCAGGAGAACTGCGGCTGCGCTGAGCTAGCGCCAATGGTGGAACTGAGTGCTCCGCTCAGCTTGGGTCACAGCAGGAGAACCGTGGCTGAAGTGAGCCAGCACCACTGGTGGAACCAAGCACTCCTCCCAGCCTGCATCACAGCAGGAGACCTGCGGCTGGGCTGAGCCAGCGCCTCCGGTGGAGCTTAGCACTCTCCCCAGCCTGCGTCACAGCAGGAGACCTGCGGCTGTGCTGAGCTAGCGCCTAGCATGGAAATGAGCACTCCACCCAGCCTGCGCCACAACATGGGAGCTGCTGCTGAGGTGAGCTGGTGCCTAGGGTGGAACTGAGTGCTCGGCCCAGCCTGCATCACAGCAGGGGAGCTGTGGCTGGGCTGAGTTATAGCCTTGGGCAGAATTGCTTGCTGAGCTGAGCAAGGATCTCCACGGCACTGTGCACTGCGCTGTACCCATGACTCTGGGGCCGAACTGTCCAACGAGTCCAGTTTGGGTCTCCAGGCACCATGAGACCCAAATCCTGCCGAGAGTCCCCTCTCCCACAGCAGCTCCCACCGGCCACCACACCAATCGCCTCCACCGGCAGGCTCTGAGCTGCAAACCTCAGCCACCGCTGTTGCTGACGCTGGTGCTGCTGTTGCTGCTGCTGCTGCTGCCTCTGCCATTGCTGCTGTGATCCGAGAAAGTCTGTGCTCCACCCATGTGCAGGGGCATGCAGGTCCTCTGCACCCTGGTCCCTCTGAACCGTGGAACACTCCCGCTGTCTTGGAGTGGGGACCTCGGTGTTCCTGGCTCAGAAATGTGTGCAATTCCCTGAATTGTTCACGGGAGCCTCCAACACATTCCACACTGCTCGCCGCCATCTTGGATCTGGGCCTTAATTTCTTTTTAATGTTTTCATTAATTCTTTTAGAATTTCATACCATGTATTTTGACCATGTTCATCTCTAACTCTTTCCTTTAGCTTCTTTCCAACCAAAGCTTACCTCTAAAACCCTCCAACTGTAATTCTCTTTGTTTTAATTTAATAAATGAGATTAATCAAAACTAAAAATTAAAATAAATATAGAAATAAGTGAAAAATAACAAGTATGGAGTCATATTTTCATATGAAATTTTGTGAAGTGCTATGCTCCTCCCCCCCCCCCAAATTTGGCATATATTGGTGAAATGCTACTTACCAGCCAAATCACTCGTATGAAGGAAAAATGGGACGGTACTAACTGGCCAAAACTGAAGTAAATTCAATTTAGTTTTGAGTAGATACATCATTTTGACACCTCTTTTCATATCAGTATTTATCTAGAGGTAGTACATGTGCTGTCAGAATCCTAGTATATGGAACATTAATTTTCAGCCCCTTACCATTTTATCTGCACTGTCTTAAAGCTCCTCTGTTCTTTGACTCTTTACTGAGTACCACGCATCATTTCTTGATCAAGTAAATGTAGCATCATTGTATGTGATAGTTTAAATGAGAAACATACCCCTAGGTTCAGACGTTTGAAATTTTGTTTTTAGTGGTGGTACTTTCTGAAGAGGTTTAGAAGTTTGGACCTTATAGGAAGATTGTCACTGAAGACAATCTTTCTGAACGTATAATTTCACACAACCACTACTTCACTCTGTTTTATGCTTTCAGGCAGAGCTAAGCGAGTCATATAGAAGTGTGCAGGGAAGAATAGAAGGATCCAGTGGGGACAAAACTCCACAAAGAAGACCAACAGATTCAACTAACCTAAGCCCTGGTTGGCTTAAAGAGACTGAAGCAACAACTAAAGAGCATGCATGGTCTGGACCTAGGCCCCCTACATAGATATAACTGATGTTCAGCTTGGTCCTCATGTGGGAGCCCCTAGCAAGTAAGCAAGGACTGTTTCTGGCATGCAATTTGTTGCCTTCTGTTGGATCACTTCTCCTTAGCAGGGTTGCCTTGCTAGGTATTAATGAAAGAAAATGCATTCAGTGTTCATGTGACTTGCTGTGCTGTGGTTCATTGGTATGGGGGCAGGGAGCTCTGCTTTTCTGAAAAGAAATGGAGTGGAAAACAGTGTAGTAATGTGAGAGGGTATGACTAGGATGAGAGAAAGGAGGGGACTATGATCAGAAGGTAAAGTGAATAAACAAATAAACTTTAAAAAAGTTCCAGCTACACCACTACACCAGCTACCCAAAGGATGCTTCATCCCACCAAAGAGATACTTGATTAACCATGTACTCTGATGCCATATTCATAATATATAGAACTAGAGACAACAAAATTGTCCCTCAACAGATGGATAAATGAAATATTGCCTATTTACAAAATGGAGTATTATACAAGCACTAAAAATAACACATGAAATTCACAGACTAATGTATGGAACTAGAAAAAAAACTTGAGTAAGGGAACTCAGACCCAGAAAGATAAATATGATATATATTCACTTATATGTGAATATTAGATGTGAAGCCAATGATAACCAATCTGCAATTCATGCAATCAGTTAAGGTAGGAATAGAGAAAGGGATGAGAGAGAACAGATAATTCTTGCTAGGAAAGGAAAATAGAACATATAGCTATGGATAGAAGGAGAAGCTAGAATGAGCGTATCAAGTAGAGAAGATGAGAAGAGAAATGGTTCTGGGAGTAAATAAAGGGAGAGACAACTAAAATTAGGGGGCTTTGACGGGTAGTATTGAAATCTTATATAGTATAATTTACTGAAATATATACTTATATTGAGATAACCTAAATGAAATCATCAAATAATGGGGTAGATAGAGTCCCAACCAGATGTCTCTTGCCACCAGATGAAATTTCCAGTACCAGGACCAAGTTATATCTAAGTTGTTGGCAAAAGGAGTCCCACAGATATCTCCAAACACCCTAGGTCTTTGCCATAATTCCTTTTTATAAGCTGACAGCTAGACACAAATATTCAAGATAACACTTACACAACTCATTAAAAATAAAACTGTCGAGTTGTCAACTACATTGTGCCTTCTCCTCTACCTTCTAGCATTTTGGCACAAGAAGATACTCTGAACATTAGCAAAGGAGAAAAATAAACACCAAACCAGTCATAAACTCTTTATGTACAATGCTATCTTGTCTGAAAAATATGCTAAGGCAATGGTGGCACAAAATTTGAGGGAGTGACCAACCAATAACTCATTTGACTTAAGGCCCATTCCAGGCAATAGAATGTATACTTGACACTGCTTAGGTGACCAAGAACCAGAGACTATATTGCCCAGGGACCTAGCATGAAACCAAATGATATTGGTCTAAATTTTTTTTAAGTAAAGTGATAAAATGGCTCCTAATAGTATTCTCCTCAACTGACAGATCAGTACCTTTGTTCAGCTATCAGTAGAGAAGCATCCTCATGGGAACAAATATAGAGACCCACACAGATATATTGCACAGAGAGTGAGAGACCTTGGAAAACTCAGTCCTAAGTGGATTTTTGGGATGCCATATTATTTTGGCTTTTTTTTTTTTAGTTTGTATTTTTATGTTGAGCTTTAGTCATCTTGTTGTCTCTGGCATTGTTTGGTAGTTTCTAGTGTCTTTCAATGGCCATTGAGAGCAGCTCGTAGGTGACTGGCTATAGATTGAGGGAATCAGAGAACCCTTCTATGGATCAAGAAGGTGACCTGGGTTCAGATCCAGAGATTTTCTTTGGCTTTACCATGTGGGTTGAGGTCAGATCTACTTGTACACTATACCATGGGTGTCCTCTGGGATCTAAGGCCCAGACACTGTCACCTTGTGGCCTACAGTTCCATCTGAAATACAGGGCATGGGTGCTGCTCCCTGCCAGGCATATGGCTAGCTAGGTTTTGGAGCTTTTGCCTTTGCCTGCTTGGACCTGGGAACTGTTCCTGGATTGGCCTGGTGACCTGAGATCAGATCCACCAATGTAGCCCCCAATACTACTGTGCTTCAGTGCACAGTTTAGCCTGATACAGAGTATGGGTGCAAAGCACTGGCTTTGCTGCTTAGGCTTTGGTGACCATGCATATGCCTGCATGGGCCTTAGAGCCTTCAGTGGATAGGCTTGGTGACCTGAGGTCTAATCCACCCCTGCATTCTCCCCTGCTATAGCAGATTCAGATGCTGGTGCTTTGCAGCAAATAATTGAGTTCACCTGAGAGAGTGTCTGTGCAGTGCACTAGCCTGTGTTTCTCTGGGTTTTGGTGAATGTGCCTGTGCCTGACCAGGCCATGGGGACTTCTGAGGTCAGATCCACCCACCAATGCTCCACACCCTGGCTTCTCCCCTGGGCCAGCAGACCCAGAAGCTGGTGCTCCATAGCCCACATTTAAGTAAAAGACAGAATCTGAAATGTAGAGCGCAGATGAAACTTGCAGACAGGTATGCTATGAGTCCCAGACCCTGAGGACTGGGCACCAGGGACTTCTCCGTCGACCAATTGGATGGCCCGAGGCAAGACGCACCTATGATCCACACAGTGTGGAACCTTCTCACCCAGGGCACTCCAGCTCTTGTGGTCTGTAGCTCCCAACCAGGTCCCTACGCTCAGTCCTGCTGATCAGACACAGTGCACGGTTGGCACCGCCATCTTGGATCTCTCTCTCCCAAGATGTTTCTTTCAAATCCTTTCTCTTAGAGTTCAGGGAGAAGACAGAAACTGAGAAGAGTTTAAAACTTAGAACTCAAAAAAGGAGTTAGAAAGAATGTAAGAGCTGGAGGGGATAGACCACACCAAGAAGACATTGCCCTCCAAATCAAAAGGAGCAAGGTTTTATATGCTCTTAGAAAGTTAAGCGGCATGCATAAGGCCTGAGTAGGTCTGATTCTGGCCTTCTATGTATATATTATGGATTCTAGTTTAGTGTTTTTATGTGACTACTAAGTGTGCAAATGAGTGGATCTCAATGGCTTTTCTTACCTTCTCTTGGGCCTTTTTCTTTTGATGGTTCATCTTGCCCAACTTCCATGTCATGGATATTTTTTACCTTATATTTTATTCTGTTATATTTTAAAAAGTGAATGAATAGAACAATTATAGCCTAGCCAATATGATAAAGGTTTACAACTGAAGTGTCATTTATACATGCTATGGGAGAGAAAAATTAGATTTTTTCTAATATAGTGACCATTGGTATATCAACCAGTTCAGGGAAGGACTTATCTTCAGGAGTAGTTTAACAACACATATTGGACTCCACAGTTTTTTTGTGCCTGATTTTATTTGGTTTAAGTTTTATGTGTTGGTTTCTTTGTTTTTTAATGTGGATTTATTTTGTTTCCTTGCTTTTGGGGGGTTTTGGTTTTTGTATTGGGTTCTTCTTTGATTTTTGAGAATGGACATAAAGTTGGGTGGGTAGTAAATGAGAGAGTATGTGAGTATCTGGAGGGACTTGGGTTATGGGAAGGAATATGGTAAAAATATATTTGAATTAGAAAATTGTTTTAAATAATGAAAAATGTAATACAAATAACAAAAAGAATCATTACATGGTGCTACATAAATGTATGTGGTTTTTAAATGTTTATCAGTTTAACTAAATTTTAATATAATAAAGCCTTGAATTTAAAAAATTGTTTTAAATTAAAAGCAAATATTTCCTAGTCTGAGGCCAATGCTATGGTTCACTACTTAAAAATACTGGCTGCTTTTATGGGCTTGATTCTCAGGATCCACATAGTTCACAATCATCTATAACTCCAATTACAAAGGGTCAGACATACTCTTCTTCTATCGGGAGGCCCTGCACATATGTGGTAAACACATAAACATACAGCAAAACATCAATTTACACAAAAATATTTAGAGGAAAAGAGAGACAAAAATCATTCTCAAATTTCTATCAAGAGAGTGATTGTAAAACCAGATACTGAAAAATACTACTAAAATTTGTAAAATATCCAACAATATTTCATAAAAAGTCAGGATGCAGTGGTGTCTGCTAAATTAGAATGAAATATTAACTTGAAAAACTTGATTATATATCTGCTTTTTTTTTCTAATTTTGATAAGCCTTTTAAGCTTTGTCTTTGATTTTTATAAGTGAATTACATGATTTAACTCCATCATTTTAGATTGTAGCATAACCCAACTGTGCATCTTGGCTGTGTTCTATTTACAAACATACCAAGAATGATTTATTAAGTAAAATGTTATATTAATTTGGCCCAAATTTCTGATAGCAAGAATATCCAAAAACCATGTGTAAATAGCCTGGTGAGATTTCACTATCTCAGTCATAACTTGGTGAATAAATAAAAACGAAAATGGTCGTAAGCAGAAGGGAAAATGTATACAGAGACTTTGCTTTATAACAATACACTATCATGAGAATTTATTTACTCCAACAAGCCCAAAACTTATTCTATAAGAATAATCATTCAAGAAAGTAAAGGCAATAAGACTTCATTACTCTATGAACAGTCATAGGGGAGGGGAATAATGGGAAAATGGGGAGGGGGAGGAATGGGAGGATACAAGGGATGGGATAAACATTGAGATGTAACAAGAATAAATTAATAAAAATAAAAAAATTTTAAAAATTAAAAAAAAAAAGACTTCATTACTCTCCACAAATCTACTTTGTAAAAGGCTATATCATCCCATCTATCACACTGGGGACCAAGATATCAGTGATGACTATTTTCAGAACAACTATGTTTCAGAGATGATGCCAGCATATTGTTTGAGGCCAACTACATTAAGAGTAGTCTTGTAATCTCTCAGCTATTTTTATTTCATTAGGCTCTTTTTATATGTTCTTAAAAAGTGGATTCCATTTTTTTGTAAAGTTACTTTATCTATACTTCAATTCTTTCTTCTAACAGGAAACTTATGTTTGGTTCTTGATCATATATTTTCCCAAAGGCAATGTATTATACCTTCAATTTGTATGAATTATATATATTGGAAAGAAATTCATTGAGGAATAAACATACAATATATCTCAAGTTATAATCTAAACAACTTACCTTAGGATATTAATTCAATTTTCTTTGTATGTGATGCTATACCCAAAACAAAATAAACAAAAATCCAAACAATGCTTATATAAGTGGGGATATAATTAACCATCTGTTTCCTTTATTATTGAAGAGTCAAGAACAAGTAGTTTATTTATTTTTTTGGTACCTCTTCTATTTCCTTTTCTCAGAATGTAAACTGTATATTTTCATCCCCATAGAATTAGTATTTCCCCAAATACTTTTTGCTAGATGCAATAATTTATAGCCCTTAAATTCATCGTGAGAAACACCAGCAACATAAGAAATAAGTTTAATAACTGTTCTTTTAATTATATCATCATAAAATCCTGTGAATAATTATATCTAGAATTTAAGCTATATAAAGCCAAATTTGTAAAGGCATGATTTATTGTGTACATAATAGTGCATAATTTATAGTATATGTTGACATTGTGACTTGTCTAAATACTTTTTATAAAACATCTGGAAGAGCAACACTGCCATCTTATGGTGTAGAAGCTGAAGTAAACTTTAAGTATAGAAACAAATGACTGCATTGTTTTTAATTCTTTGATAATTTTATATATGTACATAGTGAATTTTAAATGTTTTAACTCCAAACTCTCCTCTCTCCTTTACTTTAATGTTTCCTCCCAAATCACCCTCCTACTTTTATGTCTTCCTTATGTGTGTATATCCCTCTATGGGTTTAATGCCTGATCATGGAAGATAACTTATTTTACTGGAAAAAGGAAAATTATCTGATTTTACAAATTTTAAATTTTGCACTTGAATAAAAAGATAGAATTTTAACATGTTTTCAGTTAAATATTACTAAATAGAATATACCATAAATTATTTAGTCTTCATTATTTAATCTATATTTTAAAAGTATTTTGCTTTAAAGAAAGATTATTAATTTTTATGCAGTAGTAAGTAATACTTATGCAGACAGTGACACAAGAAGAACTTAAATTACATGTATAAAGCTTCAGAGGTCAGTAAGTCGTAATTAGGAAGATTGTGATTTAAAATACAGTATCCCTGTAAAATACAATTTTCCTAGTTAATATGAGACACAATGCCTGAAATTTGTGCCTTTACCAAGGAATTCAAGACCAGAACTTATGAAATTATAGCAAATATTTATTCAGTGTGCAGTCTTTTTCCTTGTGTTGAGTTGTTCTTGTAATTTACCTTATTTAATTCTCTACAAATAATATTTATAAATTTCATTTTAGAAAATTAAAGAATTTGCTCAATGTCAAAGATCATAAATTTAAGATCACAACTGCAGTTTTATTTCAAATTCTGAAAGTGTTAGCATAATGTTCTTGTGGACTATGCACAGTTTATCCATGTTCATTCAAATGCTGATTTCTGCACCTTACCATCTGGTTTCTATTTGGACATTGCACTGTGAGGTTTATTCTAAATATCTCCTGTCTCAAGTTTGGGTAAGCATATTATTTGTTCTCTGTATTTTGAATAAAAACCAAATAGCCAATGCTGAGCAATAACAGAGAATGGGTTGGGAAATTCTGGTGAGTGAGGGTAAGAAAAAGAGAAGGACGGAGAGGGTAGAGCCAAAAAGAGAAAACCTGGAAACATCAGGAGAAATGAACTGTGCCTAGGAGATGATTTAAAACCAAGTATATGTGGGAAATATGAATAGGAAAAAACTAAACTAGCATGAAGTTTTAGGATGGAGTAATTATTGAGCAGCATTTTGCTATGGGCTAATTAAATGGATCCTAGTCTCTCTGTGTGGTTATTTGGGCATAAATCTGATTAAGACATAACCACTGATTTTATTAAGATTATTATTAATATTAAATATTAATAATCATTAAGCATATGGTGCCCAAATGTGTTCAAGTATCCATACCCTTAAAAGTCATATTTTATCATAGTTTGACAGGGGTAATGAGTTTTCAAAAACATAACCCAAGCTTAAACCGAAAAACTCCCTGGTCAAAAACTATCTCCTGCATGTCCCTTTCAGAAGGACTTTTAGACAGCAAAAGGCAGCCTATTGTAGGCAGATGGGAACAGACTCAGTACAGCAAAAGTCACTTCTGCTTTCTGCTCAGCTCAAACAAGTCAGTGGTGACTATTGGCACATGGCTAGTTGGAGAAATGAAACAGGGAGACAGGCGGCCTTTCATACCAAGATAGGCCTAAAACTACACATAGGATGGAAATTATGCTTGTCAAACAATGCTTGTATCTTTTCTGACTTTGTTTTGGCTGTTGTCATGTTTAATGATGAACATGGTTTTCCATTTTTTCATTACAAAAGTTCAGGGAAAAGGTATTGAAAAGGCCAAAAGAAACAAAGCTAATTTAAAGGCAATAAGAAGGAAGGAAGACACTTCTCAAAAGAACTGATGGCTACTAGAGCTCAAAACTCTCTAGCTGTAAAATGATTGTCAAGTCTTTCTAGGAAGGGACAATGAAATACATTTAAACAGCTACTAAATTCCAAGTAATGTTAGAAAGAGCTCCACCACTGCAGTCTGAAATGGTACAAGTAGAGCAAAACGTAAAAATTTCTTGTCTCTTTGCTTGAATTTTCCTTTAAAGTTTTTGTTTCTCACTATAGCAGAAATATTTTGTTTTTAGACATTGCTAAAACATGAGATTTTGTAAATGACTTTGACTGGTTTTGAGATAAAAATTATTTAAACAAGATGCTTATAATACACATCTTAAATGTCAACAAATAGGAATCTGGGACAAGTAGATCTTGGGACTCAGGATCATCTGGTTTACATAATGAAGTTACAGCAGGACTCCCCTGCTGATAAGCTGCTTTTTCAGAGCCTCTTAGCTACAGAGAAAAAAAATCGTAAGTTTAAATTTTACTATTGCCATCAACACAGGTTGATGCTTTCTTGTGATGGCCATTTGCTCCTGTTCTTCCTTTATTACTGCTACCAACACACACACACACACACACACACACACACACACACACACACACACACACAGAGAGAGAGAGAGAGAGAGAGACAGAGACAGAGACAGAGAAAGAGAGAGAGAGAGAGACAGAGACAGAGAGAGACAGAGACAGAGAGAGAGAGAGGGAGAGAGACAGATATTTTTTTAATCAATATAAAGAACATAGGTTAAGATGGGAGAGAGTAATGCAAGCTGCATGTGTCCCACAGCCAAAAATTTCTGTAAGCTTTGGAATACTGCTTAAAAGACTTAGCTACTCATTCTACATGGAAAAAGAGGCAAGGAAAAGATAGCCAAAACAAACAAACAAACAAACAACGGAAAACAAAGTAGAAGAAGCCTAAGGTATAATTAAACTCTAAAATAAGATAATTTACATAAAACTTAGCTATAAAGACATAACCAACTATTCCACATGGAAAGGGACAGGATAAAAATAACAAAACAAAACAAAACAAAACAAAAAACAGGCCCAGACAACTAAATAGGCACAAGATGCCTATGGTATGCTTGAACACTAAAATCAAAAAGAGTTTATATAAATTTTACTTAAAACAACCTGCCTTTTCTATTGCTGAGGGCAATTGGTCTGTCTCTAAATGGGATACATTCTCTCAGGAAACAGGTAGCAGCCTGGTCTGTACCTCAGGTGCCATAAAATCTAAGAAAGGACATTTAGATCTTACAATATTGTTTTTATTTCAATAAGGTAATAATTGTATGATCTTTGGTAATTGTAATATTATACATCCTCTTTGGGAAGTGTCAAAATAAAACAGGACTGTATACAAATGTTCTTTCTTCTGCTCTCATAAGGAACAGAAACCATTTTTACTCTATCTGTGCATTCTGTATATCTTATACATTTAATAATGTAAGGACTTTATAATGCTTGTGAGAAATTATATATTTTCAGAACAGAAGATACTGACAATCGAGATGCTGAATCATACCTGACAGGATTCATATACTTCTGCATGCCGAGATGCTGCTAAAATTTTTCCAAAATCCTGCATGTTTCTGCCTCATTGCTGCTTTCCAAAGACTTTCCCCAGGAGATAAGTAAAGAAAGCTGCTGATTCCAACTGTCCAGCATTGTAGACTATTCCAAACAGGACTTCTATTAAGCCTAAATGTTCTCAGTATTTAGAGACTGGACCATAAATGTTATTGCTTACTTGCTCAACCATTTTTTCAAATTTAATTTTTGGCTTCTATAAAGTCATTATCCAAGTTCATGGAGAAGCAGCCTTGAGAATGATTTTTCTTAAGGGGGGATGGATAGGTTTTTGCTTCTTTTTTGGGCTATGGATGTATATTGTCATTGGGAGTTGTATATAAATTATCATTGGTGTTATTTAGAGACAAAATAAAGTTAGACTCAGGGATTTATCTTCTTTTCTTTTCTCTATCTTTCTCTCTTAGGTATGGAGATGGAGTTTAAAAGAAAGAAAGGGGGATATTAAAAAATATAGTGAGATGATAGGATAAAAATAGATTATTGGATCTATTCCTCAACTTAAGGTCTTAATTGTTACCCATGAATAAAGTTATTTTTAATTCATTGGTATAGATTGGTATATTAATATAAAAGCAAGTTTTTAGATACATTGGCATAGAATTCAAATGTAATGCTATCTTTGAATGCATGTTATATGAAAATTAATGGGTAGTAAGTCAGATTCATGGTCATGCTACATACCAGTCTAATTTATTACAAGAATATACATCCCAGGTTTAACAGATAGATAAGTTTCTATAGATAGATTATATAAAAACAAGTAGAAAGCCAAGGTCTTCAAAAACATCAGAGACCTAGAGAATATGGCATTTAAAAATGTTTTTTATTATTTAAGGATTCTTTGACAATGAGACATGTCAACACCTGGCAGCATCTAGTGCACCTCAAAGAAGATGATAATCATTGAAGAACCTCCTTATGGAGATAGTTTCAAGTGTGGCAAACAAGCCACTCAGCAAAATGCTTTCATTTTCTGCTACAGACAGAATTCTGCCCAAAGTGGGCAAGCTTGGATGTAGGCTGAGTCAACTTCTAAACTCTGCAAAGACAGGGTAATCAAGTCCCTAATAGTTGCTGCTTCACAAATATGTCTGTCAGATATACTGGGCCAGAAGGTTGAAGATGAATCCCAGTGGTACAGAAAGTTTTGGGTGGCTGTCAATATAGTGAACTGTATTTTTTTTTTTTATTTTGGAAGCTTCTAAACTGCACTTTCTGTTTACTCAGATAATTAATTTATTCCTTCTCAATTCTTCGATTGGGTTGAAGACCAGGTAGTTTAGTTTTACAATTAATCTTAATAGTTCAGAAGTTAAGATGCTTTTAGGTATAGATAGATGTTTTTAGGTTGATGGAGATGACATATGATAGGTGTAAACTCTGGACTCTCATAGATAATATAGATAATATTTTCTCATAGGTTTCCAAATGCATGTAGACTAGACATTGTGAACATAGATTTTAACTAATAGTTTTCATAAATGTTCCATAAGTATTATTGTATATTAATTTATTTTTGAAAGAAAAAGAGCCTCTAATTAGACTTAAAGGGGGAAATGTTGGCATAACATCTCTTTTGGACTGTGTAGAGTTTACACTTGTTCATTCGAATGTTAATTTCTCTATCTTACCCTCTTGTTTCAATCCAGATATTGTATTGTGATGATTATTCTACATATATCCTGTCTCAATTTGTGTAAACATGTCATCATCTGTTCTCTGCATTTCGAATAAAAATAAACAGAGAATAGGGTAGGACATCCTGGTGAGTGAGGGGAGGAGGAAGAGAATGAAGGACAGGATGGAGCCACAAGGAGAACACTGAGAAACATGGGGAGAAAGTAACCTGTCCTAGCAGATGTAGTATATGTGGAAAAGCTGAATGGGAGGGAACCATACTAGGTTGGATGTTTACAGTGGAGTAATTATTTGGCAGTATTGTACTATAGGCTAATTAAATAGATCCTAGTCTCTCTGTGTGGTTATGATTATTTGGGTATAAATCTCATTAAGGAATAACCACTGATTTTATTAAAATATTATTAATATTAAGCATTAGTAATCATCCAAAACTGAAATCTAATGCATCTCTTACAAATTCCATAGTTACATACTTAAGTTTGACTATTGAAATGTAGCGTATGTTTTCTCAGCTATACTAAGTAGTATTACTGATCCCTATCTTCATTAAATAGCATATCAATGCACTTCTCTCTGGACACTATTCATACATCTTTGAAAATCTTGCCACACTCTATCTAAACATTCACTGAGCCTTTAACTACTCAATGTATATTTATTAAACTGGTTATTGATTTTTTTCTTGAACAGTCTCATCCTTGAACAAAGTGTCAATCACTACTATAATTAATTTCTTTTTTTTATTTTATTACACGTGTATAAGACAAACTACCTGCAGCAGGAAGAACCATGTGACAATCATGAGAATAATGAGTTCTATATATGTTACATTCATAGTGAATTGGCCATCTGCATTTGTCTCATTTGAAGTGTTTTACCTGTCTTTTTTGGGTCTAAATTTCGGAATGAGATTCAATATTTTTCCTATCTCAACTCTAATAGCTTAACTTCTTTATCTTGATCTAAAACAATCTTGTCCCCTAACCAACTAACTTGGTTGTAAAACTATACTATCTTGTCTTCAATGCCCCTCAGAGACTTGAGAAGTAATAAAACTTAAATTCCTGAGTGAACCAGCAGTGTGGGTTAGCAGCTTCCAAAATATATAAATTGACTTAAGACAGTTTACTGCCTGACCAGTCACCCCAAACATTTATAACATTGGAGCCTCATCTTCAGCTTTCTGGACTAATATCTCTGCCAGACTTGTTCACAAGGCAGGAACTATTGAGGACTTCCTTACCCTGACCTGGTAGAGTGCGGCCTTCGACTCTGCCTGCATCTAAATAGCCCATTTTCAGTCAGATTCTGTTTGTGGCAGGAACGCGGACATTTTACCCAGTGGTTATTTTGCCACATTTGAAGCCATGTCCATAAGGAGGCTCTTTGATGCTCATCATCCTTTTTGAGGTTGGCTGGGTGTTGTCAGGAGTTAACTTGTCTTGCTGTCGAAGAAATTTAGAATTGTAAGAACAGCTTTGAATGCCATATTCTGCGTGTCTCTGAAGCTTTTGAAGACCTTACTCAACTATTTTACCTCATGTATTGATAGAGTCATATCTATCTGTTAGACTTAGGATATATATTCTTGTGTTAAAATCTGTCAAGTATTTGACATGCCCGTGTTTTGTATCAATAAACTAAATTCTATAGCCATGACTTAGACATAAGCTTCATTATAAGTAACAATTAAAGCCTTGAGTTAAGGAGAAGGTTCAATCATCAAGCTTTTGTTCTGTCCTCCTTCTATGTTCCTAAATTTCCCTTTCTTTTCAGCTCCCATCTCCTTGCCTACATGTGGAAGATAAAGGCAGAGAGAGACGTTCCTGCATTTCCCCTAATTTTTCTCTGTATAAGACCAATAATGACTTATGACCACCTCCTGATGAGAATAAGCATTTGTAGATCAAGTGAACAAACAGTAATCTATACAACCCCCTTTTTGAGGGAATGGGGCATCATTTTCTTAAGGTTTCTTCAGGTTCAACTGGGGCACATAATACCTTGGAGTGGGCCCTCCCAAATTGGAGAGAATGGTTAAGCCATCTAGTGATTGCATTTGTGGTTCAGTTTCTAAATGTTGAGAGATTCCAGGCTTAGCAGGAGATTGTAATGGTGGTCCAAATTGGATCAGAAATTTTCTACAATGTTGTCCAGGAAGCTGTCTAATTCTTATGAGTAAAAGCAACAGAGTCATCTGGGGCTAGAACTAGGAGGATGCAGGGTATCAGTGTCCATCGTGCTGGGAGGAATGATTCCTGTCAGGTCTGATCCAGCTAGTTAATTTGTTCTGAAAATATAATTTCTCACTAGTATTATACAGTTCTAACATAATTATATGAGGTGTGTGGGATTCTCATAACAATTAAAGCTAGTTTTCTGGTCATTGTATGGGTTGACATAAGGGATTTGCAGATCTTCCTTCTTGCCTTACTAGTAGTGGCCTCTAATAGTAAGTCACAGAGAATCTGTGGTCCATATGAGGCCTCTCTAAGCCTTTATATTTATATCTCTGCCAGTCTCAGAACTATTCCCATGTGGTGGGATTAGGAATATAAATTACCTGCTTGTTCTGTAGTTTGAGTTCTTTATATTCCAATTCTGGCCCCCTCTCTCATCCCCTCCTGATCCCACCTCCTCCATCATCTACCCCCAATCCCATCCCCTCTCTCATTCCTTTTATCTCCCTCCCCTAGTCCTTAGATAGGGGAGCTCTCCTCCCCTAACATTTGATCTTAGTTTATCTACTATCCCCTGTACTATATATGACCTCTTCCTCTGTGGCTTGATTGGGCCACCCCACATAATCAGGACTCTGTCCAGTGTCCAGCTTTAAGTCTCTGTAACTGCCCCTGTAGTCTGCTGGGAGGAGTCTCTTCTAGGCTGTCTCTGTTGGTTCAAAATCCACATATGAGTGGGTATATACCATGCATGTCTTTTGGGGTCTGGGTTATCTTGATTAGGATGATCATTTCTAATTCCATTCATTTGCCAGCAAAACTCAAGATTTCTTTGTTCTTAATAGCTGAATAGTATTCCATTGTGTAGATGTACAACAGTTTTTTAATCCATTCTTCAATTGACGGACATCTCATTTATTTATAGGTTCTGGCTATTATGAATAAAGCTGCAATGAACATAATTGCACAGATGTCTTTGTTGCATGGTGGGGCATCTTTTGGGTATATGCCCAGGAGTAGTATAGCTGGGTCTTAGGGTAGAGCTATTCCCAATTTTTTGAGAAAGCACCATATTCCTTTCCAGAGTGGTTGAACAACTTTGCACTCACACCAGCAGTGGAAAAGTGTTCCCCTTTCACCACATCCTTGCCAGCATGTGTTGGCATTCGAGTTATTGATCTTTGCTAATCGGATAGGTGTAAGATGGAATCTCAAGGTCATTTTGATTTGCATTTCCCTGATAAGTAGGGATGTTGAACATTTCTTTAAGTGTTTTTTAGCCATTCAATATTCCTCTTTTGAGAATTCTGTTTAATTCTGTAGCCCATTTTTTACTTGGGTTGTTTGGTTTGGTAGTGTTTAATTTCTTGATTTCTTTATATACTTTAGATATCAGCCCTTTGTCAATTGTAGGGTTGGTAAAATTTTTTCCCAATCTGTGGGCTATTGCTTTGTTCTGCTGACAGTGTCTTCTGCCTTGCAGAAGCTTCTGAGACTCATAAGGTCCCATTTATTAATTGTTGATCTTATAGCCTGAACTGTTGGTGTTCTGTTCAGGAATTTGTCTCCTGTGCCAATGAGTTCTAGGGTCTTTACCCACTTCTTCTAACAGATTTAGTGTGTCTGGTTTTATGTTGAGGTCTTTAATCCACTTGAACTTTAGTTTCATGCAGGATTATAAATATAGATCTATTTGCATTTTTTTTACATGTAAACATCCAGTTGGACCAACACCATTTGTTGAAGATATTTTATTTTTTTCCATTGTATCATTTTGGCTTCTTTGTCAAAAATCAAATGGCCATATGTGTGTGGATGGATATCTGGGTCCTCAGTTCGATTCCGTTGGTGAACTGTCCTATTCCTATTCCAGTACCATGCTGTTTTTATTACTGTTGCTCTATAGTACAGCTTAAGGTCTGGGATGGAGATTCCTCCGGTAGGTCTTTTATTGTATAGGATTGATTTAGCTATCTTGGGTTTTTTGTTTTTCCATATGAAGTTGAGGATTGATCTTTTCAGTTTTGTAAAATATTGTATGGGTATTTTAATAGGGATTGCATTAAATCTGTAGATTGCTTTTGGTAACATGGCCATTTTTACTATGTTGATTCTCCCAATCCATGAATATGGGAGATCTTTCTATTTTCTTATATCCTCTTCAATTTCTTCCTGTAGAGACTTGAAGATTTTTTCATAAAGGTCTTTCATTTGCTTGGTTAGATTTATACCCAGATATTCTATATTGTTTGAGGCTATTGTGAAGGGAGTGGTTTCCCTAATTTCTTTCTCTGCCCTTTTGTCTTCAGTATACAGGAAGGCTACTGATCTTTTTGTGTTAATTTCATAGCCTGCCACTTTGCTGAAGCTGTCTATCAGCTGTAGGAGTTCTTTGGTAGACTTTTGGGGATCGCTGATGTATATTGTCATATCATCTTTAAATAGTGAAACTTTGACTTCTTCCTTTCCTATATGTATCCCCTTGATCTCCTTCAGCTGTTGTATTGCTCTAGCTAGGACATCAACCACTATATTGAAGAGCAATGGAGAGAGTGGGCAGCCTTGTCGCATCCCTGAATTCAATGGGATTGACTTAAGTTTCTTTCCATTTAGCTTGATGTTGGTTATAGGTTTGCTGTATATTGCCTTTACTATGTTTAGGTTTGTGCCTTGTATCCCTGATCTTTCTAAGACTTTTAACATGAAAGGGTGTTGGATTTTGTCGAATGCTTTTTCCGCATCTAAAGAGATGATCATGTGATTCTTTTCCTTCAGTTTGTTTATGTGATTAATTATATTGATGGATTTCCATATATTGAACTACCCCTGCATATCTTGTATGAAACCTACTTGGTCATGATGACTGAGATTTTTAATGTGATTTTGTGAGAATTTTATTGAGAATTTTTGCATCTATGTTCATGAGGGAGATGGTTCTAAAATTCTCCTTCTTTGTTGGGTCTTTGTGGGGCTTAGTGGTTAAGGTGATTGTGGCTTCATAGAATGAGTTTGGTAGAGTCCCTCTGTTTCTATTTTGTGGAATAGTTAGAGGATTACTAGTATTAGTTCTTCTTTGAAGGTTTGGTTGAAGTTTTGGTAGAATTCTGCGCTGAATCCATCTGGCCCAGGGCTCTTTTTGGATGGGAGAATTTTGATGACTGCTTCTATTTCCTTAGGGTATATAGGACTGTTTAATTTGTTTGCTTGATCTTGATTTAACTTTAGAAAGTGGAATTTATCAAGGAAATTGTCCATATCCTTTATATTTTCAAATTTTGTGGTGTATAGGCTTTTGAAGTAAAACCTAATGATTCTTTGGATTTCCTAGGTATCTGTTGTTATTTCTCCCTTCTTATTTCTGATTTTTGTTAATTTGTGTACTCTCCATTTGCCTTTTAATAAGTTTGGCTAAAGGTTTGTCTATTTTGTTGATTTTTCTCAAAGAACCAACTCTTAGTCTCGCTGATTCTTTGTATTGCTTTCTTTGTTTCTAACTTATTGATTTCAGCCCTGAATTTGATTATTTCCAGCCGTCTACTTCTCTTGGGTGAATCTGATTCGTTTTTTTCAAGAGCTTTCAGGTGTTCCATTAAGTTGCTTATATGCGATGTCTCTAGTTTCTTTGTGAAGGCACCTAGTGCTATGAATTTTTCTCTTAGCATTGCTTTCATTGTTTCTCAAAGGTTTGGATATGTTGTGCCTTCATTTTCATTAAACTCTAGGAAGTCTTTGATTTCTTTATTTATTTCATCCCTGACCCAGTTGTCATTGAGTACAAGATTGTACAGTTTCCATGTGTTTGTAGGCTTTTTGATATTTCTACTGTTTTTGATGCTCAGCTTTAGGCCATGGTGGTCTGACAGGATGCAAGGGATTATTTTAATTTTTTTGTATTTATTGAGGCTTGTTTTGTGACCAATTATATGGTCTATTTTGGAGAAGGCTCCATGTGGGGCAGAGAAGAAAGTATAATCTTTTCTATTTGAGTAAAAAACTCTGTGAATGTCTGTTAGGTCCATTTGATTCATGACCTCTGTTAGCTTGATTATTTCTCTATTTAATTTCTTCCTTGAGGATCTGTCCATTGGTGATAGTGGGGTGTTGAGGTCTCCCACTATTATTGTGTTAGGATCAATGAGTGATTTAACCTTTAAAAATATTTCTTTTACAAATGCAGGTGCCCTAATATTTGGGGCATAGATATTTAGGATGGTGATGTCCTCTTGGTGGATTTTTCCTTTGATTAGGACAAAGTGTCCTTCTCAATCTTTCCTGATCAATTTTAATTGAAAGCTTATTTTGTCAGATATTAAAATGGTTACTCTCGCTTTCTTCCTGAGACCATTTGGTTGAAAAAAATTTCCAGCCCTTTATTGTCTGGTAATGTCTATCTTTTTTGATGAGATGTGTTTCTTGAATGGAACATATTGAAGGATTTTTGTTTTTGCATCCATTTTGTTAGCCTGTGCCTTTTTACTGGGGAGGTTAAGCCATTGATATTGACAGATATTATTGACCAATGATTATTGGATCCTTTTACTGTAGAGTTAGTGGTGATTGTGTGTGGCAAGGTCTTTTTTGGTTCTGCTGATGTATGCTGCATTTTCTTGGGTGTGGCTGCTCTTGTTTTTATTATGTTTTCCTTCTACTATATTCTGTAGAGCGGGGTTGGTGTTTAGATATTGTTTAAATTTGTTTTTTTTTTTCATGGAAAAATCTTGTTTTCTCCATCTATATGGATTGAAAGTTTTGCTGGATGTGGTAGCCTAGGTTTGCATCTGATGTCTCTTAGAGTCTGCATATTCTTAGTCCAGGCTCTTCTGGTTTTCATAGCTTCTGTTGAAAAGTCGGGTGTAATTCTGATGGGTCTACCATCATGTTATTTTGCCTTTCTCTCTTGCAGCCTTTAGCATCTTTTCTTTATTCTGCAGGTTTAGTGTTTTGATTATTATGTGCTGGGATGAATTTATTTTCTGGTCTAGTGTATTTGGTGTTCTGTAGGCCTCTTGTATGTTCAAAGGTATCTCTTTCTGTAGATTGGGGAAGTTTTCTTGTATTATTTTCTTGAAGACATTCCCTGGTCCTTTGGCCTTTGTATCTTCCTTTTCATCAACTCCTATAATCCTGATGTTACCCCTTCTTATGGTGTCCTTGATTTCCTGGATGCTTTGTGTCACTAATTTTTCTGTTTTAAGATTCTCTTTGAGAGATGTATCAATTTCTTCTATTGTAGCTTTAGCACCTGAGATTCTCTCTTCCATGTTTTGGATTATGTTTATTATACTTGTCTGTAAGATTCCTGCTTCCTTTTTTAATTGTTCCATTTCATTTTTTTCTCGATTTGTGATTTTTTAAAATATTGTCTTGTTCTGTTTTCATGTCTTGAATTATTTTATTTAATTCCTTCACCTGTTTGCTTGTGGTTTCTTGTTTCTCCTGGATGGCTTCTATTCGTTTGTTTGTGCTGTCCCGGAATTTTTGAAAGGATCTATTCATTTCCTCTTCATAGTTCTCAAATAGCTGTATAAGCATGGTTTTGAGGTCACCTTCCTGTGACTCTGCCATAGTAGGGTATCTGTTGGTTTCTGGGCTTTCTGGTGGAGCCATAATGTTTTGATTTTTGTTGTTAGACCTCTTATTCTCTCCTTTAGACATCTGCTTACAAGGCTTGGGCTTTCTGAGCTGGGGTTCTTGGGGGGGAGGGTGGTGAGTACCTTTGATAATGTGCTGTTTTCTATATTGGGTTCTCAGACTCTGCCTTCCTGTACCTATATTTGTTTGAGCTCTGCCACCTGGATTCCATGGTTTTATAGTGCTCCTCTGGCTGCTTGTCTCCTCTGAGGGATTCACTACACAATGAATTTGTGTTTTGGATGTCAGATGCTGTGTGACTTCTGTTTTGCTAATCTTTTACTCTGTAGACAGGTTTGTCTGTTTTGGTGTATTTATCTGTCTAGGAGTCTAACCTTCTCTTTCTCCCTGCTGGTTGCAGGCCTCCACTGAAACAAGGTGCTGGTCCACTCTCTGTCACCAACCATTGCTGCTCACAGTCCCTTGCAGCCCCTGTTGCTTGCCATTTCTGTCTGCTGATCTCGGGAATCCGTTCAACCAATCACCACTATGGGTGTTTTGTTTGCCGAGGCCTACTTTAGCAAGTGCTGCTGATGGTGCTGGCGCCACAGCAGCCACCGATGTCACTGTCTCTGTGATGTCCCTGTCACTGCAGTTCCCACTGCTGAGGATGCTCTGCTCTCCCAGGGGTCCGTGCTTTTTCTCAGTGTTTGGGGGTAAACAAGTTTGTCCCTATTTTGTTCCTGGAGCACTATGGTTTCTCCCGCTGTAGTGGCGCGAGGAGCTTTGTGTTCCTGCTTAAGAAATAAGTCCAATTTTCTGCCTTGATTTCTCTGGCATCAAAACAAAGTCCACACCGCTCACTACCGTCTTGGAATTCCTAATTAATTTCTTAATCGTAAATACAATCTATAAAAATTTCCTAAATGTGGATCTTTGTATCAAATTCTCTATTCTTGTTTCTCCTGGATATTTTAATACCACATATTCAACAATAAGACAAATATCAGAACAATCTATGCTAGCATATCTTATATGTTTGTATATATGTGTATATATATGTTTTAAATAGAAACATTGTTTCAGGAGAGATTTGCCGATGAAACTCAGGAGGCAAACCAAATATTACATATAAAAAGTAGAAATTCAAAAGATTCTAAAATGTCCTTCCCCAGATGTGAATAAGTTCTGGAGGATAAGACTTAGACAATGCCAGCTTTAGAGTGGAGACATCTCTTAGGCATGTTAAGTTGCTTTCAAATTGCACAGGAAAATCCAGTAGTTCATATTTGATAAGGCAAGTGATTTTGAGTCATTCTTGCTTCCATAAATGACCACTCAATCATACATTTGTTAGAAATCCAAATAAAAACTTACTGGTTCATAAATTTAAACTTAGGTGCTATTGTTAGTTTAGTTTGTTGTGAATGAGCCCCCATCTGCGTATGTGTGTTTGTGTGTGTGTGTGTCTCCAAAGAAATGTCTTTCATACAACAGTATGTATCACATGAATAAGTATGTGCTTCTCTCTCTCTCTCTCTCTCTCTCTCTCTCTCTCTCTCTCTCTCTCTTTCTTTCTCTCTCTCTCACTGTGTGTGTGTGTGTAGGCAAAAGTTTGTTATCCTCATCACTCTAACATTTTAGAGACAGTATCTCACATTAAACCCAGAGTTTATAGATTCAGTGACACTAGCTAGTGAGCAATCCACCATAGAACCTTCTATTTATGTTTCCCCAGTTTGAAGACTGCAAGTTTGCATTTTTTATGTGAGTAATAGGGATCTGAAGACATGTCCTCCTGCATGAGTGGTAATCACTTTGTTAACTGAAGAATCTTCTCAGTCCACATGTACTTTATAACAAAATTTAAGAAGTAGTTTGTTACACATTGTTCCCTTGATATCTACACTGAAGTGAGATGTCAGATTATTGGCTTTTAATTATGAGTTTACGAAATAACAGAAAATAAATAAGTGGTATGTACTAAAATATTTTACTTAAAATATATGTTTAAATCATAAACTGTAATGTGTGTGTGCATTAGTGATAAGATTACTAAGAGTATCTACCTGTACCTGAGGACATGTAGATGAGTCATTAATGTGATAAAATTTGTGATTTCAAAGAAAGAGTCAGAATAAACATATATTTTCTGTTTCTTTCTCCAAGTACACCATCTTTTGCCTCTCCCTCTCCAATTTCTCACATCTGGAGAGACCTTACCAAAAGCCAACATAGCTGGCATATCAATTTTGGATTTATAGTCCATATATTTGAAAACATAAATACTTATTGTTTAAGTTACCTAATCCAGTATGCTTTCCATTAGTATCTCAAGCATTTCAAGCAGATTAGTACAGTATTGGAGCACTAAAATATTTAAAGTATATATTAAGAAATATATAAGAAGACATACACTCTATGGCAATACTACTGTGACATTTCCATTTCTTACATTTAACAGTAGACAGATATCAACAGAAAATACACACAACATACACATACACACACACACACACAAACACACATACACACACAAAAGCCCAGGAAAGATAATTGTATTCTAGATCAAATGGACCTACAAGAGATCTGTAGAATCATATAAATACTTACTTAAATTGCAAATATTAAATATATGCTTCTTTCCAATTATCACATGGAACCTAGAATATATCTTATGGCAGGTTATAATTGTAATATATATATATATATATATATATATATATATATATATATATATATATATATATATTGCTTTCCAATGACAGCATAAAAAGTAGAAATGAAATTAAGAAAAACTTTGGAATCTGTGGAATTGCATAGAAATTTAGCAACTTACTATACAGCAATCTTTGCAACCATTAAAGAACAAGATGAAATATAGAGGTTTATTTAAACAAATGAAAGGTAAGGGCCAGTAAAATGGCTCAAGGGGTAAACATACTGGCTAATGTTAACATTAGACTAAATGGAGTAATACTGAAAATTCTGTAAGAGCTACATCCTCAAGATCAGCACTTCTAGTCAACAAAATAGTTAAGGTCCTATCCAGAGTCGTGAGTCAAAAGCAAGATAGAAAGTAATATTCAAACTGAAAAACTGGATGTAAAATTGCCACTAAAGAATGCATGATCCATGATCATAATGAGTAAGTTAACCCAGAAGCAGAAAGACTCACACGGTATATGCTCACTTATATTTGGACACTAGCCCAAAAGTCAAGTCCCATGAAAGTCTTCAGGTACCAGGAGATTTGAATAGATGTGAGGACATCCTATTGAGACCCTAGGTAAGAGAAATATAAGAGGTGGGGAAATAGAAGGATCCAGAGGGTCCTAGAACCTACAAGAAGAACATTGTGAGGGGAGATTGGGGCCCAGGGGGCATCTGCTCAAACTATTGCACTACCCAAGGATAATACAATAGTAAACATGGAACCCTTACTCTGATCTACCTAATGGACAGGATATTCTCCCATGGTGCTCCAGATTTAACCACTTTCCCTTGATGGGGAGGCCTGGTGGCACTCAAAGAAAGAATAAGCAGGATACCAAGATGAGACTTGATAGCCTATGACATATACTCGGGGAGGAGGTCCTCCTCTGTCATAGACCTAGGGGAGGGGAATAGGGTAAAAGTGGGATGGAGGGAAGAATTGGAGGATACAAGTAATGGGATAACAATTGAGTTGTAATCTGAATAAATTAATAAAATTAATCAAAGATTAAAAATAAAATTATCTCATATCTCACTGACAAAAAAGTGCACAATCCTATATTCAGAATTTCCTACTCACATTCCTCATCAACTTTCTTTAAATGAATGAATGCAACCAGTATAATACTCAAATACAGACTAAGATACAAGTAGTAGTAATATAATCAAAGCCACTACTTAATTGAAATCAGGAAAGAAATTTCATTTACTATAAATACAGAATAGTAATGCATTAGAAGTGAGTTGACCCCAAAACATGAATGTTTCCAGAATGAAAATAATTGGAAAACATTAAGATAGAAAGAAATGATGTAGTTTATATGTTTCCTATGTCCAATGAATTGTAGAACTGATACCATTAATCTACCGTACTACTGAAAAAATCCAACACCCGTTCATGTTTAAAATGTTGGAGAGATCAGGCATACTAGGCACATACTTAAACATAATAAAGGCTATATACAGCAAGCCAGTAGCCAAAATCAAATTAAATGGTGAGATACTCAAGGAAATTCCTCTAAAATCGGGAACAAGTCAAGGATGCCCACTCTCTCCATATCTCTTCAACATAGTACTCGAAGTTCTAGCCAGAGCAATAAGAACAAAAGGAGATCAAGGGGATCCAAATAGGAAATGAGGAAGTCAAATTATTGTTATTTGTAGATAATATGATAGTGCACATAAGTGATCTCCAAAATTCCACCAGAGAACTCCTACAGATGATAAACACATTTAGCAAATTGGCAGGATACAAAGGTAACTCAAATAATCAGTAGCCTTCCTATATACAAATGACAATCATGCAGAGGAAGAAATTAGGAAAACTATATACTTCACATTAGCCACAAGCAATATAAAATATCTAGGAGTTACTCTACCCAAGCACCTAAATGACTTGTTTCAAAAAACTTTTTAAGTCCCTGAAGAAAGAGATTGAAGATGATTTGAGAAGATAGAATGATCTTCCTTGTTTGTGGATTGGGAGAATTAACATAGTAAAACTGGCCATCTTACCAAAAGCAATTTACAAATTCAATTCAATCCCTATCAAAATACCTACACAACTTTTAAAGACATTGAAAGATCAATTCTCAACTGTATATGGAAAGACAAAAAACCCATAATAGCTAAAACAAACTTATACAATAAAAGATCCTCAGGAGGAATTTCCATACCTGATCTCATGCTATAATATAGAGCAACAATAATTAAAACAGCATGGTACTGGCACAGCAATAGGCCAGTGGATCAATGGAATCGAATCGAAGACCCAGATATGACTCCACACACATATAATCACTTGATTTTTGACAAAGAAGCCAAATATACTCAATGGAAACCAGATAGCTTATTCAACAAATTGTGCTGGTTCAACTGGATGTCTACGTGTAGAAAATGCAATTAGACCCATATTTATAACCATACACAAAACTCAAGTTCAAGTGGATTAAAGACCTCAACATACAACCAGAGACACTAAATTGGTTAGAAGAAAAAGTGGGGAGGAGCCTGGAACATATTGGCATAGGAGACAACTTCCTGAACAGAACACCAACAGCCCAGGCCTTAAGGTAAACAATTAAAAAATGAGGCATCATGAAGATGAGCAGCTTCTGTAAGGCAGGAGACACTGTCAACAGAACAAAGCAACAACCTACAGACTGGGAAAAGATCTTCACCAACCCTTCATCTGACAAAGGTCTAATATCCAAACTATATAAAGAACTCAAGAAATCAAACACCACCAAACCAAACAATCCAATTGAGAAATGGGGCTTGTCTAGGTAGGAAAAAATCATCCCTACCAACATGTTGGACTCAGGCATTTAGCAGGCCAGGTAGAAAGAAAATATTTTTATCGTATATAATGATTTGTATTTCATAATACCTATAAAATCAATACACAGATGCACAGAAACAAAGACACATAGACTTATACACTTACACAAACACACACACAGAGCTTATTTTATAAATTAATGAGGAGGGCAACCAAATTAATGGGAAAAGGCAAACATTTCCATAAATGGCTACATAAAATATAAAAACATAAACAAAGCTAAAAACAGAATGACATGGAAAATATTTTTTCCTTTTATCATTCAAGTTTGGTAAGCTACCTTGTTCTGTTTAAGGTTTTGTTGATTTTATTGTTGGCTCTTGGTTTGGTTTTTTATTTTTATTTTTATTTTTTGAGATACAATCTTTCTACTTAGACCATGTTGGCCTTATACTTTCAGTAATCCTTCTACCTTTGTGTGAATAACAGTGAGACTACAGGCAGATGGTTCCATGCCAAGCCCATTCCACATTATTTTTCTCAATGATTATCAATGGAGTAAATACAAGATACATATTATTTAAAAAATCAGATTGTTTTTGCATTCCTGATATTTTAAAGTTTATATTTTATTTCAGTTATAGATTCTGCTTTTAGATAAGTATATTTTCTCCAACTGTCCTATGCTTGCATGTGAAATATGCTCAATAATGTTATGAGGTATAAAATAAATAAAATCAACAAGTGCCCATAATATTTGAAGGACAAAATAACTACTGAAGTCATTAAATATCTATTTTTATGTCTCTATCTATCTGTCTATCTATCTTTCTATCTATCTATCTATCTATCTATCTTTCTTTCTTTCTATCTATACAAAAATAATACATTTTTCCTTAAAAAGACATTAAATATACTCAGAAATAAAAATATTACAAAATGGAAAAAACTACAAATGGAAAGCCAGCCAAAGTATAACTGACCCATATTACTACAAATGGAAGAGGCAGTACATAACCTACAATGAAGATCTGCTTCAAGGTACAGTAGGGCATTAGTGTCACAAAGCTTGTGCAAGTAACCAACTAATATCTGGTTCAATTTGAGAGCCACTCTCCAAGATAGAAAGATTATATGAGCCAATGGGGATGGAAGACATCAAGGAAACAAAGTTTTTCTAATAAAATAGGCTGCTGTACATATGAACTTACAAAACTGAGCCAACATGCATAGGGACTTCATAGGACCAGATGGGGTCCTAGTGCAGTAATGACTAGTGGACACTTGTGGGTATTGTCCTGGTAGCTTGGGGAGGAGGGTAAGGGCAGCTGGGTCACAAAATGAGTTACCTGTGCAGCAAAATCCAGAGCCCAGCACTGGGGGTACAGATCTAATTTAATGCATAAGCTCACTGGCGTACGTGTATATCAATCAGCTAAGGATAGATAATGCTATCATCCAATGAGCCCAAATGGTGCATAACACACATTATTTGAGGGTATAAGGAACATGTCCTGGCAGGACAAAGGGCAGGAAACAGACAAGTCCCTGGGCTCAGGGCCATCTTGTGAGAACTCTGGTGTGCTAGTACCCCATTATGTGCCCTCTTTATACTAGAGACTCAGGTCTTCTCTATCAGCTGCTAGAGGCATTTGTGATTTTCATGTTCCCTTTCTGTTATAAATGCAATCTAGACAGAAATTGATTTCTCAGACACAAGCCTTCATTTCTAACAAAGAAGATGTATGTTAACTGTTAACTTCTTACAAATTAAAAAAAAGTTTTCTTTATAAGAAACTCACTTAATATCCAAAGAACTCTTAATGGCAGACCCCACACCAAAAATAAAATGGTCAACAACAAAAAACATATTTTGATATTCTTCATCACATAATGTTTAGTCAGAGCATTTATTTATTTTCAATTTTTGTTTCTTTTAAATTTGTTTTTCTTCCTTACACATCCCTTGTGATTATATTATGGCTTAATGTTTTACGATTTTCTGTGATTCCTATGTTGTGAAAGTGTGTGTCTCTGTCTTTATGCATTTCTTGTTCACTTCTTTGGCTCTTTATCTTCTGTACATTTTGACCTATTTTGATCTTCTTCTTCTTCTTCAGATGCCTATTTGTTTTCTAAAAAGAAACTCAAATAATATGGATTAGGGTAGGAAGGGAGTGTGGAGTGTCTCAAAGGAGTTTAGAAAGAGAATATTATACTCAGAATACATTGGAGGAAAAAATCTGTTTTCAATAAAAGAATAAATGAATTAAGGAAAGATACAACTAGAATGTGGTACATACCTACTGACATGACTAAACAAAATCTGAGTGGTAGAAGTTTTTGTAGGTGGGTTGATTGTCTAGGTGTAGAGTGTGCTCTTCCATCTCTATGGCTTCTGCTACTAGGAATCTCTGCTAGAGTCCCCCTCATATACTCCCAGGAGCATACCATGACTCATCTACAGCTTGCTACAGAGATTCCTCTGCTCAGCGTTTCTCTTTTTCTCTACAGGTCTTCTGTCCTCCTGTCCTTGCTCTCTCTAAGTCTGATCTCCACCCTCATATTTCTCTGTGATCCCCTTCCTACCTTATTTGCTCTCTTCAACCACTACCTTTGTCTATTTACTCTTCTGACTGAGACTTCAGCATCTTCCCTTGGAGCCTCCTTGTTACTTATCTTCTTTTGGTCTGTGTATTGTAGTGTGTTTATCCTATACTATATGACTAAAGCCCATCCATGTGTGTCTTTCTGGGCCTGGGTTACCTCACACAGGATGATCATTTTTAGTTCCATTGGTTTGCCTGAAAATTTCATATTTTCTTTGTTTCTAATAGCTGAATAGTATTCCATTGTATAAATTTAACACAGTTTATTTATTCATTCTTCAGTTGAGAGACATCTAGGCTGTTTCCAGATTCTGGCTATTGTGAATAAAGTTGCTGTTAACATACTTGAACAAGTGTCCCTGTTGTATTCTGGAACATCATTTGGGTATATGCCGTGGAATGGTATAGCTTGGTCCTAAAGTACAGCTCTTCCCAGTTTTCTGGGAAAGCACCAGATTGATTTCCAAAGTTGTTGAACAAGTCTGCATTCCCATCAGCAATGGAGTAGTGTTCTCTATTATCCACATCCTCCCCAGTATGTGCTGTCACTTGAGTTTTTTATCTTAGTCTTTCTGACCCATGTAAAGTATAATATCAGAATCCTTTTGATTTGTATTTTCTGTGCTCCTTTTTTTAAATTGGGTTATTTTTTGTCGGTGTTTAATATTTTGAGTTTGTTACATATTTTGGATATTAGCCCTTTGTCAGATACAGGATTGGTGATGATCATTTCACTGGCTGCGGTAAGATGAAATATCAATGTGGTTTTTATTTGCATTTCTCAGATGTTGGATAGGGTTGGTGAAGATCTTTTCCCAGTCTGTAGGCTACTGTTCCCTTATGTTGACAGTGTCCATTGATTTACCAAAGCTCTTTCATTTCATGAGGTCCCATTTATTAATTGTTGATCTTAGAATCTGAGATACTAATATTCTGTTCAGGAAGTTGCCTCCTATACCCATGAGTTCAAGGCTCTTTCTCAATTTCTTTTCTAATGGATTTAGTGTATCTCATGTTTGGCTGTGTTCTTTGGTCAACTTTGACTTAAGTTTTATGCAGGATGATAAGTATGGATCTATTTGTATTTTTCTACATCTAGATACCCAGTTACACCAGCACATTTGCTGAAGATGCTATTATTTTTCCCTTATGCTTGTGGCTCCTTTGTCAAAAATCAACTATCCATAGGTGTGTGGGTTTATTTCTGGGTCTTTGAGTTGATTCCATTTACCAAGGCCAAAATTTAACTACTTCCTTTCTGATTTGTATTCCCTTGATCTCCTTTAGTTGTTTTATTGCTCTACCTATAACTTCAATTACAAGATTAAAGAAATATGGAGAGAGTTGGCAGCCTTATTTTCTCCATGATTTTAGTGGGATTGCTTTAAATTTCTCTCCATTTAATTTGATGTTGGCTATTCACTTGCTATATATAGCCTTTATTATGTTTAAGTATGGGCCTTGTACCCCTGATCTCTCCAAGAGTTACATCATGAAGAGGTTTTGTATTTTGTCAAAGGATTTTTATACACCTAATGAAATGATCATGTGATGCTTTCCTTTCAGTTTGTTTATATGTTGGATTACATTTATGAATTTTTTATGTTGAACCATCCCTGCATCCCTAGAATGAAGCCTACTTGATCATGGTGGATGAAGTATTTGATATGTTCTTGGATTCAGTTTGTGAGTATTTTATTATTTTTGAATCAATGTTCATGGCTGAAGTTCTCTCTCTCTCTCTCTCTCTCTCTCTCTCTCTCTCTCTCTCTCTCTCTCTCTCTTGAGTCTTTGTGTGCTTTAACTATCAGTGTGCCTGTGGCTTTATAGAATGAGTTTGTTAATACTCCTTCTGTTTCTATTTTGTAATATAGTTTGAGAAGTATTGGTATTAGACCTTTGAATATTTTGTAGAATTATGTGCTAAATAATCTAGACCTTTGTTTGTTTGTTTGTTTGGGTGGGTGAGTGGGAACATTTTCATGCATGCTTCTATTTCCTTCGGCATCATAGGACTGTTTGAATTGTTTACTCGATCTTGATTTAACTTAGGTAAATGAAATATATCAAGAAAATCATCCATTTCCTTTATATTTTGCAACTTTGTGGAAAACAGGCTTTTGAAGTAAGACCTAATGACTTTTTAGATTTCTTCAGTGTCTGTTATTTATACCCTCTTTACTCTGCCTACACAATGTGCAGGCACAAAGCTAGAGCAGATAGGGTAGAAATTGAGAGAATGTCTAACAAATTCCTTTTCCCACCTAAGACCCACCCCATGGGAAAGAGCCAACCCTTGACACTATTAATGATACTTTGTTCAATTTTTATAGACAGGAACCTAGCAGAGGTATCCTCTGAAAGGCTCCATGCAGCGGTGGTTGGAAAGAGAGGTTGAGACTCACAAATATTGAGTGATATATAGGGAGTCTTGTGGAAAAGTGAGGATGGGGGAAGGAGAAAAGGACCTAGATGTGACAGGAGTTCCATGAGAAGACCAATACACCCAATTAACTAGGGTCAAGAGGGGACTGCTGAGACTGAATCACCATGTATGGACTGGACCTATGACCCCTAAAAAGATGAAGCCAATGGACCACACAGGCTTCATGTGTGTCCTCTAGTAGGGGGAGTTATGCTTATCTCTGACATGGAATTTGATGCCAGCTTTCATCACTCCACCCTGGCCATAGGATAAGAGACCAATCCCAGTCTTGAAGTGGCTTGAGGAGCTGAGGTGGATGGAAAAGGAGGCCTCCTCTTTCTGAGGAAAACAAGAGGCAGGATACGATAAAAGGGAGGGAGGGTGGTATTTGGAGAAGAGTGATGTTCCTATAACCAGGATGTAAAGTGAATAAATAAAAAGGTAAATATTTTGTAAATTTTTCTTTAAAATAAAAAATTTCCGCCTCTATTGCCCTTGGCTGGTGCCTTAGTTTGAGCAGGACACCTGGGCCCAAATCTGCCTATCATAATGTTCTACTTGTAGGTTTCTAGGACCCTCTGGATCCTTCTACCTTGCTATTCTCCCATGCTTCTCTCATCTAGAGTCCCAATAGGATGTCCTCCTCTCTGTCCCAGTTTCCTGGTAAGTGAAGGCTTTCGTGGGACATGCCCCTTGGGCTAGTATGCAGATATAAGTGAGTATATACCATTTGAGTCTTTCTGCTTCTGGGTTAACTCACTCATTATGAAACCCCTACACAGATCTAGCCAATGGACAGAAATTCTCCACAATTGAGTGGAGAGTGGGTATGACTTTTACATGAACTCTGGTGCCTCATATTTGACCATGTCCCCTGGAGGGGGAGACCTGGTAGCACTCAGAGGGAGGATAGCAGGTTACCAAGAAGAGACTTGATACCCTATGAGCATATACAGGGAGAAGAAAACCCCCTCAGGAACAGTCATAGGGGAGGGGAATAAGGGGAAAGTGGGAGGGAAGGAAGAATGGGAGGATACAAGGGATGGGATAACCATTGAGATGTAACAAGAATAAATTAATAAAAAATTTAAAAAATGTCTCATGTTTTACTAAATATTAAAGTTCATTTTTATTTTATGTACATGTATACTTTACCAGCATATGTATTTTCATAAAATGTGTGCTTTGTGCTTGAACATTCCATAATGGAACATCAGATTCCTTGTAACTGGAATTACTGATTGTTTTAACCTGCTGCAGGTGTCTTCTGTAAGAGCAGCAAGTACTCTTAATTACTGAGCCATATCTCCAGGCGCATTAACCATGTTTCTCATAGTTCAAGCACCATTATGCTTTATCTTCCCTCTGCATTTATAACTAAAATTGGAAAGCTTTAAATGTTTACAAAAATGTAAAGATTACAAAATAATTGTGGTTAATTTTTTTTCATAAATTGCTTTACATTTACTTTCAAAGCATGTACTTGCTTTTTAAACTAAACATCTATGCCTGTTTTTCAAGGTAGTTCTTATATTCTAATAACTTATATTTCTTGACCATCTGCATATTTTAGGGAAAGAATGGTAATTTTCTTGGATTATTTCCATTTCAGTAAAATCTGATATATCCATAGCAATGTCATGATGAGAAAATATTTAAAAAGTACTACTATGATATTCATACAACATAGAACCCCTCAGGTTAACTCATTTTATTTTGGGGGTTATAATCCACTCTTGATATGTCTTAGAGATTACAAATTAAATAATAATGTATTAAGTAACTCAAACTCTTATTTTCCCCATAAACTTTTTAAATCTACCTCAATATGTTTCCATGCATTACCTACAACTTATAATTAAGAAAAACTATCATTCTTAGTAATCTATCTTCCTCAAGATATAGCTTTTTCCCCCTTGAGCCTATACCAACTCTTGTTTCATTTTACGACAGAGACACTTGCTCAACTATATTAATTGTTGCTGTAGTCACAAGGTTCAGAAATTGGAGTCAATCTAGATATACTTCAAGAGAACAATAGATAAAAAAAACTGTGGCATAATTTAACAACTTTCATAATTTACACTGACATTAGAAAAATGAAATCATGACATTCATCAATAAATGGATGATACTAGAAAAAATTTCATGCGGTAACCCAGATCAAGAAAGAAAAACATAATATTGATTCTCATATACATAGTTATTAGCTATTAGGTCAATAATAACCACAGAGCTACAGAGGTTAGATAGAAAGTGAATGACTTGGAAACAGAGCTCCTTAGAAATGAGAAAGAGAAGGTATAGTAATGGATGGATGGAGTGGGAGATGGGAACAGAAGGATCTTGTATAAAGGGAGTTGAAAGAGATTTATGAGAGAGCAAATATAAAGAAAGACAGTAAAATTGATATCTATTTGAGAGATTTTATTGAAAATGATTTTAGTAGAAATTTCATGAATGCAATCTACATTAAACTACCAAATAATGGGAGAGTTGGATCCCTAACTGGCCATCTCTTATCACAAAATGAAGCTTCTAGTCCTGATATTGGGTCATATCAATTGATTTATTGGCCAAAAATATCATATTGAAATCTCCAAACAATACTGAATGTTGCCAAGATTATAGTTTGCTTTCCAAAATACAATGTAAGGCCCCATTGATGAAGACACCTCCAAGACAAATCAATTGTATATATAGAAATTGAACAGGTGAGTACGTATACCACTAAGTGCTACATGCTAGTGTCTTTGGTATACCAAGGTACTCTGAACACTGCTGATAAACACTAATTAATCACAACCCCTACAGTGGTGTTCTGTTTGAAAGATATACTAGTGCAAGAGGACAATATTTGTGGGAGTAATCAAACACTATCTGATTTGACTTAGGACACATTCAAAAAAATGGAACTCATGCCCAATACTACTTGGATAACTAAGAGCCTGAGACTAGATAGGCCAGGACCTAGGGGGAATAAATAACAAAAAATCAGCAATAGATTGACTCCTAATGACATGCTGTCATACTCATAGATCAGCACCTTGCCCATCCATCATCAGAGACCCACAGTCATACATTATACAAAGAGTGAGAGACCTGGAAGCACTCATAAACAGAGTATCTCCATCAATCCCGCCCCTCACCTGCAGCTCCGAGAACAATTTCCCTGGAACTGGAGGCAAAAATAGTGTAAGAACCAGAGAGGATTGATGACACTAAGACATCAACATCATCTAATCAACATGATTAAGGTATATATGAATCCACAGCAACTGAGGCATGATTATATAGGGCCTACACAGGTCTGTAACATTAGGGTACAGATGAAAGGAGAATTGGACACATGTCCCCATGCCTTACCCAGAAAAAAAATCTCTACTTCATAACCATTTTCAAATGAAAATAGTTTCCTCCAAGGAAGTCTCACTGGAGAAAGAAAAAACACTTATGAGTAGGCTTCATGTCCAACAGTAGATGGTCAACAAAAAATGAACTTAAAGGCATCACTGGAGGTTTTGTGTTTTTTGTTTTGTTTTGTTTTGTTTGCCTTTTTGTATCATAATGGCATGTGAGGGTGTTTTGTTATTTTATCTTATTATTTACACACAAACACAGACACTTTTTCACTACAGATGTAAAAAAATATATTATTGCTTCCAGGTTAGTATTTTTATGGGATACCTGAGTGTGCAAATGAGTGGATCTCTGTTTCTTATGCCTTTGGGGCGGGCTCTTTTCCTTTTGTTTGTTTGCTTTGTCCAATTCCAATGTATTCGTTTTATCTTATCTTATTTTATTATTATTTTACTGAAGCCTATTTGTTTTCTAATGAAACATACATGGAATTTATCTGGATGACAGAGTAGGTGGATAGGGTTTGAAGGAATAGGAGGAGGGAAAATAGGATATATTTTTTGAGAAAAAAAATCTGTTTTAAATATTTCACCCCCAATATCTTTTATGTCATTATCTGCCAATTGTTATGCATTTATTCTAATGGAAACAGTCCTTTGACAATAAAGTTCATTTATATTAACACTTTATTATCTTTCATGCTCTCAGTTATCTCGTTATCCAGGTGAAAATTTTCATTTGTCCTAATTATACTTATCAGTGAATGTATCTAGTGCTAAACATTGCCCACTTGTGCATTAGTAGCAAGGCAGCATATGGGGATAACCAACTGCTCTCTTGATTATCTTTAAGGCTTGCTCCGCAGGAGGAAACTTCTATTTGATACTCTGAGCATGCAAAACACATGGCTAGGGAGATGATGAGAGAATTTTATGATATTTCTTTTTCTAAATGGTCACATATCAAATTACCTTCTAAATATTTATATTTATTTTTAAAGATTTATGCTGTTTCTTACAGTGGTCAAAGAAGCTTCTTATTGGAGTGGGTAATTGTTAATGCAGAGACATAGTCCTGCATAAAATGCTGAGACTCAGTAATTCTGAGTGCTCAGCAATAGTCCTGACCTCTATACCACCCCATATCCAGCCCCAGGGAACATCATAGAAGAAGATGTGGAAAGCATGTAAAAATCTGAGAATGGAGGGGAGTTCTGTGAAATGATGTCTTCTGGATATGTCATGGTTGTTACACACATAAACTGATACCATTGTGGTTACCTTTAGAGACGTACACAAGATATTTGCCAGTTAGAAATTCTAGCATAATAGTAAGAGAGGTTCCTGAGTCTCTAAGCACCAACTGAAGAGCTATTGACACTTGATCTATGGCACTTGTCTGTCGTTTATATTCTTTCTTATGCTTTTTTCTTCATCCTTTTATTAGAATGGATTTGATGATTAAAATTTCTTTCTTTTTTGATGGCTAATCTTTTTTTAAAATTAATTTATTCTTGTTACATCTCAATGGTTATCCCATCCCTTGTATCCTCCCATTCTTCCTTCCCTCCCATTTTCCACTTATTCCCCTCCCCTGTGACTGCTCCTGAGGGGGATTTCCTCCCCCTGTATATGCTCATAGGGTATCAAGTCTCTTCTTGGTAACCTGCTATCCTTCCTCTGACTGCTACCAGGTCTCCCCCTCCAGGGGACATGGTCAAATATGAAGCACCAGAGTACATGTGATAGTCATACCCCACTCTCCACTCAACTGTGGAGAATATTCTGTCCATTGGCTAGATCTCGGTAGGGGTTAAAAGTTTACCATCTGTATTGTCCTTGGCTGGTGCCTTAGTTTGAGCGGGACCCCTGGGCCCAAATCTGTCTATCATAATGTTCTACTTGTAGGTTTCTAGGACCCTCTGGATCCTTCTACTTTGCTATTCTCCCATGCTTCTCTCATCTAGAGTCCCAATATATACTCTGATGTGAAATATTCAATTTTCTGTTGATGAAAATGGGCAATAGAAAGTAGGCAACACTTATTCTGGCTGAGGCAAGCATCTTTTCTGAGTTTGTCATTGACTAGAAACAAGATAAGTGCCCTTGGTTAAGGCTTAGCTGACCAAAAGTGTGCTATACTTCCTGCTGTTACTGATTTTCTTTTTTTTTTTCCTTTTATACCACCTACATGAGCATCACCACCTGGAAATAATACATGAGAATATGGCTGTAACTGACAGGCACCTGTGCACCATTTGGAAGAGCCAACTGGAACTACCAATTCACTCTGATGTCTCATCCTATATTCTGTCACAAGTCCTACATTAAAAGCTCTTGAACCAGCAGCTTGATGAAAATTCATTTCTTGATACACAGAAGCTTTGCTGCCTCCTTTCTCTCAGGCTGTCATCTTATAATAAGCTTCTTTCTAAAATTCACTCTGTCATTCATATAATTTGTAAGATATAAGACCCAGAAATCACTGGCCTGGGTTTCCTATTGGCACTATGGACTGTCTGGGACTCTAGTACTCTCATTATGCTCCCCCAAGAGAAAGTTTGTGTCGTTCTTAAGGACCACTACTTCCCCCAAATATCTATATTGAACTCAATTTAATAATTTAGTTTAATATCAGTATAGAACTTTAAATATATTTTCTTTTATATTCATATTTTTGTTATTCTTATGTATCTTCAACTATCCAAATATCAGTTATAGTCCATTGTATATCACAAAACAATTTCTGAACTGAAGAATTAAAATTAAACTGTCTACTTATATATTGAATATTTTCCAAAGGCACTTATTGATTTCCTTATCCAAACATGATCTTCTTATATAACTTCTATTTCAGTTGTTCATTCCAATCTTGATAATCTTCTTACTGCTACCACAATAAAAACAGGTTACTTTCTCTTAGTTTTTATATATTTCCTTCAGAGCAAGAATATGTTACTCAGAGATTATTAAACTTGTACTCACTAGTTATAACATGCACAATATGTTACTACACATCATGTGTATGACCTCTTCAAATTTCACAGTGCAGGGATGAAAATGTAGGGAAATAATTAATCCAATTATTTATAAATTTGTCCATCTGGGGACTAGGCCAATAGCTTCATTTTTAAAGTTAGAAGTATTGGATAAAATATTAAGTCTTATATGGATATATCAGATTACATGCTGTCACACAACAAACCTAAAAAAGGGTGAAAATGGTACAATATAATTTGTAGACATAACCAGTTTTCCACAACTCTACCTGTGTCAACACTAAGGTAAACAAAATGAATACATTTGTTTTATAATATATAATTTTCTGCTTTTAATTTTGAATTTCTGAAAGAAACATCTTAAAACTTTGGAATTTTCACAGGGATAGAAAAATCTTTTTTTACTCTTGGTAGTTCACTCAGACTACACTTGAGTTAGTGCCAATGCAGTTATTCCTGATGTTCCCCAGAATTGTTGGTAGATTGTGCTTGGCCATGTTGAAAGGAGAAAAATATCACTAAAAGATTGCATTTTCAAGTCATATATCATTCTGACTGTCTAATTTCAGAGGAAGGGATTCATATTTAGTTTAAAATACAGTCAACAAATGCAAGCAACCATATTTATGTATCAATAGCTCATTAATATCTGACCACATGATGTTTGGGTAAACTTCATGGATGACGACATACAGAAATATGTCAGGAGAATGATAAATTCTGAGAACAGAAGCTTCCTATTTCACCACTTTCTAGACTTTTTGTTTGCATTCACCTAATAGTAATTGTGTTTTCATGATAAAACTGTAATAAGTAAGAATTTTCTATCAATTTGTGAAATTTGAGTGGATAGCAGGATTTTGTAATACTGAATCTTAATTTTATAAAAATCAAACCCCTATCACATATCTGGTATCTGAAAAGACAGAAGTATTTTTTGTGAAGGCCCTTGTGCTTAACTGATAAAAATTAACTTAATTCACTGTGTTTAGCATCATAATTACATTTACTACATCATAATCAATTCTCCATATAATAAATATTGCTATAATACTAGATAACAAATGAATAGAAGCTGAAGCCACCAACCAATATAAATATAGAGAAGATTTAAACAATTGAGGATATATTATCTCTGTATTGTAGTATGATTAGGTGTGGGGACTAGCTTCCCACAGTTTGGCAAGTGTGCAGTGGTTGTTTTCAGACAAAGAACCTGTCCTTAGTATGTTATTTTTATGAACTAATTAATTAAAAAACCAAAAGTAATTTAGTTTATTTATTAAGTAACCAGGAGATTCTTAACAACAACAAATAACAAAATATATTATCACCATATATTGGAGAAAAGACAGTCTCTTTAAAAATGTGCTGGGAAAACTGGACAGTCACATGAATCTCGATCTTTAGATCTTACTGCACAAAATGGACCAAACACCTTAGAAAGAAGTGTAAAACTTTGAAACAGAGAAAGACAAAGAGGAACAATTCAAACACTACACATAGGCAATGGCTTTCTTAAAAGGATTATGAATAGCACAGGAACCAATCTTGAGAATGAACAAATAAGATTACATGAAACTGAAAAGCCTACACAGTAAAGGAAACAATAAAAAGAGTGGGAGAAATATCTTTGCAAGCTACACAGCAGACAGAGGTGTAAAATTGAGTATATGTAAGTAACTTCAAAATGTAAACATTCCTCAAAATGAAATAATCTAAATAAATGTGCTAATAAACTGACTATTGAACAAACAGTTGTCAAAAGCAGAAACAAAAATGGTTAATAAACATTTTTAAAATTATAAATTGTCCTTTGCATCAGAGAAATACAGATCAACACCTCTTTGAGAATCTTTACTTTAGTCAGAAATGCTATCATCAAAATCAAAATAAGAGAGGTATTGTGTTTCATGTGTTTAATGCCAGTACTCTCTAGACAGAGACACATAGATCTCTGTGAATGTCAGGTCAGCCTGAGATGTATAGATAATTCACTTTCTGCTGGTGAGAATGTTAACTCGTACAGATAATATGTAAATCCATGTGGGACTGTCTCAAAAATCTAAATGTAACTATACCATACGGTACAGCTATACCACTCAGGAGTATATCTTTAAACTATATATACAGTGATGCTTGGACATCTATGTTTATTTGTTCATTGCTGCACTATTCACAAGAGCCCAAAAAATAAAAAGCCTGGATGTCCATCAACAGATGAAAGGATAAAAAATGTGTTGTATAAACATAACAGAATTTTATGTAACCATAATGACAAATGAAATCACATTTTCAGGAAAACAGATGAACTAGAAATCATCATGTGAAGCAAAAACAAATGTGTTTTTTCATATGAAAAATAAAAACTTTAATTTACAATGTGTTTTGTGTAGTTATTCATGTGTGTCTGTAGGACACACATGTATAAAAAGGATAATGAAAGTTGACAAAGAGAATGAAAGAAATTAAAGAAATTTAATTTCCCATTAAAGAAAATGGGAAATAGAGAGTGCAACAAGCACATGTAATACAAAACAGAAAGAGAAGTAACTGGGGGAAAATTAGTCGTTGTTAAGCCAAATAGCAAACAAAGTGATCTATCTGGTTTCCCTAAAATGCATCCTCCACAAATTTTCATCCTCAATTATTATACACTGCAGCTTTTCTTATGAAGTCCTATGAAACAAAGTACGGAATTTGAATGATAAACTGAAATATCATAAACACTCAATCTATTCAAAAGCATTTCTTCAAAAGATTTTGTTTTGTTGTTGTTGCTGAGTTTTTCCAGTACTTGTAAACTATGGCTTAGATGACATATTTGTAACAAAATTTTCAATATTTGAAAAATACATTTTTATTAGTAGTTTAGCTTTGCTAGCTTTATGCCATTCTTTTTTAGTTCAAAACAATAATGCATAAAACAAAAATCTTCCAATACTTGAAATGGTACTATGTTAATAAAAAATTCAAAATAAAATTATTTTTACAATATTGTCATTTAATATTTCAAGAAAGATTTCTTAAATTTGCATTGAATTTTATTGTATTATAATTAAAATGAGAGGAGAGTTTTATACTATATCTAATATATTTCTCTTGATAAAACTGCATATAATTTCTAGCCCAATGGAACAACTTTTGAATGAACGGTAGTATCATCTGCACTCTTGATATTTTGGCATCCTATGCAACAGTCAATAATAAGTAAATAAACAATGCCAACATAAGACACTATAATGATGAGGTTTCTTGTACTAATATTAACATTGGGCGTTAGGTACTTTTGAGAAAATTCTATACAAAATAACATTTGTAATTTTACCATCTAACCAATAGATGACACCAGAGGGAAAGAATTGCAAACCTCTTTTATAAGGCTGGGACTTTGGTAGTTGCTTTATTATATGTTAGCTATAAAAGCTTACATGGTGATACCTGCTGATGAGTGAAGTTAATAGTGTAGAATATAGACAGTGTTTGTCCTGTTCTTTTGGTTGCATGTACACCTATACACCTGAATAGAGCACCATATCTCATGATAGATGGTTATAAGCCATAATATGGTTGCTGGGAATTGAACGCAGGACCACTAAAAGAGGAGCCAGTGCTCTTAATCACTGAGCCATCTATCTGAATAAATTATTTAAATAAAAAAGAGTATAGAATGAAGAACATCTGTGAAGAGTATTATTTAATTTGGTGTTTTAGTGTATGTGTATTATATATATGTATATATTTGTGAGATACACACACACACACACACACACACACACACACACACACATACATATATTAAGCTTCTTTTCTCAGAACAACCAAAACAGAGGTAAATAATACAATAAAGACTCAAAATTATTTAAAATGTATGTGTTGTAAAAAAGAAAATTTGTCTTTTACCTTCAAGGTATCTTCATTTTGGTACAGGTATATCTACTGTGGTATAAAAATCCCAGACTCAACATCAAACTGAAAAGTGGCTAGCTCTCATTAAAAAAGGAAGACCAATTACTAAATGTACAAATTACAATTGAAAACATACATTTAAATGAATATTCATTTATTAGTTGAAGAATGTTATAGTTTATTAAAAAGAAAAATCAGTGTATAGTAGTTATGTTGAATGTGAATGTGAAAAGATTTATTATAGATTAATAATTTATAAATAGTTATTGAGCACAAGGGAACATTATTATTTATGACTATATCTCATCCCAGCGTCTGTTCATGGATCTTTTCAGCTGGCAACAATCAAACTCCCGCACGAGGCGGTTTGTCTCCTAGTGGATTAACCTCACCTGTTAATAACCTCACCTGATTGGAACAAGACCGTTCCAATCCGACACTTGGGATCATAACAAAAACAGGTTTATCTCTCCTTCAAATGGGTAATAATTGAATTAAATAACTTATCCTTAAACTCAAATACTTAACTTCTTGGTAAAACACTAAGTTTACTATTTTTGTATTTTAAAAATATACAATATTTATAATTATTATCATTTATATTCATTATTGTACAGTAATTCTTTTAAAATTCCCATTATATAACAGATAATTAGTACTCTTTTAGCATCATCTTTTACTTTTATATTTCAGAAAGTAATTTTTCATCAGATATACTTCTACACTCCATTAGTCATACATACCATCATAAGGACAAGTATTTATAATCTGATTAATGTAATCTATTTTTACTATTTTTATTTTATTTCCTGTGCTTTTATGGTTACATTCAATACTATCATCACCCAGGTCAATGTACTGTCTTTTTTTTTTTTTTCTTGTTTTTTTTTCTTCCAATGGTTTTAGAGTTTCTTGACATATAATTTAAGGTTTTATAGGAGTTCTTATCCTCTCCAGGACTTCTATCCTTTCCCCCACTAACAGCGACATCTGACCTAGGTCGATAGGGGCTTACAGACAACACGCACGGACTGGTCCAATACCCCTGACATGTGCTTAACTAATGGGAAGCTTTGAATTCATGTGCATCCCTTAGCAAGTGAAGAGGAGATGGTCTCTGACATGGAATCAGTTGCCTGCTTTTGGATCACTTTCCCCTAACTGGCCTGCTTTGTTTGGTGTCAGTGGAAGAGGATGCACTTACTCTTGATGCCACTTGATGTGCCAGGGTGGATTGTGGGGGCTCCCTTTTTCTAAGGATAAGGGGATGGGATAAAGGGGGAAGAAGGTGGGAAGGTTGTACCAAGTGAAGAGGAGGGAGGGAACTGTGACTAGGATGTAAAATGAATAAATTAATAAATTTAACAAAAAATAATTATTTAAGTTTTTAATATATTTTGAATTGAGTTTTTTGTATGCTATGAGATAAGGATAAAATTTCATTTTTTACAAGTAGATATCCATTTTTCCAATATAATATATTAAAGATTATAGCATTTTCTCATTTCAGTATTCCATTGATTTAATGTTACCTACATTTTTCCATCTTATGGCTTTTATTGATCTGAAGTAATTTCTCTACTTAATATAACAAGAGTATTTATCATGAATAGATATTGAATTATATCAAATGATTTTAAGATTTTCTCAGATGGACACAGGATTTTTTCTTTTCATTAGTTTCTGTGACTTATCACACTTATAGATTGTCATGTATTAAAACATCTTACATGAGAAATAAATCCAATGGTTCTATGACCATTTTAATGGACCAATTTAATTTGCTGCTATTTTGTGGGAATTGCATCTTTCTCAAAAGAGTCTGGAATTATTCCAACCTCTTTTATTTTTTCTGGGTGATTTTTTGGATGATTGTTATTTCTTTCAATGTCTGTCAATATTCACCACAAAGCCATCAACTACCCATACTCAATTCTATTTACATTTGTATCTCTATGTGTTCTTAAAAACTAGTTGAGTCATATATAGGCATACATAGCCAAGACTTGATCAGTCTGAGACAGCTCTTACATTTCTCTGGGCCACACATGCTTTGTAATCTCACTGCCATGAGTAGAATCATTGAATTAGCTTTGTGATGAGCAGAAGCTATTGTTTGGCCTTCTCCTCCAAGCACATTAACACCAAAATATATGAAGGTGGGAATTTCCTTTTTTTGGCTGAGCCTTTTTTTTTTTAATGAGTTTATTCACTCCCAGACTTCTCATGATAAAACACTCTGGTAACTTTTATTGAGATAGTCACTGCCATGTGTCTTCCTTCATCGGTGAAGTAATTTGATTAGAGTCAGACACTAGACAAAGAGACTGATGGTCTGAATACTCAGTCTAGGTTGTGCTTTTCACCATGCTTTTAAAACATATTCCACTCAGATTTATAAATGGTGTGTAATACTGTCATCTTTAGTCTTCTGAAATGTTTGGAAAGACCAGAGAATTAGCACTAAGTTATATCTATTGATCACTATGAATTTTACCACCTTTCTTTTTTTTTCCTTGCTCTGCCACTGGAGAGATTTTCCTTGGAAGCATCTCAAAATGCAGTGAAAACCTTTGGTTTTCAATTCCCTTTGTACAAGTTGTACATAGGAAAATTCTCTATATTTGGCTTTGTTCATCTAAGTTGGGGACTTCAGGGAGGTTATGTAGCACAATCAAAGTGAAGCTATTCTTGTTTTTCTTATTCAGATTTAAATCAGTCAGGTGGCTAACTCATGCTAGTTTACAGTTTATTTTGATTTTTCAAAAGGATGTTCTAGTCTGGGAATAATTGCTGGTTGAACTTTTGAAAGAAAGTTGAAACTGAGATTTCACTTTGCCTACTGATACAATTCTGAAATAGCAGCTACCACTAGGAAAAAGGACAATTAAAAAAAAACAATACATAATTATTATTACTTACTGATGAAATTTTGTTACTTATAATTTTCAAAATAATTATTAAAGTTTGATAAATATGGATATGTCTATAAACTGTCATTATGTGAACTCATGTTAATAAAAATGGAAATGATTTAAAGAGGAGTAAAAGAGAAGTCACTCTTATTGACAAATGTCTCAGACACTATGTGAAGTACTTTTAGGTATTTAATTTCACCCTCCAAATAACTTCATGTGAAAGGGGACAGTGTGTCCATTTACTGATAAGAAAAATAAAATCATAAATAGTAACAATTTCACTAAAGTTGCAAATCATATAATTGTTAGAATTTGTCTTCCAATTTACCTAAATATTTTTTAAACAGAGTCACCTCAAAACATAGAACTTCATACATAACCATATATGCTTTGTTGGTTGGTTGAAAAGATGAAAAGGGATGATTAGTTTATTTAATCTATTCATATTCACAGGCAACTTAATTCATATTGTTTACTAGATAATTAAATTAAATATTTAAGAATTAAGTACTATACCATTGATAGGCAAAATAGCCATCCAGAAACTGCTGCAAGTCAGACTATGTGTCTTTTAGTTTTAAATTTCCCACTAAGTATGTGCACTTATTAATATAATTCTGTCTCTAAAACTTCTTCTCATTAAAATGAAGGAATGGAAATATATCAGCAGTATTCAAAAACCTTCAGCATTTGAAACAGTTTTCTATTAAAAGAAAAATTATATGAAACTCTAACATATAAAATAGATGTAGGTACAGGTTGAGGAGATTCCAAAGGTGAGATTCTGCACTTCTACTTTATCAGCTTTTCCTTCATAGCTCCTTCTAGCAATCCCTGAGGCTGTCTACAAAGTTATAAAACCACCATCCATGATTGATAATGGTAGATAAGGGCCAAACTATAAAGAGTAATGTGGGCTGTTTTTATGGAGCTTTAAATTTAACCAGTGAGGTTCAGAATCTCCTCATAGGATTTAGTGAATGGACTAAGCAGAATCTGATAAAATTAATCTATATAACTAAAATGCCTCAGAAATTCAATGTTTTTTCTTTGTCTTTCATAGAAGTAAATAAGGTCTCCACGCTTCTAGAAAATAACAAATAGAAATGAAGGCAGCCGTATACAGGAGGATGACTGTTAGGATTTGGAATAGAAATTTCTACCCAAAGATCCTTGTGTTAAATCATAGATTCATACAACAGTGTTCAGAGAATGCAGTTCCCAGGACATATGCTCTTTTTTTTTTTTTTTTGAGACAGGGTCTCTCTGTGTAGCCTTGGCTGCCCTGGACTCGCTTTGTAGACCAGGCTGGCCTCGAACTCACAGCGACTCGCCTGCATCTGCCTCCCAAGTGCTGGGATTAAAGTCATGCGCCACCACGCTCGGCCTGGACATATGCTCTTAATGGTACATTAGGTCCCAGTAATGTCAGGGAGATGGAAATACAGGCAAGGGAATGAATGACTCAATGACAATACAGGTTAGAGAAAAATCTGGAGGGGAGTTTGATATAAAAATCAAAGCCCACTCTCTTATATGCTAGAGTAGTTCTATGGCAGAAAAGAGAAGGGAAAGGGAGATTGAACAGTTTCCCTTTTTGTCCCACAGTTAATCGTTGATAAGGAAAAACAAGGAATGTTGTGTTAAGGAATGTCAAATGATTGATAAAAATTTCTTGTGGCAGACATTTCCAAGGATTGATGAGGATAGAGCAGAGAGATCAAAAGTTTAGAGAATTAATACCTTACTTTAGTTCTGGAAACCAGGTTACTTTAGTTTTGCAAACTGTCATATTCAACACAAGCAGAGATGCTTTGCAAAATGCCTTAACCAGGGATAACCAGGAATAACAGGTTTCCCTAGTCATGCCCCTTCCTATTCACTGCTTTACCACAGGGCTGGAAACAATGGGTACAAGTAACAATGGTCAAACCTCTGAAAGCACAAGCCCAAATAACCCTTTCATCCTTTAATTTGTTGCCCACCCCCAGACATTTTGTCATGCTGACAGAATCATGATGAAAAAAGAAAATTGAGAAGCAGAAGTTAAACTATCATGATTATATTTGGCCATGTACCTTAAAAGCTTTTAGAATTTCTTTGTAAAAATAGTTTGAGGCATTCTGGGAATTTAGACATTAGAAGTCCCAAAAACCTGTGTGTGGAATGTAACTGGTAATTCTGGTTGAAGCTCAAAATATTATAATACTAATGTGAACTCATACTATTACATTTTGCTAAAATGTCTGCTTACATTTTATCTATGTCATGACGCATTGTATGAGCTAAGTTTAAAGACTATGGACAAACTACTATGGCTAGAAAATTACAGCTCAACATAACACTTAGGCAGCAGAATGATTTTCTGTTTGTTTGTTTTCCTGATTGTTTTAACCAGATTTGCACTGAGAATTTGTAGCCAGTAAAGAACAGAACAATTAAAAATATTTTTAATTTAGCCGGAAAAGGGCCAGCATTAAAGGTGCTGAAGTGATCTGTTCAAAATAAAATAAGTTAATATTTTGAAATATACTAACCCATACCCTATTTTCTGCTCAAGGTTATAAATACTGAAATTCATTTGGAGGACTTTTCAGAAGAAAACTCCTGAGCACCCTACTCACAGAGGACTGCCTAGGATATGATTCATTTCCCTGTGCTCAGTCATTCAGGAAAACAGAGGATATTGCATCTAAAAGTTAGGTGAGTCTATCTACTGCTTGTCCTGTTGATAGATGTTGACACTCTCCTTATGATGTTGAATTTTAGGCGTACAACATATTGTAAGTGTCATGGATATTTCCACTGAAATTTTTTTAAGGAAAACATGGAAGGACACACAAACAATGACAGTCTGTGACAATACAATCCATGACACTATGTGCATATAGTCCAAACTGTTTTGGAAAACTTGGGAACTTATAGCAGCTAGATATGTGGCATGTGTGCTGAGGGGAGCTGAAGTTCAACAGAACTGCCATAGAGGTAAGGATATGTAAGTCCTTTAAAACTCACATCTTACCACTATGTGTTCTGGATGCTGGATATGGAGGCACAGAATGTAGTGTGTCCTGCAAGACTTCTTTCCATGACTCCAGTCTTCCCCTTTGGAATGTAAAAATTTTTCCTTTGTGAGTTTAATGGTTGTATGTTTGGAAAATAAGTAACAATCTTTTTGAAATTCATAGTCTCATAGCTGGGGAATACTTTGAAGCACAAAGGTGATTTGGACTTGGACTTCTGAGCGACCCAAGGACTGTTGAATCTTTGAGGACTACTGCATATAGACAAAAGGAAATTTCCACTTTAACATGGACATGGGCCTTTAAGACTCAGTAGCAGAATGTTCTTTCTTGATTTTAAAATGTCTTCCTATGTTGCAGACTTGGTAGTGGATGCAACACTGTAAAAAGGTAGTGAAATTATAAGGGCTATTACATCATCAGCAAATTAGTCTGTTGGTTTATGTACAGTTGAATGGACCATTAGTAATTAGGAAAACTGTAGGAAATATGGCTTAGTTGGAGAAAGTAAGTTATCTTAGCTAAGGTTTCTATTGCTGTGACAAAACATAATCAAAAGGGAAGTTAGGGATGAAAAAGTTTGTTTGCCTTATACTTCCACATCACAGTTCATAATTGAAGGGGATTAGGACAGGAACTCCAACAGGGAAGGAACCTCGAGGCATGAGCTGAAGCAAATGTCATGGAGAGGTGTTGTTTTGTTTCCATGGCTTGCTCAGCCTGCTTTCTTATAGAACCCAAGATAAGAAACACAAGGATAGCCCCACCCACAATGGGCTGGTCCTTTGTACAGCGTTAAACAATTAAGAAAATGCCTTACAACTGGATCTTAAGCAATCATTCTCTAAAATAAAGTTTCTTCCTTTCAGATATCTTACATTGTGTTCCAAGTTGACATAAGACTTGCTAGCTAGCACATAAGTCATTGAGTATTTACTCTTAACACATATGCCACTGAGTATATACTCTTTAAAGTTATAACTTCTCTTACAGGCAAATTAATGGAATGACAAAAATAATTCATCCCAAGTGAGGTAACCCAGAGCCAGAAAGATAAACATGGTATGCACTCATTTATAAATAAATATTAGCAGTAAAGTAAAGGATACTCATGCTACAACTCACAAGCCCAGAAAGGCTAAGTAACAAGGAAGGCTCAAAGGGGGACACATGAATTTCCCTAAGAAGGAGAAATAGAAGAGACATGGAAGGAATGGTGGAAGGTGAGTATGGGAGCAGGAAGGAACAGGCAATGAGAGGATGGAAAAACACAGTGTTGGGAGAAACAACTAGAATTGGTGGGGGGGGGGGTAGGGGATGGGTGGCATTTCAGGGACAAGGTAGAAACCAAATGCAATGGAAACTTCCAGGAATCTATGAAAGTGATCATAGCTAAGACTCTTAGTAATGAAATATATAGATGGCCTGAACTAGCCATCTCCTATAACTGGGCAAGACTCCCAGTGGAAGGATTAGGACACCAGCCTACCCACAAAACCTTCAACCTACAATTTATTCTGGCTGTAAGATGTGCCAGGGTAAATGTGGTGCAGAAATAGTGGGAGCAGCTAACCAATGACTAGTCCATCTTGAGACCCATGGCATGAGAAGACCCACTCTGCCTGGAGATCCAGGACTCAGAAACTGAATATCCCAAAGTCCTAATATAGAACCAAACAGGAAAACAAAAAAGTCAATAAAATTATATAATTATTCCTAATGACACTCTGCTATATTGCTACATTCGTGCCTTGCCTGTTTGTCATCAGAGAGGCTTCATCCAGCAATTAATGAGAGGAGATGCAGAGACCCATGGCCAAACATTAAGTAGAGCTTGTAGAATCCTGAGGAAGACAGAAAGAAAGGATTGTAGAAACTACAGGGTGTCAAGGACACCACAGGAAAGCTCACAGAATAAACTAACCTGGGATCAGAGTGACTTCCAGAGACTTAACAGGCAATCAGAGAGCCTGCATGGGTCTGACCTAGGCCCTGTGCATGTCTGTTATAGTTATGTAGCTTGTTCTTCTAGTGGGACTCCTAATATTGGAAGAGGGGGCTCTCTCTGACTCTTCTGGCTGTTTGGGGGGCCTTTTTATTTCCACTGGGCTGCCTTGTCCAGTCTAAGGAAGGGAAGTATCTAGTCCTATTGCAATTTGCTATACCATGTTTCCCTGATATTTTTCAGTGGTCTGATGTTTTCTGAAGGGAAAGGAAAAAGGAGTGGATAAGGAAGGAGATGAGGTTTAGGGACTGGGAAGACAGGAGTGAGCAGAAACTGGAGTCAGAATGTAATATATGAGATAAAAATAAATTTTAAAAATAAAAAGTTTAAAACGTCTCTTTTGCTTTCCTTGCCTTTCTTTTTGTACTTGAAATGAGAGGAAAATGTTTTCATTATCATGCTCTACAATCATTCAGCACTATCCCACCACAGGCCCTGAAAAAAAGAGAAACAAGTTAAAATGTGCAGGGACTAAAATCCCCCAAACTGAGTGAAATAAACTTTCCTATTTTAAATAATTTTTGGATGTTTTGTCACAGTGATATAGATGTAACCAATGCAAATGTTTTTTTAAATGGGACAAAGTTAGTCTTTCACTACTAAGAGGATCTTGTGAGGAAGAAGTCCCAAGAGTTTGGTATATAAAGGAATCTCAGAATAAACAAGGCATCACCAGCTGAAGTCTTCTAGACAAGATTGTGCCTAATATTGAAGGACATTAGCTTCTCACATTTCTATTACTCTAATACATACACTGGTGTTTTATGTCTTCTACTATATGTGACTGACTGATCTATGCTCTTATTGAACTTATAACTGAATTTGTAACTCCTACATCCTTCAAACACTGCATATTCAGGCACTCATGAAGAGAGAATGTTGAAATGTTGCGCATTCTATGAAACATGTTTCGTGATATGTAATATATGTGTGATTTGTTTGTGTGTGTGTGGTGTGTATTTTTGTGTACTGTTGTAATATATTACAAACTGTGTAATAGGAATTTATTTCCTCAAGTTTGGGTGGCCAAAAGTCTGAGAAAACTGCATATGATATTGCTTTGTTCCTCCTGAGGACTCTGTCAGAAATGTATATCCTAGGCTAATTGGCTTTTTGACATACATCTTTTCCTTATGTATCCTAAATCTTTTCTTCATGTGCCCTATGACTGTTTCTGAAATTGTTAGTTATATTAGCTAATTATATAGTCGATTATCTGATTTCTAAATCAGTTTACATTATGAACTACTCAGAATTTGTAATTCAACGTCTAAAATGTAAAGAAGCATAATTCAATCTTATAAACCAGATTAAATACACAGTAAATGTGTGGTGATAATCCAATGTATATTTCTATGAAAATACTTTGTAGAACAATATGATAGGCAGATTTGGGCCCAGGGGTCCCGCTCAAACTAAGGCACCAGCCAAGGACAATACAGGAGGTAAACTTTAAACCCCTTCCCAGATCTAGCCAATGGTCAGAATATTCTCCACAGTTGAGTGGAGAGTGGGATATGACTTTCTCACGTACTCTGGTGCTTCACATTTGACCATGTCCCCTGGAGGGGGAGACCTGGTGGCACTCAGAGGAAGGACACAGGTAGCCAAGAAGAGACTTGATACCCTATGAGAATATATAGGGGGAGGTGATCCCCCTCAGGAACACTCATAGGGGAGGGGAATAATGGGAAAATGGGGGGGAGGAATGGGAGGATACAAGGGATGGGATAAACTTTGAGATGTAACAAGAATAAATTAATAAAAAATAAATAAAAAAAAACAAAAACAAAAACAAAAACAAAATGATTAAAGTGTCATAAAACTGAGAATTATCACATTTTCTAATTTCATAATACTATCATTATTTCAATAAAATCATTGGCTGAAGAATTGAAACAAAAATCCATATCGATAGAAAGCACAAAGCTGTGCGTACTTTTGTATATCATTAGTTTCTCAGTAGCGTATGTGTTTATATTAAGGACAAGGCAACATAATTAATACAGAAAATTATCTTCATTGCAACAAAAGAAAATTAGATAGTCTCAAATTAACATATTTTACTTTTTACTATGGGCAATAGCAAATTTCTTCTATTTTATAAATATTGGTATGATGAAAAATAGTTGAGAAAGTTACTTGGTTGGAAAGTGAAAACATCTTTTGTAAAACTGAATTTTACATATTTTTCACTGATACATTAGTATTGTTTATGTTGTAAATGTGCTTTTTCTATTATGTTTATTTCATTTTATTGCTGTTTTATGAAAGATGTGCTGGTTTTCATATATTAATACACATAACTAATTAATTTGATAAGTTCTAATACTCTCACATATTTATTTTTTTTCTCTTCTCTAGTTTTTTTATATTATTATTTTTTTTATTAATTTATTCTTGTTACATCTCAATGTTTATCCCATCCCTTGTATCCTCCCATTCCTCCCTCCCCCCATTTTCCCATTATTCCCCTCCCCTATGACTGTTCCTGAGGGGGATTACGTCCCCCTATATATTCTCATAGGGTATCAAGTCTCTTCTTGGCTACTTGCTGTCCTTCCTCTGAGTGCCACCAGGTCTCCCCCTCCAGGGGACATGGTCAAATGTGGGGCACCAGAGTACGTGAGAAAGTCATATCACACTCTCCATATTTAATTTTTTTCTCTTGCTAATCATGCCTTTCTCTGTAGAATGTCTTTATATATATATGGATTTACATCATGTGTCACATGGATGTGTTGCTTAACAACAAAGACAGAAAATCATGTCTAAGCACTATAACACTTTCTGGTTTCTACCTAGTAATGACCATCAACATGTTAAATATCCAGTTATTATATCATAAATGTTTGTTTTTAAATTTTAGTAATAATAATTACATTCTAAGACGACTATTGTTCTTACTGGGCAGTGTTAAATTTCAGAGGATATTAATTTGAGTATTCTTTGCAACATATATCAATGTATAACATCATTTAGTTAATGTTAAATAGCTTTTAACTGGCTGAGTAACTAATACTCCTAATGAAATACATATAGTATGAAATAAAGTAATACATTAAATTACTAAATTATGATTAAGAATTGAGAAATACACTTGCATATGTATTGTCAATTTCAATTTATATTTTTAAAAATTATCAAATCTATTTAATGAGAAAGAGAACAAACATTCCAAAATATTGCAGTTGAATATGTTAATAATCACACAGGAAAAATACAAACTGTACAGTTTTTCATACAGTATATAAAAATAATTCATAGTTCTAACTTTAAAGCTAAAGTTATTCATCTACAGTAATACATAATATTACACTTTTGTCTTCTTAGAATAAGCAAAAGTTTTGCACACAAGACAAAAAAATATAACTATAAGGCAAAGTAAATTGCAAGCATCAAAGGTTACTTGCTAAAACAGAAATGACAACTCAAAAATTGATATATTTAAAAAATGTTGATATGTATGGTAGGTGGGCATTTCTGTGATTATAAAGAAAAAAGTACCACTACATAATAATTTTTTAGTTTTTTTTATTAATTTATTCTTGTTACATCTCAATGGTTATCCCATCCCTTGTATCCTCCCATTCTTCCCTCCCTCCCATTTTCCCCTTACTCCCCTCCCCTATGACTGTGACAGAGAGGGAATTCCTCCCCCTTTATATACTCATAGGGTATCAAGTCTCTTCTTGGTAGAATAAAATTTTTTAAAAAAACATATTAAAAATGAAGAAAATTATTGAAAGGACACCAGTGCTTTTTGTATCATTTTGAGAACAGCTATTCAACATATTTAACTATCAGAAAAATGGAAATTATATCAGTAATAGAACACATATTTATCAGAATAACAAAAGTTAAAATAAACAAAATACAATAGAAGTATCTGAACATTCATATAACACTATTGAAAGACTAAAATAAGTGAACCACTTTGTAAAATATTTTCAAATTATTCCATAGTGTAAATGTACCACAGTTTCTTTATCCATTCTTCTACAGAGAGACATTTAGGCTGTTTCCAGGTTCTGGCTCTTATGAATAAGGCTGCTATGAACATGGTTGAGAAAATTTTCTTGTTGTGTACTGCAGCATCCTCTGGGTATATTCCAAGGAGTGTAATAGCTGGGTCTTGAGGAAACCCTATTCCCATTTTTCTGAGATAGCACCAGATAGACTTCCAAAGTGGCTGTACTAGTTTGCATTCCCACCAGCAATGAAGGAGTGTTCCTCTCTCCCCACATCCTCGCCAGCATGTGGTGTCACTTGAATTTTTTATCTTAGGCATTCTTATGGGTGTAAGATGGAATCTCAGAGTTGTTTTGATTTGCATTTCCCTGATGACTAAGGAGGCTGAGCATTTCTTTAAGTGTTTCTCAGCCATTTGATATTCCTCTGTTGAGAATTCTCTGTTTAGTTCCAAGCCCCATTTCTCAATTGGGTTATTCGGTTTGGTGGGGTTAAATTTCTTGAGTTCTTTATATATTTTGGATATTAGACCTTTGTCAGATGTAGGGTTGGTGAAGATCTTTTCCCAGTCTGTAGGCTGTCGCTTTGTTCCCTTGACAGTGTCTCCTGCCTTACAGAAGCTTCTCAGCCCCATGAGGTCCCATTTATTAATGGTTGACATTAAGGCCTGGGCCGTTGGTGTTCTGTTCAGGAAGTTGTCTCCTGTGCCAATATGTTCCAGGCTCTTCCCCACTTTTTCCTCTAAGTGACTTAGTGTCTCTGGTTTTATGTTGAGGTCTTTAATCCACTTGGATTTGAGTTTTGTGCAAGGTGAAGACTTGGAGGGAAGAGGAGCTCCACAAGACCAATGGAACCATCATATCTGGGTGAGTCGGTGGTGCTGTAGAGAATGATGCCCCAACCAAATACCATGCATGATGAGGACCTGGGCTTTCTGTTCAGATGTAGTAGATAGGCATTACTGTCTCCTTGTGGGTCTCATACTATGGGTAGTAGGGGCTATCTCTGAAATGGAATCTGGTGCCCACTTTACTCTCATGAGGCTGCCTTGCCAGGACGTAGTGGAAGAGGATACAGGCAGTCCAGATGAGATTTGATAGGCTGAGGTCAGATGATAGGGGAGAAAGACTCACCATTTCTGAGGACTAGAAGAAGGAGGTGAGGGAAAGAAGGTAGAACAGGTAGGTGACAAGGGAGTGGACTCTAACTGTGATATAATATGAACAAATTAAAAATAAAATCAAAATAAACAATAAGATAAAGTTTAAAAAATAAAAATAAAAAAATTAGATTTCAACCCAAAAGGAAACAAAATAGCCTGGGAAAGACATTTCATACTGATAAAAAGAAAAAAAATTCACCAAGATAACTTTTTAATTTATAATAGCTGTACCCCAAAAGCAATGGCACTCACATTGGTAAAAGAAACATTACTAAAGCTTAAACCACATGTAGTTCCCCAAATATTGATACTAGGAGACGTCTATATGCCACTCTCACCAATGGGCATGTCACCAAGACATAAAACAGAAATACTGGAGCTAAGAGACATTAAAAACGAAATCAACATAACATATATCTACATAAATTTCACCCTAATACAAATGAATATACCTTCTCCTCAGCACCTCCATTAAAGTTTCTCCAAAATTAGCCACTTACTCTGTCATAAAGCATGTCTTAGCAGAAATAAAAAATTGAAATAATCACTTGTATTCTATCACACTACCAATAATTAAGATTGTGATTCAATAACCACAAAAAAAAAAATCAAAAAACATAAAGCCTGTCAACTCAAGGAAATTGAACAGATTTCCCCTAAAAGACTACTGGGTTAACATAAAAATAGAGCAAGCAATGAATGACTTCCTAGAATTCAATGAAAATGATGGCACAGCATTCCCAAACTTATGGGACACAATGAAAACAGTGCTAAGAGGAATGCTTATAGCACTAAGTTCCTACATAAAAAATGAAGATATATCATATTAGTAATTTAATGGAACACCTGAAAGCTCTGGAACAAAAGGAAATGATACCCCAAAGGACTAGATACCAAGAAATGATGAAACTCGTGGTTTAAATCAATAAAATAGAAAAAAAATCAAAGAATAAATGAAACAACTAGTAGGTACTTTGTGAAAATCAATAAAGATTGAATAATTCATCAAAATTAATTAAAAATTTCAGGGAAAATATTCAAATTAACAAATTAGAGATGAAAGAGGGTATTATAAAAGATGGTGAAGAAAGCCAGAGAATCAAAAACCTTACTCCACCAAATCAGAAAATATAAAAGAAATAGATAATTTTCTTGATAAACAATTTAAACAGACATTTTTTTTTATTAATTTATTCTTGTTACATCTCAATGTTTATCCCATCCCTTGTATCCTCCCATTCCTCCCCCCCCACCCCCATTTTCCCATCACGTACTCTGGTGCCTCACATTTGACCATGTCCCCTGGAGGGGGAGACCTGGTGGCACTCAGAGGAAGGACAGCAAGTAGCCAAGAAGAGACTTGATACCCTATGAGAATATACAGGGGGACGTAATCCCCCTCAGGAACAGTCATAGGGGAGGGGAACAATTTAAACTTTTAGTAACTAAAAGTCACGAACAAATAAAAGCCTAGGTCCAGTTGGTATTAATATAGAATTGTACCAGACTTTCAGTTTAAATAGCACATATACTCTTCATATTACTCCACAAAATAGAAACAAAAGGAAAATCACCAAATTATTATTATGAGACCAGAGAGACCATGATATTTACACCACATAAATACCAGCAAAATAAAAGAAACATAGAGACCAATTTCCTTTATGAACATAAATGCAAAATTCTCAGGAAGATACTTGCAAACTGAATAAAAAGGCACATCAAAAGGATTAGCCATCGTGATCAAGTAGGCTTCATCCAGAGATGCAGCGATGGTTCAACATATCTTAATTGACAAATGTAATTCATCACATAACCAGACTGCAGGACAAATATCACTGATCATCTTATTAGATGAAAAAAAAAAAAGCTTTCGAAAGAATCCCACATATCTTCATGATAAAAATTTTGTAAGACTAGAGATAATAGGGATATGCCTCAACAACAAAAAATTACAGTAAGTCAATAGCAAACATCAAGCATAGTTGAGAGAAACTCAAAGCATTTCCAGTAAAATCAGTAACAAGACAGGATAATCCACTCTCTTCATTCCTACTCAATATAGTACTCAAACTTGAGTAATAAAACAACTGTAGGAGATAAAGGATATACAAAAAGGAAGAGAAGTATTCAGGGTATCTTTATTTGGAAATTACGTGATTGAATACATTATTGATATTAAAACAATCTTGTACAATGTAAGTGATATTAAAAGTTCTACTAGGGAATTCTTTCAGCAAGGTAGTAGGATACCAAGTTAATACACAACAATCAGTAGCTTTCCAATGTACAAATGACAAACAAACATAGAAAGAAATTAAAGGGAGAATAAAACTTTCCCCAATAGCCTCAGAAAATGTAAAATATATTGTGGTAACTCGAACCAAATAAGTAAATGATTTGTATGATAAAAAAATTTAAGATGTTGAAGAGAAAAGTTGATGAAAATATCAAAAGATGGAAAGATCTTCCATGCTCATGGATCAATACAGAAAAAAATGGCCATCCCACCAAAACCAGTCTACAGATATAACACAATCCCTACCAAAATTCCAACACAATTCTTCACAAAACTTGAAATAATTTTCTGCATTATATGAAACAAACAACAACAAAATACCAAATAGCTAAAACAATCCTGAATCAAAAAAGAACTCTGAGAATTATCACCATCCCTGACCTCAAGTTGCACTATACATCTTTGGTACGAAAAGCAGCATGATAATGGGATAAAAACAGATACGATGGTACATGGAAACAGATTGAAGACCCAGAAATAAATCTACATGCCTATGAACAGCAGATTTTTCAAAAGAAGCCAAATATATACACTGGGGAAAAAAGACAGGATCTTCAGCAAATGGTGCTGGTCAATCTGGATATCTACATGTAGAAGAATGCAAATAGATCAATACTTATCACATGACACAAAACGCAACTCCGTGTGGATCAGTGACCTCAACATAAGGCCAGATACTCTGAATCAGATAGAAGAGTAGAGAATAGTCTTGAATTTATTGGCACAAGAAAGGGCTTCCTGAAGAAGTACAGGCATTAATAAGAAGATCTGATAAAAGAAACTTCATGCAACTTAACGTCTATGTCAAAGCATTTCACAAGTTAGTCAAAATAGTAGGCTGGAGAACAGAAAAAGCTTTGAATAATTATATACTAAACAGAGAGCTAATATCCAAAATATATAAAGAACACAAAAAGTTAAACATCAAGAGATCATATAACCCAATTATAAAATGTAGCACAAATTTAAAGAGATTTCTCAAAAAAGGAAGCAGAAATCATTGAGAAGCATTTAAAGAACTGATGAACATCTTTAGTCATCAAGGAAATGCAAATCAAAACTATTTTGAGATTTCATCTTAAACCAATCAAAATAGCCAAGGTCAATAAAACAAGAGTGGTCATGGTATCAAGGAGTCTGAGTAATGAATACTTAAGGGACCTTAGATATTGCACCAGGGAACTCCTACAGCTGATAAACACTTTTAGCAAAGTAGTATATACAAAATTAATACACAAAAAGTTGGTTTCCTATGTAAAAATGACAAACTAAGAAATCAAGGAAAAAAACCTTCCACAATAACCTTAAAAACTGTAAATATGTTGTGGTAAGTCTAATGGGAGATCTTTCCATCTTTTGATATTTTCTTCAACTTTTGTCTTCGATGTCTTAAAGTTTTTATCAGTCCTTGCTTGTGGGTGTACAAGCTTTTAAAACTACTGGAGAAATGAGTGTGAATGGCTCCTCTGGAAGTTAGTAATTGATCTACCTCAAGTTCTAACTGTACTCGACTTGGGCATACACCCACAGGACTCTATATACTACCATAGAGACACCTGCTCAGCCATGTTCATTGCTGCTCTATCTATAATATCTAGAAGTTGAAAGTCAACTAAATGTTCATCAATTATTGAATGAATAAAGAATATGTGATGCACTTAGAAAGTGGAATATTGCTGAACTATTTAAAATGAAGCAATAAAACTAACGGATAAATTAATGGAACTCAAAAATAGTCATTCTGAATGAGGTAACCTAGACCCCAAAATACAATTATATTATACACTATGCTACATGCAGGAGTTAACCATTAAATCTTCAATAAGCATGCTATAATCCACAAAACCAATGAGTTTATGAATAAAGTAAGATAATAGTGGAAGATTACATTTCTCTAGGAAGGGAAAATATAATAAATATAGATGTATGCAGAGGAGACACGAACTGGAGAATCAAATGCTGAGCATAATAGAAGAGGGACTGAAGGGAAGAATAAGGAAAGAGGAATTGAAGAAAGAAATACAAAAAGGCATAGCTAAAACTGTCATTTGAAGGGCTATGTGAACACTACTACAGTAGAGCCTTCCTAAATTACATACCTGTAGGATGGCAATCTAAATATAATTTCCAAATAATGAGAGGTGGAACTCAAACTGGACTTCTCATGTCACAAAATGGAGATCCCTTTTCTGGAAATAGGTTACATCAAATCAAATTATTGGTCAAAGGGGACCTATTGGAACCCCCAAACAAACAGCCAGGGCTGTTGTTGGTTCTCTAAAAACTGAAAGTAAGGGCCGAATTTTTTGAAAGTGATACGTATCCAACTCATTGAAGAAGGAGAAGTCCAGCTGGTGCCTACCTAAAGAGTTCAGCCATATGGACTAGTGTTTATAGTACTCAAAGTCTCTTTGCATGCTGTCAAAGGAGAAAGGTAAACACTAACACAGCTACAAACTTTGATCAACAATTATGATCTGCCTGCAAGGTGTGCTAGTACAGTAGTGGGACAATGTCTGTGGTTGTAACCAACAAATATCTTATTGAATTTATTGTGTAGCCCTTGAGATGAAACTCACTTTTGACACTGTTCAGTTAGGCAAAAACATGATACAAGATACACAATGCACTTAGGGAAAACCAAATACTACTGTTCTGTTAAAGTAAAATAGCCATAAAATAATTCTTAACAGTATTATGCTATAATCAAAAATCAATGCCTTTTTAAGCTGTATTAGACAACCTTCTTCTAGTAAATAGGAACAAAAACAGAGACTCAGGGATGCACAATGTGCCTAAGGTGAACCGTAAATAGAATGTTTCCATCAAACACATACCCTTTTCTTGGCATGGTGGTGCACACCTTAAGTGGATCTCTGTGAATTTGAGGTCAGCCTGGTCTAAAAAGAGAGAGTCCAGAGCAACCAAGGCTACACAGAGAAACTCTTATCTCGGAAAAAAAAAAAAACAATAAAACCATACCCTCAGGGCTTACAAAATTCTGTTGAATATGAGGCACAAAAACTGTAGGAGCAAAGGGGTTGGAGGACAAGGAAACAGGGCCCTTTAAGCAAAGGTGAAACATACAAATGAACTCAGAGACTGTGGCAGTGCATACTGGGACTATATGTATCTGTGTCAGATAGGGACCCTGAACTGACAGCAGTGGACACAGCTCCTATCCTTCACCCAAAATCTAACTCCCATTGATCGCAACTCATAAATGAAACATTACTTCTTTCCAATGAATCACTCTTAAGGGAAAAGGCCTATCTCCCCTGGTAAAGTGGTAGACAGTCAACACAAAATGAATCCAAGGGTATCTTTGGAGGCTCTTTTTCTCACTATATTTTGTCAGGGCATTTTTTCTTTATTTGTTCCTTTTTTTAAACTTTACAAGATCTTTGCATATATATTATGGTTTTGTGTTTTTATGGGATTCATATGTGTAGGAATGTGTATGTCTCTGCATCTTTATTGATCTTCTGGTTTTTTTCCCCTTTGGTTCTTTTTCTTGTTTTTTTTTTGTTTGTTTGTTTGTTTTGTTTTTTTCCCTATTCCATGTTTTTGTTGTGTTCTAATTCAGTTTGTTTTGTTTTGTTTTGCTTTTTTCTTTTCTTATTATTCTTTTGGTGTCTGGGTGTTTTATAAGGTGAGACAGAAAGCATGTGAATTCAGATTGGAGCGAGGTGGAGATGATCTCAAAAAAGTTATGTATGAGAGGGGAAACTTAATCAGAAAATATAGTTGAAAAAATCCAATTTTAGTAAAATAAAAATAGAAAATTTCTTTAATTCATACATAAATTTCTTGTAATTCTAAAATAAATTAAATCAATATTCATTTTAACATTATGAGATTTATTTATTTATGTGTACATGTATGTTTAAGCAGGTTTGTGGCCATGTGCACGTAGAGGACAGATGACATCTGGCAGAAGTCAGTTCTTTTTTTCCACAGTATATCAATTGGAATTTAATCTCATGACCTCAGGCACTAAGAACCATGGTGGGAAGTCGTTCTAGAGAAGGGAATGGTAGGTGCTATGAAGGGGAAAAAGCTGGAGGGGACTTTAGCAAGGGAGAAGGGTGGAGAACACAAAATGAAAAGGAAGACAAATATGTATCACTACCGATGTTTGGAAAAAATGCAGAGGCACTTTGGCTTTCTTGGTGGCATCATGGTAGTCAGAGGTACACTGCCTTCAGAAACCAGGAGGAGCACTACAGAAATGATTTAAAAGAAACTAATCACTCCTTAAGGCAATTAAGTTCTGTATTCATTTATAAAAATTATCTTGTGTTACTAATTTGTTCATTAGAAATGGTTCTACTTTCTAGCCCAAAGAGTCTCACCTAAACTCAAGATCTTTCTTCTCAGAGTTCTGAATGTTGGAATGTGCCGTCAAACCTGGTTTGAGGTATCACTCTGAGTTTGTGCAGTATTTTCCAATAACAATAATGATAATAATAATACACTTGAACTTTTCTGCTTATTGTCTCCATTGCAAAATAGAGTGGGCTCATTTGTCTTTTATATCAAAAGAAGTAGATATGAAATTTTCACTTGAAGGTGACCAATTTATCTGTTATTATTATCATCATCATTATTATTCATTTTTAACAGGGGTCATCAAATATTTCTGCTTTTTCATGTGTAAATAACACAAACACTTATCTATGGAAGACTCATTTCAAGACATATATGTTAGTGATATGGCTGGTTTAATAAAAATATATCTTACATAAATTAAAACATGCTCATTAGGCTCAAATCACTGCCGTTACCTCTTTTCAAAGAAATAAGGTATGAACTCAGTGTCAATTTAGTCTGTCTACTGTGGGAATTTCATCAAATCAAGCTAGGTATATAATTTTAAAGTAGTTCTATTTTGGAAATCCCCAATAGTTCCCTATTTCATTTTATTATTCCACTCATTATCTGTATCTAAAATTAAAATTATTATCTAAGAACGCATTTTGTTCAATTTTATGAAGAATAGGCTCTGACTTTAAAGTATGTCTAACATGAACTTATTCCTTACATGGCAATTGCCCTATTAATCACACAGGCAGGAAGATTTTGAGATTTTAAAACATTAAGGCATCAGTATATTTAATTCTATTTTTGCTCCTTGTTCTAGAAAACAGCTCCACAAAAGCAAAGTCAGTAAATGAATCCATCATATTCTTTAGTAAAAAATTAAATTAGCCTTGGCTTTGATTGTTGCAATTAAAAAAAAAAAACTGTAGTCAAAGTTCCATCCCATGTATCATTTTAAAGAAAACTTTAAGTGATTGTTTTTGAACCAGGTAATTTTAAGCTAGTTTGCATCACCTTCTAAGCATCAAAGTGACATGTTTTTGCAATCATGGCTTAATTACCGTATTTTGCAGACCTGTTTATAAAGCCTTCAGGAATTCTAATTAGCTGAAATTCAGCCTTGCTCTCCCTGTTGTACAAACTACAGTTCTCAGCTTGTGAGCTCCAGCACTCTGGCTTGCTCAGTCAAGATGAATGCAGCTGCTGGCCTTTTGGCATACATCCAAGCTGAGAAACCTGCCAAATTTTAAAATCAAAACATGCTTACTAACCTTTCTCTTTTTGTTTTTCAGCTCAAATCTTAGCTCAAGAAGGTCTAAATTTGGCCTACAAGAAAATAAACCTCATTTCTAGCAAGAAATTTAAAGACATTATTTAAGGAGGTTTTTTAAATTATGTTAGGGATTTAACATACAGTTTCTTGGAAAAATAATTATTTATTCTACTAAGAATGATAAATATTTTTACTGACTCATCAACTATAAACCTGGATTCATTTTAACAACTTTAAATTGGATAAGCTCCAAAATAAAATAGAGACATATATGGCAAACAAAATGCACCTTGGATGACACATAAAGGATGTATTAAGGTGTTCTTGTGCCTTAAAATAAAATAATAATAAAGAGAATGAAATTAATATTTATTATATTATTACATTTAAGTTTCAAACCCTTAAAGATAGAGAAAATACTTCTCTTGGATACACAACTATTGGTAACATTGGCACACTATGATTTCCCTTTCCTTTTTGATTTCATAATGCAAATAAATTTTAGTTTCTTACTCCTGAATTAAATTGCTAATATAACTTAACAACTTACCCTTTACTTCCAATATGCTATTCATTAAGTACATAGCATGAAAGCTGTATTTCATTCATACAGGTGAAACTTTCATGTGCTATTTTTACTAAAGCCAAGAATTTGAAAATGTGATTTTCCCTCAATTTAGTCAATGACAAGTTTCTCACGCCACTTTTATATATAAACATAGTCTAATAAAAATGAATATTTAGTCACAAATAGTTTAATGAACACCCCCCAAGCATAAATTGGTTATTATGACAAAGAAAAAATACTGGCATTGTCTTCCATGGAAAATAGTAACAGGAAAGGCAGTGCTTGCCCTCTCATTTAAATATTTATACAAACTAGTACAACTTGGCTTACAGTCTTTCTTTTAGAATAACCATTCGTATTTCCTGTCTTTTTTATTAATTAATTCACTTTACATCCTCATCATGGTCCTGTCCCTCATCTCTTCCCAGTCCTACCTTTCCTTAACCATCCCTTTCTCCTTTTCCACAGAAAAGAATAGCCCCCGTCTACCCACCCACCCCACCTCATCAAGTCTCATCAGGATTGAGTTTGTCTTCTTCCCCTGTGGCCCGACAAATAAGGGAGAAGTGAATAAAAAGCAGGCAGCAGAGTCCAAGTCAGAGACAGAGCAGCTCTTATTAGTAGTGGACCCACATGAAACCTGAGCTGCCCATCGGCCAAATCTATGCAGAGGACATAGGTCCAGTGCAGGCATGGTCCTTGTTTGGTGCTTTAAACTCCACAGGGCATGTTGGACCCTTGTTAGTCAGTTCTGTTGGTCTTCTTATAGAGCTCTTGTTAGATTTATGTCCTTTTATTCTTCCCCCAACTTTTCCACAAGGCTCCCTATACTTCCCTCAAAGTTTGGTTGTGAGTCTCCATATCTGTTTCAAACTGCTTCTTCATGGAGCCTCTCAGCAGACTATATAGCAGAGTATCCTTAATAGTCAGGGTTGGCTCTCTTCCGATAGGGTAGGATTCAGGTTGAACCAGGCATTGATTGAACATTCTCTCAGTCTCTGCTCTATCTGTATTATCTTTATCCCTGGATTTCTTATAACAGGGTAAGTTTTTGATCAAAATTTTCATGGGTGGGTTGTATTCTTCTACCTACCCAAAGAGTCTTGTCTAATTAGAGGGTGTCCCCTTTAGTCTCCATGACACTTGGCATTAGAGTCCCAACTATAGTTTCCCTCATATCCCCCAGAGGCCTATTCTGACTTAGTTGTCTTCAGGTTGTCACAAATATATTTCCACCCATAGTTTCTCTTTTCTCTGCAGGCCTTCTGTTCTCCTGTACCTGCTCTCCACAAGTCCAACCTCCACTTTTATTTCTTTCTGCACTACATCTCCTACCTACCTTGGTTCCTCTGTTCAACCACTATCTCTGCATATTCTATTTCACCTTCTAAGTGAGATTTAAGCATCCTCCCTTGGGTCTTCTTTCTCATTTATCATTTTTGGCTTTTACCATTGCAGCATACTTATTCTTCTTCTCTTTAGTATCATGTAATCTTGCTTCTACATCTTTATGCCATATCTGTTATATATCTGGACTCTATTATTAATGTAGCCACTATGAGTGCATAGTTTTTTTAAAAGTAATGGTTATATATCTCCTAACTGGTTTATTCATTATTTCACACAGAAAACAGTTATTGAGTGGTTGTTGCAGGTAATACACTGATATTCTATTAGTGAGCCAAATTGGTTGTTACACCTAGTTTCATGGATTTTGCCTTTGTATTCAATTTTGCCTGTTATCATAGTTCCAATTCCTGAATTTTTCTGTCAATCCCTGACTACCATTCTATCTATCACACTATTGGTTTTACAAGCAATACATGTATATGTACATCAGTGTTTAATAATCTCACAAACAACTGACTATTTGAGATTGGTCTGCTGTATTTTGATGTTAATTAATGCTTCCTGTCTCTGTACCCCATCTTCTACCTTGCTTAAATACTAACCTGTAGTTTGGGGGATTAATACCTGTCCTGCTGCAGTTTAACTTAGGCTATTTTAAAATATAAGAGGTGTCTGTGTCTTGATTGATTGCCCGCAAATTAGAAAATACTGCGGTAACAAGAATTATAGGCCTGATAATATACATTATTAGGCCATATTAATAAATTAACCACAAAAACTGACAGTTTATATGAATGTTCTTTTGGATTTAGGTATTTATACAGTAAGTTTCATTCAGTTAATAATATTTATGCCTTCCTTAACACACAAATTTATATTAATTTTATTGTATTTTCACAATGGTAAAAAATTCCAGAATAGTAGATGTAGAGGTATTTCACATCTTTGCCTCATAGTAAATGACAATAAGAAATATTTCATCATTTTTATTAAGTTGAATAATTATATGAATCCTATTTATAGATATTATCTGTCTTCTTACCATGGAAGACAGCACAAGAATCTCATAATGTGTAGGTATTTTCATATTGGGCTAGTAAGATGGCTCAGACTGCAAAGGAACTTGCTTCCAAGCCTGATGCCCCGAATTTGATCTCCAGAACCCCACACTGTAGAAGAAAAGAACCTTGTAGTCTTAATAATAAATCTTACCCACAGATTCACATATTTGAACACTTTGTTCTCAGTTGGTAACTTTATGTGCTGACATTGTATAATCTTTAAGAGGTAGACTTTTGCTAGAATGTCATTGCTGGCAGGGTATGAAAATCTATAACCTCATTGCACTTCTAGTTCACACTCTCTGCTATATATTTGCAACTGAATATATGATCTCTCAATTTCCTGTTCTTGTTTCCTGCTGTCATGCCTCCCATGTCATTATGTACTCTCCTTCAGGATCCATAAGCTCAAATAAACTCTTTCTTTTAAAAGTTGTCTTTATTTAGCATTTTATCACTGCAACAAAGAAATAAACAATGCAAAACTGACTACCACAACTTGTCCTCTGACCTCCATACATACAATGGTATGGCAATGCTATTTTGCTTACTCTCACTCCAGCATGATTTGAAATCAAGAAATTTCTTTCCCTCTGCATTGTTTTTCTTTCTCAAGATTGTTTTGGGAGCCAGTGATATGATGCAGTGAGTCCATGCCATTAACAACTGATATTACAAGACTGAGAACCTGAATTCAATACCAGTGAGTCACATGGTAACTTATAATGATCTCAAAGTTTTCCACAAACATCTCTGGCATTAGTGTGTGCATATGCACACACAGGTGCACACACATAAGCTAAATAAAAAATAAGTATAAGATTTCATCTCTTTCTATGTCAAATATGTTTGCTTCATAATTGGATACCAAATTTTACAAAATAGGATTATATACCTACTGAAATAATAAAAAAGAGGGCTTTTAAATTATTCAACTTACATTTCATTCTTGAAGTAAACCCAAAAATGTTTAATACATCACTTTCTTTTCTATATTGATTACTTTATTATACTAAGATTTCTCTGTCATCTTCTCATTTTGGAAGCTGCTAACCTGTACTCTGTATATTCAAGTAATCAATTTTATTCCTACTTAAGTCTCTGATGGTGCTGAAGACCAGATAGTTTAGTTTTTCAATTAGGCTTAGTTGTTTTGGGTTAAGATGCTTTTTAGGTCTAGATAGATGCTTTAAGTTAATAATGATGAGATATGATAGATATTGATCTACATTCAGAATTTTATACTTACCAATAAAGAAAAAAAAATTTCTTTAAGACTGTCAAAAACAAATATTCAAAAATACTATGAATGTTTTATGTGTATATATATATAAATATATATATATTTCCTGATTGTTTCATGGTTCTTCTTGCTGTAATATATTGTATATATATATAATAATATAAATGCATATGTAAAAATCTTTAACAAATTTTTAAATTTAGTTTTCAATGAAATTGATCTCTGGCAAGATTGCTGTTATTTCCTTCTCAAATATTTTCTAAGTAAGTATTAGAACATCTTGGCCCATAGTTACTCTATTTTCATGTCTATAACTTAGGGTTTATAAATGTAAGTTGTATTTCTATTTGTATAACTTTTATTATCAACTATTATGTTTATTATATATTTTTTATTAGACTGTATAAAGCAGTTCATGATAATATTGATAATTTTAATATGTATAGAATTTTAGATAACTTAGTTTTTCTTCAATAACATTTAGAACTTTTTATTTAGATAATGTTTATTAATATCATTTATAAGAATGAGCCATTAATAGTGTTCTCTGTATTATTTCTCTACTTATCCATATTGAAACTATCACTTTTTTTATGTGATGAAGCTATTATTTGTTTCTAGTTATTTAGGCTGTTAGTCCCTCTTTGTTTGTTTTAAAGAATGTTTTAGAATAACTAACAAACTAGGTCCAATGCTGACATCCTTGAAAAACATAATTGTTTGGGTATATGAATTAGTGGAACAAATGTTTGCTGTGAAAGAATAAGGACTGAAATTCAGATTCCCAATACTTAAGTGAAGGTAAGGCAAGCATGGAAGCCATCCGTAATCCCAGTACTAGAAAGGCAAGTTGGCTAGTTCAGTTAGCCAGATTCAGGGAGATCTGGGCTGCAATGATTTTTCTAAACATGCTTCAAGGACTTTTCATCTTTTGTACACTGGGAAAGGAAATAATAAAATCTTTCAGAAATTCCTGAGGAGTGCCTGTGATCATTGACTCTGGAAAATACAAAATGTCAGTTGAGATCATGAATTAAAGATAGGTTAGGAAACTCATGTGATCAATGACACTGTAGTTTACAGCCTTCCCACAGTGAGCTCAGTTGTTTCCTAAAAATTTTTTTTGATTATTTGTATAGTGTCAACTTCAAATCAGAATGCAATTAGCACATTTATTTCTGAAAGAGTTAGGGCTTTTAATAAGAATAGACTTGTAAACTGGGCCCAATGGCACACACCCATAATCCCAGCACTGGTGGAGGCAGAGGCAGGTGAATCTCTGTGACTTTGAAGCCAGTCTGGTCTACAAAACGAGTCCAGGACAGCCAAGGCTACCCAAAGAAACCCCTGTCTCAAAAAACAGATAAAAATAATAATAATGATAAAAATGATGATGACAATGACGACGAAGACGACGACGACAACGACGAAGAAGAAGAAGAAGAGGAAGAAGAAGAAGAAGAAGAAGAAGAAGAAGAAGAAGAAGAAGAAGAAGAATGAACCTTAAGAACTCATTAGAACTTTTTACCTAGGAAAACAGTAAATCAAAATGAATGCCATAGTTTAACCGAGGTTGTAGGCTTGAATGTAACCATCATAATTGAAAAGATATATAGAAGTAGTTCACAGTGGTGACTTCAACTGGAGTTGTACTTATATACTTTTATTATGTAACCAAATTAACAGATCCAATTGTTACTCGGTTTGCCAATACTTTTTCCTTTATATCTGTCCAAAGGCTCACCTGAATCAGTTTTCCTTCATCCAATATGGTACTTGAGATTTTATTTGTGTTTTTTCTTAATTTTATATTGTCATTTTGTTTTTTTAAGATTTATTTTTATTTTGTGCATGAGTATTTTGATTACATATATGCATCTGTGCCATGATTTGCCTAGTGCCCACAGGAGGCCAGAAGAAGGTATAAGATCCTCTGGAAATAGAGTTACAGGTAGTTGTGAATAACTATATGGGTGCTGAGAAATTGATTCAAGTTTCTGTACAAAATCAGCATATGCCCTTCAATCACTAAGCCAGCTCTCTAGCTCTCACTTTGACTTTTTTAGTCTGTGTTTCTCCTTGTCCTCCATTTGGGCCAGAAACTCATTATATAGCCTTGAACTTTCAGAATATTCCTACCCCTGCATTCGCCTCTGAAGTGGTGGTAAAGTAATACATTTTTGTGGTTCTATCGTAATGGCATATTAACTTCTAACTTAATTTAATTTTTTTGTATCTTTTTGTTGTCATTTTGTTTTTGCTTTTATTTTAGTGCTGGAGAGTTAATTAATATAAGGTTTGGGCCATGCCAGGAGAGAGTATTATCATTGAGCTATACAGCTCTGAGATCTTGTTTATATTTATTTTTAATTAATACTATTTATTTATTCCTCTAGAATAAATAAAAATATTTATCGTTCATATACCTGTTGTATTACTGGGAGTTGCTTTTAGCCTATTACTCAGTCTTAGAATCTGAAGACTTGAACAAGGACCACATTGTTATCACTTACACTGACTATGAGATGAGTGTTTTATAAGCTGTCAAACTGTGAATGTTTGCGTAACAAAACTATATCAGTCATTTTTATTACTATTTTAGAATAGCTTTCAATGTTCAAATTAGAGGATATCCAATTGCAGCCCATATGCACATCTCAAATTGTAATTTTCTTTGAAAGATTCTGTGTCCATTGGTTCACAATCATGTCAATTCTGCTGTAGATTGCATATGGTCACATTTTTATTAGATAGCAAAATGATAGGTAATCAGCAATGTGCACTCTACAAGATTTCAATGCTTCATATTTGGAGAAAATATAATTTATTGAATCCTAGTTGTTTGGCAGTTTCATTATCTTTGATTTTTCCCATGATACTTTCTGAAAACAATGAAATATGTGATACTAGAATAAAGTGATTATAAAGAACAATTAGATATTACAAAGTGGTTTTATTTTTCTGTCAAATATGAGTGGATAACTATGAAATTTCAATTCATTATTTTATAAGAAGTAATTTTAGGCTCACAGTAGAAAGGAGTGAAATGAACAGGGTTGTAATATACCTCCTGTTATCATGTATTCAGAATCTTATTCATCCCCAACATTCTTGTCTAGATGGTACATGGTATATTTTCAACATCCATGAATCTACATCAACACATCCTTATCACGCATAACTTATTTTAGAGTGCACTCATGGCATCGGATTCTATTCTGTATGCCTTGACAATACATAATTGTATATATTCATCACTATAATACCCACAACAATTTTGTGCCCTAAAAATTATCTTCATTCTGTTCATTCATCCTTCTCTCCATCCTATCTGATGGTACCAATGAGTTCTTAATTTTTCTTTCGAACTTGCCTTTAGCTTGCTTTATTATTTTTCATGTATGAGTGTTTTGCATGCACATATGTCTGTGCAACATGTCTATACTTTGTGGTCACAAAGAAAAGAAGAGGATGTAATCTCCTCTGGGAGTAGAGTTATAAACAGTTATATGTTGTGTGTGTTTTGGGTTATATGGAAACATTTTTGTTTTAATCCCAAGTGTGGAATATGGGGGCCTGCTCCAGTTTGTCCACAGCTGATAACTGCCTCTTGAGAGGGTGCCTGATCTTTGTCAGCTGTTAACTACTTCATGTGTGTATGTGGTCTTTGCCAGTAGGAATAAATCCCAGGCCCAGAAAGAGAGCGACTTGGGGCTCCAAGAAAGAAAAATGTTGCTGGTGAGTTCTCCCTGCTGCTCCAGCGTGATGTTGATGCAATTTGATGAGAAGTTTGAGATATCATGAAATGGAAACAGGGCTTGCCCCAAGGAACCCAATGACCCTAAACAGCAGGAAATAGCTAAAGAACTATTAAGCCCCTTCTCTCTACTAACATTCTTTTTCTATATGGTGTTGGAGTGTTGAAGGGGATTAGGGAGGAAAGGGGAGGGAGATATAAGGAACTCTAAATGAAAATAGATATTAAATGTATGCCAACAGTTAGAAGTTAAGATATTTTTAGGTTTAGATGGTGATCTAGGTTGCTAATGAGAATATGTGATGGAGATTGATTTTCATTCAGAATTTTAGACTCACCAAGATAGGGAAGATATCTTCTTCAAGGCTGCCAAATACAAATAGCCAAAACACTATGAATGTAACATTTATATAATTCCTGATTGTGTCACAGTTCTTCTTGCCATAGGTAATCTATTATATGTGTGTGTGTGTGTGTGTGTGTGTGTGTGTGTGTGTGTGTAATTATATAAATGTATATGTACAAAAAAAAATAATTTTTAAAAAATTTTTAAAAATATGCCAACAGTTCTGAGCTGCCATGTGGATGTTGAGAATCAAACCTATGCCCTCTGTGAGAGTAGCAAGTGCTCTTATCTGCAGAGTTATCTTTCCACCCCTGTAAATATCATTTCTGAATGTCATCCAATTGGAATGAAGCAGAATGTCACATTTTTAGATTGGCATCTTTCATTAGGTAATATTCACTTAAGGATCTTCCACATATTTTGTGCCCAATGTCTCATTTTATTTCAGCACTGAATAGATTTCCACTATTGCAGGTTTAATATATTATTTACTTACCTATGGTTTGTGGATCATTAGGTAGATATATGTAACATATGCTATAATATGATGAGATAGTGGCATATGATATAGCTCTTTCCATATTTCTATATAGTCATGTACATTTTCTAAGGATGAACACAGAGATGTTTATGAGAATAAAAGAGCTATAGGAAGGGGACTTATTAGAGATATTGGCTTACTTGATTTTGAAGCTGAGAAGTTCTGTGATTGACTTTTTGCAAGCTGGAGAGTTAGAAAACTCTGTCCAAACAAATGCTTTCAGAATCAGGGTAGCTGAAGGTGTAACTATCAATTTGAGTGTAAAAACTCATTGGACATAGATATGAATCTCATAAAAACTGGAGAACCTGGAGTTCTGATACCCAAAGGCAAGATTAAAAAGGCATGTCAGATTCAAAAGAAATAGAAGTGCCCTTCTTGCATATTTTTCTTCTATCTTGGTCCCCAGTCATTTTTTTTGGTGTCTGCTCATTCGAAGAGAGATCTTTCCCATTCACTCCTTTGACTCACATGCCAGTCTCCTTCAGAAAAAATCCCTTACAGACACACCTGGGGCTATTCATTTATCCTATTCAAATGCCAAACCACCTGATACTCCCTTTCAGCAGAAGAGGGTCAGGTTCAATGCTTACTGAAGCATTAAGAATATCACTCATGAGATTAAAAATAATGTTTCTTAGTATTTGATTATTTACTGAATGGCCATAATTTTCAGTATTTCACATTTAAATTACATTTGTTTCCATACTTTTTAAAAATTTTTTAAAAGAATATAAACAATTCAGGTAAGAATTTGCAAGGCATTCCATTTCATGTTTACAATTATAATTATTAGCTATCCAATTTCATAATTTTCCATTGGCCAGGTTTTTCTAATTGTTGACTTGTCTCTTTTGTTCATTGTGAGAATTTGTACCCTTATTTTCTTTGGTAGGGAATACCACAATCCAGCCCGTTCCACAAGAGGACCCTATTATCTTTGTCTCTGTTATATTTTCTAGTTGAATGACTAAAGTTCCTATTGTAAGTTTTTCCCTATACACAAAGTAATCGTAGAGCTGTTAGGAATGTTGGGACTCCCTGACAAATCTAGATTTCAAAGTAGTGGCTACATGAATGCCAATGGGCCCTGCCAGTCTAAATGAGTAAATTTTCAGCAACACCTGATTTGTAGGCTTTGCTTTATCTTAGTAGGTAATGGATCAAAGCACAAACACATAAATAGTATATAACTTCAATTGTCTTCTATACCAGTGCCATAGGAAACAGGAAAAACAGAAAAAAACCCCACATAGTAAACAAACCTGTGATTCAAGCCCAAGTTAATATGGTTTATCTAAAGTAATAAATGGTTATAGTTCAAAACATCAAACATACTGAAACACATTCATGACAAATTATGTTTCCAAATGAATACATTTATAGAGGGAGACAGTTACATGAAAAAACAGCAAAATACTTTATAAGAAATACAGTAAATGATTGTAATAAATAAAGCTTTCTTCCTGGTAGATTACTTTCACAATGATAGGGGGTGTTTTGCAAGCTTCTTGGCTAGAAAAGACATCAATAGTTTTACCCAGTTTTAACACCATGATTGATTACAACAACCTCCCAGAAAAAACTACTTCAATAGTCTATTTTTTCAATAGTAGCATATTTCTTATGAGGTTAACCAACATTCTCTGTATTTGAGGTCTATATGACAGAATAATCTCCTTACTTGGTACTGTGAGTCTGTTTACAAACCTTTAGCAAGGAAGGACAGAGAATTGAGGTGAGGCACATAAACGATTTTGTTAAATTGACAGAATTTTTTTCCTGCCTTCTAAAAATATGTCTGCCATAGAAAATTACCACTTGTAGCCTTAGTTATAGAAGTCTGTCTGCATAGAACTGTCAGGAGCCATAATTCAGGACTGTAACTCAGTAAATGCAAAAGCAGCCTTCTGCTAGCTATAGAGTAGCCAGAACCTGCCTGGAGGATCCTTTGTGTTAGCATAATCCTCTGTGTTGTTGAGGAAGCTGCTACACCTGAATGCGTGAACTATCTACTGCTGAGAAAAGACAAAAGAACTTGGGCAGAGAGTCTCTCCAGGCTCTGCTCTTTTCCCATCCCCACCCCCAGGATTTATACCAAGGTCATGTGACAGAAAGCTTAGCAGGAGAATGTGTCCTTTACAGTTTACCCTGAGGGGCAACTCAATGTAAACCTTGAATTGTGCTTTAATAAATAAAGGCCTCCATCAGAGATTCTCAATCTGGCGGTCCTGTCTCTGTGTTCTCTGCTCTTCCTTCATCTGCACTCCTTTCAGGTGAAGCTGGGTTTGAAGTTGTCCAGTGGGACAGGACATAGAACTGTCATGAAGGCTGAGTTATATGGCTGCTCATCCTTGACTATGTCTCAGTATATTCTGGTTCCATGGTTGCCAGACTTTATACAAATCCAGTGTGGCACTACAAGTGGTAACTAGTACAGATGACCTTCACCTTGATAAGGGCATCAGCTTCCTGACTACCTGTGCCATTCAAAAGACAATAGGCTGCTACATGATAAATTACCAGGGATTCAACTTCCTGTTATAACTTCATATATATTTCTTTTCACACATGTTGGTCATTATTTGTCAGCCATTCTGCTTCCATTAGGCCATCTATAATGTCAGGCATTTGAGTAATGTCCAACTATTGGTACAGATTGTCATCAGCAACAATTTTTTAGTCACTACTGTACATACAACTTGCATCTAAGCCCATTGACTACTTCCTTCTTCTCTTTACAGAACATGTCCAATGTTCATTTGTATTGCTACTAATCTATTCCTATTTTGATCCTCTACTAGTACAGTTCATGTACTAAGTAAGCATCAGAAAGAATTGGGTGTGTCCCTTCTAGCACCTGTTTATGTTTGACAGGAGAGTCAGTTACTAGGTGAGTCCCAGCAACTTAAGATGGTATTGGTAGCAGTTCCACCTGTATAGCATTAGTGCCTTGGGTTGGCAAGTTGCCAACACATCCCTCTCTATTGTAACTATACATACTATTTTGTAGTGTTAATTTTTCTGTGACCTCATAGAGTATTGATGAAAAGTCTTTATATCCAACCTTTAATAGGATATATAGCTTCCAAGACAATGGAGCTAGAAAGAGTGATGACTCTACCTATTAAATTGCCTTATATGCCATCATCAATTGTTGATCTAAGGTTATATATGGGTTTCTGCACCTTTTCATGACTTGGACCAAAACTCTTTTGGAACAATCTGATTTTAGCATTTTTGCTCTAGGCTAAACAATACTCCTCATGATTCTGCATATATTCTAGAAGGAAGAGGCTTTAGCAGATGGGAACATATAGCTTTTTAGTTTGTTCTGCAAGTCTCTAGTCTTGTCCAAAGTTCCTTTGGACACTTTACATAGTGTCTCTTTTGATCAGATTATAGAGATGATGGGTGGTATGAGCAAAGGTGGGGTATAGAAATTTGTCAATAGCCTCAAAACTGCATGAATACCTGAAATGAGATTTTATTCACAGGCACTCTCATATTGAGCCTTTATGCCTTATGATGATTAATTTTTGCTTGTTTTCTCAAGACAGGTTTTCTCTGTGTAACCCTGGGTATCGCAGAACATATACTGTAGATGAGGATGGAGTTGAACTCAGAGATGCACCTTCTTCTGCTTTCCAAGTGCTGGAATTAGAGGGCTGCACCACCACTGTCTGACTTGGATTGAATTTCTTTCATCACCACTTTTTCATTCCATTTGTAAGTACCACAAATATGCTTACAAATTTGCTAATCACTCAAATGTAGCAAAATATCATCTATATGGTGGAACTTCTTTATGGAGGTTATATAGTGTACTGGGACAGATCCAGGCCACCATTGTATGACAAAGGCAGGGCTGTGGACATGACCTTTGAAAAGAACTCTGAAAGTTCATTATTCATCCATTTCATGCAAATTGGCACTTGGATACAGCAGACAAGGAAATAAAAAAATGGGTGCATAGAATGACCCATTCCCTGTATCACTTGCTTTGTTAGATAACCAATATTGGGCACAGCTACATGCATGGGAGGGAGCTATCTTATTTAACTCCCTTTATGTAATCTGTTATAATTAGTGTTAATTTACAAGAACATCTTTCAGTTATTCCATACACTTCATTTTTAATTGGAAAATGCATCAAATTAAGTTTCTTATAATAAATACTACCTACTGATGTTGTGTCTTTCTTTCTTTCCTCAGAGGACTTCCAAAAATAATATCTCAGTAGAAATTATTGCAGATAAAAAACAATTTTCAGGAGATCCAAGATGGCGGCGAGCAGTGTGGACCGCGTTTGGAGGCTCCAGTGAACAATTCAGGGAATTGCACAGATTTCTGAGCCAGGAACACCTAGGTCCGAACATCACGGCAGCGGGAGTGCTCCACGGTTTGGAGGGACTAGGGTGCGGAGGACCAGCGTGCCCCTGCACACGGGAGGAGCGTGGGTTTTCTCTGATCGGAGCAACAGCGGCAGAGGCAGCAGCACCAGCGGCACCAGCAGCGGTGGCTGAGGTTTGCAGCTCATAGCCTTCCGGTGGAGGCGATTGGTGTGGTGGCTGGTGGGAGTTGCTGCGGGAGAGGGGACTTGGGGCAGGATTTGGGTCACGTGGAGCCTTTGTAACCAGACTGGACTCGGCGGACAGTTCGGCCCCAGAGTCCCGGGCACTGGCCCGGCCCAGCAAGCAATTCTGCCTGGGGCACTAACTCAGTGTGGCCACAGCTCCCCTGCTGTGGCACAGGCTTAGTGGAGCACGCAGCTCCACACTAGGCAGCACCTCAGCTCAGCGGCAGCTCCCCTGCGGTGACACAGTCTGGGCGGAGCACTTGGTTTCACCAAAGGCGCTAACTCAGAGCAGCTGCAGTTCTCCTGCTGTGGCGCAGGCTTGGCCGAGCACTCAGTTCCACCCTAGGCGCCACCTCAGCTCAGTGGCAGCTCCCCGGCAGTGACACAGTCTGGGCAGAGCACTTGGTTCCACCATTGGCGCTAACTCAGAGCAGCTGCAGTTCTCCTGCTGTGGCGCAGGCTTGGTGACGTGCTCAGTTCCATCCTAGGCACCACCTCAGCTCAGCGGCAGCTCCCCTGCGGTGACACAGTCTGGGCGGAGCACTTGTTCCACCACTGGCGCTAACTCAGAACAGCCGCAGTTCTCCTGCTGTGGCGCAGGCTGGACAGAGTGCTCGGTTCTACCAACTCTAAGACTCTGGTTGGACACAGTGTGCAGTTTGAATCCAGAATTCCTGGCCGAGATTGGTGGTCATTTCGGGCCCTGAGTCAATAACTGACCACAGCACGCACTTTGGGCCAAAAGGCCCTAGCCGAGCTCGGTGCGTAGTCCCAGCCCCAAAAATTCTGGCTGGACCCTGTGCGCATTTTGGGCCCAGAATCCCTAGCTGAGCTCGGCAGACGGTTCAGGCCCTGAGAATCTAGCTGAGTACAGCCCGTGGTTTGGGCCCAGTGTTCCTGGCTGGACTTGGCAGGGAACACAGAAGGCTGTGGATACCTTGGCCTAACCCAACGCTCATTCAGAGACCCAGAACAATTGCAGGTTCCACAGCACATGGGGGCTGAAGATCACTGGCTGTGAGAGACCAGAACAACAGGGCTAACCTCCTAACATCCACACCAGTGAATCTTTGAGCTCCCAGCCTAGGGAAATCGTGAGAAAATAAGTGATTCTATCGTCAGACACCCTCCATCCAACTCTGGAAGCTACCCAAGAAAAACAAAGACGGCAAGATGTCTAAAGGACAACGAAAAAGCATACGCAAAAACCCCCAAAACAACATGGCGTCTCCAGTTTCCAGCTATCCCAAAGAAAACAACCCAGAGAACTCAAATACAACAGAAATAAAAGAAAATGACCTCAAATCCTTAGTTATGAGGATGATAAAATGGAGGAAACAAATAAAATTCATAATCAAATACAGGAAGACGCAGACAAACAGCTGAGAGACATAAAAGAAGCACATAGAGTGGAACTGGAAAAATTGCAGGAAAATGCAAACAACCAGAGGAAAGAAATAAATAAAACAGTTCAAGCTCTGAAGACCTATAAAAAGGCAATGGAAGAAACTCAGGAATACACAAAAAATCAGATGAAAGAAATCAAAAAATCAGTTCAAGATCTGAAAATGAAAATGGATTCAATGATAAACACACAGACAGAAGAAAAATGAGAACGTGAGACCTCAGAGAAGAAGGCGAGCAACACAGAGGTGAGCTTCTCTAACAGAATCCAAGAGATGGAAGAACAAATCTCAGGTCTAGAAGATACAATCACAGATCTTGAATCAACCATTAAAGAAAATGCCAAATCTGGAAAACTCCTGACACAAAACATCCAAGAAATTAAGGACACAATGAAAAGAAGAAATTTGAGGATCATAGGCATTGAAGAAAGAGAAGACATCAGACTCCAGGGCCCAGAAACTATTCTCAACAAAATCATAGAAGAAAATTTCCCCAATCTAAAGAAAGAAATGCCTATAAACATACAAGAGGCCTACAGAACACCAAATAGAATTGACCAGAAAAGAAAACCTGCCCGGCACATAATAATCAAAACATAAAACATGCAGAACAAAGAAAAAATATTAAAAGCTGCAAGGGAAAAGGGCCAAATAACATTTAACGGTAAACCTATCAGAATTACACCCGGCTTCTCAGCAGAGACCATAAAAGCCAGAAGGGCCTGGAAAGAGATCCTGCAAACCCTAAGAGACCACAGATGCCAGGCCAGACTACTTTACCCAGCAAAAGTATCAATAACCATTGATGGAGAAAACAAAATATTCCATGACAAATACAAATTCAAACAGTACCTATCCACAAATCCAGCTTTACAGAAGGTACTAGAAGGAAAACTTCACCCCAAAGGGTCAAGCTACAACCAAACCTACCCAGGAAATAGATAGCTATCCCATGGCACAAACACAACTACACAAACGCTCGACTGGAAACAACATCAAAATTAAGACTCTTAACAGTCACAGGTCATTAATATCTCTCAACATCAATGGCCTCAATTCTCCAATAAAAAGACACAGACTAACTGAATGGGTGCATAAATGAGATCCAACATTCTTCTGCGTTCAAGAAACACATCTCACCCATAATGAAAGGCATTACCTCAGGGTAAAAGGGTGGAAAAAAATATTCCAAGCAAATGGTCACAAGAAGCAAGCAGGCATAGCCATTTCAGTATCGAACAAAATAGACTTTCAACCAAAATTAATAAAAAGGGATGATGAAGGACACTTCATACTCATCAAAGGTAAAGTCAACCAAGATGACATCACAATTCTGAACATCTATGCTCCCAATACAAGGGCACCCACATTTGTAAAAGATCTCCTAAAAAAGGTTAAACCACACATCGATCCCCACACAATAATAGTGGGAGACTTCAACACCCCACTCTCACTGAAGGATAAGTCATTGAAACAGAAACTAAGCCGAGAAATAACATCATTAACCAATGCCATGGGTCAAATGGATCTAACAGATATCTATAGAACCTTTCACCCAAACAAGAAAGAATACACCTTCTTCTCTTCACCCCATGGATCCTTCTCCAAAATTGATCACATCGTAGGTCACAAAGCAAGCCTCAATCGATACAAGAGGATTGAAATAATACCTTGTATCCTATCAGATCACCATGCTCTTAGGCTGCAATTCAACAACAACAGAAATAACAAAAAGCCTACACGGACGTGGAAACTAAACAACTCTCTGCTAAATGACACCTGGGTCAGGGAAGAAATAAAGAAAGAAATCAAGGAGTTTCTGAAATACAATGAAAATGAAGAAACAACATACCCAAATTTGTGGGATACATTGAAAGCAGTGCTAAGAGGAAAATTCATAGCACTAAGTGCCTTTAAAAAGAAATTGGAAACATCGCACATAAGCATCTTAACGACACAACTGGAAGCCCTAGAAAAAAAAGAAGCAGAAACACCCAAGAGGAGTAGACGCCTGGAAATAATCAAAATCAGGGATGAAATTAACAAATTAGAAACTAAGAAAACAGTCCAAAGAATCAACAAAACCAAAAGCTGGTTCTTTGAGAAAATCAACAAGATAGACAGACCATTAGCCTAACTAACTAAAAGGCAGAGAGACAGTATTGAAATCAACAAAATCAGAAATGAAAAGGGAGACATAACAACAGACACTGAAGAAATTCAAAGAATCGTAAGATCCTACTTTGAAGGCATATACGCCACCAAATTTGAAAATCTAAGGGAAATGGACAATTTTCTTGATCAATTTCACTTGCCAAAGTTGAATGAAGAACAGATAAACAAGCTAAATAGTCCCATTTCCCCTACAGAAATAGAAGCAATCATCGATAGTCTCCCAACCAAAAAAATCCCAGGGCCAGATGGTTTCAGTACAGAATTCTACCAGACCTTCAAGGGTGAGCTAATACCGATACTATTCAAGCTACTCCAAAAGATAGAAATGGATGGAACATTACCAAATTCATTCTATGAGGCCATAGTCTCATTGATACTTAAACCTCACAAACACTCAACAAAGAAAGAGAATTTCCGACCAATTTCTCTTATCAACATAGATGCAAATATAACTAAATAAAATACTTGCAAAACGAATACAGGAGCACATCAAAGATATCATTCATCATGACCAAGTAGGCTTCATTCCAGGCATGCAGGGATGGTTTAATATACGGAAATCCATCAATGTAATCCACCATATAAACAAACTGAAAATAAAAAACCACATGATCATCTCCTTGGATGCAGAGAAAGCATTTGATAAAATTCAACACCCATTCATGTTTAAAGTTTTAGAGAGATCGGGGATACAAGGCACTTTCCTCAACATAATAAAGGCTATATACAGCAAGCCAATAGCCACAATCGAAGTAATTGGTGAGATACTTAAGGAAATTCTCTAAAATCGGGAACAAGGCAAGGCTGCCCACTCTCTCCATATCTCTTCAATATAGTACTCGAACTTCTAGCCAGAGCAATAAGACAACAAACGGAGATCAAGCGTATCCAAATGGGAAAGGAGGAAGTCAAATTATCCCTATTTGCAGATGATATGATAGTGTACATAAGTGACCCTCAAAATTCCACCAGAGAACTCCTAAAGCTGATAAACACCTTCAGCAAATTGGCTGGATACAAAATTAACTCAAAAAAGTCTGTAGCCTTCCTATACACAAATGACAAGCTTGCAGAGGAAGAAATTAGGAAAACCACACCCTTCACATTAGCCACAAGCAATATAAAATATCTAGGAGTTACCCTAACTAAGCAAGTGAAGGACTTGTATGAAAAAAATTTCAAAACCTTGAAGAAAGAGATTGAAGATGACCTGAGAAGATGGCATGATCTTCCTTGCTCATGGATCAGGAGAGTTAACATAGTAAAAATGGCCATCCTACCAAAAGCAATCTACAGATTCAATACAATCCCTATCAAAATAACTACACAATTTTTTAAAGACATTGAAAGTTCAATTCTGAACTTCATATGGAAAAACAAAAAACCCAGAATAGCTAAAACAATCTTGTACAATAAAAGGTGCTCCAGAGGAATCTCCATACCTGATCTCAAACTGTACTATAAAGCAATAGTAATTAAAACAGCATGGTACTGGCACAGCAACAGGCTGGTTGATCAGTGGAATCGAATCGAAGACCCAGATATGAATCCACACACATATGGTCACTTGATTTTTGACAAAAAAGCCAAATCCATTCAATGGAAAAAGGATAGCATCTTCAACAAACGGTGCTGGTCTAACTGGAGGTCTATGTGTAAAAAAATGAAACTGGACCCATATTTGTCACCTTGCACAAAACTCAAATCCAAGTGGATTAAAGACCTCAACATAAAACCAGAGACACTAATCCACTTAGAAGAAAAAGTGGGAAAGAGCCCGGAACATATTGGCACAAGAGACAACTTCCTGAACAGAACACCAACGGCCCAGGCCTTAATGTCAACCATTAATAAATGGGACCTCATGAGGCTGAGAAGCTTCTGTAAGGCAGGAGACACTGTCAAGAGAACGAAGCGACAGCCTACAGACTGGGAAAAAATCTTCACCAACCCTACATCTGACAAAGGTCTAATATCCAAAATATATAAAGAACTCAAGAAATTAAACACCACCAAACCGAATAACCCAATTGAGAAATGGGGCTTGGAACTAAACAGAGAATTCTCAACAGAGGAGTATCAAATGGCTGAGAAACACTTAAAGAAATGCCCAACCTCTTTAGTCATCAGGGAAATGCAAATCAAAACAACTCTGAGATTCCATCTTACACCCATCAGAATGGCTAAGATCAAAAATTCAAGTGACACCACATGCTGGCGAGGATGTGGGGAGAGAGGAACACTCCTTCATTGCTGGTGGGAATGCAAACTAGTACAGCCACTTTGGAAATCTATCTGGAGCTATCTCAGAAAAATGGGAATAGGGCTTCCTCAAGACCCAGCTATTCCACTCCTTGGAATATACCCAGAAGATGCTCCAGCACACAACAAGAAAATTTGCTCAACCATGTTCATAGCAGCCTTATTCATAATAGCCAGAACATGGAAACAGCCTAAGTGTCCCTCAGTAGAAGAGTGGATAAAGAAACTGTGGTACATATACACTATGGAATACTACTCAGCTATTAGAAACAAGGAATTCCCGAAATTTGTGGATAAATGGATTGAGCTAGAAATGATCATAATGAGTGAGTTAACCCAGAAGCAGAAAGAATCAAATGGTATATACTCACTTATATCTGCATACTAGCCCAAGGGGCATGTCCCACGAAAGCCTTCACTTACCAGGAAACTGGGACAGAGGGGAAGGCATCATATTGGGACTCTAAATGAGAGACGCATGGGAGAATAGCAAAATAAAAGGATACAGAGGGTCCTAGAAATCTATAAGTAAAACAATATGATAGGCAGATTTAGGCCCAGGGGTCCCACAAAAACTAAGGCACCAGCCAAGGACAATACAGGAGGTAAACTTTATACCCCTTCCCAGATCTAGCCAATGGTCAGAATATTCTCCACAGTGGAGTGGAGAGTGTGATATGACTTTCTCACGTACTCTGGTGCCTCACATTTGACCATGTCCCCTGGAGGGGGAGACCTGGTGGCACTCAGAGGAAGGACAGCAAGTAGCCAAGAAGAGACTTGATACCCTATGAGAATATATAGGGGGATGTAATCCCCCTCAGGAACAGTCATAGGGGAGGGGAATAATATGAAAATGGGGGAGGGAGGAATGGGAGGATACAAGGGATAGGATAAACATTGAGATGTAACAAGAATAAATTAATTAAAAAAATATTAACTTTGATAGATTATAAGGTATATACTATGAGAAAGCTTTCAAACTCTTATAAAGCATGGATCCTCACTACCAATGGTCTCTTATGTTACTTGCTGACAACTTTTACCTAGAAAAACAGCCTGCTGACAGCGACGTACAAACTTATGTCTGCAGATTCTGGGTGTGTATCAAAGACAATGAGGGAAGTGTCTGCTTTGGAAGCAGTGTTCAGCTAATTTAATTTCATCTAAGCTTGCTAATATTCATCCAATAAGATTCTCCACAATCTCGCCAAAAAAAAAAAAAAAAAAAATAGAAACAATTTTCAATCAAATGACAGTGTCCTTTAAAATGTATATAATATCTTTTAAACAGATGAATATTAATGACATTTCAATTATAGAGTTCCCAGTACCAAATGCTTACTATTTCCAAAAACCTCTCCTAGATTTTTAGTTCTATATCTTTGACATTTTGCTAAAATAAAATAAAATGTACAGAAGTTTATGAAAGGATATTAAACTAATGGGTTTTATGGCAATTTGTTGATATTATTAACCATATATCAAAGATATGCTAGGAGAGGAAAATTTTTTTAAAAAACTCTGTTGAGCTGCCACCTTTGGTCAGCAATAAATCAAAGGAATCAATTTCTATTGTGTTTTTGTCTTGAGCGCCTCAGATTTTAGAGAAGCTATACTTGATTGTAGAAAACACTAAGCCATTCCAATACTTTTCTGAAGCAACTATGTTGCTTTTCTTTTAGATAATAAGCATCAATGACTGAGAGAAAACCAATTTGTTCTGTCAAATTTCACTTATTGTACACTGTGGGTGTTTCTATATTTGTCATATTTATTCCTAATATTAAAACTAAAAGCAATGCCATTGTATATTGAGGCACTTATCTTTGACATTCACTGTCACTTTTTTCACTGCTAAAAGGACAACAGCTTAATATTTCTATTTTGTTGGTGTGAAATTACTAAGTCACTTCTAAATCTTGCTCTTTTGAGATATTGAGCATCACAATGCTAATCATCAGAGTGGCTGGCACAGACATAAGCCTGGTAATTCTATCTTTTGTAAGACATATAATCGCTAGCTGAAATGAATGAAAGGAGAAGATTTATTACTGTTTGAGAATTGTTTAGTATACTTTTCAATAGATAGATAGCCTATTTGAAAGTGTAGGTAAAGCCATTTTAATCACTCCATAGCCATAGCCTGAATATTGTTGGGACAGACAATACCACATTCTTTTTTCTTTTGCTGTGAGATTTTTCTTTTAACTGTTTAATTTTGGCACAGTAACTCAATTCCTTTAACTTTTGTGACTAAGAGAATCAATGATAAATAACTTTGTTTGCAGAGATAGAATATTTTAGGAACAAAGGTGATAAAAGTAGGTGGAATATTGATTATGGAGAAAGTTTATGTCTGTATGGTATGGAGAGATGTGGGAAACAAAGGGGAAAATGGAATAACCTAATTAAAGAAGGTATAAAAAAGCAATTTCAATACATAATATTCTGTAAATTAATTACAATTTATAATTTAAAAATACCATGAATGGAAGTAATCTATATGACTAGATAATGCTTTCCTAGAAGCATCAGTTGCTAGAGTGTTCAGACAAACTGCATGTAGTAGAAAAAGTTACAAAACCACAACAAACTTCTTATTATAAAGGATGTAACCCAGAAAATGAGTTCAAAGACTTCTTCAAGATCTCGCAAGAAATTATTATAAAAATTGTCAAACTATACATGTCTATCTATCATTAAAGAAAGTGCATTTAAAAGGTAAAGTTCAATTAATGTAAAAATAACCAATGAAAACACATTTATTAGGATAAAGAGGGTAAACATCAACTGTATAGGCACAGAGAAGACAATATGCAGCTCCTGTTTGCGATTTTAAAGGAAAAAGAAAAGAAGCTTTAAATAGAAAGATAAACATTTTGATTTGAATTTCCCTGATGACTAGGAACATTGACCATTCCTTTGTTTCGCAGCCATTCGATATTCTTCTGTTGAAAATTCATTGTTTAGTTCTGTACCCATTTTTTATTTTTTATTTTTATTTATTTTTTTTATTAATTTATTCTTGTTACATCTCAATGTTTATCCCATCTCTTGTATCCTCCCATTCCTCCCCCCCCCCCATTTTCCCATTATTCCCCTCCCCTATGACTGTTCCTGAGGGGGATTACGTCCCCCTATATATTCTCATAGGGTATCAAGTCTCTTCTTGGCTACTTGCTGTCCTTCCTCTGAGTGCCACCAGGTCTCCCCCTCCAGGGGACATGGTCAAATGTGAGGCACCAGAGTACGTGAGAAAGTCCTTTCACACTCTCCACTCAACTGTGGAAAATATTCTGACCATTGGCTAGATCTGGGAAGGGGTTTAAAGTTTACCTCCTGTATTGTCCTTGGCTGGTGCCTTAGTTTGAGCGGGACCCCTGGGTCCAAATCTGCCTATCATATTGTTCTACTTGTAGATTTCTAGGACCCTCTGGATCCTTTTATTTTGCTGTTCTCCCATGCGTCTCTCATTTAGAGTCCCAATAGGATGCCTTCCCCTCTGTCCCAGTTTCCTGGTAAGTGAAGGCTTTTGTGGGACATGCCCCTTGGGCTAGTATTGGATCATTTTGTTTGGTAGTGTTTAACTTTTTGAGTTCTTTATATAGTTTAGATATTAGGCCTCAGATGTAGGGTTGGTGAAGAAATTTTCCAAGTCTGTAGGCTCTCATTTTGTTCTGTTGACAGTGTCCTTTTCTTTACAGAAGCTTTTAAGTTTTATGTGCTCCCATTTATTAATTTTTGATCTTAGAGCCTGGGCTGTTGGTGTGCTATCCGGGAAGACTCTTTCTCACTTTTTCTTCTAATAGCTTTAGAGTGTCTAGTTTTATGTTCAAATCTTTAATCCACTCAGACGTTAGTTTTGTGCAAGGTGATGAATAAGGGTGTATTTGCATTTTTCTTCAAATATACTTCCAGTTAAACCAACAGCATTTGTTGACAGTGTTCTTTTTTTTTTTACCATTGTGTGGCATTGGCTTCTTTGTTGATTATCCTTATACTTGTCAGAATGACTAAGACCTAAAACTCAAGTGTCAGCACATGCTGGTGAGGATTTAGGGAAAGGAGAACACTCCTTCATTGCTGGTAGGACTGCAAACTTTTACAACCACTTTGGAAATAAATCTGACAATTTCTCAGAAAATTGGGAATAATTCTACCTCAATACCCAGCCTTACTACTCCTGAGCACATACCCGAAAGATGCTCCACCATACAACAAGGATATTTCATTAACTATGTTCATAGTAGCTTTATTGATAATAGCCAGAATCTGGAAATAACCAAGATGTCTCTCAACCTCAAACAATGGATAAAGAAACTGTGGTACATTTGCACAATGGAAGACTACTCAGCTATTAAAAAGAAGGAAATATTGAAATTAGCAAGCAAATTGATGGAACTAGAAATGATCATCCTGAGTAAGGTAACCTAGACCCAGAAAGACATGCATAGTATATACTCATTCACAAATGAATATTAGCCACACTACAATACAGAGACTGATGCACCAACCAAGGACCATGTTTGATGTGTACCTAGACTCTCTACTCAGATGTTGTATATAGGCAGCACAGTCTCCTTGTGGGTCCCCCAATATAGGAGGACTACTATTGACATGGGTTCTGCCCTCCACCCCCTCACACACACATTGATCACTTCCTTCTGATGGGGCGGCCTTGCCAGGCCATAGAGGAAGAGGATACAAGTAGTACGGATAACATTTAATAGGCTGAGAACAAATGTTAGGGAAGGAGGGCTCCCCTTTCTGAGGACTAGGGGAGGGAGGGAAAGAACATGAGGGAGGGTGAGATTAGGAGGAAATGAAAGAGGAGGCTACAACTGGGATGTAAATTGAACAAATTAAAAATAAAATATTATTAAAAAATAAAGACGAAAATGTAAGTTGAAAAAAAGAAAAAGTAAATATTATCAATTTGTTAAAGAGGCTCTACAAAATCCTCAGAGACTGCATATTTACTATTGTAATATTATATACTTTTCCAATCTCAAGACAGTACAAAAATATCACCATGAAGATTTTATTCACTATCATATTTTATACTATTCCAAACACATGTAAAAAATAAATGGCATTCAAAGTGTAAATAAAGACATAAGAGCTGTTTTCAAGTAATACTTATTTTCTGTACCTATACTATGAAAAAATTTATGAAATCTAATAAATTATTAAACTTATAGAACACCAAATCTATATTAAAAATAAACTGGGTTCTTGTACATTAGCATTGTACGTATTGGAAGCTAAATTAAAAATATTTCAACTTATAGTTACTTCACCAATAGCAAAATATGTAAGAATAAATTTAATGAAACAAGTATAAGATTGATATACCAAAGATGATAAAGTATTGAAAAATTCCAGATGTGATTAGATGTTTTAAAAAAGCCTTTTATGCTCATTGATAAAACTAGTTCAGAGCTGGACCAGTGAGATGGTTCAATGCATAGAAGCATTTTTAGCCAATACTGACAATCTGACTTTGTATCCATTGATCCACACTTTGGAAGTACTCACTCTCATAAGTTGTCCTTCATGCTCAACATGTGTACAATGGAATATGCATGTATACATGCACATACATATGTTTAATCATTTAAAATTTTATGAGAAATAAATATTTTTTCATCATCTAGAATTTAAAGTTATGGGGATTTCTCAGGAAGCTCCCTGTAGATTGATAATTTCTTGAAACACTCTCAGCGTAATTGAGTGTTATTTTATTGGAAGTACATTTTGTGTTAGGTGAGGAGGTAGGGTTTTATGGAAGTAGTTTGTAACTTATGATGAAATCTCAGATTTGTTTAGTGGGTGGTTCCCTTTGAAATTTTTATAACTTTATTTTTTGTCTTTCATATGGTAGAACATCAAAGAGGGCCAAGTTGTCAAGCTGTTTTTTTTTTATGTAAAATAGGACTCTGGTAAAGGGAATCCTCTGGGAATATAAACTTTTTGTGGGAGTAACAGAGAAGACTTTATGTAGATTTAAAATATCTACTAGTCTCAGTCTTCAACTTAAAGCACAGGATGATATAATTTTTTCAGATCATTGCTGTTGTAGAACTCAGAGTGTATTTTGAAAAGGTAAAAGTCTTAAAATAAATAGGTTCCCATATGACTGAGTGTGCCACATTTGTATTTTAATCAGTAGTATGAACTGAAATGTGTATATAAAATAAGCAATTTGGACATCTGCCTCAAAATCTTTATGAATTGTAAAGTTGAAAATAAAACAGCTAACCTATAAAATTCTAAAAATAAAGGATAGCTGAGTACTCAATACACCCATGTTTTATTTTTTAAGGTACAACACCTACAAAAAATGAAATAGGAGAAAGCATTCATACATATTCCATTTGATAAAATATACAATTTATAGTATATATTTTAAGAGCCTTCACAAGAAAAAGACAAATGTGATCCATTAAACATTGCTTAAGAATTTAGATAGCCATTTCTATAATGATTATGTGAAGCATTCATTTTAAAAATTGCATGTGTTTATGTAATATGTGCTTGATTGTGTGCAAGTTAGATGGCAAATGTGGAAGTCATTTCTCACTATCCATCATGTGATGCCCATTGATTGATCTCAAGGCATCAAGCTTGTCACTTAGCGTCATTACCTGCAAAGTCATCAGGGATCCTAAATAAGTGATTAAGCACATGAGAAATGCTCAATCCTATAAGGCATTAAAAGACAGAACTGAAAATTAGAGTTCTATAGTATGATGAAAAAACAGGAAATCTCAAGTACTGGAAAAGATAATGGGAATTAAAATTGTATAATTCTTTTGGAAAACAAGGTGGAAATTTCTCAAGAAAATTGAAAATGCATAAGCCTTCACTTACCAGGAAACTGGGACAGAGGGGAGGGCATCCTATTGGGACTCTAAATGAGAGACACATGGGAGAATAGCAAAGTAGAAGGATCCAGAGGGTCCTAGAAACCTACAAGTAGAACATTATGATAGGCAGATTTGGGCCCAGGGGTCCCGCTCAAACTAAGGCACCAGCCAAGGACAATACAGGAGGTAAACTTTAAACCCCTACCCAGATCTAGCCAATGGTCAGAACATTCTCCACAGTTGAGTGGAGAGTGTGATATGACTTTCTCATGTACTCTGGTGCGTCACATTTGACCATGTCCCCTGGAGGGGGAGACCTGGTGGCACTCAGAGGAAGGACAGCAAGTAGCCAAGAAGAGACTTGATAGCCTATGAGAATATACAGGGGGAGGTAATCCTCCTCAGGAACAGTCATAGGGTAGGGGAATAATGGGAAAATGGGGGGGAGGGAGGAATTGGAGGGTACAAGGGATGGGACAAACATTGAGATGTAACAAGAATAAATTAATAAAAAAAATGAAAAAAATAAATAAAAATAAAAACAAAGTCATAGGAAAGCAAAAAAAAAAAAAAAAAAAAAAAAAAGAAAAAAAAAAAAATTGAAAATGAACTTAATACATGACTTGGAAATCCATTCCTATGTAACCCAGAAAACTGAAAGTACAAGGTTCCACAAACATTTACACAGGAATTTCCACAGCAACTGTGTTCATGCTATCCAAAATGCAGATTCTTCCTAATATACATCAGTTAATAAATGAGCTCAGAAAAATGAAGTAGGTATGCATGTTATAGCATGAAGAAATGTTAGAAACATTAGATATAATGAAAAAAGCCAGATGCAAAGATGACAAACCATATGAATTCATTCACATTTAATGTTACAAGTGAGACAATACTTCATTAAAAAAAAAAGTTAACAGAAAGAATAAAGAGAGACGGCTCAGAGGGTTAAGAGCACTGTCTGTTTTTTCAAAGGTCCTGAGTTCAGTTCCCAGCAACCAAATGGTAGTTCAAAACCGTCCTAAATGAGGTCTGGTGCCTTCTTCTCGCCTGCAGGTGTACATGTGGGCAGAATACTGCATAAATAGTAAATAAATAATTAAAAAAATAAAAGAATAAACAAGTGACTGTGCTCCGGCCCTCCGGGGTTTGACTAACTCTCGGGAGGAGAATTTTCCTGTATAGGGACAGAACACAAGACACGAAAAAGGGAGGAAGTCTGCATTCTGATCAAACCCGGTTTATTGAAAAATTTCACAGAGTTTATATAGGCACAGAGGCATGGATATTTGCATAAGCAAGAGTTGCTATGGATACCTAACTCTGGAATGCCCCAGAAGGTATCTACCTTTACAGCTGCTATAATTGCAGGAGAGAAATTCCAGGAAAGTCGTGAAGGATCTGGTTAGTCAGGAAAAAGTTCCCGGAACTGCTGCTTGCAGGCAGCTGGCCCTTAATCTGATCTTATCAGTAGTCCCACCATAAAAGGAGTAGCTCGGGGGTCTAGAATGACCAGCCCCCACAACAAACCACAACAGATGTCTATCTGCCGACCTACGACAAGGTCAGCTAGTTTCTGGTGAATGGCAGACTTCTGAAGAAATAGGAACCTAGGTTCTGACAAGATGGCTGAACATTGGCCATGTAGCCTGTCTCCTACATGACTGAAATTAAGATGTGAAATTATTAATAAGTAGCTTATGAAAGTATTTTGAAAGTAAACATTTAATAGCTACACAATTTTGAGAGTACACTAAAATAACTGACTTGTATGCTTGGGAATGAGTAGTGAAATAAGGCCAATTTTAGAAAGAAAGGCATCTCAAAAGATGTCTAACATATTCTTTGAAAGAAATGCTAATTACATTTCTTCTATTGGAGAATAGTTTGTGTTTACAAAACAGTAACAGAGGCCCACATAAATATTACTTTTGTTTTTAATGTCTAGAAAGGAGATTAATTGAATAAAATTACTATTTATAGCATTTATAGTCTTACATAGTAGCAAAATTTATGACAATTAAAAAAAAGAGTTGGGACTAAAAATATAAAATAAATAGATTTTGTAGTTGGATCTTATTCCCAAGCATTCCTACTTATAAAACATAAAAGCTTTCAGGAAAAACAAACAAAAACTTACCAAATTATTTGTAACATCCTTCCCCAGAAATGAGGCTCATAACTCATCCTATACTAAGTAGTCAGTATACATACAAAATACAGTATTATATTAACATAATTTCTCCCTTCCCTTGCCTCCCTCAAGGTCCTCTCATGTCCCCTACATTCTTTCTCAAATTCAGAGGACATCACAGAAAAGGGGTCAGAAACATTTTAAGAATCAGAGGACCAGAACATTTACTGCTATATGTTGTCTTCTGGAATGACAGAAAATATGTGCCCATGAAACTTCCATAATATGATTGGTTAACAAGACATGCATAACAACAGTAAATTTCACATAGCCCTACCTCTAGAATAAGAGTAACAGGTAATCACTTGCTGCTAAAAGAGAATCTTCTTTCTCCAGGGATAAGATCCTTATAGGTTATCTAATACAAATGAGTAATCCCTAAACCCATGTACATGAACAACATTAAACTGACTCATTAAGTTTTATGTACATGAATATATATATAATAAGAATGAAGAGGTCATAAATTTGAAATTGAATTGGGGGAAACCCAGAGTTGGATGGCAAGAGAATAGGTGTTGAGTGCTATAAATACAATACTTGCATATAAAATTCCTAAAATTAATAAATTAAATAAAAATTATATTTGCATTATAATCCACAAGTGGACATGAAGATTTCATAGATGCTAGAACAATTAATCCCTTTTAAAGCATCTTTCAGAACCCATAAATCTTCATAATGGCTACTGTATTAAAACCTAAATGTAAAATAAATTACATCAAATAGTCAAATGGACCTCCCAATGTCTGAGAGAGAGAAGCTTCTAAATGAAAAACAGGAGGTAAACTTTAAACCCCTTCCCAGATCTAGCCAATGGTCAGAATATTCTCCAAAGTTGAGTGGAGAGTGTGATACGACCTTCTCACATACTCTGGTGCCTCACATTTGACCATGTCCCCTGGAGGGGGAGACCTGGTGGCACTCAGAGGAAGGACAGCAAGTAGCCAAGAAGAGACTTGGTACCCTATGAGAATATATAGGGGACGTAATCCCCCTCAGGAACAGTCATAGGGGAGGGGAATAATGGGAAATTGGGGGGGGGAGGAATGGGAGGATACAAGGGATGGGATAAACATTGAGATGTAACAAGAATAAATTAATAAAAAAAATGCTATATATATATATATATATATATATATATATATATATTAGTTCTTAATAAAAAGTGGTGGCTACATAAAAGTGGCTGGCTGGATTTTAGATAAAAAAAAAAAGAAAGTCAGGACTCAAGGACTCAAGGAAGACATGAGGTAAGACAGCAATGCATATGATGCAGACAGTAGATCCCTCCACATGGAGACAGTTTAACAAAGCAGCTGAAGAGGAAAGATAAGTTATCAGACTGGAAGACTGGAAAACTTTTATGCTGAGATTGACCATTGCTGAAGAACAGATGATCAGGACTGCAATTACGAAAGACCATAACATCAATGGCTGAGTAGATGGACATTTGGACTCTTAAGACTGTGGGATTGATAATTGTTTCTATAGTGTACAATTTTTACATTAAACAGAAAGGGGGAGGTTGTAGAGGAATGTTTATTCAGAACATGGCTTTTCTGGCAAGAGATCACACCCAAAAATCTTCTTGGTGTGTTTAATCTGGCTGGTATGCAAATGTGCCTTTAATCTAGGAGACAAAGACAAACAGATCTGAGTTCAAGGCCAGCCTGGTATAGAGCAAGTATCAGGTAAAGAAAAGCTTAGATCTAGGTGTGGTGATACTTGTCATTAATACCAAGCAAAGGTAAAGTTAGTTTGTAGAAGGAAGCATCTATATTTGAAAATGATGTCTAGTTGAGTGGCAGAAAAGGTGACAGATAAGAGACGATTTTAAAGAATAGGATATGCCTAACTCTCATGAGAAGAAAGAGGAAAGGGAAGCTACTTAAGAGGTAGTTTTTCAGAGCGAGGAGGCAGTTTTACCAGGACAGTGGTAAAGAGATGTGTTGCAGAGACAGAGAGAGAGAGAGAGAGAGAGAGAGAGAGAGAGAGAGAGAGAGAGAGAGAGAGAGAACACTCAGGTGAATACTAAACAAACCAGAAAATGAGAAGCCAGAGTATTAGAGCAGATTGCTGAATTAGTTTGACGTCAAGCAGAGCAATTCTGTGCCAAGAGATAAACCAGATTAAATAAGTCAGCTGGGAGAAGAGTTTGAGACAGAACAGCTGAGTTGAACCAGCCAGCCCAGAGCTCAGAAAGAACAAGTAAGGGTGAGCTTATTAAGCAGTAAGTCTCAGAGGCTGAAAATGTCCTGGGTTTAGATTAGATTTCCTGAGACTAGAATCTTCCAGGACTAGACTGAGGATACCAGACAGAGACAGTAATCCTCCCAGGCAACAATTGGGCAGAAGAATAAAAGTTACTTTTAGTTTTTCTTCATTACCTGGAATGTTCATATACTATAAATTGTTCTTCACTTTAGAAAGGATGTCACTTGCTTCAAATCACTATATCCTTTGAAATTTTATTAAAGTTTATTCTTCATTTTCTGAAGAAAATTTCTTCACAATAAATATACAAGAATTTGACTTTTTATTTTATGGGTTAAAATGGATGGCCTACAGTGCTCATATATACAGAAAGACAGTAACTAGTATGATGATGCCTATGCTACATGTCCCTGATTTGCCAAACTATAATTATAGAGAGAAATGTTTTAAATTTGATATTTGTATGACTGTAAATATATTGTATGGGTTATGCTGTTTTAAAGAATCCCAATAGACATATTTTCTATTTCGCTCCTTTGCTCAGTATGGAAAACAAAATTGACCAATGTATTGTTTTCTGGAAAGGAAAGATAATCTTTTATGTGAAGAAAGATTATAGCGGTGCAGAATTGTTGTAACACTGATATAGAAATATAAAAGCACATTGTTAACCTTATCACCTGAAACCAACCTTCTCTCAGTATTTGTCATTAGTTATACAGATAAGAAAAAACATTTTTATATCTAGATATGCTTAAAAATTACCTAGATATATGTTAATTTTCTCAAACAGTAAAACTACATCTGGTTTATCACTTGCAATGGAAATCATCACCTTAGGTTCATATCACAATAATCCATTGCAATTGTTCAAAATGTTTTCCTTTTTTTGTGCACAAGCCACTTAAAGCATTAAGAATTCAGATGTAGGGGAAGCGGGAATGGGAGGATACAAGGGATGGGCTAACAACTGAGATGTAATATGAATAAATTAATAAAATATTATAAAAAAAACAATTTAGATGTAACATTCCTTAATTCTTCAAGTCCTTGTTGATGATAGTAACTTTGGTAATCCTAAAAATCATGATGTCATTTTTTTTTCAATTCACAATTTTCCTAGATAATAATAGTTTTACTGGCTTGTATTTCCCTTTCCCATAAGGGTATCACTTATTTTATTTGTCTGATGACACATATAGGAATTCTTCTATTTGACAAATATTTATCCAAATTATGCATCTTAAAACTGTACAAAAGGTCATCAGTAGGTTCCTGGGTCCACTGGACTTAATACAATGTGCACTTATGTTAAAATATTGATTTGACATTCATAAATCTGTACATTGACATTTTGGACCCCCTGGAATTAGTGTTAATTTGAGTACAGTGTCTACTAATTTTTGGAAAATATATTTATTTCTTTATCTACAATATACAGTCACATTGTAAGATTAAAATCTCATAGGTCCTTTTGATTAAGGCTGAGAGAAAAAAAACAATATACAAATGTGGAGAGTTTGGAAGGCACATTTTCAAGAAGGCATATCTCCATTCTATTCAGTGTGTTCTGCATTTCTAAGTGAATAAAGTCTAAGAATTCACTGAAAGTCACTAGTTTTCTATTTTCATTATTCAAGGTAGATTTTTGTTACTGTAACTTAATTTTTTTCTACGTATAAAGCTAAAAAAAAAAGAAACAAAAAATCCTGGTAAGCTAAATATCTATTCCATTTTTATGAACACTATGACCAATTAGCCAGTGCTCTATGGGTCCTTCTGAGTCCATAATAATGATTGTTTTCCACAATTGTGATTTTGTTATCCATTTTTATAACTGTGTCTACATTACTTTTGATGATCATGTATTGTTTTTACCTGAAAATCTAGTGCAAAACTCAGTCCTATGAAACACAATTTTCTAATTCATTGGTAGTACCTAACACTAAATTCTTCTGTACTGAGAAGAATGACAAAGAAGCTCATTGGGATCAAAGCTTTACCTCACAGCTATACTTCTCAATATTATAGTGAAACTGTGTCCTCTAGATAATCATTATTGAGTGATAAAAATATCCACTCTCTCTTTCAATACTAGTAAATATTTTTATCATTTCATCTACCACATCACAAGATACCTCTAACATTTGCACTTAATTTAGAGTAGACAACTTTTTGTTTCATTCTTGGAAACCAATGTGTTAGGATTTGTTTTAAATCCCTGGTAACAGTTTTACATCCAAATGGTGTGCTTACTGTGATTATTTAAATAAATTATAGTTCATTAAATTTTATATTCTCTTAATCATTATACCATACTTTTATTACCATACTTTTTATTACCATACTTTTATTACTCATTTCCACAAATTTAGGGCTCGAGCAAAAATCAAATAATCACAATTTGGGAAAATTTTCACACAAAATTAACTAACAAGTGCTGAGGATGTAATTCATTTAGTAGAGTGCTTGCTCAGCATTCATGAAGTCATGGGTTTGGTCTTCAGCATATCCTAATGGAAATTGATGTTGAATGTTTGTAAACCCAGTACTCACAATAGAGAAACAGAAGTGCAAAGTAATCCTCTGCTTTCTGGAGAGTTTAAAATCACCCTTACCTATATAAAACTTTAAATCAAAAAGAAAAAAGACTTAAAATAAATTATTGACTGGAAAACATGAATTTAATTAAATTTTACATTAATAATTACATTCTATATGTGGAATACTAAGAGATGCATTTCACCAACACAACCAGTTCTTCTGTACTGATATTTAGTAAGGTAAGGGATTTTTTTTATACACACAAGTCTCAGCAGGGTTAATATGTGAGAACTCTTCAATATTGAACCAATAGATTCAGCAAAATTACTATCAGAATCTCAATGTGTTGGTTTTTACAAGCTTGAATACATCTTTAAAATTCTAATGGAAAGAAAAAGCTTTATATACCAAAATATATTTGAAGTGGAGAACAAAGTTGGGAAACATTCTTCTTAATTTTAAGACACCAAAAATAAAAAAAGTAGATTTTCAATATTGCCAAAAGTTTAAATATATTATACCATAGAACAGAAAAGAAAACTCATTAAAGAAAACATAGATATACACTATGGAATACTACTCAGCTATTAAAAACAAGAAATTCCCGAAATTTGTGGATAAATGGATTGAGGTAGAAATGATCATAATGAGTGAGTTAACCCAGAAGCAGAAAGACTCAAATGGTATATACTCACTTATATCTGCATACTAGCCCAAGGGGCATGTCCCACGAAAGCCTTCACTTACCAGGAAACTGGGACAGGGGGGAGAACATCCTATTGGGACTCTAAATGAGAGAAGCAGGGGAGAATAGCAAAGTAGAAGGATCCAGAGGGTCCTAGAAACCTACAAGTAGAACATTATGATAGGCAGATTGGGCCCAGGGGTCCTGCTCAAACTAAGGCACCAGCCAAGGACAATACAGGCGGTAAACTTTAAACCCCTACCCAGATCTAGCCAATGGTCAGAACATTCTCCACAGTTGAGTAGAGAGTGGGATATGACTTTCTCACGTACTCTGGTGCCTCACTTTTGAACATGTCCCCTGGAGGGGGAGACTTGGTGGCATTCAGAGGAAGGACAGCAGGTTGCCAAGAAGAGACTTGATACCCTATGAGCATATACAGGGGGAGGTAATCCCCCACAGGAACAGTCATAGGGGAGGGGAATAAGGGGAAAATGGGAGGGAGGAAAGAATGGGAGGATACAAGGGATGGGATAACCATTGAGATGTAACAAGAATAAATTAATAAAAATAAATAAATAAATAAGAAAACATAGATATATGTGGTCAAATTAGCTTTAATAATGGTAGCAATATGACTCAATGGGGAACTACAATGGCTTTATACCAAATATTATCAGATTGATTAAATAAATACATATATATACATGAATACATCTATCTTGATCTGTGTGCAAAGTACATGAGAGAAGCAAACATGTATTAAAACTATAAAAACAAACTGAGCAAAAACTTAAGACAGAATATTCATAAAATTGAGGAACTCAATGATTTCTTAGTATGCTATAGATTTACAATAAATAAAATGTGATTTATACTACTTGAACGAAAACAAGTATTGTATTTATGTACTATAAATACACAAGTTAAAAAGCAAAGAATATGTGTGTGTGTGTGTGTGTGTGTGTGTGTGTGTGTGTGTGTGTATTTGTTTGTGTTATATTCCAGGAAGAAGTTTTATTCAGAATATATAAGACATATTGCTATATGATTATGAACAGACAAACGAATCAAAAATATTTTGACAGAAAATGTGAATGGCGATTTTACCTAAACAAATATATATTTCACAAATAAAAACACAGGAGAATGTTTTCAATTTCCTTGGGTATTTTCTGGAGGATGACAATGACATTAGGTAGGTTAGAACTTGCATTTATAAGAAGGAATGTGGTTGGTCAGGTGAGGTGGCTCAGTAGGTAAGGGAATTTGCTATGCAAGCATGGAGACCTAAGTTCAGTTTCTGGAACGCATGTACAAGTGGACGTACAGAACCAAATCTATGAAATGTCCCTCTGTCCTCCACATGCATACTTCTCATTCTGCTGTTCTTCATTCTTTCTTTGATTTATTTTTAGTATGAAGATTCCCCCCCCTCTCTCTCTCTGTCTCTCTATCTCTTTCTCTCTCTCTCTGTGTCTCTCTCTGTCTCTCTCTGTGTGTCTCTCTCTCTCTCTGTGCATGTGTGTGTGTGTGTGTGCTGTGCCCTCTTTTAAAAAGTTTCAGTTGCAAAGATGATAGGAAACAAGACCCAAGGGACGATGTTTAAATCTCACTCATAAGGGTAAATAGAACAGACAGAGGTAGTGGTTGAAGAGAGGGATCAAGGTAAGAGAGGTAGCTCAGAGGGAAATAGGGGTGGAGATCAGACTTGGGCAGAGCAGGGTATGGAGGACAGAAGGCCTGCAGAAAAAAAAAAGTGAAACTGTGTGGGGGCATCATTGTGATAAGGTGGAGACCGAAGTCAGGATAGGCCTCTAGGAGGATATGAAGGGGAACTTAGCTGAGGTTCCTAGCAGCAGGGTCCATTGAGACTAAAGAATTCACCCTCTAATTAGAAAAGACTCCTAATAGAGGGTGGAGAATTCTAACCCATCTACAAAACTTAGACCCAAAGCTTTACCCAGCCTTTAAGACATGTAGTGATAAAGATAAAACAGATAGAGCAGAGACTCTTGGAATCTCCAAGTAATGTCTGGACAACCTAAGACCCATTCCATGGAAAAGAGCCAGCCCCTGACACTATTAAGGATACTTTGTTATGCCAGCAGACAGGATCTTATAAGAGTTGTCAAAACAAGAGTAGTTCAAAATAGATGCTGAGACTCACAGCCAAACATTGGGTGAAGCATAGTCTCACGGAAAAAAGAGGGAAAGGATAAAAGGACCTAGCAATGACAAGAGCTCCACAGGAAGACAATCAGACTGAGAGGGGCTTCGGGAATCTGAAACACCAATCAAGAATCATGCATTGACTGGACATAGGTCCTCTACATAGATGTAGCTGATGAGCAGGGGCAGTCTCTGACATGGAGTTTTACCTGCTTTTTGACCACTTCATTGTGGTGGAACTGCCTTGCCAGGCCACAGGGGAAGAGGACATGCTCAGTACTGATGCTACTTGATATGCTGTGGTAGGTGGATAAGGGTGTTCTCCTTTTCTGAGGAATAGGAGAAAGGGAAGGGGGAGAGAGTGTGGGACTGGGAGGAGAGGAGGGAAGGGGATATAAGTGAATAAATAAATAAATAAATAATGACTTCAGCTGAATTTGGGGATAGTTTACATCCACACAAACATCTTTATGTCAAACTGCTCCTTGCCAGCTATCAACATTGTATTTGGCCTGGGAGAGGGGCTAGAGAATATATATAAGCCAGAAAAATATTGATGAGAGGCTCCATCAGTACAACCAGAAAGAAACCCTTCTCCTCACTGGGTAAGGTTTTCCATGTGCAGCCTGTTGGGTGAGGAGTACCGATACCCCTGTAAGTAATAATCCCCTGTGGTATGTACAGAACTTCAACAAGCAAATTGGATGCCCATAATGAACTTTGGTGGAATCTTGCCTTGGATTGTCATTGGGACTTTAGGAGAGGGGATAGACTTTGTTTACTTCTCCCTTAGGAAGAAATTGCAAATTGGAAAATCTGAGGAGATGGGCAAGACAATGGTGCCTCTGTTATGGAGAATGAGACAAGCAGAAGAGAAGAAGAATGAGGGAGGATGTTGTTTTCAGTTGAAATTCTGAAATAGTAGTTTATTCCTATAGGGCTTTTGGAGATAGTAACCAGAGGATGGACAATGCTGGAGATATTTAACTAAGGATGGCCACTGGGACAGAGGTGCTAGTGGTGAAAATACCAAGATAGCAGTTTTGGTATGGAATAGCATGCCTGCTTAATGTGTGGAATCCACCTTTAGTGTAAGAAAATATTTTTGAAACAGTGTTTCTCTGTGTAACCTTAGCTTTGGGTAGCCTGGACTCACTTTGTAGACCAGGCTGCACTCCAACTCACAGGGTTCCACCTGCCTCTGCCTCCCCAAGTGCTGGGATTACAGGTGTATGTCACCACTCCTGACATGGAAATCTTTTAATAACTGCCAATTTCTAGAATAGACATTACAAGCCCTGGGAATGGAATGCCATCACATGCATGGAAATGCCAAGGAGAAACTGTAGAGGAAGCATGATAATTGTTAAAAGAAATAAAAGCTTCATCTGAAACCAATGGAGAAGCCCTAATTGAAGGCTGAGGCTATCAAGCAGGAACTTAAGCAAGAAAGTGGTATTAGGTTGGCAGTTTTAGCTCTGGTCTTGGACTTAGAAGGTAAATTGGATTGAAGAGAAAAAAGAAACAGAGATGCTGGCTTGCCATATTTTCAAATAGAAGCCCAAAGGAAGAAGAGGTCCAATATTAGACTAGTAGTATACAAGCCTTCCTGGGACATATGCTCAGATTACTGTTCCAGGAACTGCGGCTGAGTATTTGAACAGTAAAAGCAAGTATCAAACCACAGAGGGGAGGGATGGCCAATATTTTACCCAGAAAAGGAGGAACAATAAACAATCTAGGTAGTGACTTGATAGTCAAGATAACAGTAAAAAATCCTCCACCAGGCACAAAGTGCCTATATATATGTACAACATCCTGAACAGTTTGCCCTCTTACTTCCCAGTCATCTCCAATGTTTATATCATGTGTTGCATGAAGCCTTTCTGCTGAAAATAATGTCAGGATCCAGTCTATGAGTGTAGCAAAATATCACTAAAATTCATTTCACAGAATCTTCTGAGGAGGAGTCAGATGTGCTGCCCTACTGTTGCATGACAATCTCACCTGGGGTGTCATGTAGAGTGAAGAAGCTCCACCTTCTAACAAAACAGGGCATATAATGGAGGGAGAACTCAAAGCCAGCCACAAAAACTTAAACCCAAAATTTACTCTGTCTAAAAGATGTGCAGAGATAAAAATACAGCAGAGATTGAATATCCAAAGCCTGGCCCAACTGGAGATCATACACAATGGGAAGAATCATCCCCTGACACTATTAAGGATACGCTGCTGTGTTTGAAGATGGGAACCTAACACAGCTGTTCTTAGAGGTTCCACCAAGCAATGGATTGAAAAAGATGCTCAGACACCTAGCCAAACATCAGCCATAGTGTAGGGAGCATTGTGGAAGAGTTGGGGAAAGGATTGAAGGAACTAGAAATAACAGGACCTCCACAAGAAGATCAACAGAGCCAACTAACCTGAGCTCAGGGTCTTGTGGAGACTGAAGCACCAAGCAAGGACTATGCAAGGACTAGACCTAGGCCCCCTACATATGTACCTGATGGACAGCTTGATCTTCCTGTGAGTCGCATAGTAAGGGTAGTAGAGACTGTCTCTGACAAAGACTCTGATTTCAATCACTTCCCCCCTGAAAGGGCTGCCTTGCCAGGCCATCAAGGAAGAGGATGCACTCAGTCCTGATGGAACTTGATGCACTAGGGTGAGTTGGTGTGTGGGGCATCCCCTTTTCTGAGGGGGAAGGGAGAGGGAAGAGGTAGAGGGAGGGAGGGTATAAATGAGAGGAGAGGAAGGGGGGCTATGAATAGGATATAAAGTGAATTACATCCTAATTAATGCTAATTAATTAGTTAAAAAGAATAATTTCACTGACTTTTTGCCATCAGGGTTGGTTCTCTCCTAGGTCTCTGGGCTGTCTAGCCTCTCATTCCTGGCCCTCCAGGCATTGTCAGGCATGAGCCCCCTCCTATGGTATGGATCTCAAGTTGATCCAGTCATTGGTTGACCTGCCAAAGGGAAGTGATCAAATTGTGGGCATCAGAGTTCATGTTAGAGACTGTCACCTCTGCCCCACTGCCAACTCCACCTCAGATGTGGAGAATGAGATGTCCATAAGCTACACCTAAACATGTGGTCTAGGTTCTCTGTGTACATTATCCTTGGTTGGTGCATCAATTTGTGCAGGCTTCCCTGAGTCCAGATCCACCAGCCATGATGTTCTCCCTGTGGAGCTCCTGACTCCTCTAGGTCCTTCCATTCCCCCCTCTCCCACACAGCTCTGAGCACTCTGCCCAGAGTCTGGCTGCAAGTGCCAGGATCTGTCATGATGTCCCACTGGGTAGAGACTCTCAGAAGACATCTATCTTGGGCTAATATCTACATATAAGTGAGTATACATCATGTGTGTCCTTTTGGATCTAGGTTACCTCACTCAGGATAATCATTTCTAGTTCCATCCATTTGCCTGCAAATTTCAAGATTTCCTTCTTTTTAATAGCTGAGTACTATTGCATTGTGTAAATGTACCACAGTTTCTTTATCTATTGTTTGATTGATGGATATCTAGGTTGTTTCCAGATTCTGAGTATTGTGAGTAAATTTGCTAGCTTCTGTAAGGCAAAGGAAACTGTAAATACGATTATTCCTTATAGCAAATCCACACTTATAAGTGAATAAATAGCATGATTGTCTTTCCTGGTATGGGCCACCTCACTCAGGATGATTTTTTTTCTAGTTTTATCCATTTGCCTTAGTTTTTTAGGATGCTGTTTCTATGAAATGTATTACATTTTCACTGACCATTCTTCAGATGAGGAACATCTACATTGTTTCCACTTTCTGTCTATTGCACATAAAGCTACCATGAACATAGTTCATTAAGTGCCAATGTGATATGGTGAAGTTTCTTTTGGCTATATGCAGAGGAGTGGTATAGATAGGTCCTGAGGTAGATTTATTTCCAATTTTCTATGACACCAATATATTGATTTCCATAGTGGCTGTAATAATTTGTACTCCCACCAGCAATGGAGGAGTGTTCCTTTTGCTCTGTATCCTTGCCAGCAGGATCTGCCACTTGTGTATTTAAACTTAGACATTCTGATGAGTATAAGATGGAATCAGAGAGTCATTGAATTTTTTTCTTTGATGGCTAAGAATGTTAAACATTACCTTATGTATTTCTCACCCATTAGAGACTCTACACACACACACACACGCGCGCGCATGCGCGCGCGCGCACACACACACACACACACACACACAGTGTATGTGTGTATTGGAATCAAGCCTTCTGTCAGATACGAGGTTGATGAAAATATTTTCCCATTCTGAGGTTGCTGTCTTATCCTACTGACAATTATTGATTGATGATTTTAGTTCCTCAGCTGTTGGTGTTCTGTTCAGAAACTTTTCTCCTGTACCAATGAGTTCAATACCTTTCCCACTTTCTCTTCTATTAGAAGTAGTGTATCTGGTTTTATTTTGAGGTCTTTGATCTATTTGGACTTGAATTTGTGCAGAATGATAAATATGAATATACTTGCATTCTTCTACATGTATATATCCAGTTAGACCAGAACCATTGTGGAAGATGCTTTCTTTTATCCTTTTTTTTTTTTTTTTTTTTTTTTTTTTTTTTTTTTGATTTTGGGTTCTTTATCAAAAATAATGTTTGCAGGTGTGTTGGTTTATGTTCAGATGTTCATTTTGATTCTATTGATCAACCTGTCTACTTTTATGCCATTACCATTTGGTTTTTATTACTATTTTTCTATAATACAGCTTGAAATCAGGTGTGGTGATACCGCCAGAAGTTCTTCTATTGTATAAGATTATTTTAGCTATCCTGGACTTTATTTGATTTTTCATGTAAGGAATTGTATTGGAGCTGGATGTGGTGTTGCATACCTTTAATCCCAGTACTTAGGGAGGCAGAAGTAGGTGGATTAATGTGATTTCGAGGTCACCCTGTTCTACAAAGCAATCCCACTGCAAACAAAGCTACAACAAAATAATTATGTTGGAATTTTTCTCTTTTTTCATTATTTTTCATTTTACATATACATTTATATTATTACACATATATACAATAAATTACCTATAGCAAGAAGAACCATGAAACAATCAGGAATTATATAAATGTTACATTCATAGTGTTTTGGCTATTCATATTTGGCAGCCTTGAAGAAAGCATCTTTCCTATCTTGGTACATCCAAAATCAGTATCTGTCATATCTCATCTTTACCAAAATTAAAACATCCATTTAAACTTAAAAATATCTTAATTCCTAAACAACTAAGCTTAATGTAAAACTAAACTATCTGGTCTTCAACCTCTTCAGAGACTTGAGAAGTAATAAAAGTAATTATCTGAGTAGACAGGAAGTATAGTTTAGTAGCTTCCAAAATGAGAACATGACATAGTGTTGGAATTTTGATGGCAATTGCAATGAATCTATAGATTGCTTTTGGTAAGATGGCTGTCTTTCCTATGTTAACCCTATCAAAACATGTGAATGGGAGATCTTTCCATCTTCTGATATCTTCTTCAATTTTTTTCTTCAAAGACTTGAAGTGACCTACAGAGACAATTAACCTGGGCACATGGGGTTCAAAGAGACTGAACCACCAACCAAACAGCATGTATGGACTAAATATAGACACTCTACACATATGTGGCAGATGTGCAGCTTGGTCTACATGTGAGTCCCCTAAAAATGTGCATAGAGGCTGTCCCTGAATGTGTTGCCTACCACTGATTCCCTCCCCTTAGCTTGGCTGCCTTGTCAAATCCCAGTGGAGGAGGATGAGCTAATTTCTTCTGTGACTTGAGGTGCCTGAGTGTGTTGATATCCCTTGGGAGACTCCATTTCTGTGAGAAAAAAGAGAGGAGCAATGGAATGGAAATACGAGTGCATGCCTGGGAGGAGAGGAGGCATGGGCCTGGGCTCAGGCTGTAAAAAATTAACTTAATACATAAATGGGAAAAAACTAAAAAGGAACAAAAAATAAAAATGTCTGTCAAAGTAATATACTATATTAAAAATAACTGAAAGAAAAAAAAACACAAAATCATCTCATTGGATGCAGAAAAAGGATTTGACAACATCCAACACCACTTCATGATAAAAGTCTTAGGGAGATCATGGATACAAAGGACAAACCTCATAATAAAGGCACTTTACAGAAAGCCTATAGACAACAGAAAATTAAATGGAGAGAAAAACAAATTCCACTAAAATCAGGAGTAAATCAAGGCTTTCTTCATACCTATTTAGTATATTCAAATTTGTATGTAGAGAAATAAGAAAACTAAAGAAGACCAAGTGGGTACAAATTAGAAAGAAGCCAATGTACCATTATTTGCAATGATATGATTGTATTCATAACTGACTTCAATATTCTACCAGGAAACCCATACAGCAGATAAACATGTCCAGTGAAGGGGCTGGATTCAAGATTATTGAAAAAAATCTGTAGCCCTCCTATATAGAAATTACAAAAAGACTGAAAAAGAAATCAGGAAAATAACACACTTCAAGATAGACATATATATATATATATTTAAAGTGTGTTGGGGTAATTCTAACCAAGCCAGTGAAAGATCTGTATGACAAGAACTTCAAATCTTTGCAGAAGTAATTAAAGAAGATATCAGAAGATGGAAATATCTCCAATGTTCTTCACTCAGTAGGATTAACATAGTCAGATCAAACAATCTACAGATTCAATGCAATTCCCATAAAAATTCCAACAAAAACTTAAGACCATGAAAAATAATACTCAGTTTTCTCTGGAAAAAAAACAACAGCAACAAGAAAAGCCCCCAGTATTGCTGAAAATAACCCTATAAAATAAAAGAACTTCTGGGTGAATCAGATCCCTGATTTCAACTGTAATACAGAGCAATAGTAAAAAAAAATGTGGTATTGGCATAAAAACAGATAAATTGATCAATGAAATTGAATCAAATACCCGGATGTAAATCCACACACCTGTGGGACCTGCTTTTTGATAAAGAAACCAGAAGTACTTATACAATTTAAAAAGGAAAGGAAAGCATCTCCAACATATGTTGCTGGTCTAACTGGATTTCAGCATGCAGAACAATACAAATAGATCCATATCTGTTATCTTGCATGAAACTCAGTCCAAGTCAAAGACCCCAATATAAAGACAGACACACTGAACCTGATAGAAAAGAAGGTGGAGAAAAGCCTTGAATGAAATGGCACAGGAGACCACTTTTTGAAGTGAACACCAATAGTGCAGGCACTAAGATCAACAATAACTAAACTGGATCTTCCTGAAACTGAAAAGCTCTACAAGGCAAAGGACACTGTCAACAGGACAAAATAGCAGCCTACAGAAATAGGAAAAGCTCTTCATCAACTTTACATCTGACAGAGGGATAATATCCAAAATATTTGAAGAACTCAACAAATTATACATCAAAAAACTAAGTAACACAATCAAAAAATGGGGGTACAGAGCTAAATATAGGATGCTTCACAGAATAATATTGAATGGCTGAGAAACAGTTCAAGAAATGTTCAACATCCTTAGTAATCTGGGAAGTGTAAATCAAAATGACTGAGATTCCATCTTATATCCATGAAGAGCAAAAATTAAAAAAAAAAAAAAATTAAACTGACAACCCACGCTGGTGAAGGAGGAAAGCAGGGAGTACAATCTTCTATTGCCACTGTGGAAATCAATTTGGCAGTTTCTGAGAAACTGTGAATAATTCTACCTCAAGACCAAGCTATATTTCTTCTAAGCACATATCCAAAAATCCTTTATTATACTCCAAGAGCACTTGCTCTACTGTGTTTGTAGCTTCATTATTCATAATAGCCAGAAACTAGAAACAACACAGATGTCCCTCAACGGAACAGTGGATAAAAAATGTGATACATTTATACAATGGAATACTACTCACTATGAAAAACAAAGAAACCATGCAATTTGCAGGCAAATGAATGGGGCTGGGAAAGATCACCTTGAGTGAGGTAACAAAGACCCAGAAGAACATGCCTGCTATATACTCACTTATAAGTGGACATTAGCCATATAATATAGGATAACCATATTACAACCCACAGACCTAAAAACAAACAAACAACAACAAAAAACTAAGTAACAAGGAAGACCCTAGGGAGATGCTTAATTATCATTCAGAAGAGAAGCAGATAAAGAGAGGAAACAGGATAGGAGCCCTACCTTAGATGTCATCTAAAAGATTTCACCTAGCAGGGGATTGAAAAAGAAATGGAGTCTCACACCCAAACTTTGGGCAGAATGCAGGGAGTCTTATGGAAGAGTGAGGAGGCAGGGGTAGAAGGAACTACAGGGGACAGTAGCTCAATAATAAAACCAACAGTGCAAACAAAAATGGGCCAGTGTCCTGTGTAGACTAATGCACCAACAAGGACCATATAGAGAGAACATAGGCCCCCTGCTAAGATGTAACCAATAGACAGCTCAGTTTCCATGTGTGTCCCCTGAGTAAGAGGAGTAGAAGCTGTCTCTGCCATAGACTCTGTTGCCAGCTCTTTGATTATTTCCTCCTGGTAGTGTGCCTTTACAGGTCACAGAAGAAGATGATGCAGGCAGTCCTGATGAGACGTGATAGGCTGAGATCAGTTGGTAGGGTAAAAGAGCTCCCTATCTCTGAGGACTAGAGGAGGAGCATAAGGGGGAAACAGGAGGGATGGTGGGACTGGCAGGAGATGAAGGAGGTGGCTTAGATCGGGGGATGGAAAGTGAATTTAAAAAAAGAAGCCTGGTGCAGACTGGTGGGACTTCCAGTAAAGGGAGAGAGACACCACCCATAAAACCTTGGAACAAAGATTTTCCTTGCCTATAAAAAATGTAGGGGTAAATATGGAGCAGAGATGAAAGAGAAGAGCAAATTAATCACTGACCCAACTTGAGACCCACCCCATGGAAGAAAGCCAAGCCCTGGATACTCTGCAATGATTACAGGTTCACAAAGTAGAAATGAGGAAGTCAGCCATCTCTATTTGCTGACTCCATTATATTATACATATGATATTCCAAAAAAATTACCAGAAAAAGTACAGACATGATAAAGTCAGCAATGTGGTAAAGTATGGCATCAACTTGTACAAATCAATGGCTTTCCTCTATACGGACAAGAAATATAAAGAGAAAGATCATGGGCAAACTTACATTCACAATAGCATCAAAGAAAATGAAAGATCTAGAAATGAACATAACCAACAAGTTGAATGACATTTCTAATAAAAAATTTAAACTCTTAAAGAAAGAAAACCACATGCTCATGGAATAGTCAAATTAATATTGTAACAATAACCATTTCACCAAAAACCATTCATATGTTTATTACAATCCAAATAAAAATCTCCATCTCATTCTTCATAGAAATAGAAAGATAAACTATCCTAAATTCCTATGAAACCACAAAAGACCCAGAATAGCTAAAACAATCCAGAGGAAAAAGAACAGTATTGGAGGGATTACTATTCCATAGATTATGATATATTATAGGGTCATAGTAATAAAAACAATATGGTACTTGCACAGAAATATACATGTAAAGAAATGCAAAACCACATAAACACAAATATGAGGTTCCATAATTTTTGCCATCTGATGTTAGAGAAAGAAGCCAAATATATGTGTTGTAGCAAAGAAAGCACAAAGGTGCTAGGGAAACTGTACGTCCAAATACAGAAGGCTGAAGTTAGTCAATTACTTATCACATTCCATAAAAATTCAAAATGGATCAAAGACATAAAATATGAAACCTTAAATAATAAAACTCATAGAAGAAAATATGGACAGTTCTCTTCATAAATGTAGATGTAGGAAAAGACCTGTACAACAAGATCAAAACCATGTCTGGACCTGGAAACCTATCTAAACCAAGTAATATTTTTTTTTATTAATTTATTCTTGTTACATCTCAATGTTTATCCCATCCCTTGTATCCTCCCATTCCTCCCCCCCCCCCCAGTTTCCCGTTATTCCCCTCCCCTATGACTGTTCCTGAGGGGGAACAGCAGAGACCCTAAAAGCTAGAAGGGCCTGGGCAGAAGACTTGTAAACCCTAGGAGACCACATATGCCAGTTCAGAAAACTATACCCATTAAAACTTTCAATAAACATAGAAGGAGAAAACAAGATATTCCATGAAAAGAATTCAAATAGTACCTATCCACAAAACCAGCTCTATAGAAGTTACTAGAAGGAAAACTACAACCCAAAGAGGCTAACTACACACAGGATAATACCAGAAATATATAACTTCACTTTAGCAAATCAAATCCAGACAAACATACAAATACAATACCACAACCATCATTAAAATCAAATGACCAAACAGTAACTGATTATTAATCTTTCTCAATGTTAATGGTCTCAACTCTACAATAAAAAGACACAGACTAACAGAATGGATACATAAAAAAGATCTAACTTTCTGTTGCATTCAAGAAACACTTATTAGCCATGAGGATAGACATTAGCTCAGGGTAAAAGGCTGGTGAAAGTTCTTCCAAGCAAGCAGACACAAGAAGCAAATTGGAGTAGCCATTCTAATATCTAATACAATAGACATTCAATACAAATTAATAGAAAGAGATGAGGAAGGACACTTCAAAGGATGTGTCCAGGGACACATCAAAGGAAAATTCAACCAAGATGGCATCATAATTCTGAATGCCTATGCCCCAAATACAAGGGCAACCACATTTGTAAAAGAAACATTAATAAAGCTTAAATCACACATTGTTCTCCACACATTAATAGTTGGAGATTTCAACACCCCACTTTCACCAAAGTGGGTCAGCTAAACAGAAGGTAAACTGAGAAATAATGACACTAGCTAATGTCATGAATCAAATGGACCTAACATACATCTACAGAAAATTTCACCCAAACACAAATGATTAAACCTTCTTAGCACCTAATTGAACTTTTTCCAAAATTGACAGTATACTGTGTCACAAAGCAGGCCTCAACAGATACAAGAAGATTGAAATAACACATTGTATCCTATCAGACCACCATGGACTAAAGCTGGATCTCAACAACATAAATAACAAAAAGATTACACATTTGGAAACTGTACAACTCTCTACTCAATGCTAACTGGGTTATATAAGAAATAAAGAGAGAAATTGGGGACTTCCTAAATTTCAATTAAAATGAAGGTACAATACATCCAAACTTATGTGGCACTTTGAAAGCAATGCTAAGAAGAAAAGTTCATAGCACTATGTGCCTTCAGACAGAGATTGGAAACATCTCATACTGGCAATTTAATGACACATCTAGAAGGCCAAGGAAAAAAGAAGCAGAAACACTCAACAGGAGTGGACAGGTGGAAATAATCAAACTTAAGACTGTAATGAATGAAGTAGAAACAAAGAGAACACTTCAAAGAATCAAAAAAATCAAGAGTTGGTTCTTTGATAAAATCAACAAGATAAGCAAACCCTTAGCCAAACTAACTGAAAGGCAGAGATACACTATCCAAATCAACAAAAACAGAAATGAAAATGTAGACATAACAAAAGACACTGAAGAAATCCAAACAATTATTAGGTCTTATTGCAAAACGCTATATTCCACAAAATTTGAAAATCTAATGGAAATGGACAATATTCTTAATATATTCCATTTGCCAAAATTGAATCATTATCATGTAAACAAATTAATTAGTCTGATGTCTCCTAAAGAAATAGAAGCAGCCATTAAAAGTCTCCTAACCGAAAACATCCCAGTGCCAGATGGTTTCAGTGTAGAATTGTACCAGGCCTTCAAAGAAGAGCTAATAAGAATACTCTTCAAACTACTCCACAAAATTGAAATGGGAGGAACACTACAAACTCATTCTATGACAGTATAGTCACCTTGATACCTAAACCTCCCAAAGACCCAACAAAGAGAACTTCAGACCAATTCCTTTTATGAACATTGGTGGAAAAATACTCAAAAAATACTTTCAAACCAAATAGAACACATTAAAGATATCATACTCTATGACCAAATAGGCTTCATCCCAGGAATGCAGGGATGGTTCAATATATGGAAATCCATCAATATAATCCACCATATAAACAAACTGAGAGAAAAAAACCCACATGAATATCTCCTTATATGCCACACAAATAAAGCATTTGATAAGTCAGCACCCACCCATTTTCAAAGTCTTTGAGAGATCAGGGATACAAGGCATATAGCTAATCATAATAAAGGCTATATGAATCAAGCTGATAGCCATCATCAAACTAAATGGAGAGAAACACAGAGAAATTCCACTAAATTCAAGAGACTAGTCAAGGCTACCCACTCTCACCATATCTCTTCAATATAGTATTTGGAGTTCTTGCTAGAGCAATAGAACTACAAAGGAGATCAACGTGATCCACATCAGAGGAGGAAGTCAAAGTATCACTATTTGCAGATGATATCATAGTATATATGAGTGACCCTAAAATTCCACCAGGGAACACCTACAGCTGATAAACACCTTCAGCAAAGTGGCTAGATACAAAATCAACTCAAAAAAGTTAGAATCTCTGCTGTATATAAATGACACACAGGCTGAGAATGAAATTAAGGAAACTACACCCTTCACCATAGCCATAGACAATCTAAAGAATCGTGGTGTAACTAACTCTAATCAAACAAGTGAAAGACTTGTATGAAAAAAATTTCAAATCTCTGAAGAGGGAAACTGAAGATTATCTGAAGATGTGAAGATATCCAATGTTCTCCATATAAAGCTGAGAATTGATCTTTCAAGGTATTTAAAAATTGTGTAGGAATTTTCATAGGAATTGCACTGCATCTGTAAATTTATTATACTTTTAAATACTTATTATAATGTACTGTGATGAATAATAAGAAAAAAAATGAACCTGTAAAATCCAATGTGAAATTCCATAGCTTTAGAGTATTTATTTCAGCCTTATAAATGTTCATTGAGATATATGAATTTGGGTCTTGTTAATTTCATTATGTAATTTTTATTTTATAAGCAATTCTGTTTTTTTTTCCATATGAAGTTTAGAATTGTTCTTTTATGTTTGGTAAAGAATTGTGTTGGTATTTTGATGGGGATTGTATTGAATCCATACATTGCTTTTGTTAAGATAGCCATGATTACTATGTTAATCATACTGAACCGTGATTATGAGAAATCATTCAATCTTCTGATATCTTCTTCAACTTCAAAAGTCTGTACTTCACAAATGTAGATGATCAAGTAGGACTTATCTGAGGCATGCAGTGGTTTTCTAATATATAAACACCCATCAATGTAATCCACCATATAAAGAAACTGAAAAAAAAAAGACACATACACATCTTATTAGATGCCAAAAAAAAAAAAGTCACTTGAAAAAAATCCAACACCCATTCATGTTAAAAGTCTCAGAAAAATCAGGGATACAAGGCACATACTTAAACACAATAGCTGTAATATACAGCAATCCTTGTAGCCAACATAAAACTAAATGGAGAGAAACTTAAAGCAATGTCACTAAAATCAAAGACAATCAAGGCTATCTACTCTCACCCTATCTTTTCAGTATAGTACTTGATGCCCTAGTATGAGCAATAAAAAAACTAAAGGAGATCAAGTGGATCCATATTGGAATGGAATTAAAATAATATGATATTATACACAAGTGATCCCAAAACTGCACCAGAGACCTTCTACAGCTAATAATCACTTTCTGGAAAGTGTCTGGATACAAGAGTAATTTATAAAAAATCAGTAGCCCTCCTGTATACAAATAACAAATAGGCTGATAAGAAACTAGGGAATCAACACACTTCACAATAGCCACAAACAATATAAAATGTCTTGCTATAACTCTAACCAAACAAGTCAAAGACCTGTAAGTAAATAACTTCATGTCCCTGAACAAAGAAACTGATGTGGCTTCATCTTTTTTTTTTTCACTTTTTTGAGTATTTAGTTTATTTCTGTCATGCATATTTATGTTATATACAAATGATTTTGTACAGATGAACTTTCAATCCTTTCAGGCATTTAATTAGAGGTGAAATCACTGAATTACAAGCTCAGTGTTTAACTTTTGAGAAAAATATCAATGCACTTTTCATAGAAGAGACATAGTTCCCAGCTGCCACTGCTGGTGTTTGGGTTCCAGTCTCTTCATGTCTTTGTCAGCAGCTACTGTTTGTGGCTGGAATGATGGGACATGAGTTTTCATTGTCTGAATGTGTCACTCATAATTTCTCATGAGAAATCAGACTTTAACCTTGTATAGGTTACCTTTTACATGATGAATCCTTTTTTATGATTTCTTTTTTTTTTAATTTTTTAAATTTTTTTTGAAATTTAAATTTTTTTTATTAATTTATTCTTGTTACATCTCAATGTTTATTCCATCCCTTGTATCCTCCCATTCCTCCCCCCCCCCATTTTCCCATTATTTGCCTCCCCTATGACTGTTCCTGAGGGGGAATCACCTCCCCCTATATATTCTCATAGGGTATCAAGTCTCTTCTTGGCTACCTGCTGTCCTTCCTCTGAGTGCCACCAGGTCTCCCCCTCCAGGGGACATGGTCAAATGTGAGGCACCAGAGTACGTGAGAAAGTCGTATCACACTCTCCACTCAACTGTGGAGAATATTCTGACCATTGGCTAGATCTGGGAAGGGGTTTAAAGTTTACCTCCTGTATTGTCCTTCATCTTAAGAGAAATAACTATTATATAATTTTGTGTGTTACTATGGCATATAAATTGTTACTACATAACATAGAAATTTTACAGGTAGACTTTGTTTGCAAATCAGTATATAAATAGAGTTTTCTTATTAAAAATGACCAAGTAAGACACAAATAAAAATTTGCTAATAATTTTTCAAATCTCAATAGACTTTTCCTAGTGGTAATCCTGAGAACCATTCTCCTGAAAGAATCAGAAGAGAAGAATAGCATGAAATTTGAAATATAGTAATCAAACAAAGGAAATAACATGTTTATTAAATTAGAGTAAAAAAGAAACAAAGGTATATAATAATTAGGTAATTACAGAATAATTATTATTTCCTGACAATATTTCAGTCTTTCATACATGTTTCCAGAGGAATAAATTTAGAATGTGAACTTACACATGAATGATGATAATTGTATCAAATAGGGTACAGATAAATCGTAAGAACTATCAGAGTGATTTTACAAATTGAAAGCAAAAACCGTAAATATCACAAGCTGATCCAAACTTAGAAAAATATTTGATAGGTTTTTCTTGCAAATATCTAAATCAATTCTTTTTTTCTTTTTTAAAAATTTAATTTATTAAAATTTAAACAGATTGCATCTTAGTTGTTATCCCCTTCCTTGTATCTTCCTGTTCCCACTCTCTCTCCTCCACGTTACTCCCCTCTGCTAGACCTCTGACAGAAGGGGACCTCCTCCTCCACCAAATAACCACAGCCTATCCTGTCTGGTCCAGATAGCCTGCTTCTCCTTCCTCTGTGTGCTGGCCAGGCCTCCCAACCAAGGGGAAGTGATCAAATAAATTCTTGATGAATGTAGTAGTTAATATTCTTATTTCTACTTGGATGGCTGAGGCAAAAGACCTTGGAGTTCAAAAGCAGCCTAAACTAAGTTTTGAGATGCTATTTAAAGAAAAAAATTATGCATAAATACATCATTTCTCAGATTTATTAATGTTTTAAATGATAGTGAAATAACTATTTATGATACTTTTAAATTTCTCTATACATGTATAGTTAATAGAAAGAGTTTTAATATTTATATAAAATGTTCTTTACTGACTAATATTGATTTTTCTTGTCTTAATTTGCATAATCATTTTTAAAGTAACAGAAACTTTATGAAATATGTTATATATAAAAATTAAGGATTAAGGCAGATGATAGAATATAAGGTATCAGGCAGATATTATGTTATGTTATACAGAGTGTATTAGATGAATGTGGGGGGAGAAGGAAAGGGGGAAGGGAGTACCCCAGAGAGAGGAGAGAGAGGAGAGGTAGAAAGGAGAGGGAAGTAGAGAGGTAGAAAAAAAAAGAGATAGAGAGAGTTAGAGAAATAGAGAGATAGAGAGAGCGCCATGTGGAGGGTGTCTTTTTTAAATATTTATTTATTATGTGTACAGTGTTTCACCCTCTTGTACACCTTCACAACAGAAGAGGACACCAGTTCTCATTATAGATGGTTGTGAGCCACCATGTGGTTGCTGGGAATTGAACTCTGGACCTTTGGAAGAGTAGTTGTTGTTCTTAACCTCCGAGCCATGTCTCCAGTCCCGAGGGTGTCTTTTATATGGCCCAGGCCAGGGCCATGCCCCTGTGGCAGGTAAGCAATGACATCACAGGCAGGCAGACTGAAGCAGAATCCTAACATTCCTACCTTTTCCTATAATTAAAAAAATGAGGAACATTTGATTGTTTTTATATAAGGCAAGTTAAAGTATGTGAATGTAGATAATGGGGGAAAGAGATAGGAAAAAAATAATAGCAACAAAATGTCCAAATTATATCATGAAGAGGAATGAAAAGTTTGTCCTGAAATTTTAAGGTAGTGGGCAGGCTATGTCAGCCATTTTTTGTAGTAGATAGGGACCGAGGAGTTTTGGAGGAACCTGGAGCACACCATTTCAGCCTTTCGTAAATGGATAAGGGGTGAAGTAATCGTTTTAACTACTTCTTGCTGACAGTAGGGCAACATTAGGGGATTGAAAAGGCTGAAACATTGGTCATGTTCTGGAAGAACAGGATGCTGTATTTGCTGTCCAGGATCTGAGAACATTTGCAGCTAGGATGGGCAATGCAGTTCCAGCTAATAAGTACAGTGTAGGTCCAGCTGGACGATTTCTGAGGTTGGAAGGGAGCACTTGTGGGTAGCTGCTTTGACAATATCCCAGATGTAGGTGGTCTGGCAGGATACTGGAACATATATATATGTGGGCAGAAGACAAAGTTAGTAGGTCAGGGAGAAAATTTCCTCTTAGGTGTACATTTGAAACTCGTGGGAGAGCAAAGAGAAAAGACTTGAGACAATGTTAACAACGTGTGAAAAGTTTGGGAGAGTAAAGAAAAAATCTGGATATGGGAGCTTTCTTCCAATTACTCGATTGTTGGCAATAATTAAAACAGTTTAGTTCTGGAAATGTCCAAGTTTGGTTGCAGAGGCAGGTAAGCTTTAAGGCAGGTGTTCCCAAAGGCATGTCAGGAAGAAAGGATGACTAGTTGTTTCCCATGGGGAGCTGAGGTCAGCAAGCTGTCAGGGAATCCCCCAAAATGGTTAGTGACTCAAAGGACTGGTGCAGACTAGTTAGTAGCTCATCAGCACTTACTAGGGACCAACAGCCTAGCTCAACAGATGAGCTAGACATGGCCTAACTAAACAGATGAGTTAGTCACAGGGATGTAGCTACGAGTGCACTTGAATTTTTCAGCGGCTGCCGCAGAACAGCAGAGAAAGCTACATCAGGACACTCACCCAATGGGGATGAGCCTAGTTGAGGGTCAGTGAAGAGGACCAGGGTGTCCCTCACTCCCAGTTAATCAGAGACGGCCAGCAAACTCTCTAAGTAGATGGAAGCATTTATGCTACTAGGAAGGAAGAATTTAGCTGGTATTGGGTGTAGAAAGGTGGCAAACAGGTTAAAAAAAAAAAAGGGAACCCCAAGACTAGGGAAAAGGAGAAGGAATCCCACACATTGAGATAGATGAGACACTTGGGTTTTGGATTATAGTATTTTTCTGGATTTAATTTTACCTGAGAGATGGATTTCCTGTAGTAATCCTTCTAAGTTCATAAAGGGAGATAAATTTAGCATCATCACTGTTTGAAATCTGCAGTGAAATGTACATTGTTAGACATGAATACACTGTAGGAAAAGGGTAGTAGACATATATAGCATAGTACAGGCTTGGGAGAAGAACTTTGTATTAAGAGCACAAATACGCTGAGATGAGCTTAGGGAAGGCAGATAGGATCATATAGTGGATTGTTTTTATACCACAATTAGATTAATAAATCAGAGCTCCATTGATCAGTCTCAATACTTTGAACAGTTAATATAATAGCATAGTAACAGGAAGACATAAAGCGTTTTTTAAGACATGTTGACCTTCATAACTTACATTTACCAACTTAAAACATGTTCTTAAAACATCTTTTTGGACGCGATAAGCAATAGGTGAAATTGACAGTTAAAGTTTGGTCTGCTGCATATAAAGAGACTGGGAAGGTACCTGAAGTCTCCCATGATAGAAGCTGGCTATGTAACCGAAGTATGAATTTAACACAGACCTGTAGCATTACCCTGGATGGTTGAATTTAAGAGCCATCTGTACTCTGCCAGGTCAAGGAGCTTGAAGGCTGGACATGTCCACAGTTCTTGTGTTGGTTGAATTGCCAGTGACTAGGCACAGAGAACAAGCCTGCATGTGAGCAGTTACTTCCATAGGCCAGGTTAGGCTGTGGGACCAGTGTCCCATTCTGGTTACAGGAGCTGTGAGACCAGTGTCTCCTTTTGGCTACATCTGAAACAAATCCCCGGTAGAGCTGGCTCAGGCTGGACCCCGGCAGGAAAGGGTGTTGCAGGCCTCTATTTTTTTCAGAGGTGGTGGCTAAGGTCTAGAGTATAGTTTGTTATAACACAGTTTGTCGGGAAGGCTCCTTTTGGGTTTTAAAGATTTTACCAGTTCTTATATGGGGCCTCTCTTGGAATCAAAATAAACCTTTTGAGGCTATCGGTGAGCATTCAGGGGAACTTGGTGTCCAATCAGAGGAAAAATGGACCCTGTAACTCCAGAGTTTAGGGCTGATGGAGGAGATGGGTGAGGGTTGGGGTTGAAATCCATAGGTACTTTACCAATCCCGGCATTGTTGGGGAGAGTGTAGCCATGCAGAAGTGGTGGAAAGATCTGTGATTTATGGTCCTGGGAGAGAGCAAAGTAGTCGAAATTTTTAGGTAGAATGGAGTCCAAGAGGGTTAAGAGAGAGCACAAAGTAGGAGAGCAGTGGGGGAGAGGTCTTTTGAACTCTGTACCCAGTTTCAGAACCAATGTTAATATATAAAAATTAAAGATTAAGGCAGATGATAAAATATAAGGTATTAGGCAGATATTATGTTATATTATACAGAGTTTATTAGATGAGTGTGGGGGGAGAAGGAAAGGGGGAAGGGGGTACCCCAGAGAGAGAAAAGAGAGGAGAGGGAAGTAGAGAGTAGAGAGATAGAGAGAGAGGTAGGGAAATAGATAGAGCGCCATGTGGAGGGTGTCTTTTATATGGCCCAGGCCAGGGCCACGCTCCATGGCAGGAAAGCAGTGACATAACAGGTAGGCAGGCTGAAGCAGAATCCTAAGCGAACAAAGGTTGGAAGCATCTCATTTTTCCTAAATAATATGTTTTTATGGAATATTCATAAGCTTAAAACAAGGAATATCTCAAGCTTTTATTTTAGATTAATTTTATATACACAGATACAATGTCAGGAAAAAGTTTTCATATATATTTTACCTGTTTTTCTTTAGTAGTAACACCTTATATAACCATGATGCATTTTGTAAAACTAATAACACCACTACTACACTATTTATTAAAGTGTAGAATTTATTTGGCTTTCGTAGACTTTTTCAGTAATACTATTATTTTGCCTAATGACTTTGTAATTTTAAATTCATGTACAGCAACTTACATTCCAAGAAATCCCTCTGTATTAGTTCCTTTATTGTTGTGATAAGCCTATAACATAAAGTGATTTATGGAAGAAAGGGGTTATCTTTACTTAGAGAGAGAATCAATGATAACAGTATAGGCAATAGGCAGGTGAGCAGTAAGCTGATAAAATCACATCTTTCACCACATGCAGGAAACTGAGAGGGAAGTAGAATTGATAAGAATTAATAAACTCTCAAGACTCAGCACCAGTAACATACATTCTTCTGCAAGACTCCATGACATATGAGTTCCAGAATCTTTTTAAACAGTACCGCCTACTGGGAGGCTAAGAGTTTATATATCTGAGACTATGGGAGACATTTCCTATTCAAACATCACATCCTTAAAAAAAAAAAAAAAACATGGAGCAATTTTAATTTCCTTCCTCCTTTATTTCCTTCCTTCATTTACTTAAGAAAAAAATTTGAATTGTACATTCCAGGAAACACTAGAAAGTAAAATTCTAGTCCAGAGGTAGCCATTTTTTGCTTATAAACAAAACTCGATTTAGAGCTTTAGTGTATGGGCAGTAGAGATGGCTCAACTGGTCAAGGTTTTTCATGTCAAGTCTGACAGTCTGACATTTTGATTGCTAGGACCTACACTGTAATGGATAAAACTGACTTCTGCAGTTGTCCTCCGACCTTGAATGCACAGTATGACACATGCCTCCTACACACACAAAGAAAAAGACTTTTTCTCTCATTTAAACTGACAACCCTATTAATATACAATCTGCAATTTTAAATGAAACAATTTGGGACTTTTGAATTTAAAAGCCTTAAAGTTCTAAGACATGTAAACATGCCATGATGTTTAAGACAGTTTAAAGTACCCAAATCATTGGTTTAATTTACTGAAAGTTTTTACATTGAAAGATATTTCTTTGCTAACATTTTAAAACTTATTTCAACATCAATAGGCCAGTCAAGTAGTTATTTTTTTCATATTTGGCAGCACTGATGATGATAACGCCAATTTCAAGGAAGAATAATATTCCATCAGTGTGTCAAAGGAAAACATGTCAGTTTTGACATACTAATAATAACTGCAAAAATAAGCTAATCCTTTACAGTGTGCTTAAAACTGACTTCATGGCCATGTACTTTCAAATAGTCCTTAAATATTTCACTAAATTTTGAAATTATACTTATATTAGCAAATACTGTCTTAAACTACTTCATTGTATTAGACAAATTTGATGTTTTTATATTATAATAATTTTCTTTTCTTTTTTCTTTTTTTGAAAATATTTTATATTATATTTCTTTTTAAAATATACATTTATATTATTACACATGAGTAAAATAAACTACAAGCAGTAAGAAGAACCATGAGAGAGTCAGGAATTATATAAATATTACATTCATAGTGATTTGGCCATTTGTATTCGGCAAACTTGAAGTAAACATCTTTCCTGTCTTGTTGGGTCTAAGTTTCTGAATGGAGATTAATATCTATCATATATAATCTCTATTAACTTAAAACATCTGTCTTGATCTAAAAACATCTTTACCCCTAACCTACTAAACTTAATTGAAAGACTAAACTATCTGATTTTCAAATCCATCAGACACTTGAGAAGGGATACAACTTAAACACCTAAGTGAACCTGGAGTGTGGGTTATCAGGTTAGAAAATGAAAAAATGACTGAGACAGTTTACTGCCTGAACAGTCACACAATACTCTCTATAATGCTGGAGCATCATCTTCAGCCTTCTGGCTCAATATACCTGACAGACATAATTGTGAGGCAGGAACTATTGAGGACTTTCTTACCCTGTTTTGGCAGAGTTTGGCTATCGACTCTGCCTGCATCTAAACTTGACTATTTTTAGGCAGAATTCTGTCTGTGACAGAAATGAGGACATTTTGCTCAGTGGCTTGTTTGCTGCATTTGAAGCCAACTCCATAAGGAGGTTCTTTGATGCTTATCTTCTTTGAATCAGGCTGGTTGTTGCTAGGAGCACACCTCATACTATCACAATGTTAGAACTGTATAATTCTTGTGAGAAGTTATATTTTCCAAAAAAAAGAATTGGAAACTGACACTGGATAAGATCTGAAAGAATTCATTCCTGTCAGCAAGCTGGATGCTGACAGCCTGCATCCTCCATGTCCCATCCCCAGAAGTCTCAGTTGCTGTTACCCATAAGAACAAGACAGCTTCCAGGACAGCATTGTAGAAAGCTTCTGATCCCAATTGGTCCAGCAGTTCAGACTGTCCCACACAGGACTCCTATTAAGCCTGAAATTTCACAACTTAGGAAAAATGGACCACAAATGCTATTGCTGGCTTACATAACCATTTCCCTCAATTTTTAGGGAGGGTCCCTGCAAAGAAATTATTTGCCCTAAATCAGCCTGAGAAACTTTAAGAGAGTGACATCTATTTTCTCTAAGACGAGTTGGATAGATTTCTGTTTACTCTCTTGGTCTACGATGCTTATTTTCATTAGGAATTGGTTATAAGTATTATTCATCTTTTACAGAGAGGAAAAAAGTTTTGACTCAGGGATATATCTCTTTTCTTTTATCTTTCTTTTGTAGGTAAGGAGATAGGAGATGAAAAGAAGGAAAGGGGGAAGTAGAAATATAGAAGGAGGATAGAACAAAAGGTATATCATTGAATCTACTCCTCATCTCAAGGCTCTATTTGTTACTCACAAATAAGGTTATATTTTAATTCAATGATATTGGATTTTGTATATTGATGCAAATTATGCTCATGTCAAAAACTAGTCTAATTTTATCACAAGAATATATACTGTTGGTCTAATAGATAGATATGATTCTATAGATATATGAGGTAAAATAGTTAAATAATGTTTTCAAAAACCTCAGGGACCTAAAGAATATGGCATTAAAGATGTTTTATTGTTCTAAAGATTATCTGACAACAAGGCGATTTTGATTTTTACGTGGAATTTTATACCATTGCAACTATCTTTTCCATAGTCTTGTGCAACACTAGCCACCCAGAAACTATAACTTTTAACCTTCTACTTTAAAAAATACATTTGGTTTCTTAGTCGTGTTATAGATCTTCTGGCCTTATAAAAATGATACTTTTATGTTGTTTATATATTAACTTTCTGTTTTGCCATACAAGGGGTATTAATTAGGTTTACTTACCTAATAATAAACTTAATTGTATTTACTAACTTCATATTTTTGTTCAAGTCTTTGCAATGTAAAAGTTGTTCATAATGCCATCCAGACATTTTCATGTTTGTACACTGTATATGTAATTATTTTTTTTATCTTTCAGGCGCAGGTATTATATTCAGGAACCAATGGTGTTCAGGGAGATATTAAACAAAAATGAGCTCATATCTAAGCTCAGAGGAAATTTCACCCTAATTCTTGCCAGGTCTGTGTTTAAAGAACATTGAAACATTTCTGCTAATGGAAGCAGGTTATGAAATTTTCTTTAACATGTGAAAAATAATGTAGGTATTTGATTGGTAAATTGGTGACTTTAATATCCTTACATACCACTGTCATAGAAAAAATTTTAAAAATCATAATGCATCAAGTAACACACTTATATGTAGTGGGAGAGTTAATATAAAATTAGCAAATTTGCAAAATAGTGATTCAGAAAGCTTTAATATACTAACCAATTGATTTAAGGGGTAGGATTAAATCTCAATCAGTAATAAAATCAAATATTGCATCATTCTAGTCATCTACCACCTCTAACTCTCATTTCAGGCACTGAAATTCAGCATGCCACCTTAAACTTAGATTCATAAAATGAAGACAATAATATCTAAAAAAGTGATAAATACTAGTGACAGCATATATTTTAAGTAAAATTATTACTTCACTTATGTTTAATTTTATTAAAGCAATATTTTCTAATAGCAATAATACTTATCCTAATATTTTAGTAATTTCAATAAACAGTCATTTCTTTTTCAAATTGGTAACATCATTTCTGAATACATTAACAGAAACCTTTAAATTATAGATGCTTACTAATATTAGAAAATCCTTAAATGCTTATATTAGTATATTAGTAATTCCATGGTTGGAATGAAAACATTGATAAAGATAATGTCTCTTAGAAAAGACAGGTACACATATTATGTATGTATGTATGTATGTATGTATGTATGTATGTATGTATATATATTCTGTATATATTATATAAACATATATGCATGTGCATATGTATATATATTATATAAACATGATATATACATGCTATAGTTCTAAAATGACAAATATGTTCTTATTTTTTAATTATAGTTTCATCAGAAAATGGTTTCCTCTTCATTGTCTTCAAAACACAATGGAACTGATGCACAAATGGACTCATGGAGATAGTGACAGCACGTACAATATCTGCACAAATTCAAGTCAGGTGGGCTCTCAATACTAGTAAGGGGAAATTGTCACAGAAGCAATCATTAATTGATACCTGATGGCAAAGGAAAGCACAGCTTTCTCCAATGGAATTTCAGTGGGTGTGTCAAGCATATCCAGAGCAGGCCTTATTCCTAGGGATAGTTGGCCAACACAAACTAAACACAGTGCTATTTTAGTGGATTTTTTTTAGTTTTCATTTTTTGTCTTTTACCTATGTGTTTTGTTTTTTGTGATTTTTCTGGGGCTTTTGATTTCTTGGTTTTTATTGTTTTAGGGTCTTTTGCCTTTTAGAAAGAGAGTACATACAATTGGGTAAGTATAAAGGTTAGAAAAATGTGGGAAGTTTTTCGTAACTAGAAACATGATCAAAATATATTGTATGAAACATTGTTTGATACTACTAATAATAAAAATGATTGCATCATAATATATCAAACCATCATTGCAAAGAAGTCCCAAGTTCTCAGAACAACAATAAAAAGGCATTTCATCTCAATATTGGATGCATATTTTTTGTCTTAGTATGTTAATATCAGCAAACTAGAATAAAGACCTTTACTGAACTTCTTTTGTCAAATTAAGCAAGCTTTATTTTCTGCCAGACAGAGGTATTGCTCTAAAATGTGGTTAAAAAAATAACATAGAACAGAAGAGAGTGTAGGGTTTCTATAGTCCAAAACGTGCAAGGCAAGGGGGTTTTCAACAGCTGGGTTTTTCCAGATGAATTTTGGTTACTTTGGTTATATAAGAACTTGCTTGAACATTTCAAAATTATTTTCTAGAACATCTTATCTTCTCAGGGTACATTCATGACGGGAGACAGACTCTAAAGGGTAAGGAGCATTTTAAATTCAAGAAATGACTTGGCGTATTTTTATCCAACGATTTTTATTTTGTGTTCCTTATATCTCTTTCTCCCTTTTCCACCCCAATCCCATCCCAAACCCCAACCCCAGATAGGAGGGAAGGAAGGTTAATGAAGAGAGGGGGTGTAGTTGTCCTTAGCTGCTTTCTGCTGTTTAGGGTCTTCATGTTCCTTGGGGCATGTCCAATTTTTGTTTCCGAATATCTTTGACTTCTCATCACTGTGCATCAGAAGCAGCAACCAGGAGCATCAGAGGGAGGTACTCGCAGCTTCTTCTTTCTTTGATCCCCTAGTCTCTCTTTAGGTCCGGCTTTTATGCCCACTGACAAAGACCATGCCCCCTGCACAAGGTAGTTCACAGCTGACAAACACCATGATTGCTCTTAGGAGGCAGTTATCAGCCGTGACCAAACTGTAACAGCCCACATATCCCACACCTGGGATTAAAACAAAAACATGCTTACGTATAAACCAAAACTTCCACAACAATGAACTTGTTCTGACTTTATAAAAATGGCTTCTATCTTTAAGTTATGTTGGTCCATTAATAGTAAAAACAATATCTTCCCCAAAGGTATATATGACCGCCAATCTTGATAGTCTTCTTGACATATTTCGACAGAAGGAACCTCGTTTGAGGAACTGATTCCATCACATTTTTGTGGTACTGTCTATGGGGCATTATTAATGATTGATGCATGGTCACTCAGTCCTCTCTGACTGATGCTATTCACGGGAAGGAGAGTCTGGGCTGTATAATAAATATAAATGAGCAAGTTATGGAAAGCAATCCAGGATGCAATAGTCTCTATGGCCTGTGGTACATTTATACCTCCATGTTCTTGGCTTCTCTTAATGATGGAGGGTAAATAAACATTTTCCTCTCTAATCTTATTTTGGTCAGTATATTATTATAGCAATAAAACTAAACAAAATCACTATAGAAACTTTTTACTATCTTAAATAATGCTTTAATTTTTAATTGAGTTTTATTTAATATTTGTTTTGTTTTGTATTTTTAAATATTTAAGTGATTGTGAATTTTATACGTTGTATTTTGATCATAGTTATCCAAGACCCTTGTCCAAGATCCAGGCATCCAGTCTCCACTCCATGCTCACTACACTTTGCATCCTCATTTTTTTTTTTTTACCTTATTGAGTCTAATTAGTACTACCTATATATTATTGAATGAATGCCGTTTCAGTGGAGCATGTTAGACAAATCAGGGGACATATCCTTAAATAAACTAACTCGTGCATTTCCAGAAACTATCGGTTACTGACAGTTCCACAGATAGTGGTGGGATTTTGTATTCACTTACCCACCACATGCTAGGATTTTGTGTCTGGACCTTTTACAGATCTTGGACATAGGGTCACAAACTGCTGTGATTCATAAAAGCAGTTGCCTTTAAGGTACTAAAAACACTGGTTTCCTGTTGTCATCTATAGCCTCTACGCCCTGTAATCTTTTTACATTCTGTTTTCATAATAATCTTTGAGTCTTAACAGGAGATATGGTACAGCTATCCTTTTTAGGCCTGAGTACTCTGAAATCACATGTTCTTTGCACCTTAACCAGCTGTGAGTCTCCATGTTATTTTCTAAGTACTGAAAAAGAAGTTTCATTGACAAAGTTTGAGGAATGCTCTGATCAAAAAGTGTTGTGAGAAGTTGTTAGGGGTCAGTTTAATACACCATACTATTAGCAAAGTAATAGTAATAGGTTCTTCCTTATGGCCTATGACCAGGCATTGGTTCTTTGAACAATAACTGTGTTAGGTATGGGTTACATCTTGTGGAACAGGGCTCAAATGTAACCCAAAAGTGACAGTTTATTCCTGTGATATTCATGATACAATTATGACAGTGGCCATACATTTCTAGGTAGGTCATCATTGTAGCTTTCAAGGTTCACAAATGGATGATAGTGGTAAGAACTTTTTTATGTGAAATGTTATGTACAGTACCTTCTAGTTCTATGAAAACTAGCCAGTAGCGATAAAGCTTCCAAATCAATACAAGCATTATTTCTTCATGTTTTATGACTGAAGTATATGATGGCTATAGCATAAGGGAAAACACTCACATTCTGGAAAAGTGATTACTTAATTAGTACTGTGACTTCATACTAGTGCCACTACTAGTGAAATCAGGGGTGACCGTTTCTCAAAAAGCTAGAAATAGATCTAACACATGAACCAGTTACATCACCTGGTGTATATACCCAAAAGACTATATCATATTATAGAGATATTTGGGGATCAGGAGTGGGGGGAAGGAGGGCAAATAGCAACAGAGCCAACACAGAATCCCTAGAATCAGATTCTGGAGACCAGACCCAAATGTGCAATTTTAACTTTATTGTTCACGGTATAAGATTGGGCCCAGGGGTCCCGCTCAAACTATGGCACCAGCCAAGGACAATACAGGCCGTAAACTTCCAACCCCTACCCAGATCTACCCAATGGACAGGACATTCTCCACAGTTGAGTGGAGAGTGGGGTATGACTTTCACATGAACTCTGGTGCCCCATATTTGACCATGTCCCCTGGATGGGGAGACCTGGTGGCACTCAGAGGAAGGATAGCAGGCTACCAAGAAGAGACTTGATACCCTATGAGCATATACAGGGAGAGGAGGTTCTCCTCAGTCACAGTCATAGGGGAGGGGAGTAAGGAGGAAAGTGGGAGGGAGGGAGGAATGGGAGGATACAAGGGATGGGATAACCATTGAGATGTAACAAGAATAAGTTAATTAAAAAAAAAGACTTTAAAATGTTGACGGCTCAATCAGACCATCCCATACTAGTTTCAAGCACCAATAGCAATCAATCAACTTTGTGTAGCTATGAGCAATTGTGGCAGATGTGGGGTGTCACTTCAGGAGACTTCCATAAAAAAGGGTGAAACAGTCAACATCCTAGCCTTGAATCCATTTTGAGGTTTCACTAGTATGCTAGGAGTCCCTAGTAGATCAACACTGTGTGCAGTGGATCATGACTCACCGTTCTCTGCGAGCCTCCCTAAGGCTTATCTCAACAGTCACATAGAGATATTTGTTCATGCATATTCATTGTTGCTATATTCACAATATTAGGAAATAGAAAGAGCCCATACGTTTATGATTTGATGAATGGATAATGAAAATGGGGTAAATTTACATACTGAAATATTATTCAGTTGTTAATAAAAGTTGCACTGAAATTAGAAGGTAAATGGATGTAGCTGGAAACAGTCATTTTGAGTGAGGTCATTTAAACTCAGAGGAATTTCATGTGTTTTTTTTTTTTTTTTTTTTTTTTCTCATTTGTGGATGAGACATTTGAATTTTTAGATAAGTGGCTTCATTTAGAATTGCTACAAAGGTCAGACCATTAGTAAAGAGCCTTGGAAATTGATAGCTTTCAGAGAAAGATCACAAAAATGTTTTGGATTAAAGACCTCAGAGATGTTTCAAAGATATTTATATTACACTGACAATAAAAAAGCCGAAATTGGTAAAAATATAGGATTAAAATTGACTTGGCTCTCACTTTGAAATTTGGAAAAGATATTTATCTTTGAGAAAGAAGTAGTTTATTATTAGACTGCATCAGTTATGACAAAAGAAAATAATAGCTAGAAAATGTATGGTATTTTCAAACTAGTTTCATATTTGAAGCTGAATATTTCATCTTCCATAAATTTTTGTACTTTTAAAACCTTATATTCATTTTTATCACCAAGCCACACTCTCTGAAATGGTACATTTGTTAAAAAATTAGTTCATATCAAAAGGCTCTGTTAAAATTGTTTGAAAATAAAATTACTGCCTTCTACAATTCAAAACTGATTAAATAGCTTTGCCAAATGTGTATGTGCCAAGAGCCACCCTGTTAAGGGTGCTCACTAGCCATGTGGGTTGTCTAGGAGGTGATCCAGTATATGCAAGGTCTTGTACCAAGTGCAGCCCCAGAACTGCTTCCAGCTTCTGACATGCTCTCAGGAGCAATTGACTTGGGTATGTTCAGTAGGCATGAGAGATCTCTAGAGGTGATCCAGTATTTGCAAGGTCTGTATCATGATGTACCCTAGAACTGCTTCCAACCTCTGACTACTTTGTTAATTGTGCATTGCTGCATCTCTCTAAAATCTGGCAATAGAACCGGATATGGTGGTGTATGCCTTTAATCCCAGCACCCAGGGAAGCAGAGGCAGGTGGATCACTGTGAGTCTAAGGCCAGCTTGGTCTACAAAGTGAGTCCAGGACAGCCAGGACTACAAAGAGAAACCCAGTTTCAAAAATCCAAAAAGAAAAAAACGTGACATCGGTGTTAGTTTCTGGGTATTGACCAGCTCTGATTGAGCAAACTTCCTACAGGATCTTGTTGAAGATATATTGTTATTAACATGAATTAATCCCTGATTAATTTTAGATATTCTAAAACAATTTTAGAGAGTTTATGGCTGAAATAAATACATTTGTGGACCTCAAGATGCCTCACTAGCGATAGCCTTGTATCAGATTTGTGGCTTCAGATAAGCCCCCACTCCAGATGGCACCAGGAATCCTGGTATTTTCCCATAATCTTTAAACTAACCCTAACTCAAACCCTAACCCTAACCCCTAACCCCTAACCCTAACCCCAACCCTAACCCTAACCGTAACCCTAGCCCTAGCCCTAACCCTAACCCTAACCGTAACTCTAACCCTAACCCTAAACCCAAATGCTTTAAACTTCCCATGATCTCAAGTTGGAATGAAACTACCTAGAGATGTCTGAATTTACTCTGTTCCTTAGAATTAAAGACAGACAAAATTATTGTCCTGAACACATTATGAACTAAGAGATACCTGGATAATGTATAGGTCAGTCTTAATTGATAAGTCATACATTCTTATAAGTTTCAGACCCTACTAACATCAGACCCTGTCAACGTTCATCATTCTGAACTCACTATGAATTTATGTAATGGATACATAATTAAGAAATGGTTAGCTTTAAAACATGTAACCTGTTGTACTTTAGAATTCATTTGATTTTGTGATTAATTGTCTTTTGACTATGAGCTAATTCCCTTTTCTCAGAAGTATAAGTATGGTCACGAACAATAAATGGTGTTGAGATTGGGAAACTTCTGTTGAAGTCGAGATGCCTAATTTCACCCACTTTTTCTCTTAAATGTATGTGTGTGTGAGTGGTTTATTTTTTATCTCTTATTTCTTATTTCCCTGTAGATTCCCAAGTAAGATAGCAGACTCAGGGCTTTATCAACAGCCTTTTAGGATTAACAGGCCTAAGTTTACACTAGCTTACTGGAGATCTCTGCAAAAAGGCATATCTACAGATCAAAGACACTCCTTTTACAATGCCCTTGCAGTTTCTATCCAGAAGCTGCTTTTACAGCTTCACCCATAGGAAAATTGTGGTCATTTTAAGCTCTCCTCCTCACCTGCAGTATAACCAGTCCCTAGAGAAGAAACCTTGGGTTCCCTTCCCTCTTTCTTCTTTCAGTCCTGATCGGTTGCCCAAGCAACTGGAAGGGCATCCGTATCCAGCCTACCCTGGACCTCTTCAAAGCCACAACTGGCCATTAACATGTATGTTTAGCAATTCCTAGTGATAGTAGGGCTGGTGAAATATGGTCAATCATCTCAGAAACAGTAACTCTGGAGATGGTATCAAAGGATAACATACTGAGTCAAACAACATAGATTAGGTAATTGGGACTATTGGATTTAAAAGAATTAGCAATATAAATCTTGGTTAAATGAGATAAATAGCTTTCTAATTGAACATAAGGCCAACTAAACAGGAAGAAATCATATCTGGTATTAGAAACCTACCCAACTTTCCTCATACCAGGAAATTAGGCATCTCAGAAGAGAATCTACTATAGCCACTTTTCTAGACGAGCACAATTCATAACTATATTCTAAATCTTAAGCTTGTACTCACAGATATGTGTACTTCTTAGCCCTCATCAAAGAAGCTTCTCTTTGCCATAAATGAAAACCATTGCAGAAAACCACAAAAGGTGTCAGAGAAAGTATAAGATCTAGAATACCAGAAAGTTTCCTATGAGACCACCTCTCCTAGAAATAGTCACCGAAACAAATCCCAAACTAAAACAATGTCAATAAACATGGTAATGTGGAAAGGGAAAATCTCAAGGGTCTCAACCCTAGACAGCGAACTAACAGCAACTAGTGACTAATAAGAAAGAAAGCATTAACCTCTCAGACCTTAACAGTTTATCCATCAAGCCTTAAGCCATATACACACAAACCACAAAGATAAACTGAGCAGTTTGTGTGTGTGTGTGTGTGTGTGTAACAATAATAAGAAAGAAAAGAAGGATCTGAATTTCAGAGTGAAGGGGGACATGAGAGAGGATAGAGGGATTAAATGAAAAGGGAAGAGAGATATACTTAGATTTTAATTAAATTTATTAAAATTAAAAACAGTAATAGAATAACTCCACCCTGTGTGAAAAAATTAAAATATTTTAAGAGAAATTTCTAAACTTGCACTTTTATGGAGCAACTTCAAGGATGAAAAAAAATAAAAGAAAATAAAGCTGTTAGCCACATTGCTTCATATTCAAGATAACAATGACTTAACAAGATAACAATGACTTAAAGCACTAAACCTGACCATGTGGCTTTTAAGCTTTTGTGGCTACTTTGTGGTAGGGATACAAAGTAGGGATACAAAGAATTTGGAACTTTTTGATATAAAAGCATTTGAATGCTCTTAAACTGACATTAACAGGCTGTGATGGTGGGAGCTTGAAAGAGTGTTGAGAGAAATGCAGACACTGGAGACCAACTCAAGATGTTTCAAGGGAAAAAGACTCTTATCTATAATAAGGCTAAGGATAATTTGTGTGATATTTGGCCAAGAATCTGTCTTTACTCTGCCTTTGTCTCGTGAATCTGAGTGAAGGTGAGTTTAGAGATAATGAATTAACTTGATTTGTGAAGGAATTATATCTGGGCAAGCTGAAAGGTTAGGGAAAGCAGAGTGCAACAAAGCAGCTATGATTTTAACAGAGCAGCACCATTAAAGACAAAGATACTCTTTTCATAGGAGAATGTTTTCTAAGAGTCAGCACACAGAAGCTGATATAGTTACAGTCCATAGCTAGATTACTTTTCAGGACAATTACAGAATTTGGTGGCAATGTCTACATTTTCCTACCTTTAAGACATGAAAGATGCAAGATTAAGGTGGTCCTTAAGAGCAGCTGAATCCAAGCACTGTTCAAGTCCCTGAAAGAGGCTCTGAGAGGCCATTGCATGAAGTTATAAAAATAAAGTTTGAGTTACAGTGAAGACGCCAAGATATTGGAAATGCCAGAATGATGTGACATCTGACAAGGATTTCTGGAGGTGTGAAAGAGAAACAGTTTAAGTGTAAGCAGGAAGCTGTCTGTGCTGATGATGGGAGAAGTGGAAGGACTGGGAAACCCCAGCTGATTTCTCCATCAGAAGTCCCAGATTCTGAACACAGAAGTTGAAGGAATTGGTTTCTCTGCTTGGCTTTTGGCTTTCGATATAATCTTTTCTTGATATTGTCAGATAATTCCATCTTTTCTTGATATTGTCAGATAATTCCATTTGTGATATTCACATTATGCCATTATACATTGTAATCACAGACATTTTTATTTTATAGGAGTTCATGGATAGATTTTAGGTGTGATGGAGTTTTTATTTTAAAACAATGGGAACTTTTTAAGTTGGACTGTAGTTTACATTATGAAACACACGTAGAACTTTGGTGACAAAGTGTGGTATGTTATATCTAAAAAGTGATGTATCTGTGTGACAGGTTAACAATGAATGAAACTGTGATGGTTAGTGTAGTATACTTAACATCATATAGAATTACCTGGAAAGGAAATCTAAATGAAGGACAATCTACAGTAGTTTGTCAGTGAGCATGTTTAAGGGCATATATCATGATTATTATTCTTTGAGGTGAGAAGAACATCCTTTGTGATGGTACCAGTACCTAGGATGGGATCCTGGAATGTATGAGAGTGGGAAAAGCAAACTAAGCACTAGTGAACATGCACACAATAATTTCTTGATCTCTGTTTTTGACTCATTGTTCCTAGCTTTTTCTATTTCCTATTACACTTATGCCCCAACAATGGTGGACTATAGCCTGAACTTGTATGTGAAATAAACTTTCATTTACATTGTTTGGACAGGGTATTTATGTTATTTTATTAACTATTCAAGAAATAATTATCCTTTTTGGAAAAGTTCAATTCCAGTTTTTCATAGTCTATCTTACAAGACTCATGCGACGCACATATGGCTGCTTCATCTGGCAAGTTTGTCAGGAGCCACACTCCTCCAGGCTGATGCATAGGGTGCTGCTTGTCCCAGAGCACAATTTCACAAGTGTAGCACTGGCCCCTGCATGCTGCTTTTCATCAAGCCTCCTTCTCTAACAGGGGAATGTTTGTGCTCCTGTGAGACTTCATTCACAGTGAGGTGCCAGTTATTTTTTCAGAAGCTTTGATGATAAGAACAGGACATCTAATCTCAAGTCCCTAGGCAGTGTTGGATTCACCCTGACCTAGTCCTGTAGAGATTAAAAACAACCAAAAGAGCCTTCTGGATGTCAGAACAGCATCATTCTCTCCAGGGCCCAGGCTTGCTGGATGCTACTTGGAAGCCTTGCTGTTTGCCTTGCCTTTTTCCCTTCATGCCATGGGACTCTTGGCTGCTTGTATATTCTGAGTGCAAGATTTCAGAAAGTACAAGGTGGGGCTTGCTCTGGTCTTCCTTCAAGGGTAGGGCCTTTTCCAGCTTGACACACTCCTCCTTCTCCTCCTTCACAGAAGAGACCCTGAGTTTTTAGGAGATCATTTAGCCTGAAACCCTTAGCCACATGTCCAAGGCGTAGGGATCATACATGGAAGATAGGCTTCAGTCCCTTGAGTAGGTCACATAGGCTTGGATGAAGGACTTCAGGGCTTTCTTTTCCCAAGAGACCATCTTCTAAGTGGAGTGCATGTAATGTGTGATCATCAAACACTCTGCAATACTATGGCTTGTTCTCAGATTTCCAGGGGGACCGTGGCATGGGATTTCTAGTCTGCTTCCTCTTAAAACAATCCCTCCCTCTGTTTCCTTTTAAAACAATCATCCTTTGGCAGGATAGCCAAAATGTCTTCCATCTAGATCTCAGAAATGCTAATTTTGATACACCAACTAGTTGACATGTTCTGCCTCTGAAGGAGCCAAATGAGCAGGCTGCTCCCAGAACATCCAGTTCCTCCAATTTGGTGAGTATATTCTGCAGGGGAAGGTGGAGTGCTATACTGAACAATCCAGATGACTTGTGTGAGATCCATGCCTCAAACAACAACAACCATACACTTCTGAAGGATGAAGACTGCGAGGCAGATGAGGCTCAACTTTCAGGGAACCAATACCACATGCTGTTGGAGACTCTGGGAAGGCCAAAGCTGTCACTAGCAGCTTCCTTAGGATTGGACTGGTCCCAGCTTTTGCCCAGGACAGAGATACTGACTGGAATGTGCAAACTGTATCTTGTTACACCTTCTGTGAGTGTAGCTGACAGAAAACATTCTGCCATTTCAGATACTCAGCATTTAGAGCATTCAGATACACCATGATCTCCTTTTCAAAACCCAAATCCAAGATCCTGTCTGCTTCATTCACATCCAGCCACCATATTCAGTTAAAGTGAATGTACTTTGTGGATATTATATGATTTAGGAGTTGACATAGGGATATTTATGGCTTTGCAGAGCCTAGCATTCTTCCAATTTCTTCTTCTCTCTGCCTATCCACACTCCAGGAAAAATCCAGGTGAATGGCTTAAGCAGCTTCTGAGCAGTGTCAAGGCTTTTCAGAGCCAAATCTTTATTTTTTATTTATTTTTATTTTTTATTAAATTATTCTTGTTACATCTCAATGGTTATCCCATCCCTTGTATCCTCCCATTCTTTCCTCCCTCCCATTTTCCCAATATTCCCCTCCCCTATGACTGTTCCTGAGGGGGATTACCTCACCCTGTATATGCTCATAGGGTATCAAGTCTCTTCTTGGTAACGTGTTGTCCTTCCTCTGAGTTCCCCCAGGTCTCCCCCTCCAGGGGACATGGTCAAATGTGAGGCACCAGACTATGTGAGAAAGTCATATCCCAATCTCCACTCAACTGTGGAAAATGTTCTGACCATTGGCTAGATTTCGGTAGAGGTTTAAAGTTTATGGCCTGTATTATCCTTGACTGGTACCTTAGTTTGAGCGGGACACCTGGGCCCAAATCTGCTTATCATAATGTTCTACTTGTAGGTTTCTAGGACCCTCTGGATCCTTCTACTGTGCTATTCTCCCATGCTTCTCTCATCTAGAGTCCCAATAGGATGCCCTCCCCTCTGTCCCACTTTCCTGGTAAATGAAGGCTTTCGTGGGACATGCCCCTTGGGCTAGTATGCAGATAAAAGTGAGTATATACCATTTGATTCTTTCTGCTTCTGGGTTAACTCATTCATTATGATCATTTCTAGCTCAATCCATTTATCCACAAATTTCGGGAATTCCTTGTTTTTAATAGCTGAGTAGTATTTCATAGTGTATATGTACCACAGTTTCTTTATCCATTCTTCTACTGAGGGACACTTAGGCTGTTTCCATGTTCTGGCTATTATGAATAAGGCTGCTATGAACATGGTTGAGCAAATTTTCTTGTTGTGTGCTGGACCATTTTCTAGGTATATTCCAAGGAGTGGAATAGCGGGGTCTTGAGGAAGCCCTATTCCCATTTTTCTGAGATAGCACCAGATAGATTTCCAACGTGGCTGTACTAGTTTGCATTCCCACAAGCAATGAAGGAGTGTTCCTCTCTCCCCACATCCTCGCCAGCATGTGGTGTCGCTTGGATTTTTGATCTTAGCCATTCTGATGGGTGTAAGATGGAATCTCAGAGTTGTTTTGATTTGCATTTCCCTGATGACTAAGGAGGTTGAGCATTTCTTTAAGTGTTTCTCAGCCATTTGATATTCCTCTGTTGAGAATTCTCTGTTTAGTTCCAAGCCCCATTTCTCAATTGGGTTATTTGGTTTGGTGGTGTTTAATTTCTTGAGTTCCTTATATATTTTGGATATTAGACCTTTGTCAGATGTAGGGTTGGTGAAGATCTTTTACCAGTCTGTCGGCTGTCGCTTTGTTCTCTTGACAGTGTCTCCTGCCTTACAGAAGCTTCTCAGCCTCATGAGGTCCCATTTATTAATGGTTGACAATAACGTCTGGGCTGTTGATATTCTGTTCAGGAAGTTTTCTCCTGTGCCAATATGTTCTAGGCTCCTCCCCAATTTTATTTCTACCTGACTTAGTGTCTCTGGTTTTATGTTGAGGTCTTTAATCCACTTGGATTTGAGTTTTGTCCAAGGTGACAAATATGGGTCCAGTTCCATTTTTTTACACATAGACCTCCAGTTAGACCAGCACCATTTGTTGAAGATGCTATCCTTTTGCCATTGAATCGATTTGGCTTCATTGTCAAAAATCAAGTGACCATATGTGTGTGGATTCATATCTGGGTCTTCGATTCGATTCTACTGATCAGCCAGCCTGTTGCTGTGCCACTACCATGCTGTTTTAATTACTATTGCTTTATTGTACAGTTTGAGATCAGGTATGGAGATTCCTCTGGAGGACCTTTTATCATACAAGAGTGTACTAGCTATTCTGGTTTTTTTGTTTTTCCATATAAAGTTCAGAATTGAACTTTCAATTTCTTTAAAAAATTGTGTAGGTATTTTGATAGGGATTGCATTGAATCTGTAGATTGCTTTTGGTAGGATGGCCATTTTTACTATGTTAATTCTCCTGATCCATGAGCAAGGAAGATCGTTCCATCTAATCTTTTTTTTCAAAGATTTGAAATTTTTTTCAAACAAGTCCATCTCTTGCTTAGTTAGAGTAACTCATAAATATTTTATATTGCTTGTGCCTAATGTGAAGGGTGTGGCTTTCCTAATTTCTTCCTCTGCAAGCTTGTCATCTGTGTATAGGAAGGCTACAGATTTTTTTTGAGTTAATTTTGTATCCAGCCAATTTGCTGAAAGTGTTTATCAGCTGTAGGAGTTCTCTGGTGGAATTTTGAGGGTCACTTATGTACACTATCAAATCATCCGCAAATAGGGAAAATTAGACTTCCTCCTTTCCCATTTGGATACCCTTAATCTCCTTTTGTTGTCTTATTGCTCTGGCTAGAACTTCGAGTACTATATTGAAGAGATACTGAGAGATTGGGCAGCCTTGCCTTGTTCCAGATTTTAGAGGAATTTCCTTGGGTATCTCACCATTTACTTTGATTTTGGCTATTGGCTTGCTGTATATAGCCTTTATTTTGTTCAGGAAAGTGCCTTGTATCCCTGATCTCTCTAAAACTTTAACATGAATGGGTGTTGGATTTTATCAAATTCTTTCTCTGCATCTAAAGAGATGATCATGTGGTTTTTTATTTTCAGTTTGTTTATATGGTGGATTACTTTGATGGATTTCCGCATATTATACCATCCCTGCATGCCTGGAATGAAGCCTACTTGGTCATGATGAATGGTATCTTTGATGTGTTCCTGTATTAGTTTTGCCAGTATTTTATTTAGTATTTTTGCATCAATGTTCATAAGAGAAATTGGTCTGAAATTCTCTTTCTTTGTTGAGACTTTGTGAAGTTTAGGTATCAATGTGACTATGGCCTCATAGAATGAATTTGGTAATGTCCCATCCATTTCTATATTTCAGAGTAGCTTGAAGAGTATCGGCATTAGCTCGCCCTTGAAGGTCTGGTACAATTCTGCACAGAAACCATCTGGGCCTGGGCTTTTTTTTGGTTGGGAGATTAACAATGATTGCTTCTATTTCTGTAGGGGAAATGGGACTATTTAGCTTGTTTATCTATTTTTCACTCAACTTTGGCAAGTGAAAATGGCTTCCATTTCTCTTAGATTTTATGGCATATATACCTTCAAAGTAGGATCTTTTGATTCTTTGAATTTCTTCAGTGTCTGTTGTTATGTCTCCCTTTTCATTTCTGATTTTGTTGATTTCAATACTGTGTCTCTGCCTTTTAGTTAGTTTGGGTAAAGGTCTGTCTAGCTTGTTGATTTTCTCAAAGAACCAGCTCTTGGTTTTGTTGATTCTTTGGACTGTTTTCTTAGTTTCTAGTTCGTTAATTTCAGCTCTGAGTTTGGTTATTTCCAGGCATCTACTCCTCTTGGGTGTTTCTGCTTCTTTTTTTCCTAGGGCTTCCAGTTGTGTCATTAAGATGCATATGTGCGATGTTTCCAATTTCTTTTTAAAGGTGGCACTTAGTGCTATGAATTATCCTCTTAGCACTGCTTTCAAGGTATCCCACAAATTTGGGTACATTGTTCCTTCATTTTCATTGAATTTCAGAAACTACTTGATTTCTTTCTTTATTTCTTCCCTGACCCAGGTGTCATTTAGCAGATAGTTGTTTAGTTTCTATGTACGTATAGGCTTTTTGTTATTTCTGTTGTTGTTGAATTGCAGCCTAAGAGCATGGTGATCTGATAGGATACAAGGTAGTATTTCAATCCTCTTGTATCTATTGAGGCTTGCTTTGTGACCTACGATGTGATCAATTTTGGAGAAGGATCCATGGGGTGAAGAGACGAAGGTATATTCTTTCTTGTTTGGGTAAATGGTTCCATAGATATCTGTTAGATCCATTTGTCCCATGGCATTGGTTAATGATGTTATTTCTCGGCTTAGTTTCTGTTTCAATGACTTATCCTTCAGTGAGAGTGGGGTGTTGAAGACTCCCTCTATTATTGTGTGCGAATCGATGTGTGGTTTAAGCTTTTTTAGGAGATCTTTTACAAATGTGGGTGCCCTTGTATAGCGAGCATAGATGTTCAGAATTGTGATGTCTTCTTGGTTGACTTTACCTTTTATGAGTATGAAGTGTCCTTCCTCATCCTTTTTGATTAATTTTGGTTGAATGTCTATTTTGTTTGATATTAAAATGGCTATGCCTGCTTGCTTCTTGTGACCATTTTCTTGGAATATTTTTTCCAACCTTTTACCCTGAGGTAATGCCTATTGTTATGGGTGAGATGTGTTTCTTGAATGCAGAAGAATGTTGGATCTTGTTTAGGCACCCATTCAGTTAGTTGTGTCTTTTTATTGGAGAATTGAGACCATTGATGTTGAGAGATATTAATGACCTGTGACTGTTAAGAGTCTTAATTTTGATGTTGTTTCCAGTCGAGCGTTTATGTAGTTGTGTTTTTGCCATGGGATAATTATCTATTTCCTGAGTAGTTTTGGTTGTAGTTTGACCCTTTGGGATGGAATTTTCCTTCTAGTACCTTCTGTAAAGCTGGATTTGTGGATAGGTACTGTTTGAATTTGTTTTTGTCATGGAATATTTTGTTTTCTCCATCAACTGTTATTGATAGTTTTGCTGGGTAAAGTAGTCTGGCCTGGCATCTGTGGTTTCTTAGGGTTTGCAGGATCTCTGTCCAGGCCATTCTGGCTTTTATGGTCTCTGCTGAGAAGTCGGGTGTAATTCTGATAGGTTTACCATTAAATGTTATTTGGCCCTTTTCCCTTGCAGCTTTTAATATTTTTCTTTGTTCTGCATGTTTTGTGTTTTGATTATTATGTGGCGGGCAGTTTTTCTTTTCTGGTCAATTCTATTTGGTGTTCTGTAGGCCTCTTGTATGTTTATAGGCATCTCTTTCTTTATATTGGGGAAATTTTCTTCTATGATTTTGTTGAGAATAGTTTCTGGGCCTTGGAGTCTGATATCTTCTCTTTCTTCAATGCCTATTATACTCAAATTTCTTCTTTTCATGGTGTCCTTAATTTCTTGGATGTTTTGTGTCAGGAGTTTTACAGATTTGGCATTTTCTTTAATGGTTGCTTTAAGATCTGTGATTGTAACTTCTAGACCTGAGATTCGTTCTTCCATCTCTTGGATTCTGTTAGAAAAGCTCACCTCTGTGTTGCTCGCCTTCTTCTCTGAGGTCTCACGTTCTCGTTTTTGTACTGTCTGTGTTTATCATTGAATCTATTTTCATTTTCAGATCTTGGACTGATCTTTTGATTTCTTTCATCAGATTTTTTGTATATTCCTGAGTTTCTTCCGTTGCCACTTCATAGGTCTTTGGAGCTTGAACCGTTTTATTTAATTCTTTCATCTGGTTGTTTGCATTTTCCTGCAATTTTTCCAGTTCCACTCTATGTGCTTCTTTTATGTCCTTCACCTGTTTGCCTGCGTTTTCCTGCATTTGATTATGAATTTTATTTGTTTCCTCCATTATCATCCTCATTACCAAGGATTCGAGGTCACTTTCCTTTGTTTTCCTTGTATTTGAGTTCTCTGGGTTGTTCTCTTTGGGATAGCTGGAAACTGGAGATGCCATGTTTTTTTGGGTTTTTTTGCGTATGCTTTTACACTGTCCTTTAGACATCTTGCCATCTCTGTTTTTGTTGGGTAGCTTCCACAGTTGGATGAAGAGGGTCTGATTATAGATTCACTTGTTTTCTCATGATTTCCGTAGGCTGGAAACTCTGATGCCTCACTGGTGTGGATGGCAAGAGGTTAGCCCTGTCGTTTTGGGCTCTCACAGCCAGTTATCCTCACCTCCCCTGTGCTGTGGGTCCTGCAATTGTTTTGGGTCTCTGAATGAGCATTGGGTCAGGCCAAGGTATCCACAGCCTCCTGGTTCCCCTACCAAGTCCTCCCAGGGATACTGGGCCCTAACCACGGGCCGAACTCAGCTAGATTCTCAGGGCCTGAACCGTCTGCCGAATTCAGCTAGGGATTCTGGGCTCAAAACGCACACAGGCTCCAGCCAGAATTTTTGGGCTGGGACTGTGCACCATGCTCAGCTAGGGGCTTTTGGCCCAAAGTTTGTGCTGTGGTCAGTTATTGACTCAGGGCCCAAACTGTCTGCCAAGCTCCGCCAGGAATTCTGGATTCAAACAGCACACTGTGTCCAACCAGAGTTTTAGAGCCAGGACTGTGCCAAAAGCTCAGCTAGAGTTTCTGGGCCCAATCTGTCTGCCAAATACAGTTAGGGACTCTGGCCCCAAACTGCAGGCCGAGCTCCACCCGAGTCTTCGGGGTGGATTTGTGCACCGAGCTCAACCAGGGACTCTGGAGTCACACTGCGTGCTGAGATCGGCCTGGGACTCTGGGCCTAAACTGCGTGGATAGTCCAGCCAGAGTCTTAGGGCCACCAAGCCTGTGCGCAAATCTCAGCTAGAGTCTCTGGGCCCAAACTGCCTGGCAAGTCCAGCTAGGGATTCTGGGCTGAATTTGTGTGCTGACCTCAGCCTGCATCAGCACCCCAGAAATGCCTGCTGAGCTGAGCTAGTGTCTAGGGTAGAACTGCTCGCTGAGTTGAACTTGTGCCTCCAGTGGAACTGAGTGCTCCGCCCTGCCTGCGTCACAGCAGGAGAACTGCGGCTGCGCTGAGCTAGTGCCTAGGGAGGTACTGAGTGCTCTGCTCAGCCTGTGTTATAGCAGGAGAACTGCGGCTGCGCTGAGCTAGTGCCTCCCGTGGAACTGAGCGCTCCGCCTGCATGTGTCACAGCAGGAGAACTGCGGCTGCGCTGAGCTAGCGCCTAGGGTGGAACTGAGCACTCCGCCCAGCCTGCATCACAGCAGGGGAGCTGAGGGTGAGTTGAGCTAGTGCCTCAGTCAGAATTGCTTGCTGAGCTGAGCCACTGTCTCCACGACACTGCGCACTGAGCTGAACCCGGGACTCTGGGGCTGAACTGTCCGCCAAGTCCAGTTTGGGTCTCAAGGCACCATGCAACCCAAATCCTGTCCAGAGTCCCCTCTCTTGCAGCAACTCCCACCGGCCACCACACCAATCGCCTCCACCAGAAGGCTCTGAGCTGCAAACCTCAGCCGCCGCCCCTGCTGACGCTGGTGCCGCTGCTGCTGCTGCTGCCTCTGTGCCTACTGCTCCGATCTGAGAAAATCTGCGCTCCTCCTGTGTGCAGGGGCACGCAGGTCCTCCGCACCCTGGTCCCTCTGAACCGTGGAGCACTCCTGATGCCGTGGTGTGGGGACATTTGTGTTCCTGACTCAGAAATCTGTGCAATTCCCTGAATTGTTCACTGGAGCTTCCAAACACATTCCACACTGCTTGCTGCCATCTTGGATCTCGTACATTCAGAATTTTAGACTCACCAAGTTATGAAAGGTGCTTTCTTCAAGGCTGCCAAATACAAATAGCCAAAACACTATGAATGCAACATTTATATAATTCCTGATTGTGTAATGGTTCTTTTTGCTATAGGTAGTTTATTGTATATATATATATATATATATATATATATATATATATATATATATATATATATACATATATATATATATGTGTGTGTGTGTGTGTGTGTGTGTGTAATAATATAAATGTATATGTAAAAAAATGTTTAATTAATACAAAGAAAAATTTTTTTAAAGTTCTTTTTTGTAAAAGCCATTCTTAACATTTTCTTTCATGGTGAAATCTGTGAATCCCCACTTAGCCTGGGTCAGAGCTCTAATGCTTAGAATAACTCTTTATGTCAGGAGCCGACATTCGCCATTGCAAGATGGCACCGGTTTCCGGGTTCTTCTTGAACTCAGCAGTGGTAAAACAACTCTTATGCGCATGCATGAATCCCGCCAAAAGCCATGCTAATGAAACTTTGAGACACAAACCAATCGAATCTACACACGCCTCCCTTTGCTCTATATAAGCGGCGCCAGTTCTGTGCTCTGGGTCTTCCGTTCTTAGCTGTCAGCTGCGCAGCCAGGCATCATGATGTATCCCCAATAAAGCGTGCTTCAGAAGGATCCTGTTGTGGCGTCTTCCTTGCTGGCGAGGCGGGCGCTATAAGTGGTTCCGAAACCCGGAACCTGAATTAACACCAACGAGGCACCAGCGGAGACCCCTCTTTGAGGAGGATTCAGAACTGACATGCGGGAAGGATTGGATCTGACTTTCTACTGAAAGGTATGCTCGTTGCAGGTGTGCATCCTCTCCTTAATGCTTTCATTTTCGTTTGTCTGGTCATCGTTGTTCTTATAATTTGCCTTTGTCTGAATTGTCATCGTCCAGGGCACGAGTTTGTCTGTGGGGAGCCATAGAATTGCTGTAAGTCACGGGTAGGATGATAACCGTGCTGGCCGCCCGCTCTTGTAGATAAAAGAGAAACATGGGCAACTCCTCATCAAAGACATTGGTGCAAGCTTTGAAGGAGCTCCTCAAAGAGAAGAAGTTAACAATTCCAGAACAGACCTTAAAGGGGTTTATAAAAGAAGCCGATCGAGTGGCTCCTTGGTTTATAGTTTCGGGATCGTTGACTATACCATGTTGGGATAAACTGGGATGAGGCTTAGCACGAGAAAAGGAACAAGGTACCTTGGGCCCAGGTGCCTATCCTATATGGAAACTGATAAAGGCATGTTTAGAAGACAAAAGATGTGGAGAAAGAATAAAGGAAGGACAGAAATTATTAATAGAGTATCAAGAGAGCATGTCAGAATCAGATAGAAAGGGGGAAAAGTCTAGACATAAAAAGATAAAAAAGGGTAAATTAAAAAAGGAAGAAAAAGATCAGGTGATTCCAGAAAAAGGGAAGAGGAAAGAAAAGAGTCTGTATCCTTTATTAACAGAATTCACAGATCTTCAGGTGACAGAATCTGAGTCCAGTTCTTCTGAGTCAGAAAGAACCGATATATCAGGGCCAGGGATGCTGGATACTTCAGACGAGGAGGAGCTGGAGGAGGAAGCAGCCAAGTATGAGGAAGAAAGGTATAGACCTCCTCCATATGCTCCATCGGCCCCTCCAGCATCTGAGGCAAGGCCTAAAACAACCACAGGGGCAAAAACATCTTTTATAAAATCCAAGGATAGGAGAAAAATATTGCAGACATTCCCAGGTTTTGAAGATGAGAATCAAGCAAGGTTCCACAGACCATTGGAACATAAACAATTAAAGGAACTTGCTGAATCAGCCAGAGCATACGGTGCTAATGCATCCTATACTAAGATACAGATTGAGAGACTGGCAGCCACAGCCATGACGCCCGATGATTGGCATTCTACTGTAAGGGCTTGCCTTACTATGGGCCAATATTTGGACTGGAAATCAATTTTCTATGATCTTTGTCAGAATCAAGCTAAGGCCAATGTTGCCGCAGGCCAGCCACACTGGACTTTTGACATGCTTACAGGACAGGGGCAATGGACAGCAAATCAGATGGCCTTACCTGTGGAAGTATACACACAAATAAATAATAATGCCATTAGAGCTTGGAAACTTCTCCCTAACAACGGAGAGGTGGCTGGAAATTTAACAAAGATCATTCAGGGTGCTAACGAGCCTTTCTCTGATTTTGTAGCTCGGATGGTAGAAACAGCGGGAAAGATCTTTGGTGATCCTGATGCAGCTATGCCTTTAGTGGAACAATTGATATTTGAACAGTGTACTAAGGAGTGTAGAAATGCTATCACACCCTGGAAAGGAAAAGGATTAAATGCATGGATGAAAGCCTGTAGGGAACTCGGAGGCTCTCTGTCTAACTCCGGAATTGCGGCCGCCATTCTTGTGGCTCAGAGGTCCAATAACATGACATGTTTTAATTGTGGAAAGAAAGGACACCTAAAAGACAGTGTAGACAACAAAAGAAACCACCCGAAAATAAAAAGATACCAGGAATTTGTCCCAAATGTAAGAAGGGTAAGCATTGGGCAAATGAATGTAGGTCTATAAAGGACATAGAAGGCAGACCAATTGAAATGAGATCTGAACGACTGCCAAAAAATGGGCAGCGGGGCCCACATCCCCAGGGCCCTCAAATGTATGGGGCCATCCAGCCGAACCTGCCAAAGGTGTCATTCAGACCCCCGGGCCCAGAAGAGCCACTCCAGGTTCGGCAGGACTGGACCTCAGTTCCATCACCACAGCAGTACTAACACCACAGATGGGATGCCAGCCTATACCCTCTGATTTCCTTGGACCTTTACCTAAAGATACGGTAGGGTTGGTGCTAGGAAGATCCTCATCTACACTTAAAGGATTAATCATTCATCCTGGAGTCATTGACTCAGACTATGAGGGACGGGTTAAAATATTATGTTCTTCCCCACAAGGAATTACATCTATCTCTCAGGGAGATCGCATTGCCCAATTGCGAGTTTTTCCCAGCTTGCACAAGCTGTTTACTGCTCATGATGTTCAAAGAAAAGATAAAGGATTTGGCTCCTCGGGAGGAGGTCATACGTATGTCTCCCTAGAAATGGATGACCGGCCCACCTTAACGTTATACGTGAACAATAAAAAATTTACTGGGATATTAGACACCGGAGCTGATACAAGTATCATCTCCACCCATTGGTGGCCGAAAAATTGACCTTTAATGCAGGCCTCCCAGACCCTTCAGGGATTAGGTTATGAGTCCTCTCCATCAAAAAGTGCCTCCAATTGATCATGGTATGACGAAGAAGGAAGGGAGGGAACTTTCAAACCCTATGTCCTTCCTCTTCCAGTAAATTTATGGGTAAGGGACCTATTAAAACAAATGAATTTTAAGTTAACCAATGATTATTCTACTCAAAGTCAGAAAATTATGAAGAATATGGGCTGTATTCCTGGAAAAGGATTAGGAAACGACTTACAAGGACGACTAAACCCTGTTGACGTACAACCTAAAGAAGAGAGGACTGGTTTGGATTTTTCCTAGGGGCCATTGAAGAAGCTATTCCTATACCATGGTTAATGGAGGATATGGTGTGGGTTCCTCAATGGCCTCTCTCTCCCGTAAAATTAGAAGTAGCTAAGCTACTAGTAGAGGAACAAAACTCGATGGGACATCTAGAGGTTTCCCAATCACCTTGGAACACACCTATTTTTGTAATTAAAAAGAAATCAGGAAAATGGAGGTTATTGCATGATTTAAGTTCAACCTCCTTAGTCATCAGGGAAATGCAAATCAAAACAACTCTGAGATTCCATCTTACACCCATCAGAATGGCTAAGATCAAAAATTCAAGCGACACCACATGCTGGTGAGGATGTGGGGAGAGAGGAACACTCCTTCATTGCTGGTGGGAATGGAAACTAGTACAGCCACTTTGGAAATCTATCTGGTGCTATCTCAGAAAAATGGGAATAGGGCTTCCTCAAGACCCAGCTATTCCACTCCTTGGAATATACCCAGAAGATGCTCAGCACACAACAAGAAAATTTGCTCAACCATGTTCATAGCAGCCTTATTCATAATAGCCAGAACATGGAAACAGCCTAAGTGTCCCTCAGTAGAAGAATGGATAAAGAAACTGTGGTACATATACACTATGGAATACTACTCAGCTATTAAAACAAGGAATTCCGAAATTTGTGGATAAATGGATTGAGGTAGAAATGATCATAATGAGTGAGTTAACCCAGAAGCAGAAAGAATCAAATGGTATATACTCACTTATATCTGCATACTAGCCCAAGGGACATGTCCCACGAAAGCCTTCACTTACCAGGAAAGTGGGACAGAGGGGAGGGCATCCTATTGGGACTCTAAATGAGAGACACATGGGAGAATAGCAAAATAAAAGGATACAGAGGGTCCTAGAAATCTACAAGTTGAACAATATGATAGGCAGATTTGGGCCCAGGGGTCCCGCTCAAACTAGGCACAGCCAAGGGACAATACAGGAGGTAAACTTTAAACCCCTTCCCAGATCTAGCCAATGGTCAGAATATTCTCCACAGTTGAGTGGAGAGTGTGATATGACTTTCTCGCATACTATGGTGCCTCACATTTGACCATGTCCCCTGGAGGGGGAGACCTGGTGGCACTCAGAGGAAGGACAGCTGGTAGCCAAGAAGAGACTTGATACCCTATGAGAATATACAGGGGGAGGTAATCCCCCTCAGGAACAGTCATAGAGGAGGGGAATAATGGGAAAATTAGGGGGGGGGAGGAATGGGAGCATACAAGGGATGGGATAAACATTGAGATGTAACAAGAATAAATTAATTTAAAAAAAGAGCAATTAATTATCAAATGCAAATCATGGGACCCATTCAAAAGGGACTGCCACTTTTATCAGCTTTACCAAAAAATTGGGACTTGGTTATTATTGACATTAAGGATTGTTTCTTCTCAGTTCCTCTACATCCCTATGACAGATGCAGGTTTGCTTTTACTATACCCTCTACTAATCATGAAGAACCAGATAAAAGATTTCAATGGAAGGTATTGCCACAAGGCATGGCAAATAGTCCCACTATGTGCCAATTCTATGTAGCAAAAGCCATCGATCCAGTTCGCAAAAAATATCCAAAATTGCGTATATGCCATTACATGGATGATATTCTACTTTGTAGTAATAATCAAGAAATGCTGCAAGAGGCTTTTGTATACCTAAGTCAAGAACTACAAAAAAGGGGACTGAAAATTGCCTCTGAGAAAGTACAGGAAGGAACAATAGGAAACTTCCTAGGAACAAGAATTTATTCAGATAAGGTTACGCCTCAAAAGATTACTATTAAGCGAGATTCGTTAAAGACTCTTAATGATTTCCAAAAATTGTTGGGTGATATTAATTGGATTAGGCCATTTTTAAAATTATCTACATCAGAATTAAAACCTTTATTTCAAATATTAGAAGGTGATTCTCATATTTCGTCTACTAGACACTTGACCATTGAGGCAGAAAAGGTATTAGAAATAATAGAGCAAGTAATTAAAGACTCACAACTAACTAGGATTAATGAACAACAACCATTTTCATTATGTATTTTGCCATCTCCTACTCTACCTACAGCAGTGTTATGGCAGCAAGGACCCTTGTTATGGGTACATCCTCATGTCTCACCAGGAAAAATTATAGGACATTATCCCACTAGTGTTGCTGACTTGGCCCATAAAGGACTACAATTGGCCATCACCCATTTTGGTCGTTATCCTGAGACTATTATTAGCCCATATACTGCTCATCAAATTCAGGTGTTATGTGCCAACATCGATTCTTGGGCTATTCTTAGATGTATTTTCCCTGGTATTATTGACAATCATTATCCTAAACAGCCATTACTTCAATTCACCTTAACTAATGCCCTTATTTTTCCAAGGATTACTAAGACGGAACCTTTAACCAATGGTATTGATATTTACACAGATGGATCCAAAACAGGTATTGGTAGCTATGTTATAGATAATAAACCTTGTCAAATTCAATTTCAATTACATTCTCCACAATTAGTAGAATGTGCAGTGGTGGCCTATGTGCTCGATAAATTTTCAGACCCCATAAACATTATTTCTGACTCACATTATGTGGTCAATGCTGTTAAATCACTTGAAGTTGCAGGACCAATCAATGCCAAGAGTTCGGTAGCCCACCTTTTTTCAGAAATAAGGACTAAGATTCAACAACGACATAACCCATTTTTTATACAACATATCAGAGCACATACATTATTGCCCGGACCTATGACTAAGGGCAACGCCATTGCTGATGAAGCCACACGAAAAATGTTATGGGTAAGTATAAATTCTGATGCTGCAAAACAGTTTCATGATCTATATCATGTACCAGCTCAGACTTTGAGATTGAAATTTAATATATCCCGCGCCGAAGCACGAGATATTGTTCTTCAATGCAGCAATTGTGCTGAATTCCGATCCAGGCCAACCATCGGAGTTAATCCGCGGGGCTTAAGACCATTACATATTTGGCAAATGGATGTGACACATATTTCTATATTTGGAAAATTAAAATATGTTCATGTTTCTATAGATACCTGCTCTGGTGTTATACATGCTGCACCACTGGCAGGGGAAAAGACAACACATGTGATTACCCATTGCCTGGAGGCTTGGGCAGCTTGGGGTAAACCCCAAATCCTAAAAACTGATAATGGTCCTGCATACAGTTCAAAAACTTTTCAACAATTTTGCAAGCGACTTGGTGTAGAACACCGCAAGGGTCTATCCTACAATCCCCAAGCACAGGGGATTGTGGAACATGCCAATGGCACCCTGAAAATGTATTTACAAAAACAAAAAGGGGGAATAGGTCACTCTATGGGACCTAAAGGCACTATCTCCCTTACCTTATTTACCTTAAATTTTTAAAATTTGGATACAGCAGGACATTCTGCGGTGGACAGACATGTTATGTCTCCGCCACCTATCAGAGAACAAGTAAAATGGAAAGATGTTCTCTCTAATCAATGGAAAGGCCCGGATACAGTAATAATAAGATCCAGGGGAGCTATCTGTGTTTTTCCGCAGGATCAAGAGAATCCTATCTGGGTACCAACAAGATTAACAAGAATTGTGAAGGCACTCGAGCATGATGCTACTATGGAAGAAACTTACACTGATGGGAGCCACACTGCTGACGCTGATAACCAACCCAGGAGAGACGATCCAACTATGGGCAGTGACAAAGACGTGGCCAGTGCCGATGCCAGTGCATAGCGAATCATCAGTTCTACCCACATTTTTATCAACCTCTTGTGATCAGGAAATACCCTGTTTCAAACCTAATGCTGAAGGAACCAAAAAATAACTTTGTGAATTGCAATTCTAATGAAAGGACTTGCTATCTAGCGGAATGTTGGAATGGAAAAGATGAGAAGAACGACACTGCCATTGTGGTAAAACTGCCAACCTTTGTCCCCATTCCAGTAGAAGTGAATGAACAGACGTTTCCTATTCTAAATCTTATGAGACAAAAAAGAGACTTTGGAGTAACTGCAGCCATTATATCCGCGATAGTCATCTCAGCGGCTGCTGCGACTACAGCGGCTATCGCAATGACTCAACAGGTCCAAACTGCCGCGGTCATCAATGAGGTGGTCGAGAAATCTGCAACAGCACTAGCAGTCCAATGAGAGATTGATTCACATTTGGCATCAGGAATTCTCTTGGTTAATAAGCGAGTAGATTTGGTACAAAGCCAAGTGGATGAGTTGTTCAATGTTATCCAATTGTCATGTGTGTCCTCGATGCGGGGCCTTTGCATAACCCCATTGGCATATAATTCTTCATTTAGAAATGAGAGTATGTTGTTGTCTAATTATCTAAAAGGCAACTGGACTATTGAAGGTGAAAAATTGTCTAAAGATCTGCTAATGTCTATTGCTAATTTGAATGGAACTAGACTAGAACCACTTTCCATGGGAGCTTTTGTTGACTGGATTAAGGATGCTTTTAATTTCTTTAAGGAATGGGCAGGGATTGATGTATTGGGAATTCTAATGCTCATCTCTGCCTGTATTTGTTTCTGGTGTTTTTGCAAAATTACAAAAAAAGAGAGCACATGATGATGCTATGGTTGTGCAAGCTTTGGCAGTATTGAATTAGGACAATCCCCAAGCATATGGCTGGCCGCTCTGAAAGAGTAATCATGTGATCGATTGCATTGTCTCTCTGGCTTATCGCTGTCTCAACACCACCTGCTCTTGTCTCCCCCTGATAAGTTGTTTATGCATTTTTTCTCTGCTCTCATGGCCTTTGCACTCTGAGGGCTTGTCCCATTGCACCAGAGAAGGCATGGAAACATCTTGGGATGTCAGCCTTTGCACATCTCTGAGTCTTACCTCATTGCACAAGACAAGGTGACTCCCCCACTTTCCTAAGGGAGTCTTGATCGCTGAGCTGTAGAAGGCGAGGCTTGATCGACACCCATTTCCTCTTTCGGTGTCTTGATCACTGCGCTGTAGAAAGCAAAGCTTGATCATCACCCATCTCTTGTCATGCATCTTAATAAATATTTAAGGGGGAGATGTCAGGAGCCGACATTCGCCATTGCAAGATGGCACCGGTTTCCGAGTTCTTCTTGAAATCAGCAGTGGTAAAACAACTCTTATGCGCATGCGTGAAGTCCACCAAAAGCCATGCTAATGAAGTTTTGAGACACGAACCAATCGAATCTACACACGCCTCCCTTTGCTCTATATAAGCAGCGCCAGTTCTGTGCTCTGGGTCTTCTGTTCTTAGCTGTCAGCTGCTCAGCCAGGCATCATGATGTATCCCCAATAAAGCGTGCTTCAGAAGGATACTGTTGTGGCGTCTTCCTTGCTGGCGAGGCGGGCGTGACATCTTTAGACTGCCAGCAGTGACCACCTGGAATTGGTTTTCCAGTCACTGATAATAGTCCTTCAGGTTCATATTGATGTCAGTTTTGAAGCATTGTTGGTGAATTTTCCTGTTTAATGCTTTGTTGTTCTACCATGTCATGCATAGCTTGCATACCATAGATTCCTTCATTTCTGTGATTTTAGCTTAGAAACTCACTTAATGTTTATTAACTGACATTGCCAAGAAGAATAAAAATCTTCTAAGTTTATCAATCTTCAATTCTTGGGTCATGTATTACAGTTCATGGCTTTTTAGGTGGAAACAACTCATAAAATCTGGCCTCTTACATATATCTTAAGGCAGTCTCTTATATTCAAGAGTGGATACCAAGACACAGTAGAAAATTACCAACAAAAGTAGCATAATAGAGATAAATATTTCTCTAATTTTCTTAACTTAAAATATTAAAAGTACTCTACTTTTAAAATCATATTGTAATTTGCTTTGACTGAATTAATAATCTTATTGAACCCATATACTAAACTAACAAAATATACTAAACAGGTGTAACTTATATTATAAAGTTTGTGTATTGCTTAGTATATCTGTTAACATTATTTTCATAACCATTTGCCAATTTTTTGTTTTCGGCATAAAGATAATCTTATGAAGGATGTAATTTAAAGTCCATTTTTAGAAAAGCTGAAATTCACATCACTAAAAATTCAGCTAATTCACAAAATTCATTTTAAAAATTCTATATTTCATGCTTAGCCTGGTGAAATAAAAATTTATTTGTCCAATAAACCAGTAAATGAGAAACATGACTACATAACACATGTTAGGCAAAGGAGAAATCACAAACTGTACTACAGGGCAATAGTAATAAAAACTGCATGGTATTGATATAGAAACAGACATGTTGATCACAGGAATATAACTGAAGGCCCAGAAATAAATCCATGCACCTATAGAAACAAGATTTCTCACAAATAAGGCAAACCCATGCAATGGAAAAAAAAAAAAGCATCATCAACAAATGGTGCTGATGTAACTGATGGTGTGCATATTGAAAATGCAATTACATCCATATTTATCACCCTGAACAAAACTTAAGTCCAAGTGTGTGAAAGACCACAACTTAAAACCAGATGCACTAAATTTAATAGAAGAGAAAATGGGAACCATCCTTGAACTCATTGGCACAGGAGACAACTTCCTGAAAACACCTATAGATCAGAAACTAAGATAAACAATATAAATGGGAACTCATGAAACTAAACAATTAATAAATGGGAATTCATATATTATTTTGTCAATAAGACAGAACAGCAGCCAACCGAATGGGAAATGATCTTCAGCAATGCTACATCTGACAAAGGACTAGTATCCAAAATACATAAAGATATCAAGAAATTAGATAACAACAACTCAAATAACCAAAATAAAAATGAGGTACCCGGCTAAACATAATTCTCAACAGAGCAATCTGAAATGGCAGAGAAACACTTGAAAAATATTCAAACTTCTTTGTCATCGGGGAAATGCAAAGGAAAACAACCCTAAGTTTTCATCTTACACACTGCAGGACAGCTAGGATCAAAAACTGAAGCAGAAGCACATACAACACTAACACTAGATGAAGGAAATCTTTAAAACAGTTCAAGATCTGAAGATAAAAATGGAAGCTATGATAAAGAAACACACAGAAGAGAAACTTGATGGAGAGGCATCAGAAAAGAAAGCGAGCATCACAGAGGTGACCTTATCTAACAGAATCCAAGATATGGAGGAACAAATATCGGTACTTGAAGACACAATCGTAGAACTTGAACCAACCATCAAAAGAAAATGCTATATCTGAAAAGTTCCTGACACAGATCATCCAAGAAATCAAGGACACCATGAAAACATGAAATTGGAGAATAATAGGTATTGAAGAAAGAGAGGACACCAGACTCCACAGCCCAGTATATATCTTTAACAAAATCATAGAAAAAAATTTCCCCAACCTAAAGAAGATGATGCATATGAGCATGCAAGAGGCCTACAGAACACCAAATAGAATAGACCAGAAAAGAAAATCTTCCTGCCACCTAATAATAAAAACACAAAATATACAGAACAAGAAAAAAATATTGAAAGCGGCAAGAGAAAAAGGCTGAGTAACATACAATGAAAAACCTATCAGAATTACACCCGACTTCTCAGCAGAGACCATGAAAGCCAGAAGAGCCGGGAGAGAGGTCCTGCAAACCCTAAGAGAACACAGATGCCAGGCCAGACTACTATACCCAGCAAAATTATCAATAATCATTGATGGAGAAAACAAGATATTCCATGACAAAAACAAATTCAAAAAGTACTTATCCTCAAATCCGGCTTTCCAGAAGTTACCAGAAAGAAAATTCCACCCAAAGGGTCAAATTACAACAAAAACTACATAGGAAATAGATAACTACACCATCACAAAATCACAACTTCACAAACTCTCGACTCTAACAAACAGTAAAATTGAAGGGACTTAACAGGCACTGGTCATTAATATCTCTCACCATCAGTGGTCTCAATTCTTTAATAAAAAGAAACAGACTAGCTGAGTGGATGCATAAACATGACCCAACATTCTGCATTCAAGAAACACATGTCACCCACAAGGACAGACATTACCTCTGAGTAAAAGATTGGAGAAAAATATTCCAAGCAAATGGTCACAAGAAGCAAGCTGATGTAGCCATTCTAATATCTAATGAAATATATTTTCAACCAAAATTAATCAAAAGGTACGAGGAAGGACATTTCATACTCATCAAATGTAAAGTAAACCAAGAAAACATCACAATTTTGCACATCTATGTTCCTAATACAAGGGCACCCACATTTGTAAAAGAACTATTAACAAAGTTTAAACTACTCATCAATCCCCACACATTAATAGTGGGAGATTTCAACATCCCACTTTCACTGAAGGATAGGTCTTTGAATCAAAAGCTAAGCCAGAAAATAACTTCATTACCCAATGTCATGAATCAAATGGATCTAACAGATATCTACAGAACTTTTCACCCAAACACAAATGATTATACCTTCTTCTCAGCACTTCATGGAATGTATTCTAAAATTGTTCACATAGTAAGTCATGAAGCAAGACTCAACAGATAGAAGAAGATCGAAACAATACCTTGGATGTTATCACACCACCAGGGTCTAAGGCTGGACTTCAACAACAACAGAAATAACAAAAAGCCTACACACACATGGAAACTGAACAACTCTCTAATTAATGACACCTGGGTCAAGGAAGAAATAAAGGACTTCCTGAAATTCAATGAATATATAGGAAAAACATACCCAAATTTGTGGGACACAATGAAGGTAGTGCTAAGGAAAACTCATAGCACTAAGTGTTTTTAGAAAGAAAATGGAAACATGTCACATAAACACCTTAACAACACATCTGCCAGCCCTAGGGGGAAAAAAGAAGCAGAAACACCCAATAGGAGTAGATGTCTGGAAATAATCAAACTCAGGGCTGAAATCAATAAATTAGAAACAAAGAGAACACTTCAAAGAATCAACAAAACCAGGAGCTGGTTCTTTGAGAAAATTAACAAGATAGACAAACCGTTAGCCAAACTAACTAAAAGACAGAGAAACACTATCCAAATCAACAAAATCAGAAATGAAAAGGGAGACATAGCAACAGACACAGAAGAAATACAAAGAATCATAAGAACCTACTTTAAAGGTATGTATGCCACAAAATTTTAAAATCTAAGGGAAATGGACAATTTTCTCAATCAATTCCATTTGCTAAAATTGAATCAAGATCAGATAAACAAATTAAATAGCCCTATTTCACCTATAGAAATAGAAGCAATCATTGGTAGTCTCCCAACCAAAAAAAGCCCAGGGCCACATGGCTACAGTGCAGAATTCTACCAGACCTTCAAAGAGGAACTTACACTGATACTCTTCAAGCTACTCCAAAAGATAGACATGGATGGAGCATTACCAAATTCTTTCTATGAGGCCATAGTCACATTGATACCTAAACCTCACAAAGGCCCAACAAAGAAAGAGAATTTCAGACCAATTTCTCTTATAAACATTGATGCAAAAATACTCAATAAAATACTCACAAAACGAATACAAGAACATATCAAAGACATAATTCACCATGACCTGATAGGCTTCATTCCAGGCATGCAAGGAAGGTTCAACATATGAAAATCCATCAATATAATCCACCATATAAAAAAACTGAAAGAGAAAAACCACGTGATCATTTCCTTAGATGCAGAAAAAGCATTTGATAGAATATAACACACATTCATAATTAAAATTATTGAGAGATTGGGAATAAAAGGCACATACCTAAACATATTGAAGGCTATATACAGAAACTAATATCCAACATCATATTACATGGTGAGATACTCAAGGAAATTCCTCTAAAATCTGGGATGAGACAAGGCTGCCCACTTTCTTCATATCTCTTCAATATAGTCCTTGAAGTCCTAGTCAGAGCAAAAAGACATAAAAAGGAGATCAAGGGGATCCAAATGGAAAAGGAAGAAGTCAAATTATCCCTATTTGCAGATGATATGGTAGTATACATAAGTGACCCTCAAAATTCCACGAGAGAACTCCTACAGCTGATAAACAACTTCAAAAAATTGGCTGCATACAAAATTAACTCAAAGAAGTCAGTACATTTTCTATATACAAATCACAAACATTCAGAGGAAGAAATTAGGAAAACTACACACTTCACGATAGCCACAAGCAATATAAAATATCTAGGAGAAACTCTAACCAAGCAAGTGAAGGACTTATTTGAAAAAAACTTTAAATATCTGAAGAAAGAGATTAAAGATGACATCAGAAGTTGGAGGGATCTACCTTGTTCATGGATAAAGAGAATTAATTTAGTAAAAATGGCCATCTTACCAAAAGCAATTTACAGATTCGATGTAATCCCTATCAAAATACCTATAAAATATTTTGAAGACATTGAAAAGATCAATTCTCAACTTCATATGGAGAAACAAAAAGTCCAGAATAGCAGAAACAATCCTATACAATGAAAGATCCTCTGGAGGAATCTGCATACCCAATCTCAAGCTGTACTATAGAGCAACAGTAAATAAAACAGTATGGTACTGGCAAAGCAATAGGCTGGTGGATCAGTGCAATTGAATTGAAGTCCCAGAGATGAAACCACACACATTTGGACACTTGATTTTTGACAAAGAAGCCAAATCTATTCAATGGAAAAGCGATAGCATCTTTAACAAATGGTGCTGGTCTAACTGGATGTCTACATGTAGAAAAATGCAATTAGACCCATATTTGTCACCATGTACAAAATTCAAGTCCAAGTGGATTAAAGACTTCAACATAAAGCCAGAGACATAAAATCAGTTCGAGGAAAAAGTGGAGAAGAACTTGGAACACATTGGCACTGGAAATAACTTCCTGAACAGTACACCAACAGCCCAGGCCTTAATGTCAACAATTAATATATGGGATCTCATGAGGCTGAGAAGCTTCAGTAAGGCAGGACACACTGTCAACAGAATGAAGCGACAGCCTACAGCCTGGGAAAAGGTCTTCACCAACCCTACATCTGACAAAGGTCTGATATCCAAAATATATAAAGAACATAAAAAATTAAACACCACCAAACCAAATAACCCAATTGAGAAATGGGGTTCAGAACTAAACAGAGAATTCTCAACAGAGGAATATCAAATGGCTGAGAAACACTTAAAGAAATGCTCAACTTCCTTAGTCATAACAGAAAAGTAAATCAAAATGACACTGAGATTCCATCTTACATGCATCAGAATGGCTAAGATAAAAAAACTCAAGTGACACCACATGTTGGCGAGGATGTGGAGAAAGAGAAACACTCCTTCATTTCTGGTGGGAATGCAAACTAGTACAGCCACTTTGGAAATCTATCTGGCGCTTTCTCAGACAACTGGGAATAGGGCTTACTCAAGACCTAGCTATTCCACTCCTTGGAATATACCCATAATATGCTCCACCACAAAACAGGGACATATGCTCAACCATGTTCATAGTTGCCTTATTCATAATAGCCAGAACCTGGAAAGAGCCTAAGTGTCCCTCAGTAGAAGAATGGATAAAGAAACTGTGGTACATTTACACTATGGAATACTACTCAGCTATTACAAACAAGGATTTCCCGAAATTTGTGGACAAATGGATTGAGCTAGAAATGATCATAATGAGTGTGTTCACCCAGAAGCAACAAAAGTCAAATGGTATATACTCACTTATATTAAGACACTAGCACAAGGGGCATGTCCCATGAAAGTCTTCACTTACCAGGAAAGTGGACAGAGGGGAGGACATCCTATTGGTAATTTAGGTGAGAGAAGCATTGGAGAATGGGAAAACAGAAGGATCCAAAGGGTCCTAGAACTCTACAAAAAGAACATTATGATGCATGGATCAGGGTCCAGTGGTCCAGCCAAGGACAATATAGGCAGTAAACTTCAAATCCCTACCTAGATCTAGTTGATGGACACGACATTCTCCACCATTGAGTGGAGAGTGGGGTCTGCCTTTCATGTGAACTCTAGTGCCCCATTTTTTACCACATCTCCTTGATCGGGAGGCCTGGTGGCACTGAGAGGATAGCAGATTACCAAGAAGAGACTTAATACCCTATGAACACATACAGGAGAGGAGGTCCCCCTCAGTCACAGTCATAGGGGAGGAGAATAAGTGGAAAATGGGAGGGAGGGAGGAATGGGAGGATACAAGGGATGGGTTAACAAGTGAGATGTAATATGAATAAATTAATAAAATATTTTTAAAAAGAAAATAAAAACAGAATTAAAATATTTTTATAGAAATATATTAGTTTATGTTTACATGAAAAACTTGTTTTTTATTGTTTTAGGCAACAAAGCTTTTCTACTATCTAAAGAGATAGGGATATAAACGTTTTACCCTTCTCTGAATAACTGAGTGCACATAGATTTTATGTAATTATGTCATGGGTGTTTATGATTATTGTTTCATGCATTATTTGTGCCTAAATATACATAATATACCATTGTCAATTCAAAGGTTTATTTACTTTTTATTGTGTGCTAAAATTGCTGATATTCTTGGCACTCCCAGTTAAATTATGTATGTTCAGATTTACAAATGTTAGGATTTGGGTGATTCATTAAAATGTCTGACAATTGCTAACTGCCTTTGTATATGCAGGCACTCTCAAAACCAAAAACTTCTTTGTATGATATCTTTTGGTCTCATGAAACTTTAAAATGGTAACTGTTCCCAGAGGCAGAAGATAAAAGATTTCATTAAGATAAGAAATTTAAAATATATGAATAGATATTGATAAGAAGTTTTTGTCCATTTTTCTTAAGGTTTTATCACTGAAGAAACACTATGACCTTGGCAACTTTCAAAAAAGGAAAACATTTAATTATGGCTGGCTTACGGTTTCATAGGTTTAGCCCATTATCATCAATGGGGTTAAGCATAGTGGCATGCAGGTATGACATGGTAATGAAGAAGGTGAAAGTTCTGTCTTTTTCTGTAGGCAGCAGAAGTTAACTACGAGACTGGACATGGCTTGAGCATCTGAGACTTCAAAGCCCATCCACTGTGACCAGTTCCTCCAACAAAAGTACACCTACTCTAACCTATTCTACACCATTTCCTACTTGTGCCACTCCCTTTGTGCCTATTTGGACATTTTCTTTCAAACCACTGCCGAGAGCAACTCTGTTAAGGGAGTTCACTGGGCATGTGGGATGTCTAGGAGGTGATCTGGTGTTTACAAGGTCTTATACCAGGATGCACCCCCAAACTGTTTCCAGCCTCTGACATGCTGTCAGGAGTCATTGATTTGGGAAAGTCCAGTGGGCATGAGAGATCTCTGCAGGTGATGTAGTATTTGCAAAGTCTGTATCTTGATGTACCCCAGAACTGCTTCTAACCTCTGACTACCCTGCCAATTGTGCTTTGCTGCATCTCTCTAAAATCTGGCATCAGAGCCAGGCATGGTAACACATTCCTTTAATCACAGCACCCAGGGAGGCAGAGGCAGGTGGATCACTGTGAGTCTAAGGCCAGCTTGGACTATAAAAGTGAGTCCAGGAGAGCCAGGACTACATTCATGGCCAGCCTGGTCTACAAAGTGAGTCCAGGATAGCCAAGATTACACAGAGAAACCCTGTCTTGAAAAACCAAAAGTAAATACATCTAGCATTGGTATGAATTGTTATTTTCAGGGCACTGACCAGCTCTGATTGAGCAAACTTCCTACAGGATCTTTTTGAAGATGTACTGTTTGTTATTCATTGAATTAATCCCTGATGATAGAATTCCTAAAGTTAAAGTTAGTTTATAGCTTCAATAAATACCTTTATGGACCTCCAGATGCTTCAATAAGGATAGCCTACTAGCAGATTTGTGGCTTCAGATAAGCCTTCACTGCAGATGGCACCACAAATCCTGGTATTTCACCATAAATATAGGCAAGTTTGTTTAAACTTTGCATGTATGAATGAAGTTACCTAGAGATGTCTGAATTTATTCTGTTTCTTAGAATGAAAAACAGATAAAATTATTGTCCTGGGCTCATTATAAACTAAGAGACAGCTGGATAATGTATAGTCAGGTCCGTCCTAATTGATAAGTTGTATACTCTTGTAAGTTTCAGACCTTATTAACCTTAGACCCTGTCAATCTTCGTTATTCTGAACTCACCATGAACTTATGTTATGGATACATAGGTAAGAAATGCTTAGATTTAAAACATGTAACCTGTTATATTTTAGAATTCATCTGTTTTTGTGATTAATTGTACCCTTTTGACTATGAGGTAATTCCCTTTTCTCAGAAGTAAAAGTAAGGTCTTCTACAATAAACGTGGCTGGGAAAATTGGGAAGCTTAACTTCAGTGGAAGTTAAGATGCCTGACTTCATCTACTTGTTCTCTTGATCCTTTTCTCTTGAATGTATGTGCTGAAAATTGGGAAAGCTGACTTCAGTTGAAGTCAAGATGCATAATTCCATCTACCTTTTGTCTAGAATGTATGTGTGTGAGTGGTTTTTTTCTCTTTCCTACTTCTTATTTCTCTGTAGATTCACAAATAAGTTAGCAGACTCAGGGCCATCAGCGTTCTATGGCTAATAAGCTTAAGTTTACACCAACTTATTAAAGATCTCTGCAAAGAGGCCTGTCTACAGATCAAAGAGCCTCCTTTTATGACCCCAGTGCAGTTTTTAGCCAGAAGCCACATTTACAGCCTCAGCCATAGGAAACTTGTGGTCAGTTTAAATTCTCCTCCTTGGCCTCAGCACAGCCAGTCCCTAGAGAAGAAACCTTGGGCTCTTTTTCTCCTTCCCTCCTTTCTCTTTCAATCCTGATCAGTTACCTGAGCCATCAGCTCTGGCCACCCAAGAGATGAAGAGAACTGGAAGGGCATTCACATCCAGCACCAAAGACCCTACCCTGGACCCTCTCCAGAGCACCAGCCAGGCATTAACAAACCACCATACTACCTATGTGTAAGATTTTAAATTATTAAATGTTTAAGAAATTTCAAACCTCTTAGAATTTATTAGCAAAACTATACTGTGTTTTCTACCAACTAAAAGCCGAGAGTCATCAGAGAGTGTCTGAGGCCTATAACAGAAGTTCTTAATTCTGCTACTGCCCACTTAATAGTCTCATGGACTTAACTGATATTTGGTTTATGACTTTTTTGTTCTATTACTATAAGAACTTCATGAAACTGCTTCCACATTAGTATATGGAATTTGTAATATCCTAAATCTCTGTTTCTGGGCATCATCACTCATATTTAGCACCAAAATAAACTATCACTTTTCCTTTTGAGGTAAGAGTTGTGTTTTGTGTTGACAAACCAACAAGAATACATTTTTATTGTGTAAGTGTTTCTGTTTTCATGAGATAGCATTTTAATTTAAATAAAATTGGTCCAAAGAGAGAAATAAAACAGTTAAGGACTTCCACTACACATGTGACATAATAATAAACACCTATGTTGGGGATTTTTGTTATTTTATTTGGTGATATAATTAGTTGCTCTGAAGAACCAGTTGAAAAAAAAAAACAAAATGAAACAAAGTAACCATGGTTGATGTTTAAAGACATATTCCTGCTGATACCAGTTTTTTGCCAACTAAGGTATTAATTAGATAACATATTGATAGTTATTTTATTCCAGTTATGACTGTAGTAGGACTGCAACACAAATTAAAGTTTCAAATTATGCTTTCTCCAAGGTAAGTCATTTAAAATATGATATATTCATGTAAATTATTCTGTTTTATTTTACTTTTATTTAGAAAAATTATCTAAATTCAACACCAAAAATTAGGATCTCATGTTAGTGTTTCTACTTAGATACTTTAAAGAAGATTTAAATTGTCAATAAGTGAGGAACTTATGTTATTCATATGTTGGTAATCTCCAGATTTTCTATATATACTATTAAATGAGACGATTTAGTCTCAAAAATAAAATAATAGTCATTTATTCATTCCAAAGCCTCATTTAAAATGGAGAATAAGGATGTCATGTGAAACAAACTTTTTACTTTCCAATTCTTTGAATTTAACTTATAGAAAGTTACACATTTTAGAGACTTGTATAGATGACTAACGCTGTCACATTGGAGCTTCCGGATAGTTTCTAATACAGTTTGTAAATTTAATGATAAGTGGATTACTCTATTAAAACTATATGACAAATTGAAGTGTGACCATTATTTTTAAAGTTTACTTCTGGGGTTCTTAAGACAAAATACATTTCCAAAGGACCAGCAGAAATGATTACTAACAAAAGGAAATCTTTAATTGGTCTCCTTGCCACTGGAATATTATATGGCCCTATACTCTTAGGTACTTGCTTCTTCAAAAACACCCAGATAAAGAGAAGATGCTGAAATAACCGTGTTTACCAAAAGCATGAGAATCCAACCCCAAAAAGACCTTTAAATTTAGTTCTTGCTCCCTCTACAAAGAAAGAAATCTTAAGAAGCATAATGTCTTATGTTACGAAGTAAGGATGTGTCTTCAGGTCCAATGATGGCTGCTCTTGTTGTTGTTGTTCCTTTTCTGTCCATTGGTATTTTTCCCTTGGATTTCTGAGAGATTGCATGCACTGAATCTGAGCTTAGAGAGCCTTGTGAGGAGCCATAGGGGACACTAGGAACACAGCTCGGGTTGTCGGGTTCTCTGCTAGAACAAGCTATGTTCATAACCGCTGAGCCATCTCTCTAGATGACGGCTACTCTTAAAGATATTTCCCAAATTGCCTTGATAAACACCCTACTTGAACAACATCAGATAATCATCAAGGCATCACAGGTAACTCTTGATATGGTAGTTAAAGAGCAATATTTTCTTTTTAATATAAGGGCCTTTCCCTATCAATAAACAAAGATCCTTTTCTTAACTAACCTGTGTAGTAACTAGTTTTGATTGGAATGTCCAAACTCAAAGGAGTGGATCTTTTCTTGTAATTGTTCTTCTTTACTTTTCTATAGAATCCATATGTAACCATCAGTGTGCTCTTTCCACAGCTTTTGGAAACTCACACTAACTTCAAAATTAAGATGTTAATGATAGCTACAGTACAAAATATGATGTATCTTAATACTCTGTTAATACAGGAATCTGTGCCAGTAGTGTGCTTCAAATATATACCTAAAAACTGTGATAGAGTTCTTTTACTCTTCCAAGGTTTATATATTCAAATCAAATATCTGTCATATTGAACGTTAAGCTTAAGCTTTAATGATTTATTATGATAATCAGGCATGTCACTAGCCATGCTAGGCTTTGGTGCTAATTCAGTCATAACTGTTTAATATATGTTATTTCAGGTACCAAGCCATGGCATCTTTTCTTCCAGAATTGCCTGTGATGATGGTGATCTTACTAGCCTCAAGCTCCTTAGATCTTCCCATTTCTCATGTAGATGGGACTAGATAAGAATTCTGATCCTGGGATTAGTAAGCCTGCCACCATGTTTGGCTCTGTTACAGTAAATTGTATCATTTCGGCCTAAAATGGCTAATAACTGACACAGAGTCTGAAACGTACTTTAAAGTTGCCAGCACTACACTGGGCAGAATCTAAACTGGTACAAATCTGCTTGCAAACTAACATAAACAAACTAGTCTAAACCTCATAACTTACATATATCCTGAGCACTTGCCACTATGATCCTTGGAGACTTCTCTCTCCATCCCTGTCAACTGTAATTCAGCTTTTTTCCCTCTTTCCTCTCAATCTTGGCTCCCCCCTCCAGGAAGATCTGCCTTCCACTTCCTGTCCTTCTGCCCACCTGATTGGCTAAACAGCACTTTGACAGTTGTTACATCTACTCAAGACATTCTTCCACAAGCTCTAAAGAAATTGTAAGAAACTGATCTAGGAAACAGTCTTGGGTGGGGAAGTAATTGATAGACAGATAGAAAACAATGGCTATATGAAGAGAAAAACCTGATAGAAGGACAACACTGTTCTCCTGAGAACTGGTCTTCTTTTATTGATAAGAAAGAAAAGACTTATGCTTCAAATGACACTGACAGGGACCAAATGATCCACTTACACAATACATGCCTTCTATAAGATATCTTATCAGAGCCAATACATAAATTATGCTCACTCATGGCCAGGTGATTCATTCTCAGTAAAAGACTATAATTAGGCTATGATTACCTAGGGAAAAATTATGCATAACTTTGTGATATTAGCATATTTCCATCCTATACCCAATGTTGTCTGTCATAAGTCTATCTTTAAGGATACTTTAATGAGAAAAATTCCTTAAATCTTAAGTTTGTTACATAATAAATTTTTATTTTGTTATGAATATGTGTTTTTTGCCTCCATGTATGTTTATGTGCATGGCTGATGTCTGTGCAGGTAAGGGCATCAGATTCTCTGAAACTGGATTTGCAGATGGTTGTAAGCTGCCATGTAGGTATTAGGAATCAAACTCTAGTCCTCTATAAGAATAAATGTCCTTAACCATAGAAATATCATATATCCATGCCTAAGAGAGTGATATTTTATTTTTCTTTTATTTTGTTTTGCTTTTTTTTTTTTTTTTTTTAAACAGGAATTCTCTGTGTAGCTTTGGCTGTTCTTGATTCACTTTGTAGACCAGGCTGTCATTGATCTCATAGAGCTCTGCCTACCTCTGCTTCCCAGAGTGCTCAGATTATAAGCATACGCTATCCACCTTGCTGGGGATGGCCATTTTATTAGGAACTTTTAGAGCTGTCTGTAACTTGAGAACCACAAAAATCACTTACAAAGTGTGTTGGCCCCCATAGGCTCATAAATATGAATGCTTACTCAACAGGGAGTGCTATCACCTGATAAGGATTAGGAAGTATAGCCTTGTTGGAGTAGGTGTGGCATTGTTGGAAGAAATTTGCCACTAGGGATAAACATTGAAGTTTCAAGTAACAGGCCCAGGGGCTTTATATTCTGATGTATATGGATACATAGGTACAACTCTCAGCTACTTCTCCAGCATCATGTCTGTCTGCATGGCACTATTCTCTCTGCCATGAAGATTATGGACTAAACCTCTGAAACTGTAAGACAGACACAATTTATTGTTTTCCTGTATAAAAAGTTTCCTGGATATGCTCTCTTTACAGCATTAGAACAATAACTAAACAAAAGTTAACAGTGTGAAGTGATGTATTGCTGTGACAATGCTGGTTGTTGGCAAAATATGAACTTTAGGACTTTGGATAAGGAACACAGTTGAATGCTTTAATCAGGGCTTAATGAGCATGGGAGATAGTGGTGATGAAAGCAATGTAGATTATGATGGCATCAATCAAAAAATTTCAGAGAAGTGGCCTAGAGATTATTCTTATGATATTTTGGCAAAGAATGTGACTGGTTTTTGCCCTTGTCCAAAAAAAATCTGTCTAATGCCAAATTGGAGAGTTTTGGATTAATGACCCTGGCAGAGATTTCAAAACCACCTCTTATTGACTATGTTTCTTGATAAGTAGTGGCCACTCATATGCACATATATAATAAAAAAGAGCAAACAGAAAAAATACAAAATGTAAAGTTTGAAAAGGAGCACAAGGAAAAAGTAGAAAGAAAATCCCAATGCTAAATGGATTAAAGGATGTGATGACCTTAGGGCAATACCAAATCCAGTTGTGAAAAGGAATTAAAGAAAAACATAAGCTGTTAAGGAAACAATCAAAAACAGAAAGCAAGCAGGAGAATGTGCAAGCTTTGGCCATGTGTTTCTGGCTTTCAAGTCAATAACACAGAAAATGATGCAAAAAACACAAATTTCTTCCTTTGTTGTTGCAGACATGAGGATAAGTTGTAGAGGCTTTACTTGACAAAGTTCCAGAGACCTCCGACTATCCAGCATGTTCTATAGAGATCTAGAATAACTGGTGAGGTTTTGCTTGACAAAGTTCCAAAGATCTCCAGCTGATCACCCCTGCCCCTAAATATTTTGTATGGTCCAGTTGTAATGTTGTTTAGAAAGCTACTATTTCTCCTAAAACTTTTTTATCTTTATTTTTTAGCCCTAACAAAAATCACACAGGGAAAAACTGTTTTCTACAGAAAATATAGAAAGAGGGCATCCGGCCAAAGTCTTGAGACAATGATAGAGTTTTTGCTCTGACTGTGAGCACTCAAGGAGAAACATCATGTAAGAAAGTTAAGACCTAGACATAACAGTACATGACTAGATACTTTTACCTATAGAAATTTTTCTTTAGAATCTGCTTTGAGAGCACTAGAAAGTGGGCTTGAAATGTCATGCCTTATAGGTATTTTACAATAGAAGACCCATTGGCAGTTAGCCTATGCTTGTATTCCACACCTGTTCATTTGGGACTGGGAGTAACTCAAGTTTATTTTCTTAATAGAGAACATTTAGCTCAAGCTATTTTTCTATGATAGTCTTGTAAAGAGAATGGCTTTAGCCCAAGAAAATTTATGATTAAACTTACCTGAATATTGTTTAAGAAGTAATAATCAGGTTTTGCTGAACATTGTTTGAAAACTGATGGCTTTTTGTTGTATGCTTTCTTAAAGGTAACAGAAGTTTTGGTATTTCCTTGTTACTCTGTTGATATTTTATTTCTTTAGTAATTGTAAAAGATGGAAACCAATCATGATGTAATCCGTAATGGAAAAAAATGAACTTCATTTTAATAAAATACTGAGGTTGGCCCAAGGAGAAAGAGCAAAACGAGGAACTGACATGAGAGAGTAAATTAGAGTGAAATTTGGAACATCAATAGAGATAGAGAGATGAGGAACAGCAATAGAGATAGAGAGATATGGAACAAGCAAGAAGAAAGTTAGAAAGATGGGCAACAACAAGAAAGGAGCTAGAAAAATGGGGAAGAGCAGGAAGAGAATTATAAAGATGGGTAACAGCAAGTAAGAAGTGAGTTAGAAAGACAGGATACTTAGTTTGAGCGGGACCCCTGGGCCCAAATCACCTGGTGGCACTCAGAGGAAGGACAGCAAGTAGCCAAGAAGAGACTTGATACCCTATGAGAATATATAGGGGGATGTAATCCCCCTCAGGAACAGTCATAGGGGAGGGGAATAATGGGAAAATTGGGGGGGGAGGAATGGGAGGATACAAGGGATGGGATAAACATTGAGATGTAACAAGAATAAATTAATAAAAGAAAAAAAATAAAACACACACACAAAAAAAGAAAGACAGGATACAGCAAGTAAGAAGAGAGATAAAAAGATGGGTAACAACAAGCAGAAAGAGGGATGAACATGGGTGACAAGAGCCAGGAGCCAGGCAAACAGCAAGCAAGACAGAGAGAGAGAGAGAGAGAGAGAGAGAGAGAGAGAGAGAGAGAGAGAGAGAGAGAGAGAGAGAAAATAAAAATTTCCTGAGCTTTAAGACCTTCAACTTGTATCACATATGCCTGAGTCTCTGAGTATTTCCTCTGCCTTCATTCTCCAACCTCTCCTCAACAATGTTTCCTATAGTTAATTGTTCAGTCAACCATTGGTTTCCCTTAATCAGCCATACACTGCCTGATCAAGTCTCCCTACCACGGATACATGTCTCTTTTCTCCTCTTCACTGTTCCTGGAGCAGTTTTTGGGGAGCAGCATTTTGTGACCAAGGAATGCTTCTGAGGCCAAGCATAAGTCAGGGGGCTGAGAAAGACAATTTAATGAAGTTATGAAGGTAATGTCTAGATTGTCTAGAGAGCCCAAGATGTTAAGAGTTTCCAGACTTGTGGAATACCTGTCAAGGTAAGCTGTAACAAGGTATGGAACCACTGTAACAAAGAAGTGTGTTATAGTCAACAAAGCTGAAAGGAATAGATGAAGATCAGCAGAATACTTTGACATCAGACACGGAAAGGGACAATTTGGAGTTTCCCCTACTTGTTATTGACCTTGTTTTGGTACAATATTATTGTACAACTTTTACTTACTTTTGTGAGTATGTTAGAAGTATGTTGATTTTTATTTTTGATTTTATGTTGGTTAACAGTTAAGTGGTTTCCATGAGCCTCAGAAAAGTCTTTGAACTTTGGACTTTCAAACAGTATTGAGACTATAGTATACTATGGGTACTTTTGAAATTGAACCAAGTGCACTTTTATGCATTATGATATAGACACAAACATACTGGTGACAGGGAATGGAATATCATGGTTTGAATAAGGATGGCCCCCATAGGCTCATAGATTTGAATGCTTAGTCATCAGGAGTGAGATTGCTTGTGAAGGATTAGGAGGAATGACCTTGTTGAAGTAGGTATGGTACTCTTGCAAAAAGTATGTCATTGGGTTTGTTCAATGGGGTTTTAAATTCCAAAGTCAGGCCCACTATCTTTCTCTTGTGATTCCTGTGGATCCGAAAAACCTCAGCGAGTTTTTCAGCACCATGTCTGCCTGTATGTCATCAAAATCCCCACCATGATGTTGATGAAACTTCTGAAACTGTAACTAGGCCTCAATGAAATGTTTTCTTTTATAAGAATTTGCTGGATGATGTCATCTTTTCACAGAATGAGAACAGTAACTAAGACACATACTTATATAAAATCCTAATGATGACTCTTTGTTTTGAAGCCCAGATTGTTTTTCTTTCAACATATTTTTTGTGCTTTTAATAAAAACAAATCTCTTTTATATGTGAGCTAGCCTAAATTAAGAAATTGAAAGCCATCTTGTGTGACATAGAAAGTCTGTCTCCAAACAAACAAATCCAAGAGAAAAAAACTGGTGGAGGGAAGAAAAGTGAGTGTGAGAAGAGACAATGGAAGAAAGGATGGGGAAAATAAAGGAACGGTTTTAGACAGTAGCTTCTTTGTTATGATATTATCAGTGTGGTTGGGTAGGAGGAATATGTTCCCCTTTTCAAAATGTATATTACAATTTCTTTAACATCAACCATGGCTCTGAGTTGATCTAAGGCCACAAGCCTGATAAAGAAAAGCCACTGGAGACCAAGAACATGATAAAATTTAGTTATAGCTTGAATAAGAATATTAACCTCGTTTGGTGAATATGATTTTAAAGCTGCATAGCATAAATGGTGGGGTTTTTTTTGAGCTGGCAGTGGTCTCCAATGACAAAGAGAAACTCAAGGAAAGGGTGGAGAAACACATCTCTACCAATGTGAAGCTAGAGGTGGAAGGAACCATCAAGGTTTTTATGAGGAAATCATGTACCAAGGATAGGCCTCCATTGACTTTGTGTGTACTAAATCCATTACACAATTAAAATTTATTGAATGGCATAGGCATACTAGAGCTATATCACTAGCTAATCCAAGACATGAATTGAGAAAAGGACACAGAGTACATGTAATCATGTCTGGCCATTAATTGATCATTATTGAATCTAAAACTATGGCCTATAGTTGGAATAAATTTATGTTTTCTATTTTCTGAAGATTTTATTTTATTATATGTGTGCAAATATTTTGCCTATATCTATGTCTGTGCACCATGCACACATCTAGTGCCTATGGAGGTCCAAAGACAGTGTCAGATTCCCTGGGACTGGAGTTACAGGCACATGCGAGCTACTATGTGTTTGCTAGGTATCAAACTCCAGGTGCTTGGCAAGAGCAACAAGTGCCCTTAACCACTGGGAAAACTTGTCAGCCTTTGTTTGTTTATAAGTGCTTGGGATGAAACATGGGAAGTACAACCAGTGTTCTGCGTAAATACACCTCAAGGCCTTGATTATTTCCACACATTAAAAAATGGAGAAGGTGAATTCACTCATGAAACATCAAGAATTGAGTCAATATTTAAAAAAAAATGTAAAAACAAAAACCAATGTACTGTGTATTTTTATTAATTATTGAAATTAATTAAAGTTAAAGGATGAAGCAATTACACCACCATCTTTATATGCATCAGGTTGTAGAATGACCAGTCATACTAGGTGAATTAAAATTCTCCAAAAGCTAATTAGAGACACATCAGAGTATCACTTTGAGGAATGCTAATGTATCATCGATGCAAACATGGAACACCTGGAGATTAAACTATTAATTGAAGAAACCACTTAGGAGAGGATAAGCTTTCTCCTCAAGTATCCACCTCACTAAGTGGCAGGTAGTATAAGACAGCTGTATAACCTTCAGTATAAAGTACATGGCACCACCCAGAGAGCTTTTTTTCAAAGAGCTCACCCAGAGTTAGGTAACTGACAAGATAAATGATTCTGGTTGAACAAACAAAATCATTAAAATTGTTGGTGATGGGCTATGTGGCCAATGTTCTTCAATCTTATCAGAGCCTAAGTTCCTATTTCTTCAGCAGTCTGCCATTTACCAGAAACCAGCTGACCCTGTCGTGGTTCGGCAGTTAGATACCTGTTGTGGTTTATTGTGGGGGATGGTTATTCTAAGACTCCCGAGCTCATAATAAGAGCTACTCCTTTCTGGATATAAATTAGCTTTTCCAGTAAGACTACTGGTAAAATCAGATTAAAGGCCAGCTGCCTGCGAAAAGTTCTGGGAACATTTTCCTGACTAACCACATCTTTTACAACTTCCCTTTCTCTCTGGAATTTCTCCATCTTCTGTGATTATATCAGCTGTAAACGTAGACACCTGCTGGAGCACTCCAGAGTTAGGTATCCATAGCAACCCTCGCTTATGCAAATACCCATGCTGAAGTGCCTATAAAAACTCTGTGAAACTTTTCGACAAATGGGGCGTGATCAGAATCCAGACTTGCCCTCATTTCTTTGTGTCTCCTGTGCCCCGACTTGTCTGCCCCCTCCACAGGTACCCATTGAAGACCTCGCAGGCCGAGGCCATAAAATCACAATGTAGGATGCAAAAGGGGACTTTGCAGAAATATATCTGTATGTTTAAGTGTTGTCAATTATAAACTTAAAAGGCTGACTGAGTAAATTATGTGCAACAAAACTATGGAAAAATAAAAACTTCAAAAGTATTGAGTCTTATAATGCTTTGGGAACATTCCTTACACCAGTTTTTCAACTTTAATGTATTTTAGAACAGTTCATATGGTAGAGAAAAACTATTATGGCACTGAAAATAGGTCGGCTTTTGTTTTTAGCACTGAATTCAGATGACAATGTGAGATGTTAATGAATTATGATACTTATGTCAATAAATACCATTTTGATGGTTATTCTTGCTTGTCAACTTGATGATATCTGGAACTAAAGGCAAAAAATAGAGTACACAGCTGTGAGAGATTTTTGTTTTATTTGAAGTAGGAAGACCCATTTCTAATCCATATTTTAAAGACAGGAATATACACAATTTATCAGTAATTTTTGAGATGGGAAAGATGTGCCTTTGATCCAGGTCTTGAGATGGGAAGACAAAACTTTAATCTGGGATACCCCTTCTGTTGGGAGCCTCTATAAGGGCATGGAAGAAAGAAAATATTTTGCTGTTTGCTTGCCATCACCTAGCTAGCAAGTCCATTACTTCACTAACATTAAGATTCTAGTGTGTACTGAAGAGCAGCTGAGCCTTGCGGACTGACCAACTACTGGATTATTAAACTTTCTGTATGTATCCAGACATTATTTGACCCCAGCCTGCAAGTCATTCTAATAAGTGTGTGTGTGTGTGTGTGTGTGTGTGTGTGTGTGTGTGTGTGTGTGTGAGTGAGAGAGAGAGAGAGAGAGAGAGAGAGAGAGAGAGAGAGAGAGAGAACATTTTATGAGTGATAAAGGTTCATTCTATAAATTCTGTTACTTTTTGGAACCCTTTCTGATACAACTATATTTGTATATTATTTACCTTGAACAATAATAATTAAAACTTTTATCTTATTTCACTAATTGGCCAGAAAAAAAAACAGGAAACAAAATCAAAATAAAGACTAAATCCAACAACTCAACTAATGAAGTCATGAACCAAATAAGAAAGAATGTTAGAAGGTGTCATTTTGTCGCTTTCTGTCATAGGCTACCTGGGGCAGGATTTGATGTCCGTGGATAATCTAGTTAAAGAACTCAATAATACCTTCCATTATCCCCCTGTCCCTGCACCCATTGCCACTGTAAAGAATTTTAGACTTTCAAGCTTTTGCATGCTGTAAATTTATTTTCAGACATCAGGAAGCATACCGCCTTCCAAGGAAGGACAGTAAGAAATAAATATCATAGCACTTAACAAAAACAGTATAGCAGCTATGCTTGCCACTCCCATGGCACTTCCTCCTCTTTGAGCATAGTAAAAAACTGGCATTTGGAAAGAAGGGATGAAAGCTACCCCCTTCTTGTTGGACACTGAGAAGTAATTACACATAACTGCAAGAAAAATAAAGCTGCTCGCAATAGCACTGAGAATGGCTGAAAGGACAAATGGATTGTAATTGTCATTCTTCCGTGGCTTCTTCGCGAATACTTGCTGTAGAGCAAGGACAGCAGAAGCTGTACCAATCAGACCAATAATGTTTGCAACTAGGAGCAGATGTTGAGATACCCGGATATCCAAAGGAATAAGCGTGTCATGGTAGTTGTAGCGATGACAAACTCTCAAGTGGCTGGAGTTGTCGAGGTGGTGGCAGATACAGGACCTCCACATACCTATAAATGCCATGCTTGGATACGACAGCATGGGTTCTTCCATGTACCACACTCTCCACTGTGGAAGGCTCATAGACGTGATGCACATTATCCATCCCATGGTGGCCAAGGCAATACCTCTTATTTGGTGATTGGCAACTTTGTTGAACAACACCATCCTAGCATCAAATATTTGGAAACTGAAAATAAATACAGGAGCATGTAAGGGTGACATCTTTCGGCTTTATGCAGTGCTGCTAAGAAGAGCAGTATCAAAATGGAATCTTGTGTTTGAAAAAGTAGGCCTTTCTCATTAAGATCTGCTACTGGGATTGTGGCCTGAAAAGCCAGGTAAAAGGGCACTGTCATGGTATTTCCTGATAATTTCACAATAATCAAAGATTAGCTGATTCTGGCACATACAGTTTACTTCTTGGTATACATTACCTGAAAGCCAATCCTTTCACTTGAATATTTACCACACATCTCACTAGATGACAACTGACAATTTTGGAAGTAGGGCAATTTATACCAGGAAGCAAATCTTCAGTAAAGAGAGAATATTAAGTACATTCTGCAGTATAATTTTTTATTTATTTCCTTTTGACTGTCATAAAATATGTTAGAAAAATACAAAACAAGATATATTTGAATTCTGAGATGATGCTTGTGTTCCTTTTTTCTGTTAAAAGTCTAGAGTGTGTGTGTGTGTGCACGTGTGTGTGTGTGTGTGTGTGTGTGTGTGTGTGTGTGTGTGTGTAAGAAAATACTCAATAGAATCCAAACTTTGAACTTTGAATTTTGAGTTTACTTTTTCTGTGGGCTTTCAAATTTCAGTGTGATCTACTATTTCTTATAGTGCCTGGCAATGGTAACAATTTCTGTATCTCTGTGTCTTTATCTCTCTGTCCTTGCCTATCTATTTTTTTTAACCATAGTCCCTATGTTTCTTAATCTTAGTCAGGGCCTGAGTCTTCATTGTAAATCACCCATTCTTGGCATTATTTATTCTTGGTGTGTGTGGTGAGGGATGGCATCATGGCAGAAGGTGAATGTGACAGAGAGTACTTACCTCATAATGGACAGGAATCACAACAAAATATTAAATTAGAGTTTAAATATAAATAGGCAGTGCCTCTGGTATTTGTTTACTGTAGCTATGACACAACTTCTTAAGTGTCCCAAACATTTAATAACATGATCATCTTATAGCCAAGGATTTAACACTTAACCTACATGGTAAATTAGGACCTGTCTTTACAAAAGGTAAAAATCTATTTTTATTTTTAACCTTGGAAGGATGATAAATTCTCAAATAGTTGACATCATGGATGAACCTTGAGGATATTCATTTAAGTGAAATAAGTCAGTCACAGGTCAAGTACTGATCAAATTCCACTAGAGAAGTCCCTTTATTGATCAATTCTAGAGAGATATAAAGTAGAATGGTGGTTGATTAGGGCTGTGGAAACCAGAAAAGAGATACCGTAATGATTCAACAGCACTGTTAATGTACTTACTGCCATGGAATTGTATACATGATAGTTATTGTTAAAATTTATGTATATATTTATCCACATTAAAAAAAATACAAAACAAGGAAGACTAGGCCATATACTAACCAACAATGCTGTCTTCAAGTTAACCAGTGACCAGTAACTTGGCAGGAACCCGGAATGGCTGCTCTCTGTTCCAAGAGAGTCAAGAAGGACACAGAGCTACCAGTTGTCCCTCCTGGTTGAGAGACTTCTTGGCAACACTAGTGAATTCTTCAAAGCTCTGAGCCTTTTCTTGTACCATCACATTCTAATGCTTTGTGACCTCATCATCTCTCTCTCCTCTCTCTCCCCTCATTTCTCCCCACCCCCTCTCTCCTTTCTCTTTTCTATGTAACCCTCCTCTCTTCTTTTTCATGTCTCATACTCCTCCCTTCTTTCTCCATCTTCTCTACCCTCTCTTGCATCCTACCCTTCTCTTCCTTCTCTGTCCTCTCCCAATTTCCCTCTTTCTCCATTTCTTCTTTGCTATCTCTCAACCTTTTCTCTTACCTCTCTCTTCTCTATCTCCCCTCCTTGTTCTCTGCCCTCTTTTTCTCTCTCTTCCCATCCCTCTATCTCCCAATGTCTCTCAGTATCTATTGATAGAGGATTAGAACCCTCTATCACTTTCCTTAGCTATATTTTCCTAGCTCTCTTCCTCCCTCCCTTTATATCTCTCTTCCTCCTTTTTCTCATCCTCAATTTTGCTCTGTCTTTTTTCCATACTCTCCTCCCTCTCTCTCTCCTAGTCTCATTTTCTTCCTGTCTTTTGGTGCCATTCCATTGATCACTGAATCACTCTTCTCTCTCTCTCTTTTCTCTCTCTCTCTCTCTCTCTCTCTCTCTCTCTCTCTCTCTCTCTCTCTCTCTCTCTCTCTCCCTCCATCCCTCCCTCGTCCTCTGTAGCTCTTTTTGCTCTGAGGGATGGGATGGGCATGAAGATGGATAAAAAGAAATAGAATGAGAATGAGAGAGAAAAAAGAGGAGAGAAGAGGAGAAAGAGAGAATGGGGAGATGGAAGACAGAAAAGGCAGTATTTGGAAAGAGAAGAAAAAGAGAGTGAAAAAAAAGGAATTGAGGAAGAAGAAGAGAGATGGGGAGTGAAAGGAAGGAAGTGAAAAGAGAGATACAAAGAGAGAAGAAAAGAGAAATAGAAAGAGAGAAGTTGAAATGAAGAAAGAAGTAGGAATAAATGGAGTAAAAGAAGTAATGAGAGAAGGAAGAGAGAAGAACAGTAAAAGAGAGAATGGAGAGAATGAAATAGTGAGAAATGGAGAGAGTGAAAGGGGAGAAAAGAGGGACTATGAAGGGGGAAAGATATCAGGTGAGTGAGACAGAAAGAGGGAGAAAGGACAG